>NC_143566.1:24655000-25310312 GCF_054136105.1 Typopeltis vanoorti | reverse complement strand
ATATATATATATCTTAGTTTTAACACGTTTACGAATTTTAACACTTTCGGTTGAATTTTATTGCTGCCGAGCGAACCCACACAATCTAATTAATAACAATAGTTTTTAGTTAGATACCGTGTTTTCCGGTGCAACATATGGTTTTGCTTGAGTCTATATATACAGCATAGTTTCTGTATGAGGGGATATGTGATTTATTAATTAGTGTCGTTGTTATCCCAGTTGTCTCTAATTGCATTATTTGTCGAGAAATATATTACACAAACTGCTTATACCTTATTCACTGACATAATAAAAGTACTTGTTTTTCTTGCCTCTGCAATATAGGGGCTATTGGGGGAGGACGTGTTGTTTACCGCGAGAGCAAGTTACTATCGCCCCACTGTGAACGTGTTTCAGCTTTTTTCATTTGCGAGGTATATGCGAAACTTTTTAATTTATTTTTTCGAAAAGTAAAATCAGAGGTGAGAGTTATATGCGAGTAAGTACGGTATTTCAATTATGGATAAGTACACTGGTACCTTCTTTAGGCGAAAACATCTCGGATGACAGTGATAATACAAAACGAGTTTGTAATGACAGTTTGTGTGTAGTTTTTGAAGAGGTCTGTAATGAACCCACAGAAACACAGAATTCCCATCAGTTGCGATGCGATAATATTAATACGCTGAACGAAAGGAAAGATTTGCTGATTTGCTGGACACTCGACCAGTGGATCACATTCAAAGGTAAATATAATTGGTTATTTTGTAGGAACATTTTTCTGTGTTGTGACTTTTCTCCCTTTACGGTAATTATGAAAACATTATTGTGTTATTATTCAACAATTGTTTACAGTTTTTAATGTGTATATAAAGTCAATATCAACAGTAGCCTGATTACGAACGCGTGATGAAAGGGGCAGGGATGTTTGGAGCTTCCCCGGATAGTATTCAAAAGGTAAATACAATTGGTTATCTTGTATAGGGCCCCGAAACTTATTAGTTTAGAATTTAACCACTGGAAAAGGGTTTGTGTCCACCTCAAAACTCTGAAACAGAATTTGGAAACATTTTCCGAATAAGAAATTTCTGTGATTTCACGATCCATTTCAGGCTTGCAGTCACGAGAACGACCTTTCGTTATCGAAAAAAGAGCAGCTAATTGAGCTTTCAAGTGACAGTGGACTTAAAATGCAATTCCGTGATCGTGGTTTGGATTCTGGATCTCGCCTTCAGTGAGAAGTGAATTTCCCGATTTATTTGAAGAAGTCGAAAATCGTCATGCAGTTTTCTACAGCCTATCTTTGTGAGAAACGTTTTTCATCGCTCCTTCAAATAAAAACAAAATACAGAAATCGTCTTAGTGTGTGTGTGCCGATCTTCGACTGAAGTTGACCAATATTGAGCCAGATATCCAGCAACTCTGCAGAGGCCGACAAGCTGAACCATCTCATTAAAAGTAAATAGTGACATAATTATATCATATTATTTATTTGTTTAATAAAAATTAAAACTTTGTTTTAATTTTTATCTATATATCCGGCCTGGTTGGCCGACTCTCCAGCCAGAAGGCTGCGAGTTCGAATCCCGCCGTGGGCATGGATGTTTGTGATTGTCTGTGAAAATACTAGTGGTAGTGGTCGACGGTAGACAGCGTTGGTGTAGATGATGATTGTAGTTGTGGTTGGTGAAGACTGAGTCGTAGAGTAGGTTCCCTTCCTCGATATGTCTTTGGATTACCTGGAGATGTTATGTAATAATAATATCGACAAGCTTTATATGTTCATTGTGCATCACATAGTTTGAATTTGGCACTTGAAAATGCTATATCGGTGACAAATAAGAAATTGCATTCGCATAATTGAAAAGGTACACAATTTCTTCAACCCCTAAAAGACAGGACGTCCTTGTTGTTTATAATATTATAATATTAATATCTTTTAAGATTTATAATATTTTTATTTAACTTGCAAAAAATATTTGCGTGCACCTTACCATTGTCTAAAATAATGCAAAAATCTGACAATGACCTCTTAATTGCCGATGAAGATGTGGCTCAATATTGACATTAAAAAGCCAAGGACTACATCAAAACAAACATTAAGGTTCCAGCCGATTAGGAGAAGAGTATTTCAGGAGAACTATTTCATTCCATTTATTGACCAAATATTGACTCAACTTCATGAACGTTTCACTCGGCACCGCAACATTTTGAAATATATTTTTTTTTCTCTTCTACCAAATCGAAAAGATGCTCCAACAGCAAGTGCAATGGAAGATTTTCGTTAATGGTGTGAATTTTATGCCGGTGATTTGCCTTATACAAATCCAGCAATTTTGAACGCCGAATTCAAGTTGTGGTATAAGAAATTTGAAAAACCGTTTGCAATAATAGCTCCATGGAAAAATGCCGTTCATGCAGTTTCAAAGTGTGACAAAATGATATATCCTAACATCTGTAACTTATTAAAAATATTTGCAACGCTTCCGGTAACAACATGCGTCAGTGAAAGGTCATTTTCTAACTTACGCCTTTTACAAACCTATTTAAGATCTACCATGACGCAATCACGATTGAACGGACTGGCTTTGCTATATATATACACACACAGAGATTAATGTAACCACGAAAGAAATAATTCAAGAGCTTTGTAAAAAGAAAAGAAAACTGTATTTTATTCTTTAAATAAATTTTTATAATCACCTAATGAATTTTATTGAATGAATGAAATTTAACAAATTTTAGTTGAATGGATAAAAACATTTTTAATGCAAATTCATTGTATTACAAATATTTTTATCCGTTCAACTCCTCCCCCCCCCAAGATTAAATCCTGGGTGCGCCACTGGTAACCACTACTTTTTACTTAACATCGTGCTATGGAAAGGTTGAAGAAACCAGTAACTGCACTTTGACATTTCCAGGCATATACCCTGCATGATAGTGTTTGTGACATTGAGGATTTCTCAGCAAATTGCCATCACAACACGCGAGTCTGCCTTCCACCCTTTGTAAATGGATTGCTATTCTTCTCTCGGGTCGGTCACTAAGTGTAATGGTGACCAGTATCCTCGCTTCAGATATTCCTACTAATACAGATATCCTTCATGGCTTTGGTATTTCACCCACAGTGTCGTTAATATATGTGAGAAACTCTTCCTCACATATATTAACGATCTTCTTCGACTACCTTCAAATCCTATCCAGAGTTTCGCTGACGACACTCTCTGACTCATATGACAACCCT
Source organism: Typopeltis vanoorti (assembly GCF_054136105.1). Lineage (NCBI taxonomy): Eukaryota > Metazoa > Arthropoda > Arachnida > Uropygi > Thelyphonidae > Typopeltis > Typopeltis vanoorti. The sequence goes on along the minus strand of NC_143566.1, from coordinate 25,307,083 downwards.
TGCAGTGTTCAAGCTTCGTCTACTATCAGTGTCCAAACAGGCTGATGAGGTGAAGACAACCTACCTACTCACCTTCGTTCCTTCCAAAACTCTCTCTTTTTTTTTATCGCCAAAGATGTTAGTTCTTCTCTCTTTACCTTTAATAACTCATCTCAACAGTGAAGATAAGGTCTCTTTTCTGGGACTGACACCGCATCTCTAGCTTCATTCTCAGCTTCTAAAAATGTTGCATCCTTTTTCGCCCAAGATGCTACCTTTCATAAATCCTATTACTTCTTAATAAATCTCGAATCTGCCTAACCTTGGAATACTGCACTCACATTCGGGGTGTGAGCCTAAAACCTCTCTAAAATTCCTCTCTACCAAGCCACTGTCTCACAGATAATCCGTTCCCGCGGTGTGTTTTCTTTTATCGGGAACCAACATGCTTCCCATTTCTCTTAAACTTATGGGATAGACGGACGGTATAAAAGCAATCTCTCTTCTTATTATTCTTTTATTTATTTATTTATTTTTGATTTCAGCGTCTTTCCGCGCGAATCCAAAAAAAAAAAAAAAAAGTCAGAAAGCTTGACGTCACTACGCGGACAGTAGCAGCAGCGCTATCTAGTTCCACCACAGTGAGTAGTAAATACTGCGGTCGATCACATGAAGGCAGCACAGCAGTTCAAAATGGTGAGTTACAGATGCAAGTGCAAAGCAGAGTGGTGAATGGATTCCTTACTGCAGAAGATGCGAGACAGAGGGAAATTCGTACTAGTACAAAAAAGCGTGTATGGAGAAGATATCATTAACAAATATAGTTACACGCTGGGTCAGACACTTTTAGAATGGGAAAACCGTGTCCCGGGACAAAGGTTGTGGATATTTTTGGAGAAAAGTACCAAAGTCAATTCAGAAAGTATGCGGATTTCACAATATATATATATATATATGAATATTATTATTAACTCGGGGTTGGGATATGTTCATTTTTAATATAAACTGACTATAAACCCGAGAATTATAACAAATTGAGATTTATTTGAAAACGCAACATGTTTCGTCGAGATGGACTTCATCAGGCGTTAAGAACATAGAAAGATATTAAAAGACACTGAAATAAACATTGAGACACTTTAAAGCTATACAATTATAAAGTTATGATATTCGACTGTAAATTACAGTTATTATGAACTTGTGCTATAGTCCGTGTTAAAGTTCTATTGTTGTACACTTGTGCGTGTGTGGAACCACGCGATCTCCAGTATCTGATAGTAGAGCTGAAAGAGTCAGGAAAATTATAGCTGAGATTATTGTTCATATGAAGCGGGTCCAAGGTGATTTCTTTTGACTCCACAATGCGGCATTTTCTACCTCATCATGGCAAATGTGTAGGTTTGAAGTTGTTGTCCAATTTACTTCATGTTGGCGGCTTTCGTTGTTCGTGTTTATTGAAAACAGGACATGGCCTGATAGGGCAGTAGCTCTGGTTCTCTTGTAAGCAATGTCTCTCTGGTGTTCCTCGAGACGTAGGAGGATAGATTTCTCCGTTTTGACCATAGTAAGTTTTTCCGCACTCACATGTGACCTTGTATACACCTGGAAATTGTAGAAGGTTGTTTATAGTTTCTGAAACTTGATCTTATTTTTGGAAGAGTCGAGAAGCACGTTTATTCATTTATATATATATATATATATAAATGAATCTGTGGTCGGCCCACCAGAAACATGAATGACGACATCATTCTCTACGACAACACTCGACCACAGCAATTTGCGACAAAGAATGCAGCGGCAACATGTGGCTAAACTGTTCTTCTCCATCCCACCCCCACAGCTCTAGAATTCTTTGACTGCTTTTTTTTGGCCCATAGGATGCACTCAAAGGACGCTATTCCGCGGATGACGAGGAGCTGAAACAAACTGTTCGTGAAGCCGACGTCGGAGTCAAGATTTTTATAGGATCGTAATACAGCGTCACACTTCATCATAGAGTGATGAAGATTTTGTTGAAAAATGAGAGAATGCTAGCGAAAAATGGAGGACTCATCCATGTAAAAGACATTGTTAAATAAATTATATTTTCCGAAGAGAGAGAGAGAGAGAAATGAAGCACTTGTTACTGTACGAAAGTACCGCTTTCGTACAATAACAAGAGAAACAGCTGCCGAACAACCTTTTAGTTTTGAATTGCTAACTGATCGAACCTGTTCCTCCCATTCATCTTTTATTCCGCCTACCTTAGTTCTGTGGAACAAACAGTTCAACCTCCAGGCCTTCAGAAGAATATCAACAGGGTTTTGTGACCCTTACTTGCACAGAACACTGATTTGCAAGAGGCTTTGCAGCCTTTCGTGTGTGAAGTATAAAATTTACTTACACAATATTTGAAAGGAATAGCGTATGAACAATAAATCTCACAAAATTTAATTAGAGATTCACATTATAAAAATATTTTTAAAAAATTATTTTTATAATTTGAATTCCACTCACGAAAAGTTGTAAGCCTATATCGTACATTAGTACGGTTCACGGGATAAAGAGTAAATAAGCACAACTTTGCGTGCTTTTTTTTTTTTTTTAATCTCTTCCCAAATGCGAATTCCACCCATGAAGGTTACATTTAAAGTACTTTAGTACTGTGGGATGGCTAAGGGGTATATAGTTAGAAAATATTCTGAATTCTGCATGTCTTTAGTCGTAAATTGCCTACAGATTAGGAAAAAGTGATCAAGTCATCCATCTCACTAAATTTTGTTCTTTTTAGGTTCCTAAACAGTTTCCTGATAAGCGAGAATGGAAGTATTGGTGTCTCTGGGGACGAATCGCACAAACCTTTCCCATTACTTGTCTGGGACTTCGTACATGGCAAGCTCATTTTTCACCTGTCCATCCCGCACAACGAATTTCGTGCGGAAATGTGTGCCATCACGGATGACGCTCGCTTTCTTGGGTGCGTAGCTAAGGTGAGTTAAAAATACGTATTATGCATTAAGAAAATTATGCCACTCGTTGGATATGTTCAGCTAATCACTACTTATATTCTGACTAGCAAGCATTAAACAGTTGCACTAACCCATAAATAATCAAAGGCAAACTCCATTTTTCTCGCCTGACAAACAGTATTTTCTATATCTTTAGAAATATAAATGTTTACTTACTTCCGACAGTTTACTCCTTAATTTCTACTTGCATGTAACGCCCACGGCATAATCGATGTTTTCATTTACCACAAACAACGTTTTCAAACCTAGTAAACAACATTCAATTTATGTGTTTCTTCACCTGCTATGTTTTCGTTTGGTCACTAATTAAACAACTTACGTGGGAAAAAAAAAAAATGCTAAGTGGTATACACGAAATGATAGCTTGGGCTAAATTTTGCAAGGGCTAGTGGGGCTGATAGAAAAGCATACATTGCATCTTTGGATTCCTCTTATTTTGAGTATAAGAATTTAGTTTTAAATTATAGGTATATTTTAGAATTGCTAATTTTTATCGACAAAGTAAGTTTATAAAAGATCTACGTCGTTACTTGTTGCTATGGTAATCACTGAATTACTCTCGTCCACTGTTTTTATTCGTACATTCATATATGCTAACTTCCGTTAGTGCTTGTGACATTGTGCTGTGATGTTTTACAGGAAGAAGAATGGTTGCGTTTAATAATAGAAAATATACGTCGGTGTAAACTTGTATTAGTTTGTTACTGTACATTTGGTCAGGTTGCTAGGTTAGAAGATACGTGCGAAGTGACAGATAGAGATATTCAGTAATAATGATGGACCCTGAAAGGTTATTTTAAAATAACGATATTAATACCAATATCAGACCTGGAGAGTGAAGGTAGTGGATCGTTCACTCAAATATTTTTAGTTATTGTATGATAACTAAAAATATAGACATATTAGAAGGTTTATCTTTTGTTATTGAAAACGAAAATAACGGAAAATTTATTTAAAACGATAATAACGAAAAAATATTTTTTCCCGTATTTAAACCAAAATTTTCATTATATAATAATAATAATAATAATAAACTACCTATCTATATTTTTGAAATTACAATACAAATTACAAACTGAAATATTATCACTGAAAATTTGTAGTAAATTAGATTAACAAAACAAGAAGCGTTACAAAAAATACGTATTTCCCAGTCCACCCTTTCTAAGATCTCTCGCCAAATATTCATCAATCTTCCCCTCACTTAAAACTGAAGTTGGATGGGTAGCATGGTAGCATATGAGGCGGACTAATCTCTCTTACGTATATACGACTAGAAACACATGGAGTGAGTTATGGATAAGTTCCAATTTTGTAACTGCTGCTTTTAAAAAGCACAGCCGATGGCCATTTACTCCCACTACCTACATTCATAAAAACGAACTTAACAAACCTTCATGTAACATAAAATTAATTTTTTTATGTCAGTTTAGGTTCAGAATAAGCGGACACGGCATGACAGATGAATTAAAATATTTTTACATCATGCATTTTATTAACTAATCTTTTATTTAAGTTTTAAGAATATAATCACGTAAAATGTCTATATCAAGTTAAGTTTTGTGAAAATAAATTATTTTACTACTGTATACTACTATTACTGTTGTATTAAAAGCTTTTGTGAAAATGTTTTATTATTATTACTGTATTAAAATTATTTTTTATAGTTTTTATTCCTAAAATATTTTATTGACATTTCTTTTTCGTAAACGCATTCATCTCACAGAAGCAAACAGGCCAGAGAATTAGTCCCGCATTCAGTACCGTAATTCCGATCATTTCCTTTCAAAATATAACAATTCATTAATGCTAACCCCCTCACAGAGATGTTTTTTTTTGTGTGTGTGTGTATGGGGAGGGGGATGCTACAACTCTGTCTCATTTTAAAGTGCTTCGTTAGGTCCAACACTGAGCTCAATGGTGTCAAGCCCACCTTTAGCGATTTTTCAATTCTGTAGTTGCCATTGTATCAACAAACTGTCGACTATGGTACCCATATTAATATTCTAACTTTCCAGAAAAACACAGAAAATTTAAAGTAATAAAAAATATATTTCATCGAAAGCAACAAACAGTACCTGAAAGACACCAAATTCCGGTTACTTAATCACTACAATCACACACCACTTGCGAATGGAAAAAAAGAGGGGGTGCAGCGTCCTTTAGTCTTGTTTCTTCTGATTCCAAATTTAGATAAATGACTCCATAGATAAATTTCAGAACAAATTTCTCACTTAAGTTATCCCCCCCCCCTTTTTTTTTTCATGACTGTTGTGAAAATAATAACATCACTGGCTAAGACGCTCACGACATAATCGAATATGACACATGCTACTTCCTGTTCACCGACACTTCGATCTTACGTCAAACATATAAACACATAAGCCACCTATTGTTTACGCCAAGTTACGCGAAGAAAAAAAAAATAGCATTTTTATTTGAAATCTCCGATTCAGCAGCAAAATTCTTTCGTAATGCATTCTAAAAACGTTCTAAGGCATTAAACATAGGCTGACCATACGTACCGTTTTGAAAGGGACAGTACCGGTTTTTTTTTTTTTTTATTTTTCGGTCATCCCGCCATTTTAATAAAAATGTCAAATTTGTCCTATAAAAACTATAAATATATTTTAATATTGGTCAATCATAAAGTATTATTCATAACTTATAATCGTATATCAATATCATGGATATCAGTAATTTGTATAACCATGGAGTCGTATTGTTCGATACTAAATATCGACATCTGCAGTGATTTATTCAGAGAAAATAAAAAATCCATGTTGGCAACGCTTGCTCGTCTCAGACGCGGCGTCTGTTCTGCTGTAGCGTTAGTTTTTGTTTTGCCCGTATGCCAACCGGTGGCTTTGTTATTCAATGTTGGCGGTTTAAATTTCATATTTTTAAAAGTTTTAAGCCTTATTTTTTAAAGCTGTAAGTCTATCCTTGCAATGTTAAAGAGGCGAAACTGCAGTTTTAATGATGATCTCCAGAAAGAATTCAAATTTATTAAACTGGACAAGCTGCGCAGTGAAGTGGTATGCCAACATTGTAACGTCCAATTTTCCTTGCTCATGGAGGCAGAAGCGACATCAACCAACATCTACGTAGCCAGAAACATAAGGATGCTGAAAAGAGTGGCTTCAGTTAAAAACATCAGCTCGTTTATGGTGAGACGTGGTAGTGAGAGCGATAAAATTGCAACAAGTGAAGCTCTTCTTGCTTATCATACTTTGCGTCACGGCCAAAGTTTTCGCGAAAATCACTGCTTGTCGACATTGATCAATAAAATTTATGAACCAAAATTTTCTTCAGCACGTACCAAATCAGAAGCAATAATTACCAACGTTTTATCACCATACACAGGACCGGAAGACGACGTACATTCAGAATTATATGTACCATTCGTTGTTTGTTTAAACTCTTATCTCATATTTTTTGACATCTTTTAGGCGCCTTTTCTTCTTTGGCGCCTGTGTATATTGCACACGCCACCAGTCTGGCCTGACCATACATATTGGCTGAAGTAATAGAGGAGTTGAATGAAACAAAAAGCATTATAGTCAGTTTAGATGCATCAAACAAACAAAAACAGATATCAAACTTTTTCCAATCGTTGTGCGTACTTTTTAGCAAATTGCGGTGTTCAAGACAAAATTATAGACTTTAATTCCTCACCTGGTGAAACATCCGACCTACAGTGTGCTATTTTGAAGGAAGTAAGTGACAAATTTGTCTTACAAATCTACACACAAAGTGTTGCTTTGTGTGTAGATCACACGAACACCAATTTTGGTGGTTGCAAAAGACTTGGCAAAAATAATGTGTGGCAAAAACTTGAAACGGAACTGAAGAGACAGATTATAGGTATTGGTTGTGGGGCACACATTATACACAATTGTCTCCAGTGTGCTGTCGAGTGTTTCCCAATTGATATTGAATGTTTTGCAGCGAGAGTATACAAATACTTCAATATATACACAGAGTTGAAGAACTGAAAACTCTTTGTGACTTTGCAGGAAATAATTACGCCAAAATTGTTAACGCACGGAAATACAAGTTTTTTGTCCTTGGGTTCATCAATTGACAGAATTTTAAACATCTCTGATGGGCTTTGTTCTTATTTTCTTTCTCAAGAAAAATGCCCTGTTATGTTGCGAAAATTGTTTGTAATCCCTGTTTGAAATTGTGGTCTCGTTTGCAAGAGATGAAGTGTCTACGTTCCAAACATACATTAGCTTAATTGAAAAATATAATATTTAGCTACAGAAGTAGCCATGAACATTGAAAATCTTAAACAATTTAGAGTCCAGAAAAAGTGAAGTGTTTTTAACTACTGATGTCAAAAAACAACTGAAAATGTTAGTAGATTCAAGAGAAATTAAGAAGGCTAAGTTTCTTGAGGGAGTTGAGAATTTCTATGAAACCAGCTTAGAATATGTCAACAAGTGGAAGTGCAGTTTAGGAAACACTGAGAAGTTAAAGTGGGTGCTATAAGGAAGACACCTGAATGGAAAGAAATACAGGACAGCCTGAAAGAGGAACTCATCACACGCACAAACACAGAAGAAACTTGTGTATTCGCTCGGTGGACCCTCATAAAATCTATAAGTGTGAGGCTGTTAGATACATGGAATAAAGAAAACATTCCTGTATCTGATAGATGGGTACAGATTTTTTGTGAAATGAGCGAAAAACGCCTAGACTTTCAAGACTTTTGTAATGTCGTAGAGTTTATTCTTTTTCTTCCAGGAAGTAGAGCACCTGTTCAGAGAATATTTTCCGTTATGAGCAGTATGTGGTCAAAGGAGAAATCTAGATTAAGTGTTGAGACAATGAGGGCTATGTTAATTTGTAAGACAAAATTGCGTCATAGAGTATGAGAAGCTTTATGATGAGGTGTTGAAAGACCGCAATTTGCTGCGTGAGATCACTTCATCGGAGAAATATTCATGGTACGATCGTGGTGAAATACAGTCCCCCCCCCTCTACGTATGCCTAAATTTTTGTATGGGTTCTGTCACTGAAGATTAATGGTAAACTCAATATGTTTATGTAATAAAACTTTTTTATCGTTTTACTTTTTTCATTGATACAGAATATTACATAGACCCCGTCCCGTTCTTGTCTCAAGAAAATATGGTCAGACTATTAAGCACACACAAAAAGAGAGAGAGAGAGAATATTATTAATTCCTTTCTTTAAAACTTAAGGCAAAAATAGCTGTAAACATAAGCAAGATAAGGTAAAAGTAATTCTCACGTCTACAAATCTTGACTAATCATATGAGTCTCTGTGTGTGTGTGGGGGGGGGAGTTGGCAAGAGTCGTGATACAGGACTCCAATTACATAATTGGATGGAAGTTTACGCAAAGGGAAGAGAAACTGTTACCTAATTTTAGAAGCATATCACTCGGGATCAGCAACTAATTTTCGCAAGTAAAAAAAATACAAATTTTGAGACATTTTGAACTCGTATTCAAAGTACAAAAGTCACTTGCTTCAACCAAATTTCCAGTCTGATCTAAAATTATTTTTTTTAATCCGTCCGTTCGTCCATCCATCTGTTCATTGGACATCAGCAGATGCTGTATGGTCACTGAGATGCTTAGTGATGTGCCACACTAGTCCTCGCCATGTGGTCCTGTTGTATGCTTTTCTGGAGGCTTCAACTCTCTCTCTCTCTCTCTCTGAAGATGTCATCACACACACACACACGAACACACGCACACATCCATCCATCCATCTAATTGGTCTACCTCTTCTTCTTTTTCCAGGCCCTTTACCTTCTATTACTGTTTTGAGACGTCATCCTTCCATCCTTTCAACGTGTGCAAAGTATTTAACTTTCTTTTGTCACTGTCATTAAGGAGCCTTAAAGCTCTACTGCTTCTTTCTAGCACCCATCCATTTGTCTACCTTTCAGTATATGAATATCTTCAACAACCTCTGTAACATAACATCTCAAAGACAACTATCCTTTTCTAATCAGACTTCTTTGAACTTAAAGAAGTCTGACATCTCTCACAAGTCTTGCATCCATAAGTAGCCGTTGAAAAAACAGCTACATCTAAAATCCTCGACTTTTGTTCCTGTGGAGATAGATTCAGAACAACAATTGAGGAGGTCAGCAAAATTCGAGTACCTGGGATCCAGGTACCTCAGATTACTGATCAATCTACCACCTATCGGAATTCCTGTCTTGAGCTCATCCATATGCCACACACATGATGTCCTCAGCATAGTTACTAAACAAGTGAGGAGCAAGTAGGCATCCTTGCCTAACTCCCTTTCCAACTGGAAACAAATCAGTTAATCAAATAAATGTTCTTACTGTGGTTTCTTGCTCATTGTACACGTTAGCTATAAACCTGAAATCCGAAAGAATAAAAATCCATACTTCAAATTACTAAACTTTAGAATCAAAAGGCTTCAATTTGACATAAGTAAGATATAAAAAAGGAGGATATTATGGATCCATCCATATTTTATAGCCAAATATAGAATGAAATTTAAGTTTAGTAATTTACAAGAGAGCTCACGAGAATATAAACTTCGGCATCGGAGTTGCCTTGGTTTACACTACTCAAAAGACAAACACTGCCGAGGAGCCAGTAATTCATTTATCTTTTATTAGTGCTTATATTAAGTATCAGGAACTTGATGTCTGTTTTGAACTGTTAATTCTCATCAGAGACGAGGTAGAACCTAAGAGTGAAAAAATCTTATCTCTAACGGTGCGAGTTCTACTGCCACTTTTTGGATGCGAGATTAAAACTGAGTTTCAACCCCAAAAAGATCGACTAATTCTGAACTAGCCACAGAAATGGAAAGAAAAATTTCTTCTAGTCTAGGAATAGAATTCAACTTATAACCGGGTATTCTTTGGGCTATCGAGTGCTATGGAAGCAAATGTCAAATGCACAGAGCTATGAGCCCTCTCTAATTCTAGTAAATTGCAATTTCTGTTTATAAATTATATACTTCACTAAGTATAAAATATTGCTGTAATATTAATTATTTCGTAAATATCTGATTTTAAAAGTCTCAAATAATTGAGAAATTTTCTGAAACCTTCATGTCTCTTCTAATTTAAAACAATATCAAATATAGCAAACCTTATTTAGCGATGGAACCATCCAGTTTTCAACTAAAAAAACTAAATTAGATCTAATATATTTTTTAAAATGTATATTAGTCATATCTAATATACACTGCTTGGAAATAAGTCAATGTACACACTCGTGAGCAAGGTGTCATGTAACGAGTCACGTGTTTGTAGCCAGTATAAATTGGAGGAATATAATGCTCACAAGTCAGTTGCACTGGCTTGTGAGCATGAACGTCACTACACTTGACTGCACTCCACAAAGCCGTGACCTCAACCCTATTGAACATCTGTGGGATGAACTGGACCATTGGGTGAGATCAAGGGACATCCGCCCCACCACAGTCCAAAACCTCATAGTACACCAACATAGTAAAGTGGGTGCCATAGCTGTTTTCTCCTCACATTATGGTGTCTGTTGAATTCTTTCCAAGCAGTGTAAATTACTTATTAAATCCGAAAGATAATGTCCACATAAACTTAATATCTTTTACACACAGATTTTATTGATAAAGTAGATGGCTAATATATTTTTTCCTCTTTAGGAACTGAATGATGACTCTGCAACATACGTGGTAGTATATGATCTTCTTAGTGGGTCTATTTTCAGCAAATGGAAGCCAGGAACTAATATTACAGGCATTGGAATTTCATCTCAGGGATGTTGCATATTGGCTGCGGTGGAAAGTACTCTTATATTTGTATGGGATTTAGTAGCAGGTGATCCGAGGTAAAAAAAAACAATGTTATTTACATATTTCGTTTTATAACTTAATAGCTACAGCTTATCTTCATGCTCATACTTTTAGTGCACGATAGTCAGTGGGGACATTATGGTTCATTCTTGTGGTTATTGTATTTACTAAAAACAAATCCATTATCGTATTTTACTCTCTTATACGGAGTACAGTGAGGCCGTTTTAGCTCTGAATAGCTTATTCTCTGCCGATAGCAAATCAGATATTTGATGGTACTAAGACTATCATTAATTTCAGCAGCATCCAGTGAAGAGACGCCAAACAAGTGCTGCCATCTCATGGTCTCTAATAATATTATTGTTTGAAATAGTGCAGGTTGTACAGTCGATTTTCTTGAGTTAATACGAGAAAAATCGCTTGCTCGTGACAAAAATCGACTAAATCGGGAACCGATCGAAGAAAGGCTTAGAAAAACTTCCTTTACTTAGCGACTAGAACTGAATTTAAGTCTTTCTTCGATTGGGCTAGTACTGTGGATGCAAACGCTATTTCCACTGAGCTACACAGGCCTTACCGTATTTATTACGTACTCAATTTTTACTTACCAATAATTCGTTTTCTTCCAAATTAGAAGAAAATGTTTGTCAATTTGGAGTATTTGATGCAAATAACTATTAGGGATTACTTTCCATATTAAAAGGGAACCCTGTTATAGTTAACTAGAGAGATTAGGTGCTACTATACATGCGATTATCAGTTACACCATTATGTAATAATATTCTCGCATTCGGCTACTATACAACATAATGAAATTAACGAAGTGGTGGTGAAGTATTGAAAGTTTGAGTGACCTATTAGACTTACGCATAATAAAAGCATACTTAGAAGTGCTGCAGAAGAAAAATGTATAAATAAATAAATAAATAAGCTAACACCTTTTATTCCCTTATAGGGAGTAGGCGAGGCCTTGATACCCTATCTAGCTTTTGGAGACTGAGTGGGCAGTTCAATCTCCACCGATAGCCAATCAGAGATAGCTGGCCCATATCTGTCACTAATTATAGCAGCCACCGATGAAGAGGCTGGCAAACAAGTGCTGCCATCTCTTGGTACCTAACCCTAACAAGATATGTTACTGTCTGCAATAATATGGGTACTACGGTCGATTTTCTTGAGTTTACGGGATAAAAAAATCCGCTTGCCCATGCCAGAGATCGACTAATTCTGGAAACGGCGAAGAAAGAGTTCCTCCAGTCGACGACCAGACTTGAACTTAAGTCTGACTTCAAGCAAACAAGCCGCAAGCGCCACTCCCACTGAGCTACACAGGCCTCGAAGAAAAATCTGCTTTTTGTCAATTATCATACTGTGAAAAAAAAAAAAAAAAAAGGAAGTCTGTTTGCTGTCACGGAATTTAACTATTATTTAATCAAAAGTGATCAAAGTATTTAATTACTGGAAAAACATTTCACAGTGAGGATTTTTTTAATGTGAATCTTACCTTGAAAGAATGCATAACTTATACCGTTTTAGTATTCTCGGTGGATTAAGAGTTAAATAATCAGGAACGCTACTCTGGAGACCAAATATGGAACTTTTTTCCAAGTCATTTGGGGCCGCCACTAAGTTGGTCTCACTCTGGGCGATGCAAATTATCTCACATTCAGAATACCGTTGGATTCAAGCCCACAGTTTATAGACTTTAGAGAGGAGATATCTCTCTTTGGCAAGCATATGAAAACTGACCCTGCCTCGAAATATATATATATATATATATATATATATATATATATATATATATATATATATATTAGGATAACCAAGCAATTTTATATGCTTGGTTATTTTAGCTCCTAATCCCAAGTATGCAAACAATTAAGTTTGCGCCTGAAACAAAGTTCAAGTCTAAAGATGGTACAACACCAGGGCAGCTCATTGTAAAGGTGGTTAAAGCTTTGATCACTATTCTTAGTATTTTCCCATAATGTAAAGCACATCTCACTAGAAGATGTATACTGCAATGCATTATGGGTGGGGTCACTACCCAGACCGGTTTCGACCTTTTTTGAGGTCTCCTCAGTGAGTAGCTAGACCCTAAATACCAAGGTTTTAGTAATACAAAGCCTTATCAACTTTACCTATATAAGTTGCAACAAGGTGTATTAAGTTTTAATAAAAATCTCTGGAGGAGATATTGATGGGAATAAATTTTTAACTTGGGTATATTGTATATTAGGATATATAGATTGTATATAAAGCTTTGATCACTAAGAATAGTGATCAAAGCTTTAACCACCTTTACAATGAGCTGCCCTGGTGTTGTACCATCTTTAGACTTGAACTTTGTTTCAGGCGCAAACTTAATTGTTTGCATACTTGGGATTAGGAGCTAAAATAACCAAGCATATAAAATTGCTTGGTTATCCTAATATACAATATACCCAAGTTAAAAATTTATTCCCATATATATATATATATATATATATAATCAGGGGCTAATATTCCAGGTGTGTGGTGCTTATCCACCGAATAGCAATATCACTAATATATTCTTGCATTTATTCCCATTACAAACTTCCCTAATTGTTTCCAGACTTCGCGTGATTCCTCGAAGTAAACGCAGTGCTTCGTGAAGAGGACACACTTTTCGATGCATAAACATTGCATCACATTTGCGTTAATCGGCTGGGTGTGCGTTCAAAACACACCTTTGAGCCCTTTGAAAAGATGTACAGATGGCACAGCTGTCAAATTCTTAGTAGTTTTAAACCACTCAGAAGGCAAAGCAGGGTGAGCTCAGACAATAGCACCCAGAGGCTGTGATGTCAACCAATCCAATTGAACATTGTCATTTGTCATGAGTTGCTGTTTTTGTTTTCTGAGTTTCATCTATTTTGTGTGCGTGAAGTGTGAACTGACGTAGTAGGCAAGCTTTTATAGATTATTATTATTATGCGACACCTCCAGGGAGTTCAAAGACTCATCGAGGGAGAGTGTGCCAACAGCATCGAACGATTGGTCCCCATTCCAACTACTAACCGCGCTCAAACTTGCCAACTTTTTGCGTGAGCCATTTTTTAATATATAATTTTCGATAAATTTATAACTGTTTTGCCCATATTTACAATGGGTAACAGTATTTTAGTCGAAGGAGGTAAGCTTCTTCCTCCTCTTCCGAATTTTACACCTTTGAGGAATTCAAATATACAGACCAAAAATATCATTCTCCTTCATTATCGTTTTCCAATATACAGTATCTCAAAACCAACAAATCCCCCCCCCGCACTGCGCACATTTGGTTACAATTAGTTGATACTTTAAAGTATCCAAAGTTATCCTACAATTAATTGCATTGGACCAATTAAGATGAGCACTGATGTGCTATATACTCTTAAAACTTTTATACGAGTACATAAATAAAAATGCAATCATAATACGGTCAAACTGACGTGAATTTTGTGGCACGCGTTGCATAAGTTACGACAGCACACCCAGTTGAAATGGGCACGTGACGTCACTGATATATATATATATATATATATATATACAGGGTGTCCCTGAATTCATGGCCCAAACGTGAGGGGATGGTAGTACACGCCGAAACCACCAATAATCGTCATAATTGATAGCATTTCAGTTGTTTAAAGTATCTATTACCTACCAGTTCATGTATAATCACCAAAAACGTTTACTTTTGTCTTACAGACAAATTCTTAGGGGACATTCTGCTCCTATAGATAAGATCCAAATGAGCAAAGATGGATTCCGTTGTCTTAGCTACGATTCTACTGGTAGGGATCGCAGTTTTCGACTTTGGGATATTGAATCAGGTAATCGTGATCTTTGTAAGCTGTGCTGGTTATGCGAACAATTGGTTAACATGGCTAGAAAGCCAATTAAAATATTATGTGTAATAACAATTTTAAGCAACAAATTTTATTTTATTTTTTGCTATTCCTGATGAAACGTATTTTTAGTATTGGTTTTGTGATTTTTAGGTGACTGCTTGGGCATTTTTACTCCTGACAAAGAAGTCACTGCTTGCATTCTGACTCCTGATGGTAAAACAGTAGTTGCCGCACTTAGCAATAGGGATGATATTGTAAGCATGGTATTATTTCAAGAAGCTGTGATAGACAACGAGGCAAAAAGAGATGATACATATGGAGATCCTGAGTTAGCAGGAAAAGTCTTTGACGTAGCCGAAAATCTTCAATGAGAATATTACATACATATTCTGTAGATCGATGAAAAGTCATCTTATGTTATAATAAGAAGCGTTCCACATATCATCATAATAATAAGGCATCAAGAAGTCTTCAGAATGTTTCAGTAACATTTGCCAACCAAATTTAGTACTGTGCATAATTTAAATAAGTAACACACACGTAATAATAATAATAATAATAATAATAAAAACTTTTGCAGATTATACAAAGATAGTTTTAGATAAATTTGTACGGATGTCTCTGTGATACCTAAATTACAAGAAATTTTTATCGCTAGGAAACTTTTCTAGATAGTGTTAATAGCCGTATATTAAAGTAACATTAGTGACTTTTGAGTAAGCAGTCACGAAGTTTCGCAGGTTATAGAAAGGAAACACAAATAAAGAGCGAGAAAAGTCAGGATGAAAGGAAGAGTGCTTGCCAAACCATTTTCTGGGTTGCAGATGAAATTTGTCGTTTTGATGGTAAAAGATTCTTACCTATTCAAAATCCGTTTACTGTCATTGATGCAATATCTTCTGAACGACCAATAAAGGCCACAAGTTTACTGACTTTTCCTTCCCTCCTCTTTTAATGCTCTTTACCATAATACCAGATGATTCTAATTTGCTGCAAACGTGCAGTTCAATTTGCATGGCCTTGCAGTCAATAATCTGTCCCATGTAATTATTTTTGTAATAAAAAAAAACTTAAAATATAATTAGTATGATTTTATTTATAAAAATAACTTTACTTTTTCTTATTTAAAATTATCACAGGCTACTTTGTGTGATGGTAGAAGAGCATTGGATGGAATTATATCAAAACAGTATCTCTACGGGTATTACTTTTACAATAAATGAGACACCGTATACTGCGTTTTTCATTTACTTTGAAACACGACATTGCTGTTATTAGCAATGAAACATAAATAAAAATTTACACTTCACTTCCTAAGTTTACTTTCTCAAAAGGAGGAAACAACAACAGAGTAGAAATCACCCTGTGAAAAATGGAGAAAATTATTTGGCATCCATTAACAGGTCCAGCAACAACTAAATTTGAGATAAAAATCACAATAATAAATTCTCACTAATTTTTGTTGAGTTAAGAGGAATACGGTGTAAATAAAGAAATATTACATAAAAACATGTGCAATATCCCCTAAAACGACATAGTGAAATCATAGCTTACCTTACGGAAACTGTAATCAATATGGCATCAATAACTTCATATACTCTGGAACCAGAGCTTTGAATGCCAAGTGGGGAAATATGATATCAAGTAAAACGTGACGTATTTCTTTGCTTTTTCGTAGGCAGTGTTTATCGTATTAACTTTTTGGTATGATTGAATTGTTTTTGTTTCCAAAAGGGTGATATATTGGCTTTACTGACTTTAAACGGTCAGGTTGTTTTCGAGGGGCGCTGGGCAGAGATTGCTTCTTCGTGTGTATGTTGTTTCTGTTTTCTATATGGTGCTAGTGTTTTTTTTTGTTTTTTTTTCCTGTTTATTGATATTTAAAAAGATAGTTTTATGGCCATAAGACCTTTGTTACAGGATACATTTCTCCAATTTACATGGAAAACAAACAAGCGCGCACGCACGCGCACACACAAATCATGCACCTATATTGCTCTGGGAGGAAAAAAAATCATGAATTTTCTCAAGGAGATACTGTAACCGAGTGTTTTTCAACGTTTTTTGGATCATGCCCCCACCTCAACGTCTCAAAGATTTTCATGCCCCACCCCTCAGCATAATAGTCAGCCAAGTTCTGAAAAAGTATAATATAAATATGAGCATGTACATTTTCTAATTGCTCCCAAAAAAAAATTCAAATTTCCCCCCTGTGGGGCGTACGCCCCACGTTGAGAAACACTAGGTTAGTGTATCGCCTATCGGACGGCACTCCAAGGTGCCGTTTGATATTTCACCACGCCTCTAAATAAATACTGCATTTTATTCGTTTTATTTATAATTGTATTGTTACGAGTTAATCAGATTGCACTTATGCCTTAGCGCAGACATGTAAATCGACATCAAAAATAGTAATAAATAATAATAAATCGTAGTTGATAATTGCTCATGCAGTTAATCTAGAGAATGCTTTATGAAAATCCAAGGCGTGGGGATTCAACGAAAAAAAAAAAAAAGAGTCCAAACAAATGTTTGCGCTCAGTCAATATTGAGCTCAGCAAGTGATGCTTCCTGAAATTATTTTTTGGGATTCGGAAATTTTAAAGTTAAACAAAGTTTTTTTTTATGTTTGTTTGTTTGTTTTCTTTTGTAGAATGCAAATATACGAAACATACATATATATAGCCATATAATCAATTTATTACAGTGGCATTTATAGAACATTTTATCGCCTGTTTCAATTTGTCAGCTATCTCTTCAGATTCTCTTCTCATTGAATAAACTAATAAAGGATTCTGATGACTCTTTCGTTTCTTCCACAAGTAAAATTTAGTTTATTCATGGAAGAGCGTAAAATACCTAGTGTAATATATTTATTTAGCCCACTACGATGTACTTTTCTTAATATGAACATTATGAACAATTATCAAGAATATCAGGCAGTGATGAAGCTAAGTATTCTATCGAAAAATACCAAGTTGAATATTATTGACGTGCTACTTTCATTCGAGATGTATTCAACGGACAGTTTTAAAATTTGAACCGTTACATTCATTTCAAAGAGTAATGGAAGCCTTGTGGCACTGCTTCTGATTTCATAATGTTAGATTCCCATCTAGAAGAAAGCCTCTTTGAAATTCTTGTCGCGGACCGGAGGAAAGTTTTTTCAGCTAGTTTTGAAGATAACTGGCACAGGTATCTCAGTTACCTGTACAGGTCACATTATTTAGCTTTTTTGCTACTAGATTTAGCTGCCCTATACATCGTTAAAGGTCATCCGAGATTTCCGTTGCACCGACCCAAAGGCCAAAATGAAAGGAGGGGTTGACCAGAAGAAAGCACCGCTCACAACGCTGCAGATCTCATCATTCAATAAATTAAATCACTATTCCGTATCTTAACGTCAGAATCACCTAAAGTATTTTTTCATATAAGAAGTATACTTTTTTTTTTAACCAGTTTTTTAATCTTTCCGATCCACAAATATTGTACATTACTTGCGTTTCCTTTCAGTGACATTAGAATTTACTTTAGTATAATATAGGTTTAATAAAAGTCTGTAAAATATCACACGTTGTACATATTTAAAAAGAACAAGAAAATAAATAGGCGAGAGGTTTACAGACTTTTATGAGTGGATTCACATTAAAAATAATAATAATACTATATGTAGTGAATTTAGAATTGGCACATTGAAGAAATATAAAAATTACATGAAATGAGCAGTTGCTCAGAACATTATATATCGAAGTTTCTTAGAAATATACGAACACACTTATTGTGAATGACTTAGCCCCTTGAGGGGGGGGGACATCAAAAGATTTCAGGAATGTTCACCATGTGAACTAGTAGCTTCACCCACAGATTTTATACACTTCAGTGAAAGAGCAATATTGGGTAATCGCCTGCTTATGTAATCTCCTTCCTTATAAACACAGAAGCATGAAACATCATTAGTCACTGTTGTGAAGCAGATAAGCGGTCTCAAATACTATTTTGCTTTTCCTTTTTTTTTTTTTTTTTTTGGCGAGGGGGGGGGAAGACTAATTATGCGATAATGCACTGTTATATTGTTGTGTACTCTGTTCTATTCTGTGGATTAATATACAGTATGATTCACTTATTTAATCTCTCAAATAATATCGCAGTTCGAAGAACAATAATGTACTTTTCTATTGGAAAAAATCCTCACTGGAGAAATCTTAAGTTGAAAGTGGAAACGCCGATCTCATATGAAGGTAGCAGAGTTTTTCATACCACCATACGTCAATGTTTTTCAAACTATTCGGACCTCAGTGCATATAAAAAAAACCACATTTCACATCGCGACTCTGCACACACATACACATATCCTACACCTTGATCTTCATCCAAACGACCGAGAAGCAAGACCTTGATTGAGTGAGGTGGTACAAAGCAGGGCAACTCGCAGTAAAGGTGGATGAAGCACCAATCCGTTTTCCAACTTCCAAAAAACATTTTATCTAGGCCCCGATGGGGGTCGTATCTTCAGTTGAAATATCTCATACGAAGATCTGGTAAGAAAATCTGTTCTATTAGCTTGAAATCTGATACGGGCAATATGAACTGATTTTTGGAAAGTTTCAAGTGTTTTTGTAGCTTGATACGCCTTTACTCGAGTTTCCTGGTATTGCACTACCTCATGAGCCAGCTCACTCCCTTCGGGGAGGGAATGGTAAGGAAAAATTTTCTTTTCTTTACTTCCCCCCCCCCCCCTGCTTTCTTTGTGGTATGAAAAACCCTTAGGTCATGGAACATTCCAGGGAGGGGAAGAAAAAATATTTCCCCACTATTTCGTATTGTTTTCATATAGATATATGAAAATAAGACGTGTCTTAACTATATGTAATAAAGGAAAGACCAAAAAGTAACAAAGTAATATAAAACACGAGTTTCTTAACATTAACACTCGGGAGGTCCGGTGGTAATTTTGCAGCGTAGGAAGCGGTATATCTGAGAGATACATTCATTACTATTATGTGCTAAAATAGAAAAAAAAACAAAGAACAAACACTGCAAATATAATTCATATGGTACAAATTAAGTGAATATTGAATCCAACATTATTTCATAGCTGAATATAGAAACTACAAGAATTTCGTGCCGAATATATATATATATATAAACTAAAAGTTTCAGCGGAAGCAAGCATAAATAGTACCAGACTGGGCAACTCGTTGCAAAGGCGGGGCAAGCTAAAGAATTATATAATATTAATTCATAGCTGAATATAGAAATTACAAGAGTTTCGTACCGAATATATATATAGGAACTAAACGTTTCGGCGGAACAAGCATAAGTAGTACAACGTTGGGCAACTCGTAGTAAAGGTGGATCAAGATACATACCAGTTTCCTTAGTATTTTCAATAAATGTAAAGCACATCTCCTAGAGGCTATGTGTGATAAATATTGAATCCAACCTTATTTCAATATTATTTCAAGAGTTTGGTGCCGAAAATATAGAAACTAAAAGTTTCGGCGGACGCAAGCATAAGTAGTGCCATACCGGGAAACTCGTTGCAAAGGTGGGGCAAGCTCAAGAGCACTGTCCTCAGTATTTTCCATAAATGTAAAGCACATCTCCTAGAGGATATGTATGATAAAAATAAGCCTTTGGCTCTCTATTTAAGTAATACATGATGGTTTATTTATTTTCAGTTACAATCTAGAAATTATTGAACAAAGAATAAAATAAATAAATAAATAAACTAAACTATACTATACTGACATCGGAGGTCGCGGTATCTCTCAGATTACATTTACTGTCAAACATCATAAACCTTTACATAACGTGTGTTAAACCAAACTGACAGCAAAAAAGTGCGGAATATCGCTCTTAACATATGAATACACAGCTACTCGTGATCTTCAACCTATACAATAGATAGATTAAAGAATATTCATGTTAACAATTAGCATGTATCTGTCAGATCAGATGCGACCTCCCGAGTGTTAAAATGCAGCATATATACAGGGCGGGCCATAATTCAAACAAAGGATTTGTATGTGACTAGACTGAAGTCGACGTCACGCTCTTAAAATAATATTATTTAAAATTTATAAAATAACAATAGATTTATAAAATTAAGTTATAAAATAACAATGCACATATTAAGTAATTTTATAAACTGAATTATTTTAAGTTTAAAATTTTGATTTCTCGAAAATTTACTCATAACACTGTGTACACCATAAATAATCTTATTTAAATACTATTTAAAAATAAATTGTTCAAACAATCTTGTTATTATTATTATTATTATCGGTGTGGGAAGGTCAGAATATTTGCTACTGATGCTGGTAGATCGATAGATCGATTTGATCTACGGGATATTTACATTGGGCTCTAGGTCCCACTTCTCAAACTTTATTCTAATAGAGTTGTTGCCTTCTATCAATCATGACAAAACCTCTCAATGAAGGCATATTTGAAGAAGTTTACAGAGAATTCCTAAGATTAGGAAAACTTTTGAGCGACAATTGGCCAGGGAAAGTAAAGCTGTTAGATACATTCCCCCCTACAGCAGTCACAGAAGATAGGATGGATGATTCTAATGAAGGAAGTATGTTGACTGAACCAGAATCAAGTCACTCCACGAATACAGAGAATGCTGCATCTCAGGATAATACTCCGCAGTTTTTGGAAACCAACACAGAATTTCAAACAGTCAAAAAGAAAAGGAAAATCTCCTCTACTGCAGATACACCCAAAACAGTGGAGATAGAACCAGATAATGTAATTAAAGAAAGGGTACCCCCAGTCGTCCTAAGGGCCAAGGAGCACTGGACGTCCGTTGCATCCACACTGAAATCTTCAGATATCACCTTCATTAAAGCCACAAACACAGAAGAAGGGATTCGCATACAACCTAAAACATCATCAGATTACAGAAAAATGACCAAACTTCTAGACAACAACAATTTGCCATATCACACTTTTGCACTCAACAGTGAAAAAAATTTAAAAGTAGTGTTAAGGGGAGTAACTGAAACATTACAAATAGAAGACCTCACTGCAGACCTCCAACTTAAGGGATTTAGCCCAATTAAAGTCAGCCGAATGCGGAAAGCTGATAAAACACCCTATCCCCTAATTCTAGTGGAAATAAGCAAAGACCAAAAACATATATACAATCTCCAAACCATCTGTGATCTAGTCATAAGAGTTGAGGCATTGAAACATAAATCAACTACAACCCAGTGCCATAGATGCCAGAAGATTGGGCATGCCCAACGATGCTGCAAGGCTGAATTTCGTTGCGTTAAATGTGGTGGCAAACATGCATCAAATGAATGCCATAAACCTCGTACACTTCCAGCAAAGTGTGCAAACTGCGGATGACCACACCATGCAAACTATAGGGGCTGTATAGCATTTCCTCAAAAAAAATTACAACTCAAAACCAGTAAACCTCTTCAAGAACAAGCGTCTTCCCATCAAACCATAGTCTCCACAACGGATGGAAGATCGTATGCTGAAGTTACAAGATCAACTTTCCAAAAAGACCCAAAACCAAAGCAGTCACAGCAAACCAACAAACCTATCCTACTGAACATAACAAGCCACTTAGGTGAAATGCTTGCTGAACTCCAACAAACCAACCCAACTCAAGAAGCCAAAGATATCATCTTAAGGCATACACAATCACTCTTTATGGAAATTCTTAATGGATAAATCTAAAAGAAAACCGAAATCATTACAAATTGTTTCATGGAATGCAAATGGTTTATCTATCAAATTACAGGAGCTGCAGGAGTTTGCAGCAGAAACTCAAGCAGACATCATCCTCATAAATGAAACACATCTTCGTCCAAGTGACAAAATCAGAATCAATAGTTATAGCACTTATCGTACAGACAGATGCTTTGCTAGAGGTGGAGGCACTGCCATCTTTGTGAAAAGTAACATAAAACATAATTCAATAGCAGAACCCCAGACAGAACACATGGAAACTACAGGAATAGAAATACATATGGAAAACACAAGCAGCATTACGTTATATGCAGCCTACAACCCCCCAAATAAAAAACTCCTTGAATCTGACTTAGAGGTGATACTAAATACAGGCAGAGCAGTGATTATAGCCGGAGATCTCAATGCCAAACACTCAGTCTGGAACAGCAGAAACTCAAATATTAATGGAAGAATACTCAGCTCTTACACCACTTCAAGAAATATAACAGTAATAGGACCCACTGAACCCACACATTATGGAGCTACCGGTCGTCCTGATGTACTAGATATAGCTATATTAAAAAAACATAGCGCACAGCTATCAGATACAAGCAATCAACGACTTAAGTTCTGATCATAACCCCATCATATTACAACTAGGCACCATACAAGATATAACAGAAAACACCACCACATTTATAAATTGGAAACAACTTCCCTCAGCCTTCCAGGAAAACCTTGGTCCAATACCGCATATAACATCTGCTGAAGATGTAGAAAAAGCAGTGAAGACTCTTGAAAAACAACTGCTGACAGCTATAACGCAGGTAACAAATATAACCAAATGTACACCATCAAATAAACTTCCATAGGATATAAAACGTCTTATCCAAGAGAAAAACAGATTAAGAAGACAATATCAGAGAACAATGGACCCAGCGGAAAAACAAGCAATCAATAGAGCAACAAACCAGGTTCGATATGCCCTAAAGGACCACCGTAACCAACTCTGGAATAACAAAATTCTCCAATTAAACACAGAGGATCAATCAATATGGAAAATGATGAAATCACTCCGTTCAAAGCGTTTTACATTTCCTCCAATCCAAGGTGAATCTAATGTTGTCTACAACGACGAGGAAAAAGCTGAAGCATTTGTTGACTGTTTAGAAAAACAATGCAGCCCCAATTATATCAATACAGATATAAATTTCATAAGTAAAATTCACACCCAAGTGCGTAAAATAACTCAAAATGCCTCATTCCAATCCAATAACAAATCCGTGTCACCAACAGAAGTATATGATATTTTAAGAAAACTAAATAACAAAAAGGCTCCAGGTCCAGATGGAATAACAAATAAGGTACTCAAGTTACTTCTTCGCAAAGGGGTTATGCATGTAGTAGCCATCATTAATGCCATCCTCCGGCTAAATTATTTCCCACAACGATGGAAAATTGCCGACGTTTTCCTAATTCCCAAACCTGGGAAAAATACACAGTTTCCTGAAAATTACAGACCAATCAGCCTTCTTTCATGCATAGGTAAGATAGCCGAACGTGCTATTCTCACACGGCTTCAAGAGCCAACAGATATCAACCATATAATTCAAGATGAACAATTCGGCTTTAGGAAATATCACTCCACAACGCTACAAATTTACAGAGTTATCGAACATATAACCCAAGGGTATGAATGGCACCAACACACTGGCGCAGTTTTTCTAGACATCACTCAGGCATTTGATAGAGTATGGCATCATGGACTAATTTTTAAACTACACGAAGTTGGTATTCCATTGCCACTAGTGCTACTTATCAAATCATATCTACACAACAGAAAATTTAAAATAAAACTTCTCCATATACATGGCAGATCTCCCCAAACTGTCTCTAGCTATCACCGCTCTGTATGCCGACGATACAATCATTATAGCCAGATCCCTCCGTCCACACCTGGCCACAATCAAGCTGCAGAGAGCAGTCAATGAATTGGAGGATTGGTACACCAAGTGGCGTATCACAATTAATCCAAACAAAAGCTCTGCAGTACTTTTCACCAGACGTAAAGCAGAACCGAATACAAGCATACAAATGTTTGGTAAAATCATCCCTTGGCGCAATTCTACCAAATATCTGGGAATTCATCTTGATAGACGTCTAAACTTCAAGTCACATATGGATAGTGTTGCCACTAAGGCAAGTCAGACTATAGCACAGCTATATCCACTTTTGAACAGGAACAGCTTCCTAAGCATAAGCAACAAAATCTTACTTTTCAAATCGGTAATCAGACCGCAACTAACTTATGCCTCTCCAACCTGGGGTCACACGACTAAAAGCAACATCAACAGACTTCAGATAATACAGAATAAATGCCTAAGAATGGCATTTAATGCCCCATAGTTCATCAGAAACATCCAGTTACATCAAGAAGCCAATCTTCCAGATATTAAGACCTACATGACAAGCATTGCAGAGAAATTCTTCACAATCACGGATAATCACCCAAATCAGCTAGTTCGACAGGCAGCGGACTACAAGTCCTCAGATCGTTTCAAACATAAAAAACCGAAATCCTCCATCGCAAGAGAAAGCTGATACAGCCTCAATGCTCACAATGAGCGGGTAAATTACCCACAATAATCTCATCACCCACAATCTAAAATCCAGATGAAGGGATAAAGAGTCAAGGACTCAGTCCATCAACCAATTAAGTTCAAGTTCAAATCTTGTTATCGCTTCTCGGCCTTTTGGCTAAGATCAAAGCGTGTAGTGTCAGTTCTCGTCAGCTTAATATCTGACGGGCTTCTATTTGGAGTCGAGGTATTTAACTGATTTTTGGAATTTGGCAAAGTTAAAGAGCCTCTACTTAGTCACGGTTCATCAAGCTTTGCACTCATGCTTGGTTGAGCCCCATTTGAAAATAAAAGTCAGTGTATTAGTATATATTAATATAATATATATTATATTATATTAATATATAATATAATATATATTATATTATATTAATATATAATATAATATATATTAATTTAATATATAAAATTTCATATAAAAGTCAGTGGTATTTTAACTTGGCGTGGTTGACCGAGCCTACACATGTAAATCAACATCCAAAATACTAATTAATAATAATGATAAATGTAAATGTAGTAGTTGATAATTGCTCATGCAGTTAATCCGAAGAATGCTTTATGAAAACCCAAGGTGTATTAGATCGCAGTGCATTGTTTCGTGTAACGATAATTGAAAAAATATAATTCTTTTCATATTTTCAACAGTGACACTCATCATAATTCAGCCTTGTATCTATAATAAATAAATAATTATATGTTATTGTAACAAAATAAAATAAGATTTACAAAAAATAGTTCACCATGCACACGCAACAACAATAAACGTTTCAGAAATAAAGCGCAATAATAAGATACACTGCCCACACGGCAGTGTATCTAATGACGTAACGTGCAATGACAAGCGCAAACGATATCGCGTTAGATCGCAGTGCATTTGTTTTGTAATTTTACAAAACAATAAATTTGTTTTGTAAAATAATCTAAAGCGTTAATCGAACAATTCCAATTATTCAATCAATGTCAAAACATAAGCTGTAACCTTTAAAATGTATTGCATTTATATAATGTTGTACATTGCTATTATTTATAAACACAAACAAATTTTTTTTTTTTTTTCATTTTTTCCTTGGGGGTGCTGCAGTGTCGCAGTGCTTATGTATGGGCCGCCACTGAGTTAGTGTTAAAGGTTCCAGCTACTCCCTTCAAGGAATGACATGCATTAAACAATTTATATAAATCTGCCTAATAATGTTTTACTTTAACCCCCCCCACCACCACCTTCAGTTTAAAGCAAAACTTGCATTACTACAGTATTTCTTGTCTAACCTCATCCTTCATAATCTCAATGAGAATGAATGAATCAGTCCATTTCCACACCAACTCAGTTATATCTGTTACTACAGTATCTCCACCTATCACACTTTTGCAAAGCGATCACTTGGTAATTCAACTATTTTGTCTGCTTCAGTCACCTCCCTACCATCACCATTCATCAAAATATAGTCATTCTTCCTTTTACTTGGCACATATTGAAAGAACTCTTTGGGATCACTTTTAGCATATCTAATTTCCTCTCATACTCTGATTTTCCCTTCCTTATCATACAGATTATCATTCTGGCCTGTGCTCTGTATCACTCGTGCACTTGCCAATCACTTGACTCTTTAAATTCCCTCCATACACTTTTTTTTTTTTTTGCAGCTCCTGTTTAATGATACTATGCATCCGTTTAATTACCACTTGATTTATCCTTCAAATATATGAAATCTACTGCTATTTCCTTTAAACACTACCTTACCATTTTCCATGCACTACAAACATCCAACTCCACAATTTTTTATGCCATGATACTGATCCTCCAAGCAGTCTCCTGAATATGTTTTAACTACCAGCTGTGTCTGGTTCCACATATACTCCTTAACTGAAAATTTCACATTTCGCCACTTCACTAGTCAAGATCACACAATCACCAATAAGCAAATGTTTGGATACAATTACTAGATCAGCATTCTCAAACCCTGTTACCTTTCATCACAAGCTGCCTTGGGGTAATTATTCCTTAGTAGCTGTATATAAATTTCATTTCCTTCCCTCACGTGTCCTCCTTCCAATCATTTATTATTAAGTGCCTTCGTAGTGCAATTGGAAGAATGATGGCATGTTGCACCCTTCAATTGGAAAAGGCCTAAGTTCAATTCTGTTGTCATGAGAGGATTCTTTATACGGGTTTTTTTTTTCAATTGAAGGTGAGTTATCTGAACTCATACGGAGGTAGAAGGGTTTTCCCCTCCTGGAAACTTGGAGTTTTCATCCCACATATAGACAAATTGGCCTTCAGGACATATGCAATTCATCTACTAACATTATTATTATTATTATTTCGGGCGACTCCAGAGAGTCCTTAGACTCATAAATCAAGGGGATAAAAATCCCTTATTGTTTTTCAGCCAGTATGCAAAATCTTTTCAAAAATAGACCTTTAAATTTTAATAATAAATAATAAAATAATAATAAATAATTTAAAAATAATAAATAAATAAATTTAAAATAATAATAAATTTTAATAAACCTTTAAAAAATAGCCGTTTGGCTTTTCTTCTTAGTCCTTAGACTCATCAATGGAGGCCCTAAACATCATGTCCACACAACTATATGACATTCTCACAGTATCTATCATACCTTGCCTTGAACTCGCTCACCGTCATAGCACCCACAACAGACTCTGGCAGTTTATTCCACTCATTTACCACTCTAAAAGTAAAGAACCCAGCTCTAACACCCTTGCTAACCACACTCTTGCCTAGCTTCCATAGGTGTCCCCTAGTTCTCCCACCACCAGTCCTGATCTCAAAAATATCCTCTGAATTAATCCTATAGAAACCCTTTAGCAATTTGAATGTCTCAATCATATCTCCCCTTTTCTGCCTATCAACTAGTTTCTGCAACCCACAAATCTTCAACCTGTTCTCATATGGTTCATTCCATAGACCTGCTATCATCTTAGTCACTTGCCTCTGGATCCTCTCCACCTCCTCCCCATCAAGAAGGAACCGAGGTGACCAAATCCGGGCACAGTAAGGTGCAAACTTGACTTAGTTGTTGTCTGTTTGCTTACTTGGGAAAAAGGATTAAACCAAGGTTATAAAATTACTTGGTATCTTTAACACACACACACACACACACACACATATATATAGTGATTTCCACTCATGAAAGGTGTTACAAGCCTTTATTACCATGAATGCGCTAAGAATGTTTCTATTTTTAGTAATTTTATTTTTTTTACTTAGCCCAGAAACTCTGCTTAGTGACCAAACATGGAACTTCTTTTCAGGCCACTACAGGCCTCCAATAAGTGGGGCAGTGGTCTCGCATGAGGCAATAAACTTCATCTCTCACCTAAGCATGCTGTGACAAGTCAAACAGTTATGTTATACAGGGTCTGTGAGAAGGTATATATGAATACCATACCCATTCTAGAAACACAAGCAACAGTTGCAATTCATGCCGATAGTAAAACTCAAGTATCAACAACACAAAGTTATCAACCCATCACATTTTTCAGGTACTTCCTTAGAACCCCTTGATAAATGGATGTAATTAGCAACAAAGTTCAGGAAAGCCTTTACACTCCCTCATTCATAATGACCATTTATCCCATATATGATTGGCATTTCCAACAAGACAAGTGTGACATGTCAGAGAACACATAATACAGAAACACAATCACGACAAACAAATTCTTAGTAGATCTTTCACTTCCACCCACTCAATTCCACTGTCACAAAATGGAAAGAAAAAAAAATCGAAGGGGGAAAAACTACCATAAACTAATGTAAATATTTGTTGGAAAGAGAAAAAAAATAAATGTAGGTAATATGAGTATTTAATTAAAAGTAGCATAATTACAGCATTTCAGAATTTGTGAAGTTGTTAGCAACAAAATAAATTCAAAAACATATCTATAATTAACAGTATATATCTCTGTTAATATCAATTCAGTATTTATTATTACAGAATCTGGAAAAGCAATTTTATAACATGGCTAATGGATTCCACTAATTATATTTTCACAGATCTAAATTGTACTTTATTCTTGCTACAGTGCAACAGTAGTGCTGTGCATATGCAGGTGTCAATTTTAATAACTGTTATAACTTTTCAAAAACTTACTTCGTAATTTTTTCTATATTAATCAAATCTGCTCACCTGCTTCATTCATCACACTATTCTTCAATCCGTGCGTTATTTGATAACTGAATTGTTAAATGACAGAGGCAGCAGAATTGAAAGGGAGATATCACCTCCTCATGTTAAGAGAATATGCAACAGAATTGTGGTACCTCTAATTTGTTTGATATGTCTTAATACTAAGGTCCCAAAGAAGGGTAAAAGATAATATGAGTGAAAAAAAAAAAAAGAACAAAAATAGATGCCCTGAGTTAAAGACATTATTATTATCCTAAGACCCCATGGATTCACAGACTCATCTAGGTGGTCCCTTTTGTCATACACACAGCTCTTCATACCATGTCTTAAGCACATTCAAATTCTCTGCAGATACTATGATCTAAGGCAATGCATTCCAATCATTCACAACTCTTTATGCAAACCTGCATCTCACTCCTCTGCTCACACCCTCCTTATATAACTTCCAAGGTTGACCCCTTGTTCTCTCCCAATCTCCCACCATTTTATGAAAAACCTCTTCAACGTGAATCCTATAACAACTCTTACCATTTCAAATGTCTCTATATATCACCCCTCCACCTCCTATCCACTAGATTCTGCAAATTGCATCGTTTCAACCTTTCTTCATATTCAACATTCCAGAGATCAGAAGCTATTTTGGTCAATCTGGGCTGGATGTTGGAGAAGGCTCTGGGCCTTCTCCAACATCTCTTTATCCTTTTGAAAACAAGGTGACCAAATCTGTGCACAGATTTGGCGACCTAACCAGCACCTTATACAACAGAACCACTTTACTTCTACAAGTCAGTATCCTCCACATCATTCCCAGAATATGTTGTATTGCCTTCACAATTTTGTCAATATATCCTTTAAATTTTAGATCCTTATCCACCATCACTCCAAGATCTATTTCCTCCACCTCCAACAATATATCCCGAACAAGAGTAAATTCTACATCCCATCTTTGTTTTCCAAATTTTAAAACTTGACATTTTGCAACATTGAACTGGCATGCCTACTCCTGTGCCCATTCACTCAGTCTATTCAAGTCCTCTTATAAAGCCACAACATCTGCTTTACTCCTCATAGTTTGTCCCAGTTTTGCATAATTGCTTAAAAAAAAAAATCAGCTAACGTCCTTTATTCCTGGTCGGGACGTTTTAGCTTTATCTAACTTTTGGAGACTGAGTGAGCAGTTCGATCTCCACTGGTAGCCAATCAGAGATAGCTGTCCTAAGGCTGTCACTAATTTAATTGGTATGCAGTGAGGAGATGGCTAACAAGTGCTGCCATCTCATGGTCCCTAACACAATATTTTTAATGTCTGAAAATAGTGTTGGTTCGACAGTCGATTTTCTTGAGTTTATGGGATGAAAAATCCAAGTTTCCAGGAGAAATAAGCTGCTTGCCTGTGCCTGACTAACTCAGGAACAGGTCTAAAAAAAGGCTTAGAAAATGAGTGCAAATGTCACTTCTACTGAACTAGCTCACTGCATCATCTGCAAACTCCCATGCCTATTCACTCGATCTATTCAAGTCTCTTCTTGTTAGGCCACAACATCTGTTCTACTCCTCATGGTTTGTTCCAAATTTGCATCATTTGCAAACAACTGAATATCCCCATCCAAATCTTCTCCAATATAATGAGCATATAGGTTAAACAGTAAGGGCCCTAAAACAGACTCCTGAGTTACACCACTAGTGACTTTCCTCTTCTGGGATGTTGCTCCACTATACACAACTCGATATCTATCAGACAGCCAATCTCAAAACCAATGCACTAGTCTAATATCCAACCTCGTCTGCTCCAGTTTGACTATCAACTTATCATACAGTAATCTATCAAAAGCATTTACAAAGTCTAAGTATACTACTGTGTACCCATCTCCCACATCCAATGCTGCTGTCACCTTATTGTAATAAGTAAGCAGATTACTAAAACATGACCTCCCTTTAGAAAATCAATGCTGTTCATCAAAGATAATACCTTTGTTGTCAACACAATTCTGGATCCTAGTTCTCACCAGCTTCTCCAACAACTTAACCAACACTTGACACACAGATAGGCCTATAATTTGATGCCTGAGTTCTTTCACCTCCCTTATGAAGTAGCACAGTCTGGCCCTCCTTCCACTCCTTGGAACTTGACCCAGTGCAATACTCATATTAAAAAAATATGTCAAGGCAGATGTCAACTACCTGGCACATTCGTTCAGAATACGTGGTGATATACTATAAAGTCCGACTGCCTTATTAACATCGAGTTTGCTCAATTCCGCATATATACCTCTTCCTC
The DNA here is from genome assembly GCF_054136105.1 of Typopeltis vanoorti. Classification (NCBI taxonomy): domain Eukaryota; kingdom Metazoa; phylum Arthropoda; class Arachnida; order Uropygi; family Thelyphonidae; genus Typopeltis; species Typopeltis vanoorti. The sequence continues at coordinate 25,275,678 of NC_143566.1, read as the reverse complement.
ACTCACGGTTAGTCTCTTCTCTTCATCATCCACTTGATGAAGAGAAGAATGTGACATCATCCACTTGATGTCACATTCACAAGGATGAAAGACCTTTAACTGTGCATTAAATATCTCAACTGTATCCTCTATAGCAGTTGTCCTTATACCATTTTCTTTGATCAATGCCATCCTAACTTAATTATTTTTTTTTTTATTACTGCTACATATCGAAAGAACTCCATAGTATTTTTTTTTTTTGGCTTCATTAGCTAACTGCTGTTCAGAGTCTCCGTAGCTTAGTCAATATAGATTAAGTCCTTTGCTCGGAAGGACCTGGGTTTGATTCCCATCCATGACATGAGGAACCTTTATTTGGCTCTTTCGATTAAAGGGGAGTTAGCCAGTCTAATACAGAGGTGGAGGTTTTTTTATCCCAGAAACTGGTCCCACGAAAACACATTTCTACAGACTTGAAATATCTCCCCCCCCCACACACACACACAAAATCAAGCACTGCAACAAGTTGGTTGGTTGGAAGTCACATACATCATGTATAAAGGCCAACTCCAAATAGATGAGATAAGGCACAAGAGGAAGAAGCTCATACTCTTGTGCCTTATCCCATCTATTTGGGGTTGGCCTTTGTCAAACCAGTCACCCTCCTTGCCTGTTCTTTGTATTCCTCTTATTACTACTTCTCTTATATCACCTCCATGTTTTTTTTGTTTTTTTTAATCTGTATTGCATGCTTAATCTCTTCATTAATCCTTTTCACACCTACCTTATTTAAACCTCTGATCTTTGGAATAAATTTAGACATTGCTTCTACTAGATAGTTCTCGAATATCACCCAAGCAGCACTGAACTCCTTTCCACCCACTTCCTCATTCCCTACGACAGCTGCAAGCTGTCTCCTGAGCTTCAAATAATCACCACTTTCACAGTTCCAGATATACCCTTTTCTCACAGAAGTCCTCATATGGTTGGTAATCATTTCATGATCACTCTCACCAACTGGAGGGAGATTTGCCACCTCATTTATAATTACATCCACTGATGAGATGATAAAATCTAAGATTCTCAATCCTTGTGTGCCCACTGTTACATACTGCCTGAGGTAGTTGTTCCTTGAAAACTCAGCTCATTTTCTTTACTTCCAGTTGCTATCTCGTCATCCCAGTCTATATTGCTGTAATTAAAACCACCCATAATGATCACCTTTTTCTCATTTGCTTATACATTTACTCATCACTACCCTCACATTACCATGTCTATGGCAACATCCAATTAAGTATTTCATTCTAGTCACGTCTATCTCACACCATGCTGCCTCAAAACCATTACCATTATTTCCTCCTTGCATCTCTACCTTGTATGGATATAACTCTTTTTCTGTTATCAATAGCACTCCACCTCCCTTTTTACCTTTTCTGTCTTCACAAAATACATCATACCCTTCCATCTCTATTCCTGTCAGGATGTCATCCTCATCCAACCATGTCTCACTTATGCTAACAATTTTTGATCAATGCAACCATTTCATTTCCCTTGTTTCTGATAATTCTGGCATTCATATACAAACATAACAGCTCATTCCTGGATTTATAACAAGTTTCACTGATACCACTTATTAGATGTGACTTCTTCATACTTTCCTGAAGCCATTTCTTTTACTCCTTACTTCTCCCAGAATCATCTTCAAATCCAACTGTTTTCCCTACATCCCATATCATCCTCTTCCCTTTTTTGTCTATGCACACTTTCACATTTTCTTGTAGTATTAACCTTTCTCATGCTGTGTTCCCTTGTTCACTCTGAGTCTCCCCATATCTTGCACACTTGTTCTCTCATTCTTTACACTCATGCTACCCACTTCTTCATAAGCATCACTTTAATCTCTCCTTCCTTACTCTCCCACTCTTTCACATCACCTCTTTCTCAGATTCATTCTCTGCACTCATTACTTTCCCCTTCAGCAACTCTCTCTCCAAATGACTCACACCAAAATCATTCATGTGCAGTCCATCACTCTTATACAGTTAAATTCGTCTTTAAAAACTCATTCCGCACATTAACAAACTGCACTCCTTTCTCCTCACGCATTCCTGCTAGCATATCATTCATAATTCTTGCTCTCTGCCTTATCACTTTCATACCTGGGCAACACACCAACTACCTTTTCCTGTCACACTATTATCTTTTATCCTCAACAACCTATTTTCTGATCTTACATTCTCCTTGTTCCCAGTCAAGTCATTTGTCCCTACCACCAATTCCTTTCTTTGCTTGCTTACTTCTCATATCCATTATCAATGCCTCAATCACTCTATTCATTTTAGCTCCCAGAAAACAAACCTTGTGCATCTTCTCGTTTACTACACCTCTAATAATCGAATCACTGTACACCACTCACAGGTCTTTCGTTACTTTTTTTCGTACAGACATCATTTGTTTTCGTCTTCTTCATTCTTTCATACATATCTGTAATTCTTTTCATTTCATTCTGCAAATGCCAAGTGAAATGAAATCGGCTTTCAAATCTTGAATTCTTTTTTCGCTATCATTCCCTCTTGCTATTTTGTCACCAGTCACACACACACACATTTGTTCTCTGTCAACCCTACTTGCCTTCTTCTTCTTCAACCTTCTGGTTCTGTTCACTGCTGGACGAAGGTCTCCCCCATGATTTTCCAGATCACTCGATTTTCTGCCTCTCCCATCCATCTCACTCCTGCAATTTGTTCCAGTTCATCTTTCAACCTTCTTCTCAGTCTTCCTCTTTGTCTTGCACCATCCATTGGTCTCCACTGTGTTGTTTTCCTAGTCCATCTCCCATCACTGCATCTGGCCAGCCCATCTCCACTTAGCCTGTTCAATGTATTTTACAATATCCATGACACCTGTTTGAGATCTTATCCAGATATTTGTTTTCCTATCTCTTAATGTTATTTTTCAGCATACTTCTTTCCATGCGATGTTATGTTGTTCTCAGCTTTTTTTTTAGGGCTTCTATTAAAGTCCATGTTTCTCCTCCATATGTTAGGACAGGAAGTATGCATTGGTCGAAAGCTTTCCTTTTTAGACTCATAGAGATGTCACTTCTGAATATGTCTCTCATTTTCCCATACGCTATCCATCCAAGGTGAATTCTTTGTTCAATCTCTTTTCTTTGGCACTCCTCAAAGGATAACAATTGGCCCAAATGTTGAAGTATCTTGTTCTATTTCATGGTTTTCAACTTTGATAGTTCTATGGGTGTATTTATTCATCATTATTTTTGTTTTTTCTCTATTTATTTTTAGTCCAATTTCTCTGGAGGCTTCATTTAGCTGATTTAGCCTTTCTTCCAGATTATCTGCTATCAGGACAATATCATCTGCATATTTCAGATGATGTAGCTTTTCTCCATTTATGTTTATTCCTTCTGTTTCCCAATCAAGGCTTCTAAAGACTTGCCACCTTACTGTTAATTGTATGTATTCTTTGTATTTCTGAGGTTGATCCTCTGGGAACAGCTGGCCATGAACAGAATTCAAAAATGGAGAATAGGAAAATGAGTTAGGCTGTATCTAATTACAGCAGAAGCAACTTTCTGGTCTGGTTGGCCGCATAGTTAGCATATCCACTGTCCAACCAACCAACAGTTCAAATCCTACCATAGGCATGTTCATGAATATCTTTATATGGTAGATGAATTTCATTGCCCAGTCTGAGACCACCATCCTGTTTATTGGATGCCTGAAGTAACTTGAAAAAGTTCCAGGTCCAGTCTAGAAGAAGGTTTCTGGATTACTTAAAAAAACAATAATAAAGAAAATAGAAAACTCAATAAAAATAGATATAAAAAATTCTTAGCTCACCCACAATATAGATGTATGATAGGTTTACAAAAAAAAAACTTTTTTTTGTAAACAAAAAGTCCCAAAGAAGGATAAAAGTTCGTGTATTTTTCAGGTCGGTTTGCTATTGGGATAGGAACATAAAAAAAATAAGCAGAATATGGAGGGGGGTTCTAAGAGAAGGAAGGTGATTAAGTGAGTGTACTACAAGATTCTGACCTGGATTATGCTGTGAATGGTTGAGTGTGTGTGTGGGGGGGGGGTAAAAAAATCATTCTTAACAGTGATATAATGTTCCCATTAGGATGACTAATAGATTAGGTAGGCAGAGGGGGAACATATGCCAATTTAATTTTTACAAATGTGTGGTTTAGTTTGAAGAAATGGCAAGAAATTAACAATATTTAAGAGTGATCATGGACAAAAAAAGTCGAAGTTAAGGAGTAAAATTTAAGCATTCTAATTAATGCAAAGGATTAGATAATTATGATGAGAAAATGATGAGTGGAGATGATGTTGGTACTTATCTTGCTGGGCTGTTGTGCACTTGATTTTCAGGGATGAAAACCAGTGGAGAGGAGTTAGAGAAGTGATATCAAGACTGGTATGGTTACCATGCATCCGCTTTAGATCTTAAATTTCTGTCTGGGGTTTTATACAAATTTGTCCTCTTTTGTTGACTTCAGAAACTTATACTATCACATGAGGGATGTTGCATGTGAATATACCGAGTCAGTATATCTTGTCTTGTACGGTCGTAGATAATGTTAACTTCCTTTTTTAATGTTATTACTAAATTGCTATCCCCACACATAAATGATGTCAAAATAAGTGTAAATTCAGTGAAGTAATTAGCAAAAACATGTAACACCTCCAAGGAATCCATGGATTTATCATAGAAAATGCCTACTCCACACAGCCACTGTTTTCACTGCTGTGTTGCTGATTTAAAAGCTCATGTAGAAAGTGAAAAGCAAAGGAAAGAGCCCTTCAAAAAAACTAACCAATCAGTTTGTCTTTTTTCTTTTCTTTTGAAGATGAAGTTTCCACAGCCGAAGATAGGTTTGCTTTTTATGCTAGAGATCTTGTTGAAAAATACATTTCCTGCCTCTGAAGTAGCCTGAAAATTTTTTGGTACTAGGACCAAAACAGAAGCAATCGTTGATTCTGTACTTGCTGCACACTGTATTCAAGTTGTTTCAAAAGCACTGGAAGAAAATATTTACTGTGGAAGCAATCACAGGTCAATAAAAACATTTCCAACAATAATAATTCTTTATTTCAATTGGAAAAAACAGCAGCTTGAGGTCAAAATCAACTGACTGAAATTAATTAACTCAGCATGACAAGAATAAAACTTGGGTCTCAAATATGTTCCAACAAGGAAAGTGATGATTGACTACAATATATTACATGATACTTCATCATGGGGAGGACGTGCTACACCACACACAAAATTCACTGTCCACACCAATTAACTCTACTCATTCACTATTAGTGGGCACCATCTGCCTACTAATAAATGGGGGATTTGCTTCTATGCAGAATGAAAAAACCCAATTTCTGGTAGGGAAAAAACCTGTTGCTGCCTTCCAAGTTCGGATAACTTATTCTATCAAAAAGACCATATAAAGATTCCTCTCTCAGCATGACAAGAATAAAACTTGGGTCTCAAATATGTTCCAACAAGGAAAGTGATGATTGACTACAATATCTGATACATTTTTTTTATTGCATATGTGACAGTATTAAAATTAAAACAATAAAATTCGTGTATAGAGGCTTAAGTGCTGTGAAGACATAATGTTGGAGGTTTAATGGATTTTTTACAACACTCAGAAAGGATTAAAAAGAATTTAAATTCTTTTTAATCCTTTCTGAGTGTTGTAAAAAATCCATTAAACCTCCAACATTATTAAAACAATAAAAGTGAATCCTTTCGTAAGTGTTAAAGCCTTATTTGTTAGATATATCCTCTTTTCTTATGGCAAGGATAACGTAACTCTAAAGACCGGGGACTTTCAACAGTAAGAACAGATCATAGGCATACATATTACACAGATTAGTAAACAGATGAAGCCATAAGTTGAGGAAATATACATAATCTTAAACAACAGACATGAGAACTTGCTTCCTCATACAACAGGAAGTTAGTTCTGAAGTTGGGTAAAAGTGTGGTTAGTAAATGAAATGATTTTTTGTATGGAGAATGGTCAGCAAATGGAACATAATGTCCTAAAAATGGTAAGTGCATTGACAGTAAATAAACTTACCATTTTTAGGACATTATGTTCCTTTAGTAAGATAGGCATGTGAACTAAAGTGGACCTTCTGCATGAAATAATAATAATAATACTTCTATGTTATTATTATTATTAACATTTGACCTCTCGTGATATATCATGAAGTGGCTCTCAAAACGACACCTCCATTTACCTGATGGTAAGCCTGCCCTTGAATATACATGAATATTGTCAGGTCATACATACACAGTAGTTATATTGTTTTTTTGAATAGCACTACCTATTAAAATGTATCCAAGCACGTTTGAAGTTGCACACAATGTTTCCTCTAAGCTATGCACACGCCAGTCAAAAAGGGGCACACTCTCCTAGTTAACTGTGCACCCAAAATTTTTGCTTTCAGAATTTCTAATTTACAGTCAATTATTAAATGCACTATAAAAACGAATTACACAATAAATAATCCTTAACACTTATTTTATTAATGTCTTCAGTGTCTCTATTCCAGTATTACTCCAACCTATTCCAATTTAATATACACCAATTCACTGGTACGGGTGAATGGATGCTGACATTAGCAATTTGCAGAAGCTTTTTTTTTTTTTTTTTTTTAAAGAGCATCTATTGTCTGGACAGTATAGACACTTGAACTTGTGCAAACAAACAGTGATGGATTTTTTGTAGCTGTGCAGATTTAAGTGAATTAATTTAGTGCTCACAGTTTTGTAGGTTATAGCTAGATGAAAATAAGTACAACATTAATATGAGAAATGTTCCTTAGCAGTTTCAGTACGTAAAAGCCTTCAAAATGTCGCTGTTGAAGTTAAAGCAAAAAAGAATTGCAAATTTGTTCGAGGTCTGGACATCAGTGCACTTAGTGCAGATGAGACCAAAATAAAGGTCGAAAGTGAACCTTCCCTTAATGCTTGGCATTATACATGTGCATTGCATTTTGGGATACTAAGGCAAGTGATGTGAAGTCATTAGTTTCTATATACAAGTTGCCCCAGTCCTGAAAATACTTCAGGTGCAAACTGTTTGCTTACACTTGGATAAAAGATTAAACCAAGTATATAATTGTTTGGTATCTTTAATGTATAGTATAACCAAGTGGAATAACTTCCAACAACTATCTCTAATCCAGAGTATTTTAATAATAAGGTGTGACACCTTTTGGCTACTTGTAGATGAAAATGTGACTTCTGCATTACTTCAACCTTTGTATCATATCACCTCTGGATCTGGCTTCTGCAGATGAGATATCTCCACGTTTGGGTTTGCCTCCCATGCTGGATATGAGAGGCTCTGTTTGGGGTAGGTTTTTGCCTGTCTCCGAGTAGAGCCACTGCTGAGATAATGGCTCTGTCTGGTGGTAGGGTGAGCCTGCCACTGGGTAGAGCCAACACTGAGAAGTTCTTCTTGATGACGGGGTGAGCCTGTCACTGAGTGGAACAAAGCTGAGTTGGGCGTTCTAATTTTTAGAGAGGTCTTTACTTAAATACTCCTCAATAAAGGTCAAAACTGGTCTGGGTAGCGTGACCCATCCCATAATGCATAGCATTATACATATCTGCAAGGATATGTGCTTTGCATTATGGGATACTAAGGCAAGTGATGTGAAGTCTTCAGCCTCTTTATAGGAGTTGCCCAACTGTGAAGTTACTTCACATGCAAACTTTGTTTGCTTACACTTGGATAAAGGAGTAACAAAGAATATAATTTCTTGGCATCTTTAATTTATAGTATAACCAAGTGAAAAACTTTCAACATCTATCTCTAATCCAGAGCACTTTAGTAATAAGGTGCAGCACTTTTGGCTGGTTGTATATGGAAATATGACTTCTGCATTACTTCAAGCTTGGTATCACTTCTGGGTCCTATGAAGGAAAATAAGGTATTAGTATATGCCGATGAAGTAGAGGACACTTTGAAGGATAATAATTCCATATATATATCTTTTTTTGTATTTTGGAAAAATTTAGCAACATCAGCAGATTAACTACTAATGTAGACAAGACAAAATTAAAAGTTTTTGGAAAGTGGGATCTTGGAGGCATTCCTTTGGGACTGATCCCTAAGAGAGAGAACATCCCTCATTATTCTTGGAATTCCCTTCTCCACTTACCCAATATTACCATTTCAAGAACTTTGAAACCTTAGAAGACTGGAAAATTGGGTCACTTTACTTTTCTTCTAAAGGCATAGTACTCAAAACCATAATCTTTCCTGCTCAGTTGTACATAATATTAAAGATATCACAGAAGCTGAAGAAAAGCAATTATATAATATAATAAGCTTGTGCATTTTTTTTTTTTTTTGGTCTAGCTGATGACAAGAAGTTAAAAAGGAATTTCTTCAACTATCAAAGAATCATGGAGGATTTGTAGCTTCCAGTCTTAAAATTCTGCTATTTAAGCAATGCAATTTCAACAATCCATAAAATATTGCAGACCTTCTCTTGTACTGCCTGGGTTTTCATCTTCCACTGTTCGGAGTCAATGATTATAATGGTCTAAAAGCTGAGATTGTTCCTGAATGCTACAACACTCTGGCATTGACATTCTTTCCATTAAAAAAAAAGTAAAATTTAGTATAAAGTAATCTTTAATCTCATTTGCCACGAACTTCCACAGCTGGGTACTACAACAATACTTTGTTTCATAACTTATTGAAGTTCCAAAGATATCCTAACAGGAGGGATGTTGCTTGGAGAATTGCATATGGCCACCTTCAGTCAATACTACCAAATGGACACCCTTTAACATTGGAGATCCAATCTTTGACATCTGTTACTGATTGGAAACAGTACAACATGCATTCTATAACTACCCTCTTGCCCTGTGTATTTGGAACAGATTATGTGATGTGTCAGGCATTCCACTGTTCTGTTCTAGTAGAACAGAACAGGTTCTTTTTTCTTTTTTGTGGTATCCACCACCTGTCAGCAATGGGAAGAGAATTTTGATTTTTATAATTAATGAATTAAAATACCATTTATGGAAGGTTAGAAAATAACATGGATTTGAAAACCAGCAATATGACATCCAAATGCTTTATAATATTGCATTGTGGAAATTTTATTGTTCAGTCAGACGATTTTTGCACTTAGCATTCTAGATATCAAATTTTTGACTAGGTAATGTAGACCATCCACATTATGCAATATTCACCCCCCCCCGGGGGGGATAAAATTCTATTTTTGCTATGGGAGGTTTTTTAAATTGTTCCATCATTAATTCAATGTGGGCTTATAGTCAGTTGCAGGGATGACTGGAGAGCAATCCCAGGCAGAGAAGGCCAGCTCAAGGCAGTTAAACTCAGATAAGGCTAACCACCTGGTATCAATCATCTTTGCACTTTAGTTTCAATTGGTCTTTTGGTCGTTCATTTATATGAGATTGGTGAAAAAGGAAAACTGATAGCCTTTGGCTATATGATGATATAAAAGAAGCTGAGGCCTTTTCTCTCTCTTTCATACTATATCTATGTCTTTCCTTTCTCCTAATACTATCAGGCTCTCTTGCACCCCTATGATGAGAAACTTTCCCTCCCTCCCCCACCTTCACTTTTTCCCCTCAATAAAGGTTGAAACCAGTCTGGGTAGTACCCTTCCATACGCATTATGGAAAGGATACTAAGGCAAGTGATGTGAAGTCATTTGCCTCTCTCTCTCTCTCTATATATATATATACACACACACACATACATACATATACACACACCAGTCGTGAGGTTGTTTGCTTATACTTCGACAAGGGATTAAACCAAGAATATAATTTCTTGGCATCTTTAATTTATAACACAACCAAGCGAAAAAAACTTTCAACATCCATTAAAAATTATTACTTTGAAGTGTGCAGATCTTGACTTCAAATGTTTGTAAGTTTATTTTGGTGTTTATTTGAGAGTTTATAATTTTTTTTTTTCTGGCATGTATTACTAAACTTTGCTCTTAACTATACTAGAATAATTTCTTTGTTGGAATAATCTACAACAACAGAGAAATGTTCTTGTTTAATTGCATTTAGTAATGATAAAGAGGAAGAAAAAATGAATGGACATTATCTCAACTTATATATATCAGCTTGTAGGATGTTTGTGTAGTTATTACTAAAAATATTACTAGTTATTACTATTAATAAAAATTACGTTTCTGATAGTTATAAAAATAAAATTATGTATTTTGTCAGCTTTTGAAATGCAACCCTCTCTCCTCCCCTTTCTTGTACTGGTTCTTAGTCCCATATAACAAGGTTTTATACTACACTAGATTTCATAGGAACCTAACGAGGGTTACCTGTACTTTGTAACAAAGTGAAAAAACTTTCTACGAAAAACTGCCAGGTTGGTTTCATTGAATATTTATTTGTTAGCCCAGTTGGCAACGCATACCTACTCAACTTTGATTTTATTTTATTTTCACTAGAAGTCAGGCCAGTAGAATAACCAGTGATCAAATCATTCTCTCTTGAGCATACTGTGTGAAATGTAATTTAGCTTTTCTCTGTATATATGTGTATACTCCAGATGATGATCTTAATATGAAAGTCAAAACATTGGGAAATTAAAAATTATTTTTAACATGATTGTAGTCCATAATTTGTCTAAAATGAATGCTGATCACCATGTAACACCAAAGGAAAAGCATACCTACTCAACAATCAACAGGCTGTGGGTTTGAATCTCACTGTGACACTAATAATTGTCAAATCAAACCAAAGGAAGGATGATGCTTGAAACAGTAGTGAATATGTGTATGTATGAAGACAGTCAATGAAAGATCTCTTGTTTTTATGTCTGTCTATTATTCCTGTTTTCTCATTCTTACTTCACATCGCACTTCTCCATCTTGTTACACAATTCCGATCATAGTCTGATGTCTAATTAAACAATACAAATGGATACCTACTAAGCTTTCCAATTTAGGCAGCAGATTCCCAAATTTTGGTCCATTATCTTGTCTTCCCATTCTTGCATTCCACTTTTTTTCCGAGTTCTGAGTAATGTTCAGATTACTGCTAAGCTATTAAAATTTTAAGAGAATTAATACATTCTATTCTGCTTATTGAGGTCTGAAGTGGTTAGAAAACATTCAACGTTTGGTGTCTAGAGCAGGGGAATCAAATCATCTAATACTTACCCCACTTATGATACTAAATGTGCTTTCATTGATAGGATTTACATACAAAAGAACCTTGACCAGACATCTGCTAAAATCCTATGCACAAATCTGGTTAACTAGATTTTCAGGCAATGAGAAAACTTTGGAAAGGATACAAAAGGCAGGTGACAGGGAGTAGGAGCACATTGGAATGTTAGGTGTAAGGTCAGATTGAGGAATGTCAGATGTCTAACAATCTCTGCAAATTACATTCCTCAAGTTGGAGGAGTTTACCAAACAGACTGGAATTCTAGAAATATTTTATCTAGTATTAAACCACACACAAAGATGTCAAATAGAAACTATTTTTTATTTCAATTAGTTGTGTGAAATACTTTTTTTTACTTCATCAGGAAATAATATGAATAAACTAAAAAAAACTAGAAAGCAAGTAATAACACTTAACATCTCCAGTGAAAAATATTGCATACGTTTTTCAAAAATTGACAGCCAGTCATATACTCTTCATACAGAATTATCTCCTTCCCTTCCCGCAAACATCTGTAGAATGCATTGGTACAGTAAGCAAAGAAAGAATGAAGCTATCAAACCTTATCAAAGAATCACAGTGAGAAATTATGACTCAATGAAATAGTTACTAACAAGTTCATCTTTTCCCATGGTTTCAATTTTGCAATCTCTCCAAGTAAGATTCCAAAATTAGATATTAAGGCAAATGTTGAAAAAAGTCTCCTAAGAATTCCAATAGGCGCTGCAATTTTCTTTGCATACAAATAGCCTCCATACTTTTACAAGCAAAAACATTATAAAAAGGACAAATGTAAAAATGCCTGTGCAGCTCAGTGGAAGTGGTGCTTGCATCCTTCGTGCTAGGTCACTTGAAGTTAGACTTCAGTTCAAGTCCAATCGCCAAATGGAGGAACTTTTTCTAAACCTATCTTTGACCGGTTCCCAAGTTTGTCAATCTCTGGCACAGGCAAGCAGGTTTTTTCTCCCAGAAACTTGGGTTTTTCATCCCATAAACTCAAGAAAATCGACTGTAAAATCCACATTCTTTCAGACAGTAATATATCCTGTTAGGGTTAGGTAAAAAGAGATGACAGAACTTGTTTGCAGGGGCTCTTCATTGGTGGCAGCTTACAATTAGTGATTAGTCATGGGCAAGCTATCTCTGATTGGCTACCAGTGGAGATTGAACTGTACCCAGTCTCCAAAAGCTAGATAGCTAGTTAAAAGGCCTTGCCTAATTCCTATAAGGGAATAAAAAAGCATTGGATGATTTTTTTTTATTATTATTTAAAAACAACTTAATACTGAGAGCTGACAAAGTCAACTTCAAAGAAGTCTTGAACTATAGAATATATAAAAATATTTTTAAAAAATGAAATTACTTCTAGAAGACACTAACACCTATGAAAAGTTTGATTGTGATCCCACTGGATATTTCCATAATAAAACCAACAACTTAATAAACATGCTGAACTTGAAGGGGAAAAAAAAAAGCCTCGAGTCTAGACACCCTCTGGTTTCTAAGATACAGTATATGAAACTGCATAAACAAGACTTGCCACTGAGACCAATTGTTAATGCAAGATGTTCTAACTTCTTTATTATCTAAACAAATAGCAAACCTTACACTAGGCAAACATTCTCTTGCATAAAGAAAACCATACACTTCATAGAAAATATCAAAGATATCACAATGGCTGCTACTTATATAATTGCAAGCGTGACATAGTAAATCTTTTTCCCAACATTCCAAGAACACAAACCATAAAACTGCTTCAAGACATCTTCCCACCAGACATACATAGAGGATCTCTTTAAAAAAACTGTATCAATAGTATTTTCTTCACATTTAAAAAAGTTTTTTTGAACAGAAACACTCAATTTCTCAGTCTACAGGAGACCAACTAATGCAGGACATTACCAATATGCATCTTCTCATCATTGCCGAGCACAAAACATAGGCATCATCCATTCCTTACACGAGAGAGCCAACAGAATTTCTACTAACATGGATAAAAGAAACTAAGAGCTCACTATCTTAGTTCAGTCCTCCTAAAAAATGGATGCACCAGAACATTAGTCAAAAACATTTTATTTCAACCTCCAAAATAATCAGAACAAAACCAAGGCTATAAAGGAGAAGTGATTCCTCCATATATACAATTAGTCACAGATAAAATAGCAGGATTCCTTTGCTAACAGACCTTAAAGGTTACCTTCTGCCAAATCAACAAAATCTCTGACCACCTGAAACCTACACATTGCCACTTATAAAAGCAGGTATCCAAGAGCTGCAATTGTGGCGTATACTGCATAAAACAGGTAGGCAGTGATATGTCAATCAGAACACTTCAAGGATGTTGAAAATGAAGGAAAGCACAAACAGCTGGCAGCATATAAAACAGAAACAAAACATCAAGTGGAATGGCAACAAAATAACATGCTTATTTTTAGAGGAACCTGTGGCATAGTATAATTATTAAAGAACACTTAAGTCCACAGTAATAACTTTTTATTAATAAATAAGGTACAGATATTTCATTTCATACTAAAACTAATAGTACATCTTCAGTGTTACAAACAGATAGGAATGGAATACAAGTAACAAACATTCGGTGGATCACCTATTAAAATACATTGTTGTCGCGAACTAGGAAATGAAAGAAATTAATAAATAATATTTAACATAATTGTTTTTTTAATGATTACATAAAATAAAAGTCTCCCAGATCTTCAAGAGAGAGAGACAATCATTTTGATTTAAATTCGGTCGGCGTAAAATAGCTTCACAACTTTCTTTAAAGAGGCGTTCATATTTGAACCTGCATCTATGAAGGAGAATAGCTTTATTCCACTGGATATTATGGGTAGTGGTAATACTGTGTTGTGCTAGACCAGACTTCTGAAGTTTGTTGTAATCAATATAATATTGATGTTCTTTAATTCTTTTTTCCACAGAACGGCCAGTTTGTCCAAAATTAGAAACATCGCATTCACATGGTATTTGGTAAATGCCAGCCAAAGATAGAGATGACAATTTATCTTTTGTAGAAGGCAATAATAATATAAAAAACCAATTATTTTAAATATTAATTATTTATTAATTTCTTTCATTTCCTAGCTCGCGACAACAATGTATTTTAATAGGTGATCCACTGAATGTTCGTTACTTGTATTCCATTCCTATCTGTAACACTGAAGATGTACTATTAGTTTTAGTACGAAATATCTGTACCTTATTTATTAATTAAAAGTTATTACTGTGGACTGAAAGAATCAGATGGAATGAAGCATCCTCTACAGTGCAACATAAAACAAGGAATAATTTTTCATCAAGTTTCATCATTCATTAATCCACCATGACACTCTTATCTACCAGTAGTATACAGCAACCCACAAACTAGCAGCCAGCATAACAGCAAATCCATGCTTCCCATTGTTTAAACATGTTCGAAACATTTTTCACTAGAGATGTTAACTATTATTACCTGCTTTTTAGTTTATTCGTTATTTCCTGATGAAGTGAAACTAAGTATTTGCCAAAACTAGTTGAAATAAAAATAGTTTATTTTATATCTTTGTTTGTGGTTTAATACCAGATAAAATATAGAATGTCTTATCTCCAACAGAAGCCTATGTAATGAGAAACTGGGATTATTTCTCAAAGGATGTTTTCTATATTTGGCTACATGCCTCAGTCACATTAGATTCCTTTCTCCTCAATAGCCAGCACCCCAGAATCCAGTTTGCCATAGAAAAGTTCCCTGTTCTAGATACTCTAATCATGCATCTTCCCAATGGCATCCTTTCTCTCTCATGATGGGAAAACCCAGGCACACAGGTAGATACATGCTAACTTTCCCATCATTCCCTTCCCCCTCCAATAGTATGGTGTTATCAAACTCTTGTCAAAAGAGTCTCCAATCTGTGTTTCACTCAGGCTTCCTGTCAGCTAAACTCTCCTTTATTCACCACAGACCTTCCTAACTAATGATTACAATTCTAAGATTAGCAAATTGGTTTTTCTTCCCTTCTCCTCAAACAGGCTACAATAATGCTATTACTGTTCCCTATATCTGGAGTGTCTCATTCAGAAAAGACAGCCAAGACTAAATATATATATATATATACTGTCTGTACTAGTTTCAAAACCTCATTTGAAGTTGCTGCCCTTATCTATTCTACTATAAATATATTACCTTCCCCTCTTTGTTCCCGGCATTTACAAGATTCCTTGTTCTTGCAAATTATCTTATTATGGTCAAAATGGGATATCTGCCAACATCCACCTAGAAGAAATATATCTGCTGCCATAACTATGGTCAGTCTGGTCTTGCTGACCATGATTTGGATACCTTGCATAGAATCACAGCAGCAGATTTGTTAAACTAGCCTAATCTTAATATGGATGTATTACATTTCCCAAGATTTGGGAAACTAATCCTTAGGCCTCCTGTCCAACAGATAAGGCTAGCCGATGGCCCATAGAGGATGCAACTCATAGAACTTTAGGCATTTAATCTCCCCCCCCCCCCCTACACACACACTTATTGTTTTGGGTTCTTTTGTTTGTGCTTACAGTTTTGAGATTGTATCCCTAACGATGTCTCTGTGACCGATGAAATATAGGATCTAATAAACTTAGATTTTATTGTTCCTCCATGCTGTATTCTTTCCATTAAACCTTATGGGTATTTCTCAAAAGAAAGAACAACGAAAAGGAATCAAGAGCCATCCCTAGAAGTTACAAGAGAACGATGAGTAGAAGCTGGTTATATGATGAAATATAATAAATTTACTTTAATCTTTTATCCAAGTGTAAGCAAACAAAGTTTGCACCTGAAGTATCTTCAGGACTGAGGCAACTCATGCTAAAGGTGAACTAAGCTCTCATCACTTGTCTTAGTCTCTCCCATTATGCAAAGCACATCTCCTTGCTCATGTATAATGCTATGCATTAAGGAAAGGGCCACTACCCAGACCGGTTTCAACCTTTATTGAAGTCACCACAGACCTTCCTAACTAATGATTACAATTCTAAGATTAGCAAATTGGTTTTTCTTCCCTTCTCCTCAAACAGGCTACAATAATGCTATTACTGTTCCCTATATCTGGAGTGTCTCATTCAGAAAAGTGGGAGCCAAACCCAGAGGTGGTGATACTAAGGTGGAAGTAATGGAGAAGTCATATTTACCTATAAGAGTTGCTAAAAGGTGTCTCACCTTATTATTAAATTACTCTGGATTTAGAGAAAGATTTTGGACGTTTTTTTCCCACTTGGTTAGACTATAATAAATTTAGTTTAATCCTTTATCCAAGTGTAAGCAAAGTTTGCACCTGAAGTATCTTCAGGACTGAAGCAACTCGTGGTAAAGGTGGACTAAGCTCTCATCACTTGTCTTAGTATCTCCCATAATGCAAAGCACATTTCCTTGTGGACATGTATAATGCTATGCATTATAGGAGGGATCACTATCTAAACAGGTTTCAACCTTTATCCTCAAGATACTTTAGGTGCAAACTTTGTTTGCCAGCACCGGGATAAAGGATTAAACTAAATTTATTATATGTTAAAAAAACGTTTAATTTTCTTGACCATAAAAGCTCTGGAATGACTTCTAATGGGACTATATTGATCAAGTACATATAACAACTATGTTATACCAACAAAGGCTGTTGGCATCTTCAGGGTACATAACTGATGTAAGGCACTAAAAAGTAAAAAAACTGTTACAAACTATAATCAACCGATTCCAATTATATTAGACAAAGAACAGTGCGCGTACAATACATGCATAGAGCGTGCATGATCTCACTTGTTGTTATTTAGGAGCGTTCTATAGTTGGCACTGTAATTCAGTTCTGTGAACTAAGAGATCTAATAAGGGTCTTCCAGATCATGGACAAGATTAGTCCTTGGTTCCTGTTAAAGTTTTATAAACAGCGGGCAACTGCTGTGGCTTCTTTAAAAAGACTTGGTTAGACTATAAACTTATAGTCTAACCAAGTGGGGAAAAACTTCCAACATCTTTCTCTAAATCCAGAGTAATTTAATAATAAGGTGACCACTTTTTAGCAACTCGTATAGGTAAATATGACTTCTCCATTACTTCCACCTTAGTATTACCACCTCTGGGTCTGGCTCCCACTAACGAGACCTCAATAAAGGTCGAAACCGGTCTGGGTAGTAGCCCTTCCCTTAATGCATAGCATTATACATGTCTGCAAGGAGATGTGCTTTGCATTATTGGAGATACTAAGACAAGTGATGAGTGCTTAGTCCACCTTTACCACGAGTTGCCTCAGTCCTGAAAATACTTCAGGCGCAAACTTTGTTTGCTCACAACTGGATAAAAGGTTAAACTAAATTTATTATAGTCTAACCAAGTGGGAAAAAACTTCCAACACGATGAAATATATTTTCATTATATGGATGGAATATATTTCATGAGATAGTGGTAAGCATTCAGAAGATAAATGATTAATAAGGTTTAATATAATATTTTATGACAACTATAACAAGCTTCTAATAAGTTTCTCGACTCCATGCAGGTCCTGTGATGATGATGATAACAATAAATGTGTTTTTCTACATTCTTTTCAACTACCATAAACAAATTCTTTCAAATGATGGAACCTGTGATTAATCCTTGAATGGTTAGTTTGGCTAATGATCAATTAGTTTGCCAATGACTTCTGGCACAGTACTACTGCATATAACTGTACCTTTAGTTATAAGATCCTTCAATTATCTAACTGGCAAAGCACTTTCCTGATGTGGTTGGGTAATTAAGGGATTACTGTACTACATTGCATTATGACATTAATGAACACTCATGCTTATAACTTGCCAATATAACTCATTTGCCTAATTCACTACACAAAGATTTTGAAACACACTCTTCCAGATGAAGACAGTTACTACATTAAGTTAAAAAGGTTAAAAAAAATGGAAAATCCATTTTCCATTTTTTTAAGGTAAATTGTAAATGTGTAGGTAAATTAAAATAAAATAAACTGAGTAGTAATATCACAGTCTTTATTTTATTTCTATTGCAAGCAACCTCATACATCAGTATATCCTCAGCGATATTTTTAATTAAAGTTTAATGAAGTTTGATCACTTCCTCACTCAAATCAACAGTGAATAAATAATTACTTCATCAGAGATAACATATAAATTATATGTCAGATAACTGACATGTCCTATCTGGAAATGGTAAAATATACTTGATTGTTTAAAAAAGAATGTATACAAGTGTTTATTTTAAATCATTTGGCAAATATTTCAGGCCTACTGAAATGAATAACATAAATCAAGTTTTATTAGTGTTAGGGGTTAATGAGTACCAATTTACCCATTTATTATGTTTATGAAGGAATTGTACAAATAGAAACTAATTTTATTTCTGGTAAAGGAGGAACATCTAGTTTTGACGAGCTTCTTATTTTCCTAATCATAACAAAATGTCTTCAACGACAACAAAAATAATATTAATAAAAAAATAAAATAATAAAATAAAACTAATATACATTATATAATCTACAGATTCTGAAGCAAAACAAAAGCTATTCACTGAGAAATAAAATTTAATCTTTGTATAAAAATGGTTAGCTGATGGCATGCTAATGAAAATATCTCATAGCAACTTTATATAAAAGTGATAGCAATTATTTTTTTTATTATTTTAATTATTATTAAAAGATTGTGATAGCAATTCATTTTTATTTTTGAATAACTCACTAAAAATGAATATGTATTTGTTTCAATATTCTGAATATTATATTTATTGATAACCTATTCTACAATGCTATGGCTGTGTGAATAAAACTAACACAAATACTGAAAAAAAACTGGAATGACTAATTACCAGTATATGACTAAGACAGTAGTTTTAAATACATTGAGGTATTCAAGAGAGGTATACAGAAAGAAGCAGAAAAAAAAAGTGTGGAGATCAATTTTGTACACTATCAATAAGTTTATCTATTTTATACTGAAGGCAACTAAAAAAAAAATTATTTGGAAAACTATTTGAGTATTGTTATTAAATTAATGTCTCCTACAATTATACTTGCATGTTAATTTTAGTTGTTTTGCTCGTTGGAACAATGTTTAGTTCCACATAACAATTCAATCTAAGCCTGCTATAAAACATTTCATAAATTATATTAATTTTAGGAAAAATACTTTGGGAGGTCCCGCTATTTGCTATATCTGGATGCATAATTATCTAATACATATTAGACACACTTCTCATATTATATCAGCGTATCAATATAAAAGTGAAAACTTTGAATTATGCCAAACATAACATTATTAATCTATATAAAATTTATGCATCTCTCTTGAAACTTCATTAACAAAATAACTACACATTTCAATTAAGATAATATACCATGTGTGCTAAATATATACAAGTTTCTTTGGTATAAGGCACAACAAGTGTATTATACCTATTTCCATAAGTCCAGTTTTTGAATATCAAACAGATCACTTATTAAACAACTGCATTATATTAAAAAATAAAATAAAATTGCAGAATTAACCTTGAAAAGAATATTTCTTTGCATAAAATATAAATCAACTATTTTTAAAGAATTTTACATATGATGAATATTATTAAAAACTTTAAGCAGTTTCATAAACTAAAGAATCCAATATCAAAATACACACCTAAACATTGTTTTGATAGCATCATTGTTACAAAGGTATTTTTACTAGAATGCTGAAAAACATTTCTTAGCATTTTTAGACTTAATTATTAACAACTTCCAGATTTTTTAAAAATAAATAATAATTTGAAGTAACACTATAAGTTATATAATTTTATATAACTCTTTAACATGAAGTAGTAAATGTGTGATGACATTACATCTATTTTCTTATTGCATGTTTTCTTATGTAGATCTTTCAGATTAATTAAAGAAAATAGCAAAATAATTTTGCCAAACTCAAATATTTAGCCAAGGCTTACCAGATATATAATATAAGATTATGTACTGCTAAATTATAGTTCTTCAAGTGAATTTAATTTAAACTTTTTTTTTTCCCGTAACTGATTTTATATATATTAGATTCAAATTTATGCTTTTAAAACTAGCAATAAGTGAATTATAACTTTGAAATTTTAAATAATTCAATAATCAAAATATAATTCGGTATTTCATAATCAAATCAATATACATATTATTTTTCCACTTTAATTATGGATAATTCTGTACAAGAATGTTTACTAATACTTTAGACTTGTCTGAATACAGTTATTTTTATTACTGAAAAATAGCATTATGCAACAGAAAGCAGCCTTAAAAAAAATAATAAAATAAATAAAAGCATGCTTATTTTATACCTTCACATTTTAAAATAATTGGTGATGAACATATAATTTATACAGGAGCAGTAATAAACAGCTGTACAGGGTTCAAGTTAACAGTCCACTGGGATTTAATCTCGATTTCTCTCAATGAAAAGAATATAAGTACAATTCACAACAGGAATTATATAATGCACTTTTTCATATCAGTGATTATGTATAGAAAATTACACACATGTGCTAGACTAGAAAAATATTACTGTAAATGTTAATTGTAAGAAGACAACCTGCACTGGGATAACTTTGCATTTAATTTCACTTCACTTCAATGCAATTTCACTTTAAGATGACTAATTAGAAAAATAATGACAGCTAGTATTTTGTTGATTCTTTCAGGTTGCCTCTGGTCTAGTATTTTGTTGATTCTTTCAGGTTGTCTCTAATGATTCATGATGGATTCTATGCCTATATATGTTGCATTTTTAAATAATTTTTTTAAATTATTTTTAAATCCAAGAAAAGTATCCTGTCACAATGCAAATTTTTAAAGTGCTATATAAAGGCTTCTTAAACTGGCTGTTAAAGAGACAAAAGTTGTTTTCTTCCATCTTCAGAAGTGAAGAATACAACCTCTTTGGATGCTAGATAAATATTAATAGATATCCAAATTTAAAAACATATACTTACACAATTGTTTTTTTACACGCAATGAACAATTTCTTCTTATTGTACACAAACCGTTTTGTGCACTGCATGTGCTTTTTAGTACATTGTTTTATTGTGAAGTATGCCTAGCCCTCATTTGTACTCTTAAATTTGATTCACAGCAAATAGCTTAACACACACAAACACACACACACACACTGAAATGTTGCCCAATTTTATTTTAAATGATTATCACAGAGCATAAGTCACTACAACAGAAATAAACAGATTAAAAAAAAACAACTATTTTATTTTCTACTTCAACTCCTTATTACAATTAACATCATTTGAATAAAATAATAACTTCTGTAAGATTGCACATTTAAATGTAAAAATTTTTTCTGCAGATCGTTCGAATATCACAGAATGCATGAGCAAATATAGACTTCACTTGTCTAATCTAAAATCTATTTTTCTTTATTGATAAATTATTTCTTCCACACAATAGTAAAAAGGCAACGGTGCAGCACCAGTTTCATAAAATAATTATTGGATGGATTATTTACTCCCCTGATGGAGCAGTCTGGAACAAGGCAGGCTGTTTATATGGGAGAAAACAGCACTGGGTCATTAAATATAAACAATGTATGGATTGCCGATGTTCTCATACTGGAAGTACCTATAAATCAAAAATTATGAGTGAGAGTGAGCTTGAAGAGTGACAGGATAGAAGACAGTGACTGGAGAAGTAAGTAATTACATAAAAACGACTAGATAAAACAACTGCATTCATTCAAATGTACATAATATTAACAATCTTTGTGATCTGTATATAGAGTTTTGTCATTTGCAAATGCTTTTAATAAACTATACACTATTTAATTATAAATAAGAGTCTGTAATATGAAGAATGATAAAGGCTACTGCTCTAATATATTAAGAAAATAAGATGTTTAATAATGGAGATTGCTGAAGTCCACAGTTGTGCTTATGAATTCAATACAGAGCAAAAACAGTTTACTTAACCAAAAAGCTTAAAATTTTTCAATGAGTTAGTTGATATCGAAATTATATTAACCACATGTGTAAATTAAATATGAAAAACTTGCATGTAACTAATAATAAATGTGTTAATCAAAGTGTCCCCTTGATTAACTAATAAAGGGATAGCCTGGGGATGCATAATGATAAACATATTTCTATTCATTCACTTTTTTAACAAGATTTTTTCCTGTCTGTTCAAAATTTAGAATAATAATTAAAAAAAAATAAAAAAAAAACTCATTTCATTGCTCTAAGTAGGCTAATACAAAATTTGCAAAATATATATATTTTTTGTTTCGCAAATGATATTTTATTATTATTATTTCGGGCGACTCTAGGGAGTCCTTAGACTCATCGAGGGAGGCCCTAAACATCACGTCCACACAACCATATGACATTCTCACTGTATCTATCATACCTTGCCTTGAACTCGCTCACCGTCATAGCACCCACAACAGGCTCTGGCAGCTTATTCCACTCATTTACCACTCTAAAAGTAAAGAACCCAGCTCTGACACTCTTCCTAACCACACTCTTGCCCAGCTTCCATAGGTGTCCCCTAGTTCTCCCACCACCAGTCCTGATCTCAAAAATATCCTCTGAATTAATCTAATAGAAA
This sequence comes from Typopeltis vanoorti, assembly GCF_054136105.1. Classification (NCBI taxonomy): domain Eukaryota; kingdom Metazoa; phylum Arthropoda; class Arachnida; order Uropygi; family Thelyphonidae; genus Typopeltis; species Typopeltis vanoorti. The sequence continues at coordinate 25,252,858 of NC_143566.1, read as the reverse complement.
CCCTTTAGCAATTTGAATGTCTCAATCATATCTCCCCTTTTCCGCCTATCAACTAGTTTCTGCAACCCACAAATCTTCAACCTGTTCTCATACGGTTCATTCCATAGACCTGCTATCATCTTAGTCACTCGCCTCTGGATCCTCTCCACTTCCTCCCCATCAAGAAGGAACCGAGGTGACCAAATCTGGGCATAGTAGTCGAGATGAGGTCTTATCAAGGCTCGGTACAACCAATAACTTGCTTGTCTCTGCTCGTCAAGGTATTTTTCAACAACCAAGTGAGTTGATGAGCTGATTTAACTACTTTTGCAATGTGCCTCCTAAACTTCATCTCCCTATCCACCAACACTCTCAAGTCCCTGGCCTCCTCAATCTCCCAGAGTACAGTTCCACCAATGTGGTATACTGCTGCTAATCTTTTCACTCCAAAATGTATAACCTTACATTTTGTCATATTAAATTGACATCCATTCTCCTTAGCCCAGAACTCCAATCTATCCAAGTCATCCTGCAAGATTTTGACATCTTCTGCATTCACTATCGCCCTACCCAACCTTGCATCATCAGCGAACAAATGAACTGTTCCACTTAGATCCTTCCCTATATCATTAATGAACAGATTAAACAGCAGTGGTCCAAGAACAGAACCCTGCAGCACACCACTAGTCACAGGCCGTCTTTTGGACTCTACTCCTGAATAAACTACTCTTTGATATCTCTCCATTAACCACCCACCTATCCATCTCACCAACCCTATATCCATTCCCATATGTTGTAGTTTACGGATTAGAATTCCATGTGGTATCCTGTCAAACGCCTTTGCCAGGTCCAGCAGTATCACTGTAAACCCATTACCCTTATCCAGTTCAGCCGTCACCTTGTTATAAAACATGAGCAAGTTACTGAGGCATGATCTACCCTTCACAAAGCCATGTTCCCCTGTACAGTATCTCATTTTCATCAATCCATTCCTGTATTTTTCCCTTGACTACTTTTTCCAAGACCTTGACAACGACTCCTGATATGTTGATCTGTCGGTAATTTGCAACCGTAGTCTTGGATCCTCCTTTATGCAGTGAAACTATTTTCCCCTCTTTCCACACTTTCGGGACTAAACCAGACCTGAGACTCAGATTAAACAACATGGTCAAGGGCACTGATAATTCCCTAGCCGCTTCACGCAAGACCAGTGCCGGTATACCATCCAATCCCACAGATGTATTCACATTAAGGTTCTGTAATAGACTATTCACCTCCACTTCATTCATCACAATTCCTGTATAAACTAATGGTTCCTTCATTTATTTCAATGTCATCACCTGGATGATATACTTTTGCAAAGTGCTCGCTCAGTAACTCCACTATATCGACTGATTCAGTGACCTCTTTACCATTGTCATTCCTTAAAATCATTTTGCCGTGTACAGTTTTTTCTTGCTTGCAGCATATTGAAAGAACTGTTTGGGATTCTCTTTAGCTTGCATAGCTAGTTTCCTTTCATAATCCGCTTTTGCTTTTTTTACCACACTCGTTACCCTTCTGGCCTGCACTTTATACCGTTTGTGTGCCTGAGGTCACCCCTTTCTTTAAATTCCCTCCACAGTTGTTTCTTTTTTTGCAGCTCAAGCTTAATGGTGTTATTCATCCATTTAACCCCTACTTGTTTTACTATTTGGACCCTAGGTATACAATCAGCCATAACCTCCTGTAAATGCTCCTTGACCACTTCCCATGCTCTATCGACGTCCAGCCCTTGCAGTTGTACATGCCATGGCACTGATCCAAGCAATCTCCTAAGCTTGTCATACTTGCCAGCACGGTAATTCCACATATACCCTGTCTTAATCGAAAATTCCACACCTTTAGCCACCTCCCAGGTCAAGACCTTATGATCACTCTAACCAATAGGTGGCAATATGGTCATATTCATTACAGTCAAATTCTGAGATGCTATTACCAGGTCAAGCACTTTCACACCCCTAGTATTTTCAATTATATGCTGTCTCAGATAGTTATCCCATAATAATTGAATAAAATCCATTTCCTTCCTCACATGTGTCCTCTCCTCCTTCCAATCAATGTTACCATAGTTGAAATCCCCCATAATAATTACCCTCCTTCCACTCATTTCATCAATTTGTTAATGCATACTATCTCCACCATCTATTCCATCACCCAACTGTATATTTTATTCTGCCAGTCTCCATATCACACCAAATAGCCTCAAATGAGCTCCTTTCACTATCCTGTGATACAACTTCAATTTTCCTTGGCTGCAGTTCATCAGCTATCATCAATAACACCCCTACCCCCATTTTATTCTCTCTGTCCCTCTTAAACACACTATAACCTACACATTCTATCCCACTAACTATATCATCTTCCGTCAGCCATGTTTCACTAATGCCAATAACCTGTGGCCAGGAAGAGCCAATCAAAGCCAAAAATTCTTCCTTCTTGTTCCTAATACTCCTTGCATTAGTATACATGAAATGCAGTGATCCCTTTGTCCCACCCCTATCTTGATGCATAATTCTAAATGTCCCATTCCCATTTTTTGTCTTTAGTGCTGGCTCGGGTACATTATATACATTCTTACGCTCAACTGTCTCACTGATGTCCGCATATCCACTCCCCCCCCTTCTTGGTAGTTCTAGTTTCTGTGGTTCTGCACATCCATTTTCACTTCATTCAGCAACACTTTTTCCAGTCTCCGCACACCAAGTTCATTCAAATGCAGGCCATCCATCTTGTATAAGTAATTTTGCCCATCGAACTTTCATTCCACATGTCCATGAATTCCACACACCATATTTAGACCATTCACAGTGAACATTAGAAAATATGTGTTACAAATCAAAAATAACTGCTTCCATAAAAGAATCAATACTTAAATTTTAATAGCGCCAGATTTATTGTGTATACTTAATATGACTTGTAATATGATTTACAAGTCATATTAAGTGATATTAATATCTACAGGAACAAACTAACATATTTTATTGGATATTTTCTTAATTTTTTTGCCAGTCTAAATGTTTGTTTTGTGGCTACTGTTGCAACTGAAGGAATAAGTAGCTACATTCATAATAAGCTGAAACTCGTTATCAGCAACATTAAAAAAAAAAAGTGAGAATTAGAAATGTTCCCACTGAGTGTTCCACATAAGTATGCAAACATACTTGCGAAGAAGCTAAGAAAAATTGTGGAACAGAAACTTGGAGAAGAACAAAATGGATTCAGTCCAAATGGGATGTTGTCAGGATGATAAACCCCTATTGGAAAAGATATGACAAAGTGACAAGAGAAAAGCATTTAAAATGCTAAAATTGTGTAGGTGTAAATGGGGCATGTATATAATATATATTTAAATTACGAGTCAGCAGTTGTTTGATGTAAAATCGAGTATAAGACAAGCTCACCATCTCCATTTCATCATCTATATGGATTTTAAGGAAAGTAGTATTATACCTGATATCAAAATTGGATACAATCAATTTAGCCCTTTACTTTATGCATGATATTATAGTCTTATGTAAGTCTCCAGTACTGTCTTCAGGACTAACAATACTGAATAACTGTTGCAAAAGATTTGGCATAAAAATCAGCAAAAACAAAACAATGAAACACCAAGATGAAAAAAAAATTATTTATTTATTGAACTTATTAATATTTAACTAGTTTTTAACTCTGCATCACCAGAGCAAAAATTTTAACTGTGACAAGCACCACTAAAACTGAGTTCAGGAACCATCGTAACATCTTTTTAGCTAATGGCTAGCCCGTGTAAAATACATAAAATAATAAATGTATCCCTCATGACTCCTACAACCAACACACAGAATCACTACAAAACTATTCTCATCCATATATTAAGGTCACATCAGAAAATATAGCTGAATTTCTCTCCAAATATGATTTCATGCCACTTTTAGACCATGCGATCATCTTTATTGGAAGATGGAACTAGCAGTCCATACTCTGGATACTCCATCACGTAGAATTAAACGGAAGAAGACATCAGTTTTACACAGAAGTTATGATAGGTCTGAAAGACTATTTTTAAAATCATCATCTGCCATGAAGTGCTTCCCCAACCTCAAGTATGGCTGCATTAATTTGCCAAAGATCTGTGAGACAATCATTTTTGGGACTAAATAGCCTAACTTCCCCAAATTAACCTTACTGTTAACCAGCCCATAGAGGGCACATTGTTAGGACATTAGTTCTGTCAATTATAAATTGAATTGTTTCTAATGTTAGTGTAGTGCTTGTCACAGTTATAACTTCTTCTCTGATGATGCTGGGTAGAAAATAAGAGAAATATTAGTAAGCTCAATAAATTCATTTCTTCATCTCTTGGTGTTGTTTATACCATGAAGCACTAATATGAATAATCAACACCCACATTCTCAATGAAGAATATATAAAATAGGCAAATAATTTCAGCTATTCAAACACAATATTTAGAATATAGCAAATTAAGTACAGAAATAGTGAGAACAGTAAGACATGGCTATCAGAAGCAATGGTACTAACTGGTATAGAGTTCAAAGAGTACAGTATATTTGGGAAGGATAGACAGGACAGGATAGGAGAGGAGGGAGCGTGATCCTAATGATATTAAATATAACGTGAATAGTTCTCAACTCAACATGAATCCAGCTGAGTTGAGACCTATGATTGCAATAATAATTTGTCATGTGACAGTGAGTTTGAAGCCATCTGTTGTGAGGTGGAGTCTAACAATATTAAATACACAGTGGGGTGATCATTTTAGAAATTATAGACTTTACAACCATGCTATAAATAACTATTTTAATTTCCTGACATTTCAACTTTAATATTATGGTCATTATCTGGAGTATATACAAATATACAAGGACAAGCTGAGTTACATTTCACACAGCAAGCTAAAGAAACAATGATTTGATCACCGGTTATTCTACTGGCATGACCTCTAGTGAAAGAAAAAAAATACAGATAAAATTAAAAATTAATTATTTAGAAACTACATCAAAGCTAAATTCTATTTAGCTTTGAAGACCTTAATATGAAGGTCAAAATATCGGGAAATTAAAATAGTTATTTATAACACGGTTGTAAAGTCCATAATTTCTAAAATGAATGCTGATCACCATGCAACACCAAAAGAAAGAATTCTGATACTTCATGGAGATTCGACTGACAAGCGATGCAATCAATACGGTAAGTTGAAGATTCATGTTTCTGGTTTGATCAATCGACTAGCATTTTTAAATGCCAGTCGATTGATCAAACTGTATTGCTGTCCCTACAGCAGGGTTTCTAAAACTGTGTTCTGTGGAAGGTGAATAGGTGACCTGCGAGAAGTTCTGGAATTTAATATATATATATATAATAAATTTAGTTTAATCCTTTATCCAAGTGTGAGCAAACAAAGTTTGCACCTGAAAATATCTTCAGGACTGAATATGGTGTTGTACTACCTTACTGGGGTAAGGTAGTACAACACCAGGCAACTCGTAGCAAAGGTGGAACAAGCTAACAACACTCCTATTCCAGTATCTCCCATAATGCAAAACACATCTCCTTGCGGATATGTATAATGTTAGGCATTAAGGGATTGGCCACTACCCAGACTAATTTCGACCTTTATTGAGGTCTCTTCAGTGGGAGCCAGGCCCAGAGGTGGAGATACCCGGCAGAAGCATTAGGAAGGTCATCTTTACCTATAGGAATTGCCAAAAGGTGTGCCACCTTTTTTTATTAAATTACTCTGGATTTAGAGAAAGATGTTGAAAGTATATTTTTCACTTGGTTAGATTATAATAAATTTAGTTTAATCCTTTATCCAAGTGTGAGCAAACAAAGTTTGCGCTTAAATATATCTTCAGGACTGAATATGGTGTTGTACTACTTTACTGGGGTAAGGTAGTACAACACCAGGCAACTCGTAGCAAAGGTGGACCAAGCTAAAAATAAATTTTCAACGGTTCTGGAATTTGTCATTTTAGTCTTCTAAACATTTTTCATGATTAAATATTTTCTAGTAGAAATATTCTGAGGAGAATAATATTCGTGAATATGTCAAAAAGCTCAGACCCAGAATGCCTAATAACATCTGTGTATTGTTAATTTTCACACATTGAAACCTTTCAACATTTGGAAAAGGGAATACCACTGTTTATGATGGGTCATAAAAATTGCCTGCAAGTGGATTATAACAATGGTGGCATATCCTCTGTTCTCAAAACTGAAGAAATTGACATCTGTGTAGCAAATATCAGTGACCAAGTGGCATATTTTTAAACATGGAAATACTCATAAATTATCGTTAATTTTCACAAAATCTTTCAACAATCGGGAAAGAGAATATCACCGTTTATGACCAATCAAAAAAATTGTCTGCAAGCCACCAACAACAATGGGTGGATGTTCTCAAAACTGAACGAAATAACATCTGTGTTGCAAATGTCAGTGACCAATCAGCAAGGAAGTATAAAGAAAATTTTTCCACTGAAATTGAAGATCAAGGGAGTCATCTGGTTCTCAGATCTAGTAATACTGAATATTTTCTTCGCAAGTTCGTATTGCAGCATGTAAGTGCTTGTTCTGAAACCGGAGTGCCGTGATTTTTTTCAAGTAATAGGAATACAGATTTAAATTCTAATATGAATAAGAGATAAGGCACTTTGTTTAATTTTGGTATTAAGAAATCTCTTATTGAAGGTATTTGTGACGGAACAGATAGCGAGTCATTAACCTCAAGCCTACAAAGATCTCCAGGATGTACAAAAGGATGAGAAAACTACCAGCACACAGGATAAAAGTCTGCATTCACTCATAAGTACTTATAATAATATTATAAATATATTTGGTCATCAGAATAGGATATGTCAATGAAAATCAGCACAAATTAATTTAATGATGGTTAATTGACACTTTAATTAAATCAATTAAAACATCAATTAAATTAAATTTTAATTGATGTTTAATTGTTAATTATCAATTATTAATAAAAATCAGCTAAATTACCAATTAATTATTAATTAATACATTACAAAATAACCAAGGTGTTCTGTGAAAATTTAAATTTCAGGATTTGTGAAGTGTTCTGTCATTGAAAAAGTTTGAGAAACCCTGCCCTACAGAATGATATTGCTGTGGGGACAATATTATTCCGAATTGCATCCAACAAAAGAGAAAATTTCCCTCAAGAAAAGGCGCAATGAACAGATCCAGGCTACGAGAAAAAACTTAGCCGTTACTCAAAACCAGGTACAAAATGTAAAATCTAAACTTTCAAGTTACTTGAATGCAGATATTTGGATTATCCTCGAAAAGATTATGGACAACACGGCAAACCATATCCTTAAAACTAAGAAAGAAAATCTCATATCCAAATTTCATAGACTAAAAGATCGATAAAACCAACGGACATATTCGAATTTCTTCACAGTGAACGTTAACAACCAACCAGAAGCAAGAAACAACAGGAGCCACCAATTGCCTGCAGGTAACAGTAACGTAGTTAATCTATCCAACCACGTCTTAAACAAAGATGAACTCTCGCTACTCAGCAAAGGTCTAAATTTTAGCACCCAGATCGATGAACAAACTGGATTTTATTTGTAATATTGAAAGAGGCTTAAGATTCATTCCAAATAACATAGCAGAAAAAATACGTTTGGAAACCGCCAACATTTTAAATATAAAATCATAAGAAAACAATAACAAACAACTTAACGAAACACGAATTAACAGCGGTGAAATCATTAAAATCAAATCCTAACATCGTAATAACTGGAGCCGATAAAGGAAGTGCCACCGTTATTCTAAACTGAACCACTTATTTAGAAAAAATGAATCTGCTAGTCTCAGACAATAGTACATATCAACTTGTTAACTACGACACAACCAATAGAATAAAAAATTCTCGTTCCCCGAGAATTTACGGTCTACCAAAGATACACAAACAAAACACACCACTCCGGCCGATAGTCGAAGGTATAGACAGCATGAATTATCACCTAGCCAAGAAATTAGCGGCAACACTCAAGGAGTTGGTGGGTCATTCCCCCTCCTATATCAGAAACACACAACACTTCATAAACATAATCAAAGACATTACATTGGAAAAAAATGATTTATTAGTCAGTTTTGATGTCTCTGCCCTCTTTATGAATGTCCCTTTATCAATGACACAATCCTTCTCTTACAGAACAAATTCCCTCCAGATATCATGGCGCTCTTTGCGCATGTATTACGTTCTGGTTATTTTTGTATGGCAAAATGCTTTCTACCTACAAAAAGAAGGCACGGCCATGGGCTCACCATTACCCCCCCCCCATTGCTAACTTTTATATTGAACATTGCGAGCAACATGCTCTAGATTCCTCTCCTTTAAAACCCAAGGTCTGGCCCCAAGGCCGGCAGAACACTAGACACGTTCCTTAGCCACCTAAACAAACAACACCAACACATACAGTTCACAACTGAGGTGGAAAAAACAGAACACACTTCCGTTTCTAGATACGCTTGTCACACATCTTCCTTCTGGCAGTCTTTCCTTCACTGTTTACCGGAAACCGACACATACTGGCCAAAATACACACAAACTCCTACCACCACCCAACACAAAAACTAGGGATCATTAATATTCTAAAAAAAAAAACCGGGCTTTGAAGATCTGCTCCAATGAACAAGCTCTGAAAGACGAATTTAAAGTTATCAGCAATACTTTTCAGGTTTGCACGTTTAGCCTAGTGGCTGTGCGCATTGCAACCATATGCCTGGGGAAAGAGTACAATACTACAATAGAACTATAACCATTCCTTACATTAAAGGGGCATCAGATAAAATAAACACAGAATACTACAGAAATACAACCTGAATGCCACCTTTCAACCTCCTACAAAATTAAAAAGCTTACTCAACTCATCCAAAGACCCACTCCCTCTGCTGACCCACCCTGGAGTATACAGTATTTATTGCACCTGTAATCTACCATATATAGGGCAAACAGGATGCACAATTCCTGTCAGACAAAAGGAACATAAACGACACATTAAATATAATAACTATGGTGTAGCTGGCCTTTCTGATCATGCCCTGAACACTTTACATAGAACTGACTGGAAAAGCACAAGTTGTTTACATCACACCAAAACATGGTATGAACGCAAATTTAAGGAAGCCTGTGAGATTCTTATCAACCACCCCAATCTGAACAATAATGATGGTCTAAAAATCCCAAGCATATGGAAGGCACATATTCTTTCTTCCTATGGAACCTTTCTCCCTAAGAGTTAACTATAAACAGGACTTTAGATAATCTAGAATCCTAAATCTAATATAACAATTGTAATGTTAAAAATAGGACATCATTGTTACTGCAAGAAAACTATTTATAAGAAAGAATGTTTCTCTCATGTTATTTTAAAAAGAATTTAGCTTTGATGTAGTTTCTAAATAATTAATTTGTAATTTTATCTGTATTTTTTTTTTCCACCAGAGGTCATGCCAGCAGAATAACCAGTGATCAAATCTTCATTTCTTTAGCTTACTGTGTGAAATGTAACTCAGCTTGTCCTTGTATATTTGTATATACTCCAGATAACCTTAATATGAAGGTCGAAACGTCGGGAAATTAAAATAGTTATTTATAACATGGTTGTAAAGTCCATAATTTCTAAAATGAATGCTGATCACCATGCAACACTAAAAGAAAGAACAGTGGGGTGATGTTACAGACCCGGTGGATCGGTTTCTAGTGATGAAGAAATGCATCAACAAATAAATATGATGAGTATGAAAAGAGTAATCATAATGGAGGAATTGGATTATCCAAACAATGATTGCATAGCTATGAAATCACATGAGAGTGAATTTATTGAGCTGTTGCAAGACAACGTCCTCCAGCATCATGCTACATAAGGAACTTGAGGATAAAGAATATTAGATCTGATTATAGTGTGAGATAGTGTTTCAGTTAAAGACTTAACTATTCTGCCTGTGGTTGGTGACAGTGATCATGCGATACTCATTTGGGAAGTGGCTAAGTTTATGAATGCTCTATTCTTAAAAGGTTACATACTGAATTACAAAGCAGGAAATTATGACCAAAATTTTGACCACCTGAGGGATATGCTGGGTTCTGTGCCATGATATTAGTTATTGTATGGGAGTGATATTGCATGGAAAGTGTTTAAAAAAATACTTAAATGATGTGATATCAGAATGTGTCCCTAGAGTTCGAAGAATAAATAGAATAGGAGTGCAATGGATGTGTAATCTAATTGAGCAAAAGCTTCTTAAGAAAAAATATTATGTGGAAGGAATATAATGTGCATAAGGATGACGTGAGTTATGATAATTATAAGCAGCAGGCCAGAAGAGTCAAGTACTGTATGGAAAACTAAGTCTGAGTATGAGAAAAAAACTGGTTCTGCAAGTTAAAGACAACCTAAAAGAATTCTATTGTTATGCTGAAAGTAAAAGAAGGAATGAATATGAAAGAATAACTACTCAATGCAAATGGTGTGAGGGTGACAGATGCAGAAGTTGTTCAACTAATGAGTGTCCATTTTGCTAAAAACTATCAACCTGGTGTATCCAACATTGAGCTCACTGCTACCTGTTTGCTGAATGAAGAAACTCCGTTGTATGAAGAGGAGGTATTAGAGCAGTTGCACAAATTGAATAAGAATTCTGCAATAGGGACTGATGGGATATCAGCATCGGTGCTAAAAGAGTGTTCAGCCGAACTGGCTATTCCATGCTATATAATTTGAGTCTGAGAACAGGGAAGATTCCACAGGAGTGGAAAGAATGTATTTAATCCCACTGCACGAGGGTGGTGCAAAAAATTATGTATCCAAATATAGACCAATCAGTAGCTCAGGAGTGGTGGTGAAGATTTTGGAAAAGGTTACAGCTCGTATTCAGAAATGGGTTAACAGAGAATCTCTACTTTGCAATGAACAGCATGGGTTTACTAAGAAAGATCATGTTTTAGCCAGTTGCTCTATAATAATGTTTCCAGAGTGCCAGACAAGGAGAATGGATACACCACAAGACTTGGATTTTGCCAAGGCTTTTGACAGAATACATCATGGAATACCGTTGCATAAATTGGAGAATATTGGAATGGATTATGAACTATTGGCATGGATAAGAGGATGGCTGACTGACAGATATCAAAAAGTTGTATATGGGGTATGTAAATCTGCACGATTCAATGTAACAAGTGGTGTGCCTTTGTCTATTGTTATTCAATCTGTACATTAATGACACTGGGAAGGATTTGACATGTGACATACAGCTATTTGCTGATGATGATGCAAAAATAGGTAGGATAATCAGGAGTGCTGCTAATATGCAGTACTTGCTGAATGATTTGAATAGGCTAATTTTGGGCATGTGAAAATGGCTATCATTTCAATGTTAATAAATGTAAAGTCATGCACTTTAATGTGATTAGATATCCAATGTCATATTATGTTGGTGGGATTATGCTTGAAGAAACTGATGAGGCTAGAAATCTTGGAGTTTTAGTAGACAGGAAGTTGAAGTTCAAGGGTCATACAGTAAAAATTTCAAATAACTCTGAAAATAATGGCAATGCTGAAATGAACCTTGACATGTAAAGATAAGGAAGTCATTTTGCCTCTTTACAAGGCTTTGATAACTCACTTGGACTATTGCATGCAGGTCTAGTCTCTGGTTTCTGTTGTGATTCTGATAGAATGGAGAGAGTGTCAACAATAATAGCAGGACAGTGGAATACAGATTATGAAGATGGATTGAAAATTTGTTGGCTGCAGACACTAGCAAACAGGAGTGATATGATTGACTGCATAATAAGCAGTACTCATACTAGATTTAGGGACTCATAATTGTGGGTTAAATAACTTTAATAATGTTAAAGTTATATAACTAACTTTCTGGCAGCTAAAATACAGAATTTCAGTAGATGGAATTTTTCATTTCATGGAGGGTGGGGAAAGGATGAGAGGGCATCTATGGAAGTTGAGAATGAATGCTGTGAAGAAGGGGGTTAGGGTTAGATTTTTCACTCACAGAGTAGTGCATGATTGAAATGGATTACCTTTGGATGTCGTGTGTGTGCAAGTAGCGTGAATGACTTCAAGAACAGGTATGACAGCTGGTGAGAATAGTATGGCCTTCTTCGACGAGTTCCTGACTTCCTGAAGATTTCTCTTAATAGTAATAATAATAATAAAAATAGACACCAGGATAAGCTAAGCTGGTATAATAACTGAATAAATTTGTATGGTATAAGAAAGAAATAACCCAAAACACAAAAACTTACCTATCGGTGTACAAGACAGTGTTTTAACCAATTTTATGGATCTGAGTTGGATTCAAAAGAAAACAGCTAATCAAAGACTACTGATATGAGTGTTATGAATGAATTAGAGTATCAACAGATGGCATCAATAGCACAATCAAGTGAAAACATTAATATATTAGGAAAGAAGGAACTTGAACTTGTGTGAGCGGAGCTAATCTAAAGTAGATGGTCAATTAAACACAACGATAGTAAGGTTAGCAAAACAGATGTCTGATAGCAAGAAAAAAAATAAGAGGAAGACCAAGATCTAGGTGAATTAATACAATCAGAAGCACCCTAGAAGACTGAAATATAAGATCTAACATTATTGGAGTCATAAGAAATGACGGATTAAAAGGGGAAAAAAAAACTGATAACAGGAAATTAGTAATAATGTATGCTTAATCATGTAGTATACCGCTATATGCTGTAGTCATAATACATCCAAAAGGATGTATTACAGAGTACATATTGGGAATTTGATGACACAATTATTATATATATTACTTGGAAAGAAGTCAACAAACACCCCCGTGAGCATGGTACATCGTGCCATGTAACGAGTCATGTTTGTAGCCAGCATAAATAGAGGAATATGATGCTCCTATATTGGTGCAACTGTATCTGCATGAAATGGCTGCAAGAAGGGAACTGACAAAGAGGCATTGCAATAGGATGTAATGTTGCAGGCTTATGTGTTCAGCAAATTGTTGACAAACTGGACCATCCCAGGTCAACAATCAGTGATACAATACTGAGATGGAGTCAACTGCATGAACTACCTGCAATGGATAATAAATTTAGTTTAATCCTTTATCCAAGTGTGAGCAAACAAAGTTTGCGCCTGAAAGTATCTTCAGGACTGGGTTAAGGTGGTACACACCAGGGCAACTCGTTGCAATACCTGCAATGGACTCAATAAACAGTCATGTTTATTGAGTATAGTGTGTGGACACTATACTCAATAAACATGACTGTTGGGTGCTAAAGGATAATATGTAAAAACTGCCATTTGTTGGCTGACACGTTGAATTTGGAATTCCAGACAAAGACTGAAACATGAATCTGCATAAAAACATCAGAACTGAGGCTCATGACATGGCTTTCACTAAAGAAGACACTGCATGTTGGTTCAGGTAATGTGGGGGCTACAATATGCAAGTCCCACATTACCTGAACCAACATGCAGTATTCTCTTCATTGGAAGCTTAGAAAGCTGTGTTATGGAGTGAAGAATCATGCTACACCTTCTACCAAGCATATGGACAGGTGTGGTGAATGCCTAATGAATATCTCTGGCCAGAGTGCATAACCACAACTATGAAATTTGAAAGTTTTTTTTTTTACCTTGGGTATAATATATGTTAAAGATACCAAGCTATTTTATAAACTTGGTTTTAATCCTATTTCCCAAGTAAGCAAACAGACAAGTAAGTCAAGTTTGCCTGCACGTAGTACAAGTCTGGGCAACTCCATATGTAGTGCAAGTCTGAGGCAACTCGTGGTAAAGGTGGAATAAGCTCTGATCACTATTCTTAGTATTTACCCCTAATGCAAAGCACATCTCTTTGTAGAGATGTATGCTGCTATGTATTAAAGGCAAGGGCCACTACTCAGACCAGTTTCGACCTTTATTGAGGTCTCATCAGTGGGAGACAGGCTTAGAATACTAAGAATAGTGATCAGAACTTATTCCACCTTTACCATAAGTTGCCCCAGACTTGCACTATGTGCAGAGTTGCCCAGACTTGCACCTGCATGTAGTGCAAACTTGACTTACTTGTCTGTTTGCTTACTTGGGAAATAGGATTAAAACGAAGCTTATAAAATAGCTTGGTATCTTCACATATATTATACCCAAGGTAAAAAAAACTCTCTACATCTATCTCTCATCCTAAGATTTTTATTTAATAAGGTCAAAGCACCTTATGGCAACTTGTTTTGGTAAAATTTATAAGCTCTGTATTACTTAAACCTTGGTATTTCTAAGCCTGGCTCTCCCACTGATGTGACCTCAATAAAAGGTCGAAATCAGTCTGAGTAGTGGCCCTTGCCTTTAATACATAGCATCATACATCTCTGCAAGGAGATGTGCTTTGCATTAGGGGTAAATACTAAGAATAGTGATCAGAGCTCATTCCACCTTTACCACGAGTTGCCTCAGACTTGCACTACGTGCGGAATCGCCGAGACTTGCACTACTTGACAAGGCGCAAACTTGACTTACTTGGGAAATAGGATTAAAACCAAGTTTATAAAATAGCTTGGTATCTTTAACGTACACAACTATGAAATTCGAGGTGGTATGGTCCTGTTTTTCCTCAGTCTGTTTGTGATGCCATGAACACTGAACTCCGAGAGGTATCTGAACATTCTGGACAATGTACCATGTCATAAAGCTGCTGCTTTAACTGCATGGTTTGTGGACATGAACATCACCACATCTGACTAGCCTCCACAGAGCCCTGATCTCAACCCTAATGAACATCTGTTATGAACTAGAGCATTGGGTGAGGTCAAGGGACGTCAATCCAAATTTCCATTGATTGCTATTGTACACTTGTGGAAAGTATGTCCCTTAGGATTGCTGCAGTCATTGCAGTGAAATGAGTTTCTTATTTAAGGTGGGCACCATGGCTGTTTGTTCCTCACACTATGGTGTCCACTGACTTCTTTCCAAGCAGCATATAAATGCATGTAATGTCAGTTGAATAATATGTTCAATGATTAAACTAACAGACTTTCTATTTATGAGCGAATTATTTTAATTATTTTTTTGGGAGGAGAGAGTTAGACAAAGCAATAGAATAGCAAAGTCAATTGTAATTTACTGAAAAGTAAGTTTATCAGAAGATTCCCATCATTAGCAGCAGCTGAGATTTGTTGCTTAAATGAAATTTAAGTGTCAATAAGAAATATAATAAGTATGCTTTTTTTCAGTATGACTGCATTATAAGCAGTACACATACTAGATTTAGGGACTCATAATTGTGAGTTATATAATTTAATAATATTAAAGTTATATAACCAACTTTCTGGCAGCTAAAATACATTATGCTGATAAAGCAGTTTAAACATAATGTTTAGCCCTTTTCTGCTTTTGTCTAACAAAGGATTTGAATTTGGAAAATAACAATATTGTGAATTAACTCTAAACCCCATAACTATCTTAGTGATAAAATCAAAATCTAATAAAAATTTATGTTTATAATAAGAAATAATAAGCACACATTACATTCACAGATATCCATAAAGGAATGGAATTTCTAGAATTCTTGAGGGACAAATATCTTCGGCAACATGTAATAGAGGGAACAAGAGGTTCAAGAGTTTTTGATTTGGTCATAGCATCAGAAGAGTTGATGAAAACTGAGATGACATCTCCCCCACCAGTTGGAGAGAGCGACCATGTGGTTTTGACTTGGAAGATGAATAGACATGCAGGAGTATCAAAGAGATGGGAACATATGTGGAATTATAAGGCAGGCGATTATAATAGTCTTAGACATCAACTTCAGGAAGTTTCATGGAGGGAGGAATTGGAAGGCCGGGATATCATTAGTGCATGGGAAATTGTGAAAGAATATTTGTTAGCAGCAATGGTAAGTTGTATACCACAAGTGGAAAAGAGGACACAATTTGGAGTAAAGTGGATGACAAACAATATTAAACAGGAATTGCATGCGAAAAAGAGGCTATGGAAGAGATATAAGGAGACAGGTGAAGAGCAGATGCATGAAGAATATAAAACACAGGCCAGGAGAGACTAGTATGGTAAGGAAGGTGAAACTGGAATATGAGAAGAGATTGGCCCTAAGATCCAAAGAAAATCGTAGGGAATTTTTTTTTAGCAATGAGGCCAGTAGGAGAAGAAATGATTGTGGAAGAATGACACTGTGGGATAAAAATGGGAATAGAGTGACTGATACAGAGGACATAGTGGAATTGTTCAGTGAACACTTTATTGGTGTATTTCATCCTGGAGGAGTAAATTTTAATACTAGAGGGATAGAGCAGGTTCGAGGTTTAGAGGTGCAGGAGGAGAACATGTTCTAAATACTGAGTACTCTGGATGTCAGTAAAGCTGTGGGATTGGATGATATTTCACTATGAGTTTTGAGAGAATGTGCTAAGGAACTGACAGCTCCTTTGATCTTGCTTTTCAATGAAAGTCTGGCTATGGGAAAGGTGCCCAGGGAATGGAAGGAAGGTAAGAGAGTGCCATTGCAAAAGGGCGGAAGCAGTCTGGAGATGTTGAATTATAGGCCAGTTTGTGTGTCATCAATAGTTGTTAAGATCTTGGAGAAATTAGTTAGGGACTGTATACAACATTGGGCAGATGAGGGTAATGATATCTGTGAGAGTCAACATGGATTTGTGAGAGGCGCTCTTGATTTAGTAATATGCTAGCCTTTTATAATAAAGTTACAAGAGCAGTAAATGAGGGAAAGGCATATACTGCCATTTTCTTGGATTTAGCGAAGGTATTTGACAGGGTGCACATGATAAGCTGATATTTAAGCTTCAGCACATGGGTTTGGATGTCAGGTTGGTCAACTGGATTCAGGATTGGCTGTATGATAGGTATCAGAGAATTGTGTATGGTGGGGCAGTTTCAAGGAGGCAGAGGGTTACAAGTGGGGTCTCACAGGGCTCAGTACTGGGACCTATATTGTTTAACCTTTATATCAATGACATTGTCAGTGGATTGCAGGGGGATATTCCGTTGTTTGCAGATGTGAGGCTGGGAAGGGTTATTAGTAATAGTGCAGATGTGGTAGTCACGCAAAAGGATTTGAATAGGCTAGACAGATGGGCAAATGAATGGAGATATCGGTTTAATGCAGCAAAATGCAAGGTCTTGAGGTCTGGCACACATCGATGAGATGCTGCATACTCAATTGGAGGAGATATACTGGAGGAAGTATGGAAGACAAGAGATCTGGGGTTGATGATTGATAGAAAACTGAAATTCAAGGGACATATTGCAAAGGTGGTGAAGGATTGCTGCAATAATGAGAAGGAAGCTGACCTGCAGAGATAAAAGAGTTAATATTCCGTTGTATAAGACCCTGATCAGACCACACTTTGACTATTGTTCTAAGATTTGGTCCCCAGGATTTGAAGGGGATAAATTAACTGTGGAAAGGGTAAGAGGCGGATAACAAAGACAGTTTCAGGACTGTACAATGTTAGTTATGAGGATTGGCTGAGGGAATGTGAACTGCAGAGTTTGGTGAGTAGAAGAAGAAGGAGAGGTGATATGATTGAGACTTTTAAACTGCTGAAAAGTGGTTACAGGGTTGACACTGGGAAGTTCTTTCGCTTGGTTGAACAGTGGAAAGGAGTGATGACAAGGGGCCATCCCTGGAAGTTACGAAAGAACAGTGTGATCAAGAGGGTGAGGAGTGGTTTCTTTGCATCAAGGATGGTTGAAATGTGGAATCTTTCAACCTTCCCACGATGAGTCTTGGACTTGTGTTTCCTAGGATGGATCTCCTGTGATAAGTCTTTTGACTCCTTAGAGGCCTGAATAATAATAATATCCACTGATCTCTCATAATCTGAATGCAACCGGAAATTGAATCCACACTGAGAGACAACTTCTTTAGGACAGCATTTAATGAGTGTATGCCCCCCACACACATTTTTGCCTTAAGAACAGCCTGTATTCTTTGTGGCACTGATTCATCTAAGTGTCTAAAACATTGTTCTTTCCTAATATCCTCGTTTTTAATATGATATTGCCATTGATGCCATCTGTTCACGCCTATAATCTTTCTCAGGACTCTCATATCTGCCGTCTCTAGTCTTTGGTCAAGTGTTTTACTTCTGACCCAGCTCTCAGATCCATAAGTTAAAACTGGTTTGAACACTGTCTTGTATACAGCTAATTTAATGTTCCAACTAATTTCTCTCTTATTCCATATGAATTTATTCAATTGACTTCCTACCATACCAGCTTTGCTGATTCTGTTGTCTATTTCTATATTTAATTTACCATCTTCATTAAAAATCGTGCCTAAGTAGCTGAAATGTTTCACTTGTTCCACAGGTTCTCCATTCACAACACAGTTGACATTTTCAATGATTCTGCCTATTTTCATTGTCTTTGTCTTTTTATTGCTGACCTTCATACCATATCTATTACAACAGCTATTCAATTTATTCAGAGAATCTTGCAGACTTATAGCAGATTTATTTAGAAGTATAACATCATCCGCATAAAGCAAAGAGCTGACATTAACATCTCCAATTTTGATATCATGTTTAATACCACTTTCCTTCATAATGTGATCCATATAGATAATGAATAACAGAGGGGATAATGTACAACCCTGTCTCACACCAGATTTAACATTAAACCATCTTCCTGTACTTCCTTCAATTCTAACTGCTGACTTACAACTCAAATAAAGACTAAGTACTGCTTGATATAATGCCCCATTGACACCATATAACTGTAGCATATTGAACAGCTTTTCTCTTGGCACCTTGTCATATGCCTTTTCCAAATCAACAAAACTTAAATACAGATCTCTGTTATATTCCCATGCTTTCTCGACTATTTGTGATAAAGTGAAGATCTGATCCTGACAGCGTCTATTTGGCCTGAATCCAGCTTGTTCTTCACCAAGCTTTTCTTCCACAATTCTTCTCAACCGTTTCTCAAGCATACTTGCATAGATCTTGCTAGGAACACTCAGTAGGGAAATACTACTGTAATTCTCATATTCAGTTTTATTTCCATTTTTATATATGGGTACCAAGAGAGCTCTACTCCAATCATCGGGAATTTGTCCCTCTGTCCAGGCTTTCTGAACTAAGCAGTGCAGCCACTGTAAGACTCTTATACCACCATACTTCAGCATTTCTGGTCGAATATCATCTACTCGTGCTGCCTTTCCAATTTTCAAGCCTTTGATGGCTTTTTCTACTTCAAGTATGGATATGTATTCCTGACTGCATGCCTGGACAGTGTTTTTTAACACTGTGCTGTCATCACTGCTAGTTTCATTTAGCAATTTTTCGAAGTAATTACTCCATACTTCAAGGATATCTTTTTCTCCCATTTTCATGTAACCTTTATCATCTCCAACTCCTTTTACAGCACTCTTTCCTCCATTCTTAAGGTTCTTCAACAACCTCCAGAATATTTTTCCACCTTCTTGATATTTATTTTCTAAATTCTTGCCAAAGTCTTCCCATGACTTTTGTTTAGCTAGTTTTACACAGTGTTTAGCATTCTTCCATTTGTCTCTGTATTCTCTAAGAGCACAAGCTGACTTATTTGCCAGGAACTTTTGATATGCTTTCTTCTTTTCCTTCACTGCCTCTTTAACTTCCTGTGTCCACCAGGGAGTTCTGATTTTTTTATCCTTGCAGACAACCTCACCACATGCCTCTCTGGCAGAATCAGTCAATGTTTTCTTCAGAGTTTGCCACTGAATCTCTAAGGTTTGATTCCTGTTCTCGAACTCTTTCATTTTTTCTTCAATAATCTTTGTGTTCTACAGTTCACATCTGAGAGCTGCTCAACTTTTATTTGCTTTAAAACTTTCTTACATGTTATTCTTTTCAATATGAAATTAAATTTTATTCTGCTCAAGACTAAATAGTGATCGCTTACAATTTCAAATCCTCTGTACACTCTGGTGTCCTGCACCAGGGAGAAAACATCACCATCAACAATAACATAGCCAATGAGACTTTTCTTATTCCTTGCCTCTTCTCTCCATGTGAATTTGTGCACATTTGTATGTTGGAACATGGTGTTAGTAATAACCAGTCCATGTCCTGAGCAGAAATCCAACAGATATTTGCCATTACTATTAGCTTTGCTCTTTTCTCCAAATTTTCCCAAAATATTTTTTTTTTCTCACAATCATTTCCTACTCTGCTATTTAGATCCGCACGATAAATTAATATAATTAATTTGTCGACGGGCTGCTTAAGGGTCAAAGCTGTATAACTGAGAGACCTCCACATAGCCTTTAAAGGAATGCGGAGAACCGACCAGGGTTTCTGACCTAATATGAATCATCACCTTATCGTGGTGCACCCTGTTGGTTATCTACTTGGATACTGAACGAATGAGGATGGGCTGGCAATTTGGGATTTAGCCGACCAAATTGTATTCTTATTGGTTAAACCAAAATAAAAAATGATGGTACAACATGACAAAATTTCATGCTAGCTGGGACGTCGTCCAGTTAAACAAGACTCCCGTTGTTTTTGCCAGGGAACTAGGGCGAACAGCGAAAGTCAGCTACTAAAACAAATCTGAAAATACACCCCAACTCAACATCACCAGAGTTAAAGATCGGTACTATCAACATAAGAAGCCTGAATGGCAAAGAAATGGAGCTAGCTGAGGAATTAAATAAGTACCAGATCAACATTATAGGGGTGACTGAAACAAAAAAGACAAAAACTGGTGAGATCTTTCTGAGCAATAAATACAAAATGTTATATTCAGGCAATGACAATCAAGGAAAAGAAGGAGTAGCCATAGTATTCAACACAAAATACGAGGCTAATCTACTTGAATGGCAGTCAGTCTCAAGTAGAGTAATGTGGGCAAATATGAGAATGGGGAACTGGACAATGAGACTTATTTGTGCATATGGTCCCACAGAAGGTTCTACTAAGGTAGAAGTGGAGGAATTTTTTGAGGCTTTAGAAAAAGCAACTGACACAATGAAAAAGGAAAAGTTGGTCCTTGTTGGGGAACTAAATAGCAGAGTAGGAAGTGATTGCCAGACATACAAAAATGTTTTGGGAAAATCTGGAGAAAAGAGCAAAGTTAATAATAATGGCAAATATCTGTTGGATTTCTGCTCAGGACATGGACTGGTTATTACTAACACCATGTTCCAATCAAAATGTGCACAAATTCACATGGAGAGAAGAGGCAAGGAATAAGAAAAGTCTCATTGACTATGTTATTGTTGATAGTGATGTTTTCTCCCTGGTGCAGGACACCAGAGTGTATAGAGGATTTGAAATTGGAAGTGATCACTATTTAGTCTTGAGCAGGATAAAATTGAATTTCATATTGAAAAGAATGATATGTAAGAAAGTTTTAAAGCGAATAAAAGTTCAGCAGCTCTCAGATGTGAACTGTAGACTAAAATACACAAAGATTATTGAAGAAAAAATTAAAGAGTTTGAGAACAGGAATCAAACCTTGGAGATTCAGTGGCAAGCCTTGAAGAAAGCCCTGATTGATTCAGCTAGGGAGGCAAATGTGAAGTTGTCTGCAAGGATAGAAAAATCAGAACTCCATGGTGGACACACAGGAAGTTAAAGAAGCAGTGAAGGAAAAGAAGAAAGCATATCAAACGTTCCTGGCAAATAAGTCACCTTGTGCTCTTAGAGAATACAGAGACAAATGGAAGAATGGTAAACACTGTGTAAAACTAGCTAAACAAAAGTCATGGGAGGATTTTGGCAAGAATATAGAAAATAAATATCAAGAAGGTATCAAAATATTCTGGAGGTTGTTGAAGAAGCCTAGGAATGGAGGAAAGAGTGCTGTAAAAGGAGTTAGAGATGATAAAGGTGACATGAAAATGGGACAAAAAGATATTCTTGACGTATGGAGTAATTACTTTGAAAAACTGCTAAATGAAACAAGCAGTGATGACAGCACAGTGGTAAAAAACACTGACCACGCATGCAGTCAGGAATACATATCCATACTTGAAGTAGAAAAAGCCATCAAAGGCTTGAAATGTGGAAAGGCATTCGACCAGAAATGCTGAAGTATGGTGGTATAAGAGTCTTACAGTGGCTGCACTGCATAGTTCAGAAAGCCTGGACAGGGGGACGAATTCCCGATGATTGGAGTAGAGCTCTGATAGTACCCATATATAAAAAGGGAGATAAAACTGAATGTGAGAATTACAGAGGTATTTCCCTACTGAGTGTTCCTGGCAAGATCTATGCAAGTATATTTGAGAAACGGTTGAGAAGAATTGTGGAAGAAAAGCTTGGTGAAGAACAAGCTGGATTCAGGCCAAATAGAGGCTGTCAAGATCAGATCTTCACTTTACGACAAATAGTCAAGAAAGCATGGGAATATAACAAAGATCTGTATTTAAGTTTTGTCGATTTGGAAAAGGCATATGACAAGGTGCCAAGAGAGAAGCTGTTCAATATGCTACAGTTATATGGTGTCAATGGGGCATTATTTCAAGCAATACTTAGTCTGTATTTGAGTTGTAAATCAGCAGTTAGAATTGAAGGAAGTACAGGAAGATGGTTTAATGTTAAATCTGGTGTGAGACAAGGATGTACATTATCCCCTCTGTTATTCATTATCTATATGGATCACATTATGAAGGAAAGTGGTATTAAACATGATATCAAAATTGGAGATGTTAATATCAGCTCTTTGCTTTATGCGGATGATGTTATACTTCTAAATAAATCCACTAAAAGTCTGCAAGATTCTCTGACTAAATTGAATAACTGTTGTAATAAATATGGTATGAAGGTCAGCAATAAAAAGACAAAGACAATGAAAATAGGCAGAATTACTGAAAATGTCAACTGTGTTGTGAATGGAGAACCTGTGGAACAAGTAAAACATTTCAGCTACTTAGGCACGATTTTTAGTGAAGATGGTAAATTAAATATAGAAATAGACAACAGAATCAGCAAAGCTGGTATGGTGGGAAGTCAATTGAATAAATTCATATGGAATAAGAGAAAGAAATTAGTCAGAACACTAAATAAGCTGTATACAAGACAGTGTTCAAACCAGTTTTAACATATGGATCTGAGAGCTGGGTCAGAAGTAAAACACTTGACCAAAGACTAGAGACCGCAGATATGAGAGTCCTGAGAAAGATTATAGGCGTGAACAGATTGCATTAATGGCAATATCATATTAAAAATGAGGATATTAGGAAAGAACTTGACATTGTCAGCATCTAGGAATGTGTTAGCAGAGCTAATCTCAGGTGGTATGGTCACTTAAACAGAATGGACAAAGAAAAATTAGCAAAACAAGTGTTCTCTGCCAGGTTGGCAGCAAAACGACCCAGAGGAAGACCAAGATATAGGTGGATTGATATGGTACAAAGTGCCTTAGACGATAGAAATATAAGATCTGATAATGTTGGAGTCTTGACAAGTAACAGACTGATTTGGAGGAAAATTGTAGATAGGAAGTTAGTAACGATGTAATTTTTTTCATGTAGTACTATCATATCCTGTACACCCATTGAGGTTACATGGCAGGAATTTGATGATGAATTTGTCAAGATTCCTTTTGTCTAAATATAAATCAACTGTGTTTAAAATTGCATTAAATATTTCCTGTTAAATAATGTACTTAAAATTAGAGAAAATGGATTAAGTGATATTTACATTGTAAGTCAGCAAAAAAAATAATGTATCAGAAAAGTTTGCAACAACTTGCGAACAAATTGAGCACCTGAAGCAAAGACTTTCAGCGAGAACACCAAAGTGACATCAATGTCGAAGGGTAATCACGGACATTCCAAAGTTGGGAACAAGGAGTGTATTTAAGGGGCTGAAAAGGAAGTAAAAAGGACTAGAACTAGGAGGGTTTTGAGGATGACTACTGCCGATAAGGGAACCATAACTGGTGTTATGGGTCCCTTATCAGCTGAACAGAAGAGAGGAGATGACTCAGAGCATGTAACTGGAGGCTTGGCACCCATCGTCATAACTACATTGGCAGCGATTCCTCTAAAAATGTTCCAGAAAGAATTCCAAGGAGTGTCCGACAACATGTCCTACCATGTAGCTGACCACGATTTTGTGAAAGGTTTGGTAGCGGGTAAATGAATAAGCCACCAGTGGAGCAAGAGTAATAGTACAGAAATGTCTGAGACAAGAACGTGTCCTGCGTAATAGCAAAGATTCAAGATATCCCAACAGAGGCTTTGTTCATGAAAAAAGACTGTGTGTGTTTACTGAAAGAACTGCATTAAGTGTTACAAAAATGTCAATGATAAAGTTTTGTAAAGTATTGTATAATATATATGGGTAGAGCAAGTGTATACATTATACTGGTGTAAGGAAAGCAGTTATTCTATACTTATTGTAAAGTATGTATTTTATAATGCTAAGTAGAGTGTGAATGTTGAGTGAATGTAAAATGTATTATAATCCAATAACATAATAATTTTGTTGGAGTTAGATATGTTGAGAGAGTCAGTTACTCCCCACTATGTTGTAATCTTAAATGTTTAGTTAGAATAAAAAATGTTTTGTTTACACAACAATTGATCTGATCATTTGCTAATGCACTATCTCAAATAAATTTCGTACCTGTGTGCATGAGTTAATTTAGAATAGCCAAGATTTGTTGTATGGTTAGGAGGATTTTAGCTAAGACCTTACCTTTGTTCCTGTTCTTATTATTCTAAGATTCTATTATTTCTTCCAGACTGGTTGCAGTCATAAATATTTGTCTGGTAGAAGAGTCTCAGAAAATAAGTATACCGCAATCGTACAGCCAGCGATAATTATACATAGAGGCAGCTTTACGTGTGGTAGGAGCAAAGGGCAAGAAAGAAAAGAGAGGTGGGGGGACAAAATTTAAGACAGAAGGGCTTAGAAAACAAGGAAAGTAGGGAGAGTTAGAGATTAACAAGATCTGGCGAAACTTCGTAAATAGCAAAGTTTTACAAATGGCAGAGCCTGACAAGATAGTAAATTAGTAACTAATAAGAAAAACCATACATAAATTAGATAAAGAAATTATTTTACAGCATACTGTCTTGCTTGAAGAATCCAATTGACAATGAATGGGTAAACTGGAGCAATGAATGGGAGAACATGATCTACAATGATGTTAAGATAGGCTGTGGCATTCAGGCAATGCTCTATTGATATCAGAGGACCTAATGTGCCAAGAAAACATTCCCTGCATCATTACACCGCTACCACCAGCCTAAGTTGTTGCTACTTGGCAGGAAGCATCCCTGGCCTCATGTTGCTGACATATTCTGATTCTGCCATCAAGCATGATACAGTACAAACTGGGACTTCAGACCAGGTGACATTTTTTCAATTGCCAGCCATCTGGTGTTGGTGATCATGTGCCGACTGAAGCTGCATCTTCTTGTTCATAGCTAACAGCATTGGGATCTAGTGTCTGATGACATGTGTGCTCTGAGATGATGTTCTGAACTGTAATTGACTGGCTGTGGCCCTCTTTCACAATCCTTGCCATTCTTCTTTGACCCTGAGCAGTCCTGTGGATGGAATTCACAGGACTGCTATCGGCTTGAAGTTGTCTGGTTATAACACCACTCTTGGGACATCCTAAACACTGTAGTTCATGAAAACTACAAGAGTAGACATTTATGAAATACAGGCACAAGCATGTATGGCATCAAAGATTATATCATAAAGTCTTGGCATTTATCCATTCTGATGCATCAAACACAAAAAAAAAAAACAGAACTATCAGGTGCCTGATTTATATAGCAAACTGCAGCTATGTATAGTTCATCAATGTCTTCAGGAACTATATTTTCCTAAATTGGGAGGGGTTCCTAATAAAGTGGCCACTACATGAATGGCTTTCTCTCTCTAACCACAAATCCTGTTAATAGTTTTTGCAGATTTTCTTCTTTGAGATTTTCAATACTCTTGTCATAAAAAACTGTCTTAGCCATTCTTCAGTTGCAAGATGGCAATATGTCACCTTCAATGCTACCATAACAACCCTGTCCTTTTCTTTCCTGAAAGATCTCTCTGCTTTCCTCTACTTTCGAAAATACATCTTTCTGTCTCTCTCTAGACAATAAAGTCATTGTCAACTTACAACAAGGATCCGTTGCAACAATATTATCATAAGTCAAAAAGAATGTAAGTCGGAAATGTCTATATGAACTAAATGGATATGTAAACAGTTTACATGCCTGAATGGTAAAAATGTGTACATTTGTTTTGTTATATTTTTTTAAAATTAATTTAACTGTTTATTTTAAAAAAACCCTGGAACACATCCCAACTCAACTTTAACAGAGTCCAAGATTGGTACTATCAACATAAGAAGAATCAATGGAACAGAAATGGAACCAATAGAAGAATTGGATAAGTACCAGATCGACATAATAGGCAAGACTGAAATAAAGAAGACAAAAACTGGTGAGATAGATCTTTCTTAACAAATACAAAATGTTATATTCAGACAATAACAATTAGGGAAAAGAGGGAGTAGCTATAGTATTCAATACTAAATATGAGGATAATCTTCTTGAATGGCAGGCAATATCAAGTAGAGTAATGTGGGCAAATATCAGAATGGGGAACCGGACAATGAGACTTATTTGTGCTTATGGTGCAACAGAAGGTTCTAACAAGGAAGAAATGGAGGAATTTTTTAGGGCATTAGAGAAGGTAGCTGGCTCAATGAAAAAGGAAAAGTTGCTCCTTGTTGGAGATCTAAACAGCAGATTAGAAAATGATTAATAGACATATAGAAATGTTTGGGAAAAATTGGGAGAAAAGTGCAAAGCTAATAATAATAATGGTAATTGCCTGTTGGATTTCTGTTCAGGACATGGATGAATTATTACTAACACCATGTTCCAACATAAAACAGAATGTGCACAAATTCATATGGAAAGAAGATGCAAGAAATAAGCAAAGACTCATTGACTATGTTATAGCTGATAGTGATGTTTTCCCACTGGTTTAGGACACAAGATCATATAGAGGATTTGAAATATGCAATGATCATTATTTAGTTTTGAGCAAGATAAAATTGAATTTCATATTTCATAGTAAAAATTATTAGCCTAAAAGAATACAGAGAAAAATGCAAGCTGTGTGTAAAAGTAGCTAAACCAAAGTCATGCAAAGACTTTCGTAAAAGTATGGAAAATAAATATCAGGAAGGTGGAAAAATGTTCTGGAGGCTATTGAAGAAGCTTAGAAATGGAGGAAAGAGTACTGTAAAAGGAATCAAAGATGATAAAGGTGACATGAAAAACTTAAGATAAAAATATCCTATTTCTCTGGACTAATTACTTTGAAAGACTGTTAAACAATCCAAACAGTGACAAAACTATACTAGAAAATTATCAAGAGGAATGTGAAGAGGAGTACATATCAATCTCAGGTAATAGAAAAAGCCAATCAAAAACTTGAAATGTGGAAAGGCAGCTGGAATAGATGATATTTGCTAACTTTTCACTGTTTGCCAATGGGTGGGGTGGGGGGGGGTCTTGTTTAATCAGGTGAAGCCCTGCCTAGCATGAAATTCTATCATGTTGTACTGTTATATTAGTTTAATCACCAAACCGATTTTGAGGTGTTTACATTTTAATAATTACATGGATGTGAAGTATCCATTGAAGGTAATATAATATTTGGATACTACTGTAATAATATGGATGCAAAACTTATATTTTTGATGTACTTTATCTGTATGGCCATTTAGGTGGTTAAACAAATAAGAATAACATTTGGTCATTGAAATTTGGTCGGTTAAATCTCAAATTTCTAGCCTATCTTTGTTCATTAAGTATCTAGGTAGATACCTACTAACAGGGTGCACCGCATGAATGTGAGGACTGGATAGGTCAGGATTGCTGGTCGGTTCTCTGCATTCTTTAAAAGGCTACATTGTGGGGGGGGGGGGATCTCCTCCCAGTTATTGTATGTCTCTCTTATTCCCTCCATAACATTTTCTCATTATACCTTGTGATTTTATCTCTCTATTTAACTTCTGTGTGATTTATCCTCTGCTCTTCACATGCAGTGTCTAATATAGTTTCTTCCAAACACATCTGAATGATTTTCACAGATAGCTGACTTGCAAGATCCACTATTACTTCTATCATCCTGGATCTCTATCCTGAATGCAAATAATAATTTTATTTCATTAGCAATACTCATCCTCCTATTCTTTCTGTGTTCTCTGAATATATTATGCCTACTACATTTTATTCCTAAAAGGATATTTTCCTGTGCTGGCTATTGTTAAGCAATTATACTTTGCTAAAACAGGAATTAGATAATTGTTCATTAATATTTTTTTATTAAAAAAAAGTTAAAAGTGGCAATTTTACAAAAAAAAAAAAAAAAAAAAAAATACAGTCAACTCTAACTACAGAAAACTCTACTACCGTGAATTCACTCATTATATGAAACTACTCTCAAGTCCCGCCCAAGGTCTCATATTGTCTAAAGGAAAGTCACTAAAGCAAACCTACAGACCCAAAGGAGTTTGCTATAGTTAGAGCAGCCTGTATTCACCAACTCATAAGTACTGGATTCCTTCTTTATAAGGTAACTATGAAAAAGAAATAATGGATGTTTATGAAATAGTCATGAGAAACTAAAGTAATAACCACAAATATATAAACTTACTCCTTCATAAGGAAGAATGTGAAAGCTTTCTGCTGATAAATGGGCATAATAGCGAACATCTCTATCAAGGTCACTCTGAAGAGAACACATAACTCTGACTAACAACTGATAATGTGAATTCTGAATCTTAGGAAAGTATTCTGAAAGTGGAGAAAAAAAAAGCAAGTAATTAAATTTCAATACATTTCAGATAAATTGAATTAGTGAATCCAGAAGAAAAGTAAGTGGCAATTTTCCCCAGTACATACAAATACTATTTCTAAATACAGTAACTGTTGCTACAGCAAACTCTGCTGTAGTGAAATCACTTGCTGTCACAAATTACTAAATATTTTCAGCCTACAAAACTACAAATATATATCCTCTGCAATATTAAATACTAGATTTTTACTATAGTGAATCTCTCACTCTAGATTATACAATCCTTAATATGCTGAAGGAAATTTGCTACAGCAAACCTATAGTCCTCTAGGATTTTGCTAGTGAGAGGAGTCTATATTCACCAGCTCATAAGTACTATGTATTTATGAGAAACTATGAGAAGAAATTAACAGACATTCATGAAATGGTCATGAGAAACAAATGTAATAACTGCAATTACATAAACTTACTCCTTTGTTCACTATGAGTTGATCTCGGTAAGAATCAACCATATTCCATGAAAGTTCTCCTCTTGTTAAAATCTCATTTTCTAAAAGTACTGACAATAAGCAAATATAAGGGAAATATATAGTTTCATTTACTATATTTTTCCTCATCATTTTATGATTGAACTTTAGTTAAATTATGTGAAACTCTAAATAAATGTGATTTCTATTTTAAAGGAAATTTCTAATAGGAAATCTCTCCGCCGTAAAGAATTATGGTTCTTATGGGTTGACTGTCGCAAGAATTAACTATATGGGATAAGAAACAATTTTGGATTTCTTTCTTTCTTTTTTTTTTTTAATGTGAATCTCACTCACAAAAGATTTCAAACTTCTTGTACATTAGTATCATGAGTGGGCCAAGGGTTATATAATCTAAACATCCTGCTCTAGAAACCAAATATGCAACTTTTTCAAGCTAAGCTTAATGAGCAAGGTAACTAAAGCCATTCACAAGATTCACATCTACAATGGGATTACACTTATTATTATTATTACCCAAGACCTCATGGAGTCAAAGACTCATTTGGGAGGTCCTTTTATCACACACACACATCTCATCATACCGTGTCTTAAACACACTCAAACTCCTTGCAGACACCACACTCTCAGGCAAGGCATTCCAATCATTCACAATTCTGCATGGGATCACACTTAACTGTTATAGTGAAGAATATATGGAGACAACACACGTGTTAGAATAATTACTTTACTTAACATTAAGCAAGTAACAATCATTACTTGCTTAATGTTAAGCAAGTAACGATTGTGTTGTGTCTCCATAAAGTCTTCACTATGAATGATGACCACTGTGTAACCTTAAAAGAAAGAACACTTAACTGCTATCTGAAGTGCAGGCTCGAATTTAATTTAACTATTTAAGAATTTAATGATAAAATGTGAGATTCCATAGATCAGTCTGTATAGATGATGCCCTTTGGATGGAAAGACCGAGGTTGAAATTCCATGTAGAATGAGAAGAATCTTTATTAGAGGTTTTCAAATGAAGATGAGTTAGCCAGTCTCATATAGAGGTGACATGGTTTGTTTCATCACAAAAACTTTTTTTTTTAAATTTTGCAAAAGCAAACTAGCCAAAAGAACACAAGCAATTTACACAACAGCAGACAATGCAGACAGCATTGTCTGCTTCCTTCTTCTTCTTCTTCAACCTTTTGGTTCTGTCCACTGCTGGACGAAGGTTTCCCCTCATGATTTTCCAGATCACTCGGTTTTCTGCCTCTCCCATCCATCTCACTCCTGCAATTTGTTTTAGTTCATCCCTCCACCTTCTTCTTGGTCTTGCTCCATCAATTAGTCTCCACTCTGTTGTTTTTTTAGTCCATCTCCCATCACTGCATCTAGATCTGATGCAGTGATGGGATAAGATCTCAAACAGGTGTTTGAGATCTTATCCAGGTATTTGTCTTCCTATCTCTTAATGTTATTTTTAGCATACTTCTTTCCATGTGATGTTGTGTTGTTCTCAGCTTTTTGTTTAGGGCTTCTGTTAAAGTCCATGTTTCTCCTTCATATGTTAGGACAGGAAGTATGCACTGATCAAAAGCTTTCCTTTTTAGACTCATAGGGATGTCACTTCTGAATATGTCTTTCATTTTCCCATAAGCCATCCATACAAGGTGAATTCTTCGTTCAATCTCTTTTCTTTGGCACTCCTCAAAGGATAACAATTGGCCCAAATACACATGAAGTAACTTGTTCTATTTCATGGTTTTCAACTTCGACAGTTCTATGGTTAATATATTTATTCATCATTATTTTTGTTTTTTCTCTATTTATTTTTAATCCAATTACTCTGGAGGCTTCATTTAGCTGATTTAGCCTTTCTTCCAGATCTTCAAGATTATCTACTATTAGGGCAATATCATCTGCAATTTCAGATGATGCGGCCTTTCTCCATTTATGTTTATTCCTTTTGTTTCCCAATCAAGGCTTCTAAAGACTTCCTTTAGTGCAGCTATAAATAATCTGGGAGATATGGTGCCGCCACTAACTGCCTTATCATGAGCAATATTAGTTCCTAAGAAGCCAAGTTACTTGCCTATAATAGGCCACTAGGCATAATGCAAAAGATTATTATTATTAAGAGTGAGACCTCCAGGGAGTCAGGAACTCATTCAGTCTGAATGAATTCTTGAATTCATTCAACACTACTTGCGCATACAACATCCAAAGGTAATCCATTCCAATCAGGCACTACTCTATGATAAAAATCTAGCAGTAACCCCCTTCTTGACAGCATTTATTCTCAACTTCCATGGATGCCCCTACATCCTTTCTCCACCCTACATAAAATGAAAAATTCCATCTACTGAAATTCTGTATAACCCTTTCAGAAGTTTGTAAGTGTCAATCATATCAACCCTCTTTCTCCTCTAGTGTTTACAGTCTACAAATTCTCAATTTGTCTTCATAATCCACATTCCACAATCCTGATATTTTTGACACTCCTTTGCACTCTCTCCACTGTATCAATCACCATGGAAACCACGACACCAGACCTGCACACAATAGTCTAAGTGAGTTCTTATCAAAGCCTTGTAATGAGGCAAAATGATTTCCTTATCTTTACGTATCAGGGTTCGTTTCAGCATTGCCATTATTTTCCGAGTTGTATTTACAATTTTTACTATATGACCCTTGAGCTTCAACTTCCCATCTACTAAAACTCCAAGATCCCTAGCCGCATCACTTTCTTCACCAATATAATACAACATTGGATATCTACGCACCAAAGTGACCTTATATTTATTAACATTGAAATGATAGCCATTTTCACATGCCCAAAATCAGCTTATTCAAATCATTTTGCAAACTGCATATCAGCAAATGGCTGTATGTCACATGTCAAACCCTTCCCAATTTCATTAATGTATAGAATGAATAACAATGGACCAAGGACTGATCCTTGGTTCATTGTTATTGGTCCCTTGAATCTTGCAGATTTGCACTCCCCATATATGACTTTTTGATATCTGTCAGTCAGCCATCCTCTTATCTATGCCAATAGTTTATAATCCAATCCCGTATTCTCCAATTTATGCATCAGTCTTCCATAGCTGTATTCTATCAAAAGTATCATAGTGTATCCATTCTCCTTGTCTAATGCTGTGGTAACATTATTATCGAATGTGAGCAACTTGCTAAAACAAGATCTTTCCTTATGAAACCCATGCTATTCACTGTAAAGTAGAGTTTCTCTATCAACCCATTTCTCAATACGAGCCTTAACCAACCTTTCCAAAATCTTCACACTCCTGAGATACTGATTGGTGGATAGTTGTAAAAAGTTGTAAAAATTGGTGGATTACCAAACATTCTTTCCACTCCTGTGGAATTTTCCCTATTCTGAGACTCAAATTATATAGCCTGGTCAAAAGAATACGAAGTTCACCTGAACACTCTTTTAGCATCCATGCTGATATTCCATCAGTTCCTACTGCAGAATTCTTATTAAGTTTGTGTAAGAGCTATAGTACGTGCTCTTCATCTACAGGAGCTTCCTCATATGGTAGCAGTGAGTTCAATGTTGTATATACCAGGTTGATAGCTTTTAACAAAATGGCTGCTCTTGAGTTGAACAATCACTGTCATCTGCATACCATCTGCATTCAGTTGAGTTATTCTTTCAAATTCATTCTTTCTTATACTTGCAGTACAACGATAGAATTCTTTTGGGTTGTCTTTAACTTGCAGAGCCAGTTTCTTCTCATACTCAGACTTAGCTTTCCACACAACATTTGCGACTCTTCTGGCCTGCTGCTTATAATTATCATAGCAAACATCATCCTTATGCACATTATATTCCTTCCACATAATATTTTTTCATAAGAAGCTTTTGCTCAATTAGATTACACATCCATTTCACTCCTATTCTATTTATTCTTCGAACTTTAGGGACACATTCTGATATCACATCATTTAAGTATTTCTTAAACACTTCCCGTGCAACAAATGATACCATGCCACAGAACCCAGCATAATCCTCAGATGGTCATAATTTCTTGCTTTGTAGTTCAGCATGTAACCTTTCCTGAATGGAACATTCATAAACTTAGCCACTTCCCAAGTGAGTACCACATGATCACTGTCACCAACCGCAGGCAGAATAGTTACATCTTTAACTGAAACACTATCTCACACTATACTCAGATCTAACATTCTTTGTCCTCAAGTTCCTTCTGTCACATGCTGCTTGAGGAAGTTATTTTGCAACAGCTCAATAAATTCAGTTTCATTCTTCTCATGCAATTTCATAGCTACCCAATCAATGTTCGGATAATTAAAGTCCCTCATTATGATTACTCTATTTTCACACCCATCATATTATTTGGTGATGCATTTCTTTATGACTAGAAACTGATCCACCAGGTCGGTAACACCCACTATGTATTTAATCTTGTTAGACTCCTTCACACCAGATGCTTCAAACTCACTTCTTCTTCAACCTTTTGGTTCTGTCCACTGCTGGGCGAAGGTCCCCCCCCATGATTTTCCAGACCACTCGGTTTTCTGCCTCCCCCATCCACCTCGCTCCTGCAATTTGTTCCAGTTCATCCCTTCATCTTCTTCTCGGTCTTCCTTTTTGTCTTGCACCATCCATTGGTCTCCACTGTGTTGTTTTTCTAGTCCATCTCCCATCACTGCATCTGGCCAGCCCATCTCCACTTAGCCTGTTTAATGTATTTTACAATATCCATGACACCTGTTTGAGATCTTATCCAGGTATTTGTCTTCCTATCTCTTAATGTTATTTTTAGCATACTTCTCTCCATGTGATGTTGTGTTGTTCTCAGCTTTTTGTTTAGGGCTTCTGTTAAAG
Source organism: Typopeltis vanoorti (assembly GCF_054136105.1). Lineage (NCBI taxonomy): Eukaryota > Metazoa > Arthropoda > Arachnida > Uropygi > Thelyphonidae > Typopeltis > Typopeltis vanoorti. The sequence continues at coordinate 25,218,663 of NC_143566.1, read as the reverse complement.
TCCATATTTCTCCTCTATATGTTAGGACAGGAAGTATGCACTGGTCGAAAGCTTTCCTTTTTAGACTAATAGGGATGTCACTTCTGAATATGTTTCTCATTTTCCCATAAGCCATCATTTCAAGGTGAATTCTTTGTTCAATCTCTTTTCTTTGGCAATCCTCAAAGGATAACAATTGGCCCAAATATATATATGAAGTAACTTGTTCTATTTTCAAGGTTTTCAACTTCGACAGTTCTATGGTTATTAGTAGTATTGCAATCATAGGTCTCGACTCTAACTGGATTCACGACATTTGATATCATTACCAGCCCATTCTCTCCTCTCCTATTCTGTCTATCCTTCTGTAATGAACCATTTGCACTCAATACCAGTTAGTACATCTGCTTCTGATAGCCAGGTCTCACTAATGCCTACAATATGAGGTCCCAATATACAGAGTCCGTCAAAAAACGTATATACACTTTATCAAATGGACTATGGACTTTTTTCGAAGTTGGATTGAATTATGGTAGCAATGCATAGAATGATGTTCCCTCAAAAGATGTCGTTACTCACATGAATACCAGCATCAATACATGACAGGTAAGACAGTCAAACAAAATGGCCGAGGCACAATTGTTGTTCGATGAACACAAGATCATTTTGAATTCCTCCCATGTTCTCTTGATTTAAATCCCTTGTACTTCTACCTATGGGGGACTCTAAAGGATGTAGTGTATCGTAGAAAACCAGCTACACTGGTGGCCCTTTGGAAAGAAGTTGAAACTGCACACGCAGCAATCTCGCCGGACACTTCGGCCAATGTTGCCCAAACAGTAGTTCGCCATAATAATAAGTGTCTGGACACTAATGGTAACCACTCTGAGCACCTCTTGTAATTGTTGAAGTCAAAGGTAACTTGTATTCATCCCTTGATGTCTGTATAAATTTAGTATTACAATTTTTATACAGGTTTCTCTTTTGCTGAAGTGTGTATACTTTTTTTGACAGACTGTATTATCAACAAGGCAACAAACGCTACTCCTTTGTTTCTGATACTCCTAGCATTCATGTACAGACATAATAAATTACCTGGTTTGCATGACACAGTTTGACAACTTGCAAATCTCTGTTATTATCTAGTTCTTTACTTATGCAGACATTGTTACATGTGCTTGATAAATCCAAACTGGATGAATACAGAATCTTTTTCTCAATTCATAATCATTTCCATAATAATAACTGTTCCAGTCATTATATTCCCCAAGATAACAGAGTTATTTAACATTATTGCTCATCATCATCATCAAATTCCTGCCATGTACCCTCAAGGGGTGTACAGGATATGATAGTACTACATGAAAAAAATTACATCATTACTAACTTCCTATCTACAATTTTCCTCCAAATCAGTCTGTTACTTGTCAAGACTCCAACATTATCAGATCTTATATTTCTATCTTCTAAGGCACTTTTTACTATATTTTGGTCTTCATCTGGGTCTTTTTCCTGCCAACCTGGCAGAGAACACTTGTTTTGCTAATCTTAACTCTCCCATTCTGTTTAAGTAGCCATACCACCTGAGTTTAGCTCTGCTAACGCATTCCTGGATGCTGACCATCTCAAGTTCTTTCCTAATATTCTCATTTTTAATATGATATTGCCATTGATGCCATGTGCTCATGTCCCTAATCTTTCTCAGGACTCTCATATCTGTGGTCTCTAATCTTTGGTCAAGTGTTTTTCTTCTAACCCAGCTCTCAGATCCATTAGTTAAAACTGGCTTGAACAATGTCTTGTATACAGCTAATTTAGTGTTTTGACTAATTTCTCTCTTATTCCATATACATTTATTCAGTTGACTTCCGACCATACCAACTTTGTTGATTCTGTTGACTATTTCTATATTTAATTTATCATCTACACTAAAAATTGTGCCTAAGTAGCTGTTTTACCTAAGTAAAATGTTTTACTTGTTCTATAGGTTCTCCATTCACAATGCAGTAGATATTTTCAATGTATCTGCTGATTTTCATTGTCTTTGTCATTGCAGGTTTTCATACCAAATTTGTTATAACAGTTATTCAATTTAGTCCGGGAATCCTGCAGACTTGTACTGGATTTATTTAGAAGTATAATATCGTCTGCAAAAAGCAAAGAGCTGACATTAACATCTCCAATTTTGATATCAGGTTTAATACTGCTTTCTTTCATAATATGATCCATACAGATAATGAATAACAGAGGGGATAATGTACATCCTTGTCTGACACCAGATTTAACATTAAACCATCTTCCTGTACTTCCTTCAATTCTAACTGCTGATTTACAAGATTAAGTATTGCTTGATATAATGCCCTGTTGACCATATAACTGTAGCATTTTGAATAGTTTCTCTCTTGGCCTTGTCAAGACCTTGGCTTTTGCAGGACTACAGAAATTAAATACAGATCTTTGTTATATTCCCATGATTTCTCAACTATCTGTTGAGAAGTGTAAATCTGATTGTCGCTCTACACACAAATTCTCGCGATTCCTCCCATCAGAATCAGTTTCCCTGACTCTCTGTATTAGGCCTTATATCAATTAATAATTTTTCAAAACTCCTGATGCCAAATGCATTCACGTGTAGGCCATCCATATTCAAATCCAATCTTCCCTCAAATTCACTCCACACATCCAAAAACTCGCATCCATTCCTTCTACACAGCCTAGGCATTGAATCATTTGCCATCAAAATTATGATAACACAGATAATGATAAAATCTGTGCAGTTGTTTTAATAAGACTATTTTTGAATGGCAAAATGAAATTGTCTACAGAAGATATGCTAGAAACTGATCTGGGGTCAACTATTATGATAATGAATAAAGGAATGCATGCTATTATGAAATGTCCCATTTTTATTGACTGTTTGTAATAATTTGATTATTTGTTGAGCGCATTTTGCAAAATTCAAAATAGTTGGATTCAAGAAGAACAGTTAAATCAGCAAGAAAATGGAAGCCAAATAAATGATTGACAGATTACTAACACTGAAGTACTGTAAATTCAACAAGCTGAAGGTTAAAGCAAGAAGAGATTCTGCAAAATGTATAAACACCTATTAAATTCATTTTGTCCCTCTGCTCTTATGAAAGCTATTTCAAGACTCTAGCTACATGGATTTTCAAAGTTGGTACTGTGAATCATCAAAATAATTTGTTGAGCCAATCCCAAATTTTATTTCAAATGGGTCATTTGCAGAACTACAAAAGAGCAAATGTGCTGAAATTACATATTGCAATAACTCTCCTCTGGCTGAATGGAATTTAATTAACTTGTGATTTAAGATATATACAGAAAATGTCCAAGTTTCAATTGGAAATAATGTTCTGAAGACATTAATAATTCCACACTATGAAATTTAATGAAATGTGGTATTTGGAATCCCTGTTTGACTAATCACAGGTCTAAGCCAAAAATGGATTGAAGTGTCATAAACATACTGCAGCTTTTGAGATACTCAGATTTTTATAAAGCACTACCATTAGATAGTTCTTCAAAAATTTGTCACAGACATCATAATAGTTATTATGAAATAACTTAATATTCAACTGAGTGATTTTAAACTGTACTGTAGTGTAGATGAACAGTTTTAAGTGCCCACTAACTCGCATCTATAAAATCATATAGAAGTATATGTGACATCTTATCCAGATGGCAGTATTGCAACCCAGAGGTGACCTTTGGCATCGTTCTTTTCATTCAACTCCTACAGAGAAGACAAGGCAAATCTCTTCCTATTTTACCTCGAATTGCATACCTCCTGTAGCCTTCTGTCAGAAAGATATCAGAAGAATCTTAATCTGGATACCAAAAGGCTTCCAAGTCCACATGGTATCTCATCTATTGTGTTCAAGAGGTGTACTTCTGGACTAACACCTGTTCTTTCATCTCAATATATTATACTCAGCTGGAAATGCAGCACTACCATGTAGTTGTATTGCCTGATGTATATGTCTACCATCAAATTATCAACCTACTGTTCTCTGCAACCTCAGAGGTGCTGTCATGGAAGTAATGGAGGTATAAACTTTTTCAACATCTGGACAGAAATGTCAACTAAATCAGCAATGATCCTAATATGGATTCCACCAATCAAGTTTCACATACAGATCTCTCATACATCACCTGCCTCTGGACATGCGACATGGAAAAAGTTGATAGAACTGTGTGCTGTTGCACTCAACATTCCCAAGGCTTGGTATATTTAGCAGGACTTGGCATTGAGAGCTTTTTAGCAAACTGCTATCTTATGGTCTGCTTTCCATGCTTTTTAATCAACATGAAAAACGCAAGGAATAATAAGTAATAAGTAAATCTGAGAAATCTGGCTTGGCACAGCATGGAACAGATACAATCCCAATATGCTATGGTCTGAAACACGCTTCCTTTATCAAAGTTGGTATAAAATCAACCTACTGTTCTCTCACCTCAGTGCTGTCATGGAAGTAATGGAGGTATAAACTTTTTCAACATCTGGAGAAATGTCAACTAATCAGCAATGATTAATATGGATTCCACCAATCAAGTTTCACAACAGATCTCTCATACATCACCTGCCTCTGGACATGCGACATGGAAAAAGTTGATAGAACTGTGTGCTGTTGCACTCAACATTCCCAAGGCTTGGTATATTTAGCAGGACTTGGCATTGAGAGCTTTTTAGCAAACTGCTATCTTATGGTCTGCTTTCCATGCTTTTTAATCAACATGAAAAACGCAAGGAATAATAAGTAATAAGTAAATCTGAGAAATCTGGCTTGGCACAGCATGGAACAGATACAATCCCAATATGCTATGGTCTGAAACACGCTTCCTTTATCAAAGTTGGTATAAATTTGGACATTTTTGTTTAAAGAGAGCATTGAGGCCTTACTTCACTGTTTGAACTTAAATCGGAATAACTGCATCTCTCTCTCAGATACAGGAAGTCTTATTCTCTCACAGTTATGCCATTGCATTGTTTTATGTAATACCATCACACAGCTCTTACTTTTTCAAATCAATCCACTGTTTGCATTATACCTTGTAATTAACTATCATTGCCTGTAATATTTCAAGCTGAAATATATAACCTTAAATAAATAATATTACTTAAAAGAAATCTCTCATGACACAAGTATCTTTTAAAGAACAATTCATAATTTCAACACTTTGTAATTGAATTACCAGTTCTCTCTTGGGTTGTTCATTGCATGAAATGGTGGATGCTCTCTCTCTCCAGATTTTTCTAATAATGCAGGTGTTCCTCAGAGCTTTGTTATTTCACTCATCCTGCTTTTTTAATAAATCCTGCATTGTTCAAGCACGTAAAGCTTCAAGATCATCTACAATCAGTGCCCTAAACTGTAATCTCTATACAATCTTTCAATGGAATAATGAAAACTGGTCACCTTCAGTGCTTCCAAAAACAATTTCTCTCACAAAAAATATTCAGTTCTTCTTCTACCTCTGATAATGCTCAGCTTAACAGTCAAGACCAAATTTCTATTCTTGGAATGACAGTTAACCCTGGCACAAACACATAACTTCTATAGCATCTTCAGCTTAAAAAACTTGGGACCTTTTTTTTTTTTTTCACAAGATATTACTTTTCATCTGTCTAGCTACTGACTCTGCACAGATCACAAATCTGCCTAACCTTGTTCTCACATTTTGGATGGCCCACCAGAAATCTCTAAAATTTCTTGATGCTGTCCAGAAAAGGACAGTTTGGTGAAATGACAATCTTTCTCTCACATACCATCTCAGATAGTTTCTGCATCTCTTCTACAGATATTTCCTTAGAGTTGTTCAGTATAAGTAGCAATTATCATGCTCCTACAGTTAAATTGCTGACTCACATCCCTTCATAGTTGAACCTGTATTGGTTACTGCCATTCATCTTTCATTCAATCTACTTGAAAGAAAATCTCCAGCTCTTCAAAAAGGATATAAGCGGGTTGCCTCCTCATACCGATATGTGACACTGATTTGAAACAGGCTTTGTAGCCTTATGTGGGAGTGGGAAAATGTGAGAAGAGCCTAGTACTGAAGAAGCAGAGGGTTGGCTACATTTCATAAAAGGCTACTTGAATGACATTGTTTTAATGGCTGAGAAAATCAGTTCTCCTCTGAAATTGAGAAATACTAACAGCAGTAACAATACTACTCATTCTTAGAAAGTCAGTAAAGCAACTGCTTCTAAACTGCAGTTAATCTCCTGCTTCCTGTGGATTTTTGAATTAGTACCCCCCCCCCCCCCTAAGATAGATAATTTCATCTGTGTTAGGCTGTGTTAAGTTTGCCACAGCTAAGTAACCTTACTTCATAGAAACTGAGTTAATGCTCCTGATGGGAAATTAATCCTGTCTGAATAGTCTGCTATGGTCATTTGTCTTGTAAGATGAAGAAAAAAAAATTCTGGGCAGAAAAACTTCTACGTCCATATGAAATCATTAAACTCACCATCAGTTGAAAAGTCATTATAAAGGTTCTTTCATCCTAGGACTGATATGAATCCAGCTCTTTCTAACCTAAGAAAGGCTTTCATAGATAATAACATCTGATAATAATGTGCAGTGAGTTACATAACATGAACCAAGAAGAAACTGCAACAAATGCAAGTCACAGAGAGATCTGGTAAATGAAAGGAAATGAGAAAATATAACAGAAATTTTCCAAATACAGAACATGTAAAGCAGATGGCATTTTTCATGGTAGAAGAAATTGTGAAGAATTTTCAAAAAAATATATGCTATCCTTCTAGAAAATAATCCAAGGAAATAAGGAGCAGATTTTTGCATTACAGTAGTAGCAGCAGCAGGGAAGTGGAAAACATTTCAAATGCAGAGAATACTGAGTAAACTGATACAGAATCAGTAAGTAGGTACATAGAGTTAGTGTGGACCTTTTGTACTGAATTATAAGACTCCATGGAATACTGGCAGTGGCTAACACTCAGAACAATTGTAAGTGTTCTAGAAACATAATCTTCAAATCTTAGATTTCATAACTGGATTTAATGATAAACAATAAACAACTGCAATAATAAGTATTTTCAGCAAATCATCTTTAACATGACTGCTTAACAAAGAAAATATTGTAACAGTAAATAATTAAACCGTAATGTTTTAATTTAAAGTAAAATATCCTAAAAACATACCTAGTGGTAAAAGTGTTTGAGCTAAACACCTTGCTACAACAATCCTAACATTTGGAACATTGTCTTCAGACAGAGATAAAAAACTAGGCACTACTTCTTGAATGAGTAACTCTTGAGGCAGAGAATTTTCCAGTACAAATTGTTGACATAGAAGTACATATCTAGATAAAATAAAAAACATTCTTTTTTTTAAGGGTTGGTTACCAGTGCAAATGTTTTGTTTCCAGAGTTAAAAATAAATAAATAAATAAACTTTGCATAATCTTTTACTTAATTACAGACAGCTCAAGTGACAAATATTGATTTAAAAAATGGAACATTAATCCATCCAAATTGAAAACATTTTATTTAATACAGTATTATTATGATAATAAATAAAAATAAATTACAGGTCATCTAGTACAGTACAAAAATAACTTCCAAAAACTAAATGGGTTGTTTTCCTAACCCATCTACAGTACAATAGTACTGTAGATGGGTTAGGAAAGAAGAAACTTGTCCATGTTTGAAGACTTGTGTATTGTATTTCTTGCGAAACACATCAGAAAGGTGAATATATTTCCATGAACGGTAGTAGTAGAAGGAAGGAATGAGGAAGAGACTTATTCTACAAGTTTGGAGATGAATGCTGAAGAGGAGTTAGATGGTATCAGAGTGTGAAAGAATTTAGTAGAGAGCAGACGAATTATCGACGCTAGTTCATATGAACAACTGTCACAGAACATACAAGAGGTATACCACAGAAATGCAAAGCTTTAAATTAAAGATGCCAAGAAATTATATTCTTGGTTTAATCCTTTATCCAAGTGTAAGCAAACAAAGTTTGTGCCTGAAGTAATTTCAGGACTGGGCAACTCATATATATTTGGGTGGTCTGAAAAGTTCTCGGCCTCGACCATAGATGGCAACACTATCGGCAAGATTCCCCTCCCGCCTAAGTTGGTACATCTGTCATAAGCATCCATGTGAAATTGCAAGTCATTCTATTAAGTAGTTTGTTTTATACAGCTGTCTGAAGCAAAAGTGTTGTTTGCATCCCTTGAAATGGATAAAATTGAGTATCGTGTGGCTATAAAATTCTTTGTTAAAGGTTTAACTCTAAAAGAAATTCATTCGAAGTTCATAAAAGTGTATGGGCACTCTTCTCCTTCATTCTCAACAATTAAGAAATGGGCTGCCAAGTTTAAACGTGGCCATACCAGCCTTGAAGATGATCCACGTGAAGGATGTCCAAAAAGTGCAACACCAGAAATCATTGATCAAGTGCACGATATGGTATTGGATGACCGGTGAGTCAAAGTGCGTGAAATTGCTGAGACTACAGGCATTTCAAAAGAACGTGTAGGATATATTTTGCATGAAGAATTGCAAATGAAAAATATTTGTGCAAGATGGGGGCCACACTTGCTCACAGCAGATCAAAAACGCACTGGCAGGGAAATCTCTGACCAGTGCTTGGAGCATTTTAACAAGAATAAAACTGATTTTGTGCATCAATTTATTACTATGGATGAGACTAACTAAGATTTACCATTACACACCAGAATCCAAACAGCAGTCAAAACAGTGGACAGAAGCCAGTTGTGCAGCACCAAAGAAGACAAATTCGATTCCATCAGCAGGAAAGGTCATCATGACATTGGTGTTTTGGGATGCTAAAGACATTTTGTTTATTAATTATCTTGAAAAGGGTAAAACAATAACCGGGGAATATTATTCCGATCTTTTAACCAGACTAGATGAAAAAATTCATCAGAAAAGGCCCAGTTTGCAGAAGAAAAAAAATCATTTTTCATCACGACAATGCACCTGCCCACAAAGGTGTTTTGGCAATGGGAAAATTAAGGGATCTGCAATATTAATTGTTGGAACATCCACTCTATTCCTAAGATTTGGCTCCCTCTGACTTCTATTTCTTCCCAAAACTAAAACTCTTTCTCTCTGGTCAGCATTTTTCTTCGAATCAAGAGGTGATTGCAGCTGTAGAGGGGTATTTTGCAGATCTTACTGAGAACCACAATAGGGACTGGATAATCGCGCTGGAGCATCGCTAGAATAAATGTATTTGTCTTAAGGGAGATTGTTGAAAAATAAAAATAATTTTGAAATTATAAATTCGTTTTTTCATTGTTGTGCCGAGAACTTTTCAGTAGAACTTCCACCCTCTTAGAAGCTAATGACTTCACATCAATTGCCTTAGTATCCCATAATGCAAAGTACATATCCTTATAGACATGTATAATACTATGCATTATGGGATGGATCACTACCCAGACCAGTTTCAACCTTTACTGAGTGGAAACACTTCTAACATCTATCTCTAATCCAGATTATTTTAATAACAAGGTCTATCACCTTCTGGCTACTCGTATATAGAAATATGACTTCTGCATTACTTCAACCTTGGTATCACTTCTGGGTCTGGCTCCAACTGATGAGACCGCAATAAAGATCAAAACCAGTCTGGGTAGTGACCCTTCCCATAATGCATAGCATTATACATATCTGCAAGGAAATGTGCTTTGCATTATGGGATACTAAGGAAAGTGATGTGAAGTCATTAGCTTCTATATACGAGTTGCCCAGTCCTGAAATTACTTCAGGCTCAAACTTTGTTTGCTTGCACTTGAATAAAGGATTAAAGCAAGAATATAATTTCTTTGTATCTTTAATTTAAAGTATAACCAAGTGGAAAAACTTCCAACAAAAATGCAATTCCTGCGTGAAAATGGATGGAGCAAAATAGAAGAGACAGGTCAGTAATCAACTTAAGTGCTCTCTTCTGTACTGAGTCAATTATTTTTAGGGTGTGCTTAGAAAGATTGCCCCAAATGTGAGAACAATATTCGATGAGTAGGTGGATTTGCGATTTTTATAGTTAATAGCTGTTTCGATGTAAAGTAGCACTTGGAACAAAAAAGTAATTTTTTTTTTAGATGCTTTAGCAAGGCTTGATGTCAGAGTAATTCTGAAGAAGAGAAATTTCATCTTGTCTAGGAATTTTTCTGTTGTCAAGGGTAATACTAGAAGAAAGTGGTTCTTTTTGGTGGGAAATAAGGGACAATTGTGTTTTGCTAGCCCTGACTGTCAAGGTTATCTTAATACCCAATGAAGAATAATTTAGAGATCAGAATTAAGAGTAGAGATTGATGTTCTGCAAGTTGTGGTGAATTGTGTAGTGCAAAGATTCTCAAGTGAGGAGGAGTGAAATGCGCTATCACAGGAAACTGTGCATTGAATGGATGATCAACTGGAGTGGATCACTGATATACAAAAGGAGAAGAATAGGTGAGAGAAAAAAAAAATTTGTGGAAATAAAGCATTAGTTGTATATTTATAAAATAAGGAACTACTTAACATCACAAGCAGTATGCATCCAGTCAAAAAGCTGACAGCTCAGTTGCAGAAGTCAAAGAGACAGAACAAATGATGAGAATTTACTTAATCAATAGGCTCTTATGCCAGACCTGGTCAAAAGCATTGGAGATAAAGTGCAACCACTCGAGATTCACCAAATTTTTCAGAATGTATTTGTTCAGAATGGGGGAGACACATGTAAGCAGATCCCTTTTTGACTGGCAGTGGCAGAATTCATACTGGGGATGTTAATTAATTGAGTGCCTATGGTAGTGTAGGAGCTGTGTGTTTATGGCTTTCTCCATTACTTTAGAAAGGAATGAGAAAGAGACAGAAAAGTAGTTTAACAATAAGGATTTTTCACTCTTCTGAAGAACTGGTTGAATACAGGCTAATTTTCAGTCAGTGAGGTTGATACCAGTGGAATAATAGAATATCAAAAGGTGACACAGAATGGGAATATCAACTCTGGAAAGCAAAACTTTAGAACCAGAAGATTTTTTTTGGTATCTAATTTGGAAAGGATCCTTCTTATCACTTTCTGGTAAAAAGGTCAGAGTGAGTATTGAGCATTTAGAATGGCTGGGGGACAATTATGAAGTCAGGTGATTGGCTTTTCTGTGGGTGATGGCCAACAGAGCCATTTGCATGATAGCAGCAGGAATACTATTGGACAATGAGTTATATGGCTGCTTTGGCAGCCATATAACTTTTGATTCATGATTGCTTTGGCAATTTGGCAAGAGACCAGAAGGCGTCAATGCTATTTGGATATTGAAGCAAGTTTCCTACTTTAGGCTCTCTCAAAATCCGTTAATATTATTATCATCATCATCTGAGACCTCCAGGGAGCAACAAACTCATCAAAGAAGATCATACATCATCCATACCAACCATCATATTTTATGAATGAGTTTAATCACTTCAACAGGCAAATTGTTCCAATCTTTCACTACTCTTCGAGAGAAAAATCTAGCTCTTACCACTTTCTTAATTGTGCACACGATTAACTTCCATGGATGTCCCTGTGTTCTGTCCCTACCTTCCACATAACGAAACATTTCATCAAACAATATCCTATAACACCCATTCTGAAGTTTATAGACCTATCACATCTTTTCTCCTGTCTACTAGTGTCTGGAGCTACATTTCATAATCCTGATATATAATCTTATAACTCTTCTTTGCACCCTTTTGACAGCTGCTTTATCCTCTCCAAATGCAGGTGACCAAATCTGTGCATGGTAGCTCAGGTGCGGTCGTATCAAGGTCTTGTAAAGAGACAAAATTACTTCCTTATTCTTACATGTCAATGTTCATTTCAACATCACAATTTCCTTCCGAGTTGTATTCGCAGCTTTTGCTTTGTGATCTCTGAACTTCAAATTCATAGCCCATCATAACTCCAAGATCCCTAACCTCATCAGTTTTTTGTAGAATAAAACAGCCAACAATATCCTATTCAAATTATTCTTTTAGTGCTGGATATCAGTAGCATCTCTGATTGCCCTATCTATCTTTGCATCACCAGCCAACAATTGAACATCTCCTGTCAGGACCTTCCCAATATCATTAATGAACAGACTGAACAATGGCTCAAGGACTGATCCTTGGGGTACCACAACACTGGTCACCTTAAATCTGGCAGAATCACACCCACCACACATACAATTTGGATACCTACTCATCAACCATTCGCTTATCCAAGTGATAAGTTTATATTCTAATCCCATATTCTCTAGAATACAATAGCCTTTCAGGTGGTATTTTAGAAAATGCTTTAGCAAAGGCTAACAGTATCATAATGTATTAATTGTTGGATACACAATGTACTGTTAAAGAATACTGGATAAAGAAAACACATACATTCACTTTATCCAAGTTAGCTGTAAGTATGTTATAAAATATGAGCAAATTGTAAAATATGACCTCCTTTAGTAAATCCATGCTGTTCCTTGCAGGGTATAGCTTGTCTGTCAACCCATTTCTGTATGCGAGTTCTTACCAACCTCTCTAAAATCTTAACCACCATTCCAGGAACTCACAGGTCAGTAGTGAGACCATGGTTTCTGAACTACCCTTTAAAACACAGCTATCATACATTCTTTCCTTTCCTGAGCTGAGACTCAAATTATACAAATATGTCAAGGATCTAGCCAATTTGGCTAAACAATCCTTTAGCATACATGCTGATATCCCACCTGTCCCAATTGCCAAATTCTTATCCAGTTATGCAACATCTCTTCAACCTCATTTTCATGCATCTTTATCTCTTCATCCAATGTTGTAGTAGCACTGTGCACCATATTACATACACCTGGTTGATATATTTTAAAGTGAGTACTCATTAATTGATCCTATCAGCTTCTGACACAAGAATGCCATCTGTATTCAGTACAGTTATTCTTCCATATTTCTTGTTTCTTTTACTTGCAGCATAATGAAAAAATTCTTTCAGATTGCCTTTAGCCTGCATAGCCAATTTCTTTTCATATGCTGATTTAGATTACATTCACAATGCTCAGAATTTTTCTGGCTTGATTATATTTCATAACTTATCTCACTTTTATTCTCATGATATTGCTTCCACATCATCTTCTTGTGCATCTCTTGCTTAATAATTTTTGCATTAATAATTGCACATCCATCTCTCTCTCTCTCTCTCTCACCCTATTTGTTCTTTGAACTGTAGGGATACATTCAGATACTGTCTCATTTAAGCACTTTTTCAAAGATTCCCATCCATTGTTAATATCTTTTCCCATTCAGTAACTGATAATGATACCATAATATTCTCCTCAGTTGGTCATAATTACCACCTTTGTAGTTCAGCATGTAAATGGATGCATTGATTATTTTCATGCATCTGTTTTGGCACAAACAGTAAAGGAAGATGGAGTTCTTGATGAAAGCCAGTTGTAGTATGCTCAATTTTTTGCTTGTACAGTAAGCAAGAAGCCACAGGTGTTGGATTAATTGATTATCTTCAGGTAGATAAGGATGCTACTTTCTCTGCATGTTTAGTATCTATGCTAAGGACATCATGTGCAACACTAAATGAGCTTTAGACAGGAATTAGGATAGGCAGATGGGTCAGCAATCTGCGGTATGTTGATGATACAGTACTCCTTTATAATGATATGGAAGAACTAGGATGAATTCCTTGACAGAGTTTATGCAATCAGCAAGAACAGAGGACTTAAACTGAACCTTAGCAAGACAAAGTTTATGGTTCTTGAAGGAAATATAAACTGGGAAGCTCCTGAACAACAAGCATACCTTAATGGAGAAATAACTGAAGTTATTAGCAAATTTGAGTATATGGGATCTATTATTAATGTGAAGAATTGCTGTTCAGAAGACATCAGATGATTAGGAATGGATAATAAAAAAAACAGACTTGTCTAAAATCTGGAAGGATGAATCTATCACTAGAGGTACAAAGCTGAGGATTCTGGATGCAGCTGTTTCCCCCTCCCCTCCAATAGTAACTTATGGATGTTAAACTTTGAGCCTAAAGAAGTATGAAGAAACCACCATTTGTCTTTCTGTTGAGGATCTCAAAGGTTGATAAATGGATGGGTGCTAGAAAGGATCAGCAGAACTTTAAGACTCCTTAAGGGTATTAACAGAAGAAAGCTGAAAATACTTTGGATTATTTGAAAGAATGGAAGGAGGATTTCTCAAAAAGGTAACAGACAGTAAATTTTCTGGAAAAAGAAAAAGTGTAGACCCCCAATGAGATGGACAGATAGTGTGTCTGGACTGATTGTTTTTCAAAGAGTTGAATCTTTCAGGCACGTCTACAACAGGACCACCTGGCAAGGACTCGTGGCACATCACTGAGTGGCAGAGTGACCACATGGTATCTGATGATGTCCAATTAAAAACCATGGATGGGGTTTACATAGGGAATGGCAGTTTAGAGTGGAATGGGAATATATGTTTCCATATTGGCAAGTATTATTTCAGTAGGATAAGTGCATATGTTTGAGTTTGAAGTCTGAAAATAAGAGTCCAACTTAGCAAATAAAGCATAGAAGTTACAAAGTTTATTCCCCTTGACACCGTTATAATGCCAGACAACTTTTCATTGATAGCAAATGTGTGAGCATTGCTCCATGACAGAAGAGACAAGCACTAGATTATCTAGATGTGCAGCATTCACAGTGTATTTGGAAGAGATTAGGTATGTGAACAATTTGTGTAAGATCATTGGTGACAGCAATTGTCTCAGCATCTCTACCTGCTTGATTTGTGCAACTGGAAGAGGAAAGTCAGTTGTAATTAATAGAAAGGGGGATGGAAAATCCCTTTATGTTTTTAATAGCCGGGTACGAAACTCGGATCGAAATCCATCGTAATCCATGTTTGATCCGAGTTTCGTACCCGGCTATTAAAAACATAAAGGGATTTTCCAACCCCTTTCTATTAACATGTTCACCGATAAAATAGCCTTTTGGCTTATTAAATCAGTTGTAATTAGTTTATTTACAACTGATTGATGTCAACTGATTTACATGCCAATACTGCTGACTATACTTAACACCATTGTAAAAAATATGCTAATTATAACAAGAGTCCTCACTACAGCAAACTCATTTGTTCTTCAACAAACTGTTGAAGAACAAATGAGTTTGCTGTAGTGAGGAATGATGATAATTAAAATGAAAACTTACATTTGTCGCCATATCCACTTTGGAGAACCTTTGAAATTTTCTTCTAATTCATTTAGCAGCCACTTTGTCATGGAATGGTCATCACTTTCACTCAATTTTCTCAACATAACAGCTAACTGGTTAAAAAAATTTTTATTATCTTTCAGAGATGATAGAATTACATAACTACAAATTTAAACTCAGAGGTTTTTTTTTTTTTTATTTAGAGGTAACAAAAAATAATAATAATAAAAAACTTGTCTCAGAATTTGATTACAGCTCAAAAATAGTATTCAAAACTCAACATGTTCTTAACAATAAATCTAAAATAAACTAGGCCTCCTGAGGTATATCTTTTAACATTATTTAATGCTTAAAACTGTTTTTTTTTTTTTTACTAAGTAATTTAAGGAAATTACAACGTCACTAGGATATACATTAAAATAAATTTTAATATACTTCAATATTTCGGCAATGCCACGCTGCCATTTTCAAGAAACTTAAGAACCAGACACGTGCACGCAGGCACAACAAACAGTAAAGGAGGAAGAAGCAGGAAGTTATTATTTCTCCAAAAGTCCTGAAGGTGCCCTCTAGCGGGCAATGTTGGTATTCTTGGGCGATTGGGCTGAAGGTCTTCTGATGTAGGTTTCCCAAATTTGAGGCAGTCTCATGCAGCCAAATTTGTTGAAGTTCGGATTGTTTCTTAGGGCTGAAGCTGATTTCATGAAAAGCCTTCCATACTTGTATTTACTACGGTGTACTATCATGGCTTTCTTCCACCGTATTCTATGGCAAGTATCCAGTGCATGGTCCGCAAGACCAGAGTGGCTGTACTGGTGAAACCGAATGTAGTCCTTGTGTTCTGATATTGGCTGTCCTGCCTGTTTGGCCAAAGTAGGACAGCTTACAGCTGCAAGGGACCTGGTATATACCAGGTAGGTCAGGGGGGGTTGGTCTTTGGTAGAGCGGATAAGGGATGCCAAATTTTTATATGATCTGTAACAAGAAGTTGTCATGTTTTTTTTAGGATTTTTTTATTTTTTTTCCGAGGTGCCTCGGATGTAGTGATGGATTTAGAATAATCCTTGTTGTGAGGGGGGGGGGGTTACTGGTTTCAATATTTTTTTATTTTTGGGGGGTAGCCATTGACTACCCCCCAAATCAAAATCAATTTCAGTAGTCAATTTAGTCAATTTCCTATCTACTAACACTTAAATCCCTAGCCTGATCAGCTTCTTCTACCATAATCCCACCAATATCGTATTATAATACAACAGTGCAGATCTAATCACACCAAAGTGAATGACTTTGCATTTACTGACATTCAACTTACATCCGTTTTCCCATGTCTGCAATTCGAGCCTATTCAAATCATTCTGCAAGTACTGCATCTCAGCCACATTCCTGATTACCTTACCTCTCTTTGCATCATCAGCAAATAGTTATATGTCACCTGTCAAATTGTTCCCAATGTCACAGATTGAATAACAGTGGGAAAAGGACTGATCCTTGTGGTACACACTAGTTACCTTCTAATTTTGAGGGAAACTTGTGCCATAGTACTATAAATTATCTACACATAAAAACAAGAAAAAGTATTATTTATTAAATATACTGCCAAATATTTCAGTTTGAAATTAACAAACTATTATCAGTGGCTTAAGCAACAGTTTTTTTTTTTTTCAAGGTAGAATGCAAACAATTGATTCATTCAAAATAGTACGAGCCAAGTGATCTTAAATCGCTAATAGGGTCATGCTTTACTGAAGAAAACGTTAATCATAAAAGTGTAAAATAAATTGCATAAATAATTATGTAATTTATATTATCATACAAACAAACTTAATTTATAATATCATGCTAAACAGATCATTAGATAGATGTAGTATTCAGATGGTTTCTTAGGAACTTCCGTCTTTGTAAATATCATTATTGGCCTTAATTTAAAAAATAAAATAAAAAATAATAATGTGTTATTCTGATCATTTCCCATATTTTTGACAAGGATAGGTAGTCATTCCGATTCAAGTTAGGATGAAGTAAAGCTCTCAGCACTCTCTATAAATAGGTGTTTGAATTTATACTGACATCTGTGTAGAAGGCAAGTTTCAGACCAGAGAATGTTGTGGTCTGCCTCTATTCTGTGTTGCACCAATCCAGACTTATCAGATTTGTTGTGAAGAATGTAAGATTGATGTTCTTGTATTATTTTTTTCCATTGAACATCCAGTTTGTCCAAAGTAGGTAAGCTGGCAGTCACAAGGAACTTGGTATACACCAGGAAGAGACATAGTTGAGAGTTTATCTTCAGACGATGGGAAATACATAGATAGCGTATTAATGAGAAGTAGCTACTAAATCATATTTCCTCAGAATTCTTGAAATAGACTCTGAAATGCCAGAGATGTATGGGAATTAGAACTCTATGTATTGATTCTTTGTTGTTTTAGTTGGATTTGTAGGAGTCAAGCAGATGTTGTGTAATTCTTTCGGAGAGGCCGTTTAATTTCATATATCGTTTGATAGTACAGAGTTCTTTCTGTAGAAAGTTTGATTTTCACTTGGTTAGACTATAATAAATTTAGTTTAATCTTTTATCCAAGTGTGAGCAAACAAAGTTTGTGCCTGAAAATATCTTCAAGACTGGGGTAAGGTAGTACAACACCAGGCAACTCATAGCAAGGTGGACTAAGCTAACATCACTCCTATCTCAGTATCTCCCATAATGCAAAACACATCTCCATGCAGATATGTATAATGTTATGCATTAAAGGGAAGGGCAACTACCCAGACTAGTTTCAACCTTTATTGAGGTCTCTTCAGTGGGAGCCAGGCCCAGAAGTGGAGATACCAGGCAGAAGCAATGGCGAGGTCATCTTTACCTATAGGAGTTGCCAAAAGGTGTGCCACTTTTTTTTATTAAATTATTCTGGATTTAGAGAAAGATTTTGAAAGTTTATTTTTCACTTGGTTAGACTATAATAAATTTAGTTTAATCCTTTATCCCAGTGTGAGCAAACAAAGTTTGTGCCTGAAAATATCTTCAGGACTGGGGTAAGGTAGTACAACACCGGGCAACTCGTAGCAAAAGTGGACCAAGCTAACATAACTCCTATCTCAGTATCTCCCATAATGCAAGACACATCTCCTTGCGGATATGTATAATGTTATTCATTAAAGGGAAGGGCCACTACCAAGTTAAAAATAAACTTTCAACATCTTTCTCTAAATCCAGAGTAATTTAATAAAAAGGTGGCACACCTTTTGGCAACTTTTATAGGTAAAGATGACCTTGCCATTGCTTCTGACTGGTATCTCCACTTCTAGGCCTAGCTCCCACTGAAGAGACCTCAATAAAGATTGAAACTAGTCTGGGTAGTGGCCCTTCCCTTTAATGCATAACATTATACATATCCGAGGAGATGTGTTTTGCATTATGGGAGATAGTGAGATAGAAGTGATGTTAGCTTGATCCACCCTTACTGCAAGTTGCCCGGTGTTGTACTACCTTACCCCAGTCCTGAAGATATTTTCAGGTGCAAACTTTGTTTGCTCACACTTGGATAAAGGATTAAACTAAATTTATTATAGTTCTTTCTGTAAATGATGTAGAATTGAACGATTAGTTCTAGCTCGCCGAATTAAACATATTATGATTCCTGTCTTTTGAGAAGGATGATATGCCGATTGTTGGACAATGTATCTTCCAGTAAAAATGGGTTTTCTATAAACTCATGTTGTTAAATTACCTGATGGTGAGTGGATAAGAATAACATCTAAAAAGGATACTTTGTTGTCTCTTTCAATTTCCATATTGAATTTGATTAGAGTACTTTTCTTTGTGTTTATATGTAGATAATTTATAGTACTATGGCACAAGTTTTCCCCCTCAAAACTAGAATTCAATTCCTTCACAGGGAGAGCTATACCAAAAAGACCGGTAAACTATCTGTATTACAAGGTAAGCTGCGAGTAATCCTGATAGTGAGGATTACTTTAAAAAAAAAAAAAAAATGCTGTGACCTGCAGATTGCTCGTAACTTCATTAAGATAAAGAAAATTATTAAATCACCTGGTTCTCATACTATCTACAAGAACACCAGCTTATCTTTAGTCTGCAATCAACTCAAAGCAACTAAATGAGATCTTGCCATTAATATTCATCTTGTTGCTGATCTCCGGACTTTCATCTCCTCAAACTCAGACCCACAACTTTCTACATAGCTCTTAATGTGGTTAAATGCTTTCTGCAATATTCATTTAATAAACAAAATCGACATCTAAACAGACAAATCAAGCCTCTCCATGTTCTAGAGAATTGGGTTATCAACATGTCCAGACATCCTTTAACTGATAGTGAAACACTTATTCTTTCAAAAGGACACGAATTCGCTGTAGTTCCAAAAAAGATACCATTTTTAGACTTCCTTTCTAACATCGAACAAAACTTATTTCACCTCTCCAGTGAAAAGGCTAATAATCTCCACTTAGAAGTTTCATCCATCCTACATGAAGCCCGGCTCCCTCCATCGAACATATCTCCATCTGAAAAAAAAAGCTATACACTCTGTAAGATGCAACAGTCACCTTGTTATCACCAAAGCAGACAAGGGAAAAGCTACAGCAGTTATGGATTCCTGAAATTATAAAAGAAAAATTTCTCTTTTACTACAAGACTGCTCAACCTACCAAGAACTGGATCACAACCCCCACTAACAGGCAACTTAAGAAATTAAATTCCCTTCTAGATGAAGTTATAAGTTTAGATGCAGACACCATAGAAAAGTTAAATATGCATTTTGCAACAACTCCTAGGTTTACCTAAGTTCCATAAGAAAGACATTCCTCTCCATCCAATTGTAGACATTGATTCACCTACTTACTGCATAGCCAAATATTTAGCAAACCTATTGAAATCACATATAGGCAAATCTCGTTCTTTTTTTTTAAGAAATTAGTCAGATTTCTTAGACAAATTAAAAAAAAAAAAGTCTCCATACAACCTATTGATCTTTGATGTAGAATCCCTATTCAACAATGTACCTCTCAAAGAGACAAAAGGTGTCTCACCTTATTAAATTACTCTTGATTTAGAGAAAGATGTTGGAATGGAAGCTTTGCATTATGGGAGATATTAAGACAAGGAATGATGAGAGCTTGGTCCACCTTTACCACGAGCTGCCTCAGTCCTGAAGATACTTCAGGTGCAAACTTTGTTTGCTTACACTTGGATAAAGAATTAAACTAAATTTATTATAGTCTAACCAAGTGGAAAAAACTTCCAACATCTTTCTCTAAATACAGAGTAATTTAATAATAAGGTGGTACACCTTTTGGCAACTCGTATAAGTAAATATAACCTCTCCATTGCTTCTGCCTTAGTATCACCACCTCTGGTTCCCACCGACGAGACCTCAATAAAGGTCGAAACCAGTCTGTAGTGGCCCCTTCCCTTAATGCATAGCATTATACATGTCTGCAAGGAGATGTGCTTTGCATTATGGGAGATACTAAGACAAGGAGTGATGAGAGCTTGGTCAACCTTTACCACAAGTTGCCTCAGTCCTGAAGATTCTTCAGGTGCAAACTTTGTTTGCTTACACTTGGGTTACAGGCTAACCAAGTGGAAAAAACTTCCAACAAGCTTGTATTCAGGAATGGGTAGAGATTCTCTCAACCCATTCCTGAATACGAGCCCTAACCAACTTTTACAAAAGAAGAGCTTTCATGGCTCAGTCAGTATAGAGAACCTGGGTTTGATTCCTGTAAGTGAATCAAAAGGAACCATTATCTAGTCTCTTTTGACTAAAAGTGAGTTAGCTGGTCTCATACGGAGATAGGAGTTTTTTCACCCAGAAACTCGGGTTTACCAGATTAACATATTTTTGTGGTCTGGTTGGTTGAGTGGTTAGCGTATCCGCTCTCCAGACAAAAGGCTGCAGGTTTAGAATCCTGCCGTGGGCATGGATGTTTGTGAAAATACTAGTGGTGGTGGTGAACAGTAGATGTGGACATTATTATTATTACTTGACACCTCCAGGGAGTCCCAGTTTCATCGAGGGAGGGCACCTTCTCTACAACTCAATTTGGTGTAGGATGTTAAAAGTGTGATCTGAGAGGCCTGCTTGGTGAAGTTTTATTAATAGTATTTAAATATTAATACTAATAGTATATTAATAAAATTCTTGATACGACTTCATCAAAAAATAATATAGATTACAGTAAAACTATAGCTATCCCATATATTAAAGGGTTATCAGAAAAAAAATTAATAGAATTCTACACCATTATAATCTTAATGCCACTTTTAAACCACCTATAAAACTAAAAAACATATTCAACTCCTCTAAGAATCCTCTCCCCCATTGGCTCACCCTAGAGTTCATTGTATCTATTGCACTTGTAACTTACCTTATATTGGGGAAACTGAACGTACAATCCCTATCCATAAAAAAATAACACAAACAACGCATTACATTTAATAATTTTGGTGAAGCAGGCCTCTCAGATCACACTCTTAACACCCTACATCAAATTGATTGGAAAAGTACTTGTTTCTTACATCATACAAAAGAATTTGGATAGCACACATTCAGCCAATTTAGTTAAGTTTTTCAGCAAACCTTGGCTTTAGGTAATTTTCAACTTTTATTGGTTACCATCCATACTGGTTTGTTCTAATTTATATGTATAATTATATAAGTAAAAATTATTTTGTGTGAACATGTTGCTCTCTAGCTTAATTTAATTTTCTAACCTAATAGATAATAATAGGACTAGCTTTGATGTAGTAAGATTTTTTTCCACCAGAGGTCATGTCAGTAATTTTAATGGTTGACTAATCAATGTAATTTCAGCATATCATGTAGATTGTACAGCAGCTTGTTTCTTTGTATATATATGTGTATACCATAGATGATGACCTTAATGTGAAGATTGAAACATGGAGTGATTATTTTGGTTTATATTAAACTGAAGTTTTGCTCTAACAAGATAGTTGTTTCCATAATTTTTGAAGATGTATACTATTGTACATCTTCAAAATATGGTGAAATAAAGAAAATTTTTTCACCTATATCGATTTTACATAGGTCATAAAATATATAAAATTAGAAGTGTATATAACCTGCTTTAATGCATTTAACTTTGTATTATATTGTGAAAATAACTAAATGTAGAACTACAAGTATATGCAACTAAAAGGATTAGATGGAATTATGCTAGTGAACTGGAGGTGAACAATAATCTCTAAGGTCACTGAAATATAGGAGTTTTGCCACCAAGACCTAAAGTAAGCATAGGTGACATCAGGACACTTCCAGAAAATACAGGAAGTTTGGATGGGTAAGACAAGGGACGTCGAATGATATAAAAGGCAGTGACTGACAGGTTAAGGAGCTTTTTCCCCAAATTTTTCTGGAGTCTTGGGAAGAGAAGAGTAGGGAGTCCCTCGAGGAACTGTCCGGGAGATCTTGGGAAGTTTGCTGGTAGGTAACCCCAGTGCAAGGGAAGAGTCAGGAGAGGCAGTATTCAAAGGAACCTTCCGACATGTTCTTCGACGAAAGTACCAACCCACATGCATGATGATATGCTGCAACCGGAGCAGTTCCTAACATCGTCGAAGAACTATACTACTTTTCCAAGGGAGAGAACTTGCAAGACGACAACTGTCGAATAGTACTCGATCGCAGCCATTTTGAAAGAATGAGGAAGGAACCAGCAGAACTCACCCATACCCCTCGAAAACCCTACAAGATACTGAGGGCTAGTAAATATTGCTCTATGTTAATGTCCAAGATTGTTTGTGTGGATAATCGATGCTAGTCCTGTTTAATCAATTGTGGTATGTAGCAAAGAAGTTAGAGAGCCGAGCGTTAGTCTGTATGTGCAAAATGAATGGTATAAGTTTGTATATTGCTTGTGTAGACTAACGCATAGAAAGTGTTACATATAACTTGTCTTAATTTTTATAAAATTCAATGCAATGCAAGGCTTTGCAGGCTAAGGACCTCTCACATGATAAGTTGAGTGTGAGATTGCTTTGTTTAATGTTTCAAGTGATTAGCTTTATTTCATAAATTGTGATTCAAGCACGTGATAAGCCAAATGCTATTTGTAAAATATTTGTCTTAGTTAAAATAAACATGTTTTGTTTTGTAAATAGATTGCCTGATCTTTGTTAACCAATGCACTGACTCACAAAAATTTATCAGACCTGTGTGACCAAGGTATAGTTATAAAAGATATATACTGTAATAAGAACCATATATAGCGTAAAGAGATCCATAAAGAGAAATTAAAGAGATATATATATAAAAAAAAAAAATAGTCTTCCTAGAACGATATCAATTTATCTGCAACTTCTCAAAGGGCATGATGTCACTGTGTGGAATAGAGCATCATCCAGGTCTTGTCTCTGACGAGGAAAGGAGCCCCTCTAGTGGAGAATGAAGTAAAGGACAATGGGAATTGAAACGAAAGAAATGGTAGGAGAGAACAGTATTTGGAAGAGCATCATGATAGACAATGCAGTCAGCCCAGCTAGTTCGGAGAATGACAAAAGAATAATAAATGCGTTTTTTGATGAGGTTTTCCTACGCTTTCCTAAAGTTTTCACAGAAGAAATCACTTCACTGTCTTACAAGGACATGGTAGAACATGCAGTCCAGATTACCACTGATACGCCCATTCATGTGAAAAAATATCAAACCCCGATGAAGCAGATGGAAAGACTACAGAAGCTTCTACAAGATTATGAAAAGGCTGGGATCATTGAGATGTCTAATTCTCAATGGAACAGCCCCTTCATATTGATAGAGAAGCCAAATAGGAGTCTGAGGGGAGTGAATAAAGTCACTAAACCAATCGACTTCCCCCTGTGCAAGATAGAAGAGCTCTTAATAGGCTTGGAAGGAGCTAAATATTTTTCCAAGCTTGTCCTTAATTCAGGATACTATCAAATTCCCTTACGGAAGGAAGACAGGAAGTTCTTTGCATTCACCACACAGTGGCAAAAATACCAACTGTGTAGGCTTCCTCAGGGTGCAAGGAACTCCGCTATGTCATTCCAATCATTAATGAACACTGTTCTCTCTGATATGATGGGTAACGGGGTCATCAGCTTTCAAGATGATCTCCTAATATACTCCAAGGACATCATCTCCCGTAGAGACATCCTACTTTGTCATGGCAAAACTAAGTGAAGCAAAATTGTCACTGAAAAGTTGGAAGTGCCAATTCGTCCTAAGAGAAGTAGAATATTTAGGCCATAGGGTCAGTGACGTGGGAATTGTCCCTACCCAGACCAACGTGAGTGCTATACTTAAAGCAAGGACCCCAGAACTGTAAAACAGGTGCACTGCTATATAGGAATGGTCAATTTCTACAGAAAATTCATTCTTAATTGTTCAAAATTAATGGAGCCAATTGTGAAATTAACAAAGAAGGGGGCAAGGTTTAAGTGGGGGGGGGGGGGGAGCAAGATGCATATGATTCCCTGAATCTTGCCTTAACAAGATCCCCTGTCCTCGCCTACCCACGATTTGGAGAAACATTTTTATCAGCAGACGCCTTTCATGACACAATTGCCTCCGTATTGGAACAAAAAGAGGGAGAGGATTACCGTCCCATAGCCTTCATCAGTAGGAAGCTGTCATCATCGGAAATAAACTATTCGGTTATCGAAAAGGAAGCACTGGCAATTGTTTTCTCTCTACGAAAACTTAAACAATTGCTGATGGGACAGTATGTTGTCCTAAGGCCAGATCATCAACCACTATCTTTCATGGCTTCTATGAAGGACAAAATCAAAGAATAATTAGATGGACACTCGAGTTGCGGGAATACACCTTAGACATTAAGTACATTCCAGGAAAGAAAAATGTGGTAGCGGACTACCTGTCCAGATCTTTGGGCTCTGATAGTGAGGAGAGGAACCCCATAGAGAATGCTAGTGGTGCAATATGTATTAATAGGATTGAGGAGATCAAAGGCAGAATCCCCCCAGCACCAAAACTGGGAGAAGCCTCTAATAATAGAAGCCCAGAAGAGAGATCCTAGTTGGGGAAGCATCTATGATAAAAATAAAGGGTGGGGAGCACCCTCCAGAAGAATTCTCATTTCTCAGAACAGTGCACATGGATGAAGAAGGATTACTCCTCTCTAGACAAGTGATAGGAGGCAGATGGAGAGAGAAGATACTGGTCCCATCCGCCATGATACCGTGGATACTTTACACATTTCATGATTCGGATTTGGCTGGCTACCAAGGGATCGATAGAACATGGCACAGAATCAATGAGAGATACATTTGGAAAGGAATGAGAAATGATGTGACTGCATACGTTTCCTCTTGCCACATATGTCAAGCTAGATCCACATTTGGGGGAAAGGCTCTGCTGCAACCTTTCCCTGTTCCTGTCAAACCCTTTCAAGCTGTGGCAATCGACATAGTCGGATCCCTCCCCACTACGCAGAAGGGGAACAAATATATACTCGTAGCTATGGATATGTTCTCTATTCCTGAAGCAACAGCGATGAAGGACCAGACAGCAAAGACCATAGCAATAATTTCTAGGTATGGAACTCCTCAAACACTTCTATCAGATCAGGGAGCAAATTTCACTGTGGAGATTATGTTACAGTTGTGTAAACTGCTTAAAATTAAGAAATTATTCACCACCCCTTATCATCCTCAAGGAAATGGGATGTGCGAGAGGCTGAACAAGACGCTCAAGCACACTCTCACAAAACTAGTCGATAGTCGAGCTTCGAACTGGGACTCCTACTTGTCTCAACACTTTATTCGCATGCAGGACGGCTATTCATTCAGCAATCAAGGAGTCTCCCGCTGTTGTACTGTACGGATTTGAACAGAGGTTCCCAAATGAATTGAGGCATGCCCATGCTGACACGGGGTTTTCGGACATTGACTAGTATTTGAATGCGCTGGTCGAAAAAAATAAGCTGGCATATGAGATCATCGCTGAATCCAGCAGGAACAGCACTCAAAAAACCAGAACATACATAAATAAACTTAGAAAATATAAAGACTTAAAGGCAGGAAATTTAGTTCTACTTGAGCAGACTGCCATCAAACACAAAGGAGGAAAATTCAGAAAGAGAGCATCAGGACTATTTGTGATTGTAGAAAAACTTCCCCCCCCCATGACCTATAAAATTCAGGATCAGAAAGATCAAAATAGAATAACAACAGTGCATTCCAATCGACTAAGGCCTTATAAATTCAGAAATGATAGCCTAGTCTGTTTGGGAGAGGAAATGGAAAGAATCATAGGAAGAAGGAGAGTCACAACCCCCCCTGGTTGAAAGAGAGAGAGAAGGAGGGAGAAATAGATCGCCGTGGGGGAATTACCAGATACCGTAAGAACACATTTTCAAAAGGGTTATTCGAATCAGAAAGATCCCATGACTACCCGAAGGAAGGGGGCAGCAACGTGATGAATGCAGGAGAAAGAAAATTTCATCAAACCAGATATTTCTTGAGATATAGAAGAGTTAGAGAAGACTAGCTACTACCCCCCGGGAAAACTTTGATCCACGACCAGTGAGAGAATAACACACAGCTAATGTAAAAAAAAAAAATTTTCCATCCATATTCATTGTTTTTAAAATTTTTTCATGAAAGGGCCTTTGTAAAAATATTTATGTAGCTCCAAAAAGTCTAAATATTTTTATATAAATTTTACCAAGGTCAAGCCCAGTAAGAATTGTAACTTGTACATAGATGTTTGTTTAAATGTAAATAATCCCAATGGGAATTGTATATGCTCTCTGCCAAATAAGGGAATATTCTAGAAGGTGTAGTATTAAGGCAATACCTCCACTAGTAAACAGCATATTTTTAGCTCTTTGTAAAGACGTCAAATTTTGTGTGTGTTCTACATGGAAACGCTCAAGGTCAGTGCTAGTGTACCGACAAAAGCTTCAAACGAATGTCCGCTGCCAGAACGAATAGGATTTAGGGAGTGTTGGAGAAAAACAAAGGAAGGGTCAGTCTGAGAAAAGGATCAAAGGATTTCATGAAATGTTCGGGGATCACATATCTCCGTGCAAGGATTCGCAAGTGACCTAATAAAAGGCGTTGGCGAAAAGATTACAACATCGGTTCCAGGAGTTCCTCAATCGGTTGTCCAGAGGTCATGATCGAGAAGTCGCTAACGGTTGTCCGTCAGATGCAAGCCATCAAGGACGCGACTTCAAGAGAAGTCATGCCAGTGATCTAAAAGAAAGATGACGAGGAGCCAATATGCCAGGCAAAGCAGATATTTGATGACGAATCTTCGTCGGGAGCTGTTAACCAGAGGGAAGAAATTGCTCGATTAGTCCAACATGCATCCAAGCATTCCACAAGCCGATAATCTTCATCCGAAGTGCGACGAGTACAGCATCCCAGAAGCGTCAGTAAATCTATCGCCGGCGTAAAGAGGGAGAGAAAAACCTAACACGGAAGAAAAGGGAACAGAAGTCCAGTTCGAAGCCAAGTGCACAGTGGGTAGCAGCTATAAAGTGAGTTGACCCGTTTGTTCAATTTTCTTGTGCTTTTAAGAGAACGTTTATTAGTGGACTGTAAAGTAGAGGCTGATCTAAATAGGCATATTTAACAGTTGAAGATTATAAAGTAATTATTTGTCAGGAATTTGTAGTTGAAATAAGTCACAATGTAACTGTTTGCTGAATTGGTGAAACTAACCTATAGAATATTCCCAGCATAGAAAGGAAGGAGCAATTGTGTGTAAAAGATATTGTATATGTGTTCAATGAATAAGAGTTAACAATTAAGTAATAACTACCATTGCTCAGTATAAATGATTTATGTTATATTAAGAAAATTAAATATGTGATATGATTTGTGTGAGTAAAATGCAGGAACTTAACTAATTTATTTATGCAGATTTCAATTGAGATGTTTTTTTTCTATTACTCCAAATGCAGTGTAAATTTGTCTTATGTGAATTAAATTTTGTTGTTTAAATATTAAATAAGTGTCGCCTGATTCTTAATTATTTGATGCACTGTTCCGAAAAAATATTAGAGCCTATTAGCGGGAACCCAGGAGAAAGGATAGTAAAGGATAGAGAGTAGATCACGACTGCAGATACTAATCAAATTAGGGATATTCTGAGGGTAAATGGAAAACTACTGGACGCATTTTACACTTGTTAATAGAAAATGAACATCAGTAGCGCTTTTTAACAGAAAATTTCTCATGTTAATAAAGAATAAAAAATTTACATACTCCTTGATGGTGCAGTCATTAACTAATATAAATTTTTCAAGGACTATTAAACATGATCATTAGCAATCTAAATTGAGGATCTGCCCTTATCTAGAGGTTTTTCCTTATTTTATGACACTAGCACATATAAGGGTATACCGTACGATGTTGGGGGTGGGGGGAAGTAAGTTAAGCAGATTACAAGTGGACTAAGGTCAAGAAATAGTTTTAAGAATAGAACATTTTAGGCAAAGATAGATGTCAACGTCTCCAAAGGAATTTAATATAAGTGCAAGCAGGTACAGATATCAATGTTGGGGGGGGGGGGGGGGGATTCATTAAAGATAAGAGTAACTAGAAAACAAAGACAATTACAAATGGAGCAGTTCGACATGAATAAAAATAATAATTAATAATTATTACACTATCATCAACTATGGATTGAATTTATTTTCAATTGGAGGAGGTTATTGATATACAGAAGGAACAGAATCAGTGAAAGAATTAAGCACTTTGGAATCCAAAGATGAGTTGCAAAATTGTCGAGTAGAGATGTATCCAACATTACATGTATTGTGCAACTTTGGGAGCTCATTTGTCAAAGCCAGAGGATAGACCATATAACAGGAACTTGTTTCACAGGCTTTTCTGCCATGCGCGCACACACACACAATATACCACAATTATCAGGAACAATCATTTCAGATTTTCCCAAACTTTTCCATTATATTTGCCCAAAGAGGGATGGATAAGATTCCATACTGAAGTTCCAGGTAAGAAGTGAAGTCAGGCATTAAGTGAAAGAAAAAGAAACAGCAAATTGATTATAAAAAATTTTTACCCTTTTTAGGAATAGGCTGAATATAGCCTCTTCCTAAGTTATTCTATACACCTAAACCTCTTTTTATGCGAATTGGGATATCAAACAAAAAAATTTTAACGTGATTTTTATTCACTTTTACGTGACCAAACTCTAAAGTCTAAGTTAGGAAAAAATTCTAAATTCTTACGAATTTCATTTATTGGAAATTCCCCGAATTACATAACTGACTGCACATAAAAAAGCAGTTCTTAGCAGTTTGAATTTGGTGTTTGAGTAGACAACACAGTTACTGCATTTTTTAAGTGAAATCAAAATAAAAATCGCGCTATAAAATTAATAATTTTGCCAAGAAATAATAAATGGTAAGCTACATGTAATTTTCAAACTTTCATTTCATTAACTGAAGATTTTAATCCAGCCCTCACATGATGTCGCTGATAACCAAAAAAAAAAAAAAAAAGGAAAGCCGTTTCCTTGAATATAAAAATTCAACTTTTAAATAGTCTTCAAACTGGGGAAGGTGCAAAGGCTGTGGGTAAGCATTTTGGAGTCTGTGAATCAACTGTCAGATCTATAAAGAAAAATGAAGAGGCTATTAGAAAAGCGGTATGTTCTGGTACAAAATCGAGTGCGAAATTATCACATCATACACAAGAGATGTCGTTCTAGAAAAGGCCGAAAAAGCTTTAGTGATGTGGATAGAAGATCATCATCATCAAATTCCTGCCATGTACCTTCAAGGGGTGTACAGGATATGATAGTACTACATGAAAAAATTACATCATTACTAACTTCCTATCTACAATTTTCCATCAGTCTGTTACTTGTCAAGACTCCAACATTATCAGATCTTATATTTCTATCGTCTAAGGCACTTTGTACCGTATCAATCCACCTATATCTTGGTGTTTTCCTGCCAACCTGGCAGAGAACACTTGTTCTGCTAATCTTTCCTCTCCCATTCTATTTAAGTGACCATACCACCTGAGATTAGCTCTGCTAACGCATTCCTGGATGCTGACAATGTCAAGTTCTTTCCTAATATCCTCATTTTTAATATGATATTGCCATTGATGCCATCTGTTCATGCCTATAATCTTTCTCAGGACTCTCAT
The DNA here is from genome assembly GCF_054136105.1 of Typopeltis vanoorti. Lineage (NCBI taxonomy): Eukaryota > Metazoa > Arthropoda > Arachnida > Uropygi > Thelyphonidae > Typopeltis > Typopeltis vanoorti. The sequence goes on along the minus strand of NC_143566.1, from coordinate 25,188,299 downwards.
ATCTGCAGTCTCTAGTCTTTGGTCAAGTGTTTTACTTCTGACCCAGCTCTCAGATCCATAAGTTAAAACTGGTTTGAACACTGTCTTGTATACAGCTAATTTAGTGTTCCGACTAATTTCTCTCTTATTCCATATGAATTTATTCAATTGACTTCCCACCATACCAGCTTTGCTGATTCTGTTGTCTATTTCTTTATTTAATTTACCATCTTCAGTAAAAATCGTGCCTAAGTAGCTGAAATGTTTCACTTGTTCCACAGGTTCTCCATTCACAACACAGTTGACATTTTCAATGATTCTGCCTATTTTCATTGTCTTTGTCTTTTTATTGCTGACCTTCATACCATATCTATTACAACAGCTATTAAATTTAGTCAGAGAATCTTGCAGACTCGTAGCGGATTTATTTAGAAGTATAACATTATCCGCATAAAGCAAAGAGCTGACATAAACATCTCCAATTTTGATATCAGGTTTAATACCACTTTCCTTCATAATGTGATCCACATAGATAATGAATAACAGAGGGATAATGTACATCCTTGTCTCACACTAGATTTAACATTAAATCATCTTCCTGTACTTCCTTCAATTATAACTGCTGACTTACAACTCAAATACAGACTAAGTATTGCTTGATATAATGCCCCATTGACACCATATAACTGTAGCATATTGAATAGCTTCTCTCTCTTGGCACCTTGTCATATGCCTTTTCCAAATCGACAAAACTTAAATACAGATCTTTGTTATATTCCCCTGCTTTCTCGACTATTTGTCGTAAAGTGAAGATCTGATCCTGACAGACTCTATTTGGCCTGAATCCAGCTTATTCTTCACCAAGCTTTTCTTCCACAATTCTTCTCGACCGTTTCTCAAGTATACTTGCATAGATCTTGCCAGGAACACTCAGTAGGGAAATACCTCTGTAATTCTCACATTCAGTTTTATTTCCCATTTTATATATGGGTACTATGAGAGCTCTACTCCAATCAATGGGAATTCGTCCCTCTGTCCAGGCTTTCTGAACTATGCAGTGCAGCCACTGTAAGACTTTTATACCACCATTCTTCAGCATTTCTGGTCGAGTATCATCTACTCCTGCTGCCTTTCCACATTTCAAGCCTTTGATGGCTTTTTCTACTTCAAGTATGGATATGTACTCCTGACTGCATGCCTGGTCAGTGTTTTTTTATCACTATGCTGTCATCACTGCTTGTTTCATTTAGCAGTTTTTCAAAGTAATTACTCCATACTTCAAGGATATCTTTTTCTCCTGTTTTCATGTCACCTTTATCATCTCTAACTCCTTTTACAGCACTCTTTCATCCATTCCTAAGCTTCTTCAACAACCTCCAGAATATTTTGCCACCTTCTTGATATTTTTTTCTATATTCTTGCCAAAGTCCTCCCATGACTTTTGTTTAGCTAGTTTTACACACTGTTTAGCTTTCTTACATTTGTCTCTGTATTCCGTAAGAGTAAAAGCTGACTTATTTGCCAGGAACGTTTGATATGCTTTCTTCTTTTCCTTCACTGCCTCTTTAACTTCCTGTGTGTCCACCAGGTAGTTCTGATTTTTTTATCCTTGCACACAACCTCACCACATGCCTCTCTGGCAGAATCAATCAATGTTTTCTTCAGAGTTTGCCACTGAATCTCCAAGTTTTGATTCCTGTTCTCAAACTCTTTCATTTTGTTTTCAATAATCTTTGTGTATTTTAGTCTACAGTTCACATCTGAGAGCTGCTCAACTTTTATTCGCTTTAAAACTTTCTTACATGTTATTCTTTTCAATATGAAATTCAATTTTATCCTGCTCAAGACCAATTTCAAATCCTCTGTACACTCTGGTGTCCTGCACTAGAGAGAAAACATCACTATCAACAATAACATAGTGAATGAGACTTTTCTTATTCCTTGCCTCTTCTCTCCATGTGAATTTGTGCACATTTTTATGTTGGAGCATGGTGTTAGTAATAACCAGTCCATGTCCTGAGCAGAAATCCAACAGATATTTGCCATTATTATTAGCTTTGCTCTTTTCTCCAAATTTACCCAAAATATTTTTGTATGTCTCACAATCATTTCCTACTCTGCTATTTAGATCCCCAACAAGGACCAACTTTTCCTTTTTCATTGTGTCAGTTGATTTTTCTAAAGCATCAAAAAATTCCTCCACTTCTACCTTAGTAGAACTTTCTGTGGGACCATAGGCACAAATAAGTCTCATTGTCCAGTTCCCCATTCTCATATTTGCCCACATTACTCTACTTGAGACTGATTGCCATTCAAGAAGATTAGCCTCATATTTTGTGTTGAATACTATGGCTACTCCTTCTTTTCCTTGATTGTCATTGCCTGAATATAACATTTTGCATTTATTGCTCAGAAAGATCTCACCAGTTTTGGTCTTTTTTGTTTCAGTCACCCCTATTATGTTGATCTGGTACTTATCTAATTCCTCAGCTAGCTCCATTTCTTTGCCATTCAGGCTTCTTACGTTGATAGTAATCTTTAACCAATCTTTAACTCTGGTGATGTTGAGTTGTGGTGTGTTTTCAGATTTGTTCCAGTAGCTGACTTTTCGCTGTTCGCTCTGGTTCCCTGGCGAAAACAACGGGGGCCTTGTTTAACCAGGCGACGCCCCAGCCGGCATGAAATTTTGTCATGTTGTGCCATCTTTTATTTTGGTTTAACCAATAATAATACAATTTGGTCGGCTAAATTCCAAATTGCCAGCTCATCCTCGTTCGTTCAGTATCAAAGTAGATACCCAACAGGGTGCACCACGAGAAGGTGAGGATTGGACAAGAAGCCCTGGTCGGTTCTCCGCATTCCTTTAAAGACTATGTGGAGGTCTCCTCTCAGTTATACAGCTTTGAGCCTTAAGCACCCAGTGGATAGAAGATTACAAAAAAGAATGCCAGTTGACAGAAATTCCATTAAGCAATCAGCATTGAGATTTTATGAACAGATTAAAAAACTGCAGCCAGATACTTCATCTCAATCGAGGAAAAAATATGAATTTCATGCAAGCAATGGTTGGCTGGCTCAGTTTATTATAAGATATGCTCTTCATAATATAAAAATTAAAAAGTGAAACGGCTTCTGCTGATGAAACAGCTGCTAAAGCATTTCCACAAAAACTTGTTAAAATAATTGAAGATGGAGGTTATACTCGTGAACAAGTTTGGAATATGGATGAAACTAGCCTTTTTCTGAAAAAAATGCCAAACAGAACTTGCATATCAAAAATGCGAAAAACTGTTGGTGGGTTCAAAGCAGCAAAGGATCGCATAACACTCCTATTTTGTTCGAATGCTTTTGGAGATCGGATGTTAAAACCACTGCTCATAAATCTATCATTAAGACCACGGCCAATGAAAGGCGTAGATTTTCAAAAATTGCCAGTTCATTGGATGGCCAACAAAAAAGCCTTGGGTGACCATTGATATTTTCATTGAGTGGTTCTACAAACATTTTGTGCCAGACGTTAGACGCTATTTGAATGACAAGGTCTCGAATTTAAAGTGCTTTTGATTCCTGATAATGCACCCAGTCATCCTGCCATAGAATACCCAAATGTGCAATTTTTTTTTTCTGCTGCCCAATACCACATTATTGCTATAACCTCTAGATCAGGGTATAATTGCGACTTTTAAAGCATATTATGTCAGACGAACATTTCAGTACGTTTTGAACAAGCTAAATGATGATGAAACACTGTCAGTTATGAAGGTGTGGAAAAAATTTTCAATTATGGATTGTATTGATCAGATTCGATTATCGTCAGCTGAATTGAGACCAGAAACTATGAATGCATGCTGGAAAGCTATTTGGCCCACATGTGTTAAAGGGAATGCTCCTGTTCCCTTCAATCATACTGCAGAATTCCCCAATATAATAAGTTTGGCATGTGAAATTGGTGGAGAAGGATTCGATGATCTTACATCGGCAGATATCAGAATATCAAAGAATTGTCAATTGATAAACCTCTTAGCGAAGACGAAATAGTAGAGATTGTTTCTGAGACTTCTGAAAGCGAAGAGGTCAATGATAATGATCAAGATAATCCTGCTTTTACTGCTGATATAATTAAAGAAGATCTTAAACTGGCCAGTAATTTAGGCAATTATTCTGCCCAACATTATCCAAATGAAGAACGTGCTGGGAAGTTTTCACGTGAGCTGAAGTTGTTAATGTCTTCATACAGAGAATTATATCACGACTTATCTAAAGCATCAACACAGCGATTAATAACCGAGTTCATGCCTAACACTACCGAAACAACCAGTGGTACTTTGGTTCAAGACATGACAAGAAGAATTCCACAAGTTGAGGCAGAAGTCGATGATGATAATATCATATCTAGTATTTCTAGCGATATTACAGTCTCACGAAAACGAAAGCTTTCGCATTTATTGTCAGAAACTGATAGCGAATAACAATTTTTTTATAGAATCCTTAGCAAACAACTGAAAAAATGTTTTTTTTTTAAAAGTTATTAAAATCATTGTGTATGTGTGTTCTCCATGAAATGTAAATAAAAATCTTATTATCCTAACGAATTTAATGTTTATTTTTTTCATTATTTTGCTTATATTTCAGGTTTTGAACCAATCTTAATTTTTTCTATGGAGTCGGTAGTTCTTTTTACGCGAATTCTATTTATGCGTCATTTTTAGGAACGTATCTATCATGTAAAAAGAGGTTTACATGTACTCTGTTTGAATTGTTATTCAAACAGAGTATAGAATAACAAAAAAACATTTAATCAACAACTTATAATGTAATGGAAATTCAATAAAACAAATACAACACTTCATGTACTATAAATGATTAACTTTTTAGCATGGTGTGAGAAAATCAACTTGTAACATTTATTCAGCTCAATGCAAGGCGAGTGTTCAGAAACATGTTTTGCAATGGAATGGCCAGTTTGTCCAAAGTAGAATAAGTTCAGTTATAAGGAATTTGACAGACTCTGGGTAGCACAAGGGACACACTTTATCTTTTGTAGAAGGTAAAAGTAGACTTACTTTGCTGATAGGTTTGTATGTGACTGCCAGATGAAATTTTTTAAGGACACAAGAAACACATTCAGGTGCCTTTAAACATATGCAATGGAAATCCTGTGGGAGTCATCTCTTCTCATAAAATAGGTGGAAAATGTGTTTTTATCTATGATTTTTGGTTTGTAAACATTGAGAGAGGAGGTTTGCTTAATAATAATTTCATACTGAAGAGGTGTTTCTGAAGATAGACAATGCAGGCACTTGATAGCAGTGATTTGATGATATCATACTTTTGAAAAAGATGATGTGCATTTCTGAACACCGGAAATGATGTTAATGATAATGAATGACATTAAGCTGCTACACTTGAGCATCTACAAATTTCAAGCACCTGTTATGCTGAAGTGAATCTTCATTGCAACCTCAATGATGGATTATTTATGCCCATGCCCAAATATGGAAAATTATCATTAACAAGTGTATTTCTTCATATTTTTATATGGATTGGATCTTAAAGCACATGCACATGTAAAGATAACCAGTATTGTATTTGGATTTCCATTATTTATTCTCTCTAAGATACCAACCCAAATATTTGTAATTATGTGTTCTTGTTATATTTTCATTCAATTTCCCACAGTTTTCTCTTCATAAAAAGATAAATACCAATGGAATAGGAAAGTATAAAACCAACACAAGTCAACATTGTAGCAGAACTTTATGTTAGTATCCACTTTGGACAAGATTCTTCCGATTTCTTTCTGGTGAAAAATTAAAGAGTTATTCAATGTTGCAAGTATGAAATTGCAGGAGAACATGTATCAAGATTATCAATTCAAGAAATGGAGGTAAAAAAAAACAATATATTGAAGCAAGGCTTAGAAAAAGGATGAGAATTTGAAACGTATATAAGAATTATTTTAGCATGTTTGCATCATGAGATTGGAAACAATAATACAAATCAAATGAGACACAGAAATCACGAAGATCTCAGCTGGTATTCTTATAATACTAAACAACATGCTGATTGGATTAGAGTAGTTGTGTCAGTGTAACAGCAAAAGATATATATATTAAATGCCAGCTACAGCATGACCCAGTTGAACAAGGACCCATTATTTTCGCCAAGGCAAACAGCGAAAAGTCGGCTACTGGAACTAATCCTGAAACATACCCCAACTCACCATCAGAGTTCAAGATTGGTGGTACTATCAACATAAGAAGCCTGAATGGAAAAGAAATTGAGCTATCTGAGGAATTGGATAAGTACCAAACATAATAGGAGGTGAATGAAAAAAAGACAAAAACTGGTGAGATTCTTTCTGAGCAATAAACACAAAATGTTATATTCAGGCAATGACAATCAAGGAAATAAAGTAGCTATAGTACTGAATGGCAGGCAATATCAGAATGGGGAACTGGACAATGAGACTTTTTGTGCTATGGTCCCACAGAAGGTTCTATAAGGTAGAAGTGGAGAAATTTTTTGAGATTTTAGAAAAAGCAACTGACACAACGAAAAAGGAAAAGTTGGTCCTTGTTGGGGATCTAAATAGAGTAGGAAATCATTGTCAGACATACAAACAGCAGACATATTTTGGGAAAATTTGGAGAAAAGAGCAAAGCTAATAATAATGGCAAATACCTGTTGGATTTCTGATCAGGGGATGGACTGGTTATTACTAACACAATGTTCCGACATAAAAATGTGCACAAATTCACATGGAGAGAAGAGGCAAGGAATAATAATTCTCATTGACTATGTTATTGTTGATAGTGATGTTTTCTCCGGTACCAGAGTGTACAGAGGATATGAAATTGGAAGCGATCACCATTTAGTCTTGAGCAGGATAAAACTGAATTTCATATTGAAAAGAAGAACATGTAAGAAAGTTTTAAAGCAAATAAAAGTTGAACAGTTCTCAGATGTGAACTTGGAGATTCAGTGGCAAATCCTGAAGAAAACATTGATTCAGCCAGAGAGGTATGTGGTGAGGTTGTGTGCAAGGATAGACAAATCAGAACTCCACGGTCGACACATGAAGTTAAAGAAAAAAGCATATCAAAAGTTTCTGCCAAATAAGCCAGCTTCTACTCTTAGAAAATACAGAGACAAATGTAAGAAAGCTAAACAGTGAGTTTAGCTTTCAGGCCTAATAGAGGCTGTCAGGATCAGATTTTCACTATTTAAATTAAGGGGATATTAAATCCCACATTGTTTTAAAACCGAATAAGAAACTCAAAGATTGGAATCAGAGAGTTTCATGCCGAATATAGTAAACTATAAAAGTATCGGCAATTACTAGTGTGAGCTAATGCAAGTAGTCCTAGTACGTAGTACAATCTCGGGCAACTCGCAGCAATAATGTTTATATCGCCGAAATGAACACTATTGGCTCTTTATATATAAGTAGTCAGATTTTCACTTTATAACAAACAGTTGAGAAATTGTGGAAATATAAGAAAGATCTGTATTTAAGTTTGGTAGACCTGCAAAAGGCATATGACAAGGTGCCAAGAGAAAGCTATTCAAAATACTACAGTTATATGGTGTCAATGGGGCATTATATCAAGCAATACTTAATCTTGTAAATCAGCAGTTAGAATTGCAGGAAGATGGGTTGATGTTAAATCTGATATCAGACAGGGATGTATATTATCCCCTCTCTTATTCATTATCTATTTGGATAGCATTATGAACGAAAGCAGTATTAAACCTGATATCAAAATTGGAGATGTTAATTTGAGCTCTTTACTTTATGCAGATGATGTTATACTTTTAAATAAATCCAGTACAAGTCTGCAGGATTCCCGGACTAAATTGAATAACTGTTATAATAAATTTGGTATGAAAACCTGCAATAACAAGACAAAGAGAATGAAAATATCAATTGCTTTGTTACATATTTGTAACAAAGAACCCGGACATGGTTGGAAAAAGAAAAGTTCCATTTGAAAATTCAGTGCCCTAAAATACACACAAAACTACTGGGTTCAGTCCTTGTCATCATGGTTATTATTATTAATTGAACAAGTGATAACATGACTTACCAACTTAACTGCAGCATGTCTAACTTCACAAACCTTATCTCTGACTAGGTTGAGTGCAATTACAATTAAGTGGTCCTTAACATTTGTTGGATTGTATAGATCTGTTGTCGGAACCAGCTGTCTGTAATTAAAATTTCTGGCTTAGAAAACAAAAATGTATGCATGAAAACAATTATATCACAATATTGTGCATTTGCTGTTGATTATTCACTTAAACCAACAGATAATTTACGTACCATGATCTATTCACTCTTTGATCAATATTAGTATCTAAACACATTTATGACTAAGATACACACTTTTTCTTATCAAACATTGTTGTTTCTAATTATTGTATATTATTTCAGCTCTTATTAATGCATATTTACAAGATAAGTATATAAATGACTAAAGAGAATGGGGAAAGGGAATAAAACATTTCAAGTTGAGTGATTTTATTATTATTATAAAGATATGTTATATGACACTATCTCTGATTGTGAGTAATCTTAGTAATTAAAAGTTTAAAATGATCAGATATTACTTCTTCAGAGTCTTTAAAATTCTTTTAATTCTCCCAGTCCTTTAATTTTTTCCCTTCTGAACTTAAAATTTCAGTAAGCTTTTGTTTTAAAAATTAGAAAACCTAATCCACTCTCGATGCATCAACTAAAATCAAATCATCCCTCCATTTCTTTTAATCCTTACCCCTTTGATTTTAATGGTAAGAAACTCAAACCAAGAATAAAACTTGAAAATTTAGTTTTAGTTGAAATATTTGTTAGCCACAAATTAGTAAAGGAGTACATTAATTTGGGAACATGACTAGAAGCTAATAAAAGCCAGCTAGTTTAGCTAAGATACAGATCTGTTTATTTTAAAAGACTTATTCATCTAAAATGGATAAGCTAAAAATGTGTTTTTATTAAGCTGACTTTTTTTTTTTTTTAAATTTATGTATGGATAACATTGAAAAACTAATGCTGTTTCCACATTGAAGGTTCCTATAATTTATCTTGGTCATTAACAAGTTTACACTGCATGTGTTGAGCATCAGGTAGGATCTTACTTGAGTATATTTCATGACCCTTTTGCTTTGGGCTGGCTCATTTTTACAAATTCATCAATATTATTCAATGCCATTTTATTTTTTTGATAAAATTCAGGCAAAACCAACAGGTACAACACAGTATATATATATATATATATATATATATATATATATATAAAACAAGTATATACGTATGCCCAGTAGGATTACTATTTTATTATTGTAGCACACTTCTTCTGCAGCTTATCCCACTTAAATAGGGTTGCTGTTTTTAGTGAGTCACCTCCACATCCTCCTGTCTTGGGATTAATCACATCCAAGTTCTTCCTCCATCAGTTTTTTGGCCGCCTACGCTACCTCCTCCTCTCCACATCAATCTGCATGACCTTTCTTCCCACACACTCGTCCTCCCTCCTCATCACATGACCAAACCATCTCAACCTTGCCTCCTGTATCTTTGCTCCTAAGTTCGTAACTTTCAACGTTCCCCTTACATAGTCATTTCTCAGACGATCCTTTCTGGTCACAAGGCACATCCACCTAAGCATTCTCATCTCTGCCACCTCCATCCTGCTGATGTTATTTTTCCTCAGGACCACAGTTTCCATAGCATACGTCATAGCTGGTCTCACTACTGTCCTGTAGATTCTGCCTTTTAGATTGATCGGCACCCTCTTATCGCATAACACTCCAGCCATCTCTCTCTCCAGTTCCTCCAACCCACTTGTATCCTGCATCCCACTTCCTTCTCAGCTCCTCCATCTTCTTCCACTGTTGAATCTAAGTATCTAAAGTCCTTCACCTTCCTGATGACATTTCCTTCCAGCTCCAGATCTGTCACCTGGCTGCCATCCACTCTTACTTCTGCTCAGTTTCATACCTCTCTCTCTCTCTCTCTTTTAGTACTTTCCTCCATCTTTCCAGTTTAGCTGCCACTTCTCTTGATTCTGCACACAGCACGATGTCATTCACATATAACATTGTCCAAGGCGCATCTTCTCTCACCTCCTCCATCACAATATTATACAGGAACAGACTTAATGCTGATCCTTGATGAAAGCCAACTGTCACTTGAAAACTTTCTGTTTCTCCTAGGCAGGTCCGAACTTGTCTTCACATTTCTGTACATCTCCTGCACCAACCTGACATATTTCTCCAGTACCTTCTTCTCCCTCAGACACCTCCTGACTTCTTGCCTTGGCACTCTATCGTATGCTTTCTCCAGATCAATAAACATTAGATGTAGCTCCCATTGTTTCTCTCAAAACTTTTCCATCATCTGCCATAATCCAAAGATAGCACGTGTCGTCGATCAACCAGGCATGAAGACAAATTGCTTCTCTGCAATCTCCACCTCCTTCCCCAGTCTTCCATCAAGAACCCTTTCTAGGATTTTCATTGTGTGGGACATCAACTTTATTCCTCTGTAATTCTTAGTCTCGTGCATTCCCTTTACCCTTGTAGATGGGAATACAAGAGTACTTTCCCTCCACTCCTCGGGTATATTTTCCTGTTGACAAACTCTTATTAACAGATCCCACAGCAGGTCAATTCCCTCTCCCCCAGTGAGAGGAGATGCCTCCAACCCTCCTTCTGCTCTCTAATCTTTCCAGATGTTTCACCAAGCACTTCGATTACACAGCTCAGAATTGCTTTTGAATTATGTCTCCACCAATCTTGTACACTTTCTAGTTCCATCTGAAATCCTCTCTAACACTCTCCCCTTAAAAAGGTTCCTCACACTCTCTTCTTTTAAGTGAAACCACTTAATTTTCTTCATTCCATGGCTTCCAAAGATTCTTATCTTCGACCTTATTTTGAAGTCTGCGCACAGCAGCCGGTGCTGCTGACCACTCGATCTGTTGGGATTACCTTACAATTTGTTACTTCCTTAAGATGTTTTCTTCCAGTCAAAATGTAGTCAATCTGTGAAATGTTGTTACCACTTTTAAATGTTATAAAATATTCTTCCCTCTTGAAGAAAAAGAAATTCACAATTGCTAGATCAAATGATACTGTGAAGTCCACAATCCTCTCTCCTTCCTGGTTCATCATTCCCTCTCCATGGCTACCATGCATCCTTTCACAGTCCCTATTATGTCTTTCTATGTGTCCATTCAAGTCTCTTCTGACAATCACCATCTCATTTTCTTCCACTTCCCTCATTTCTTCATCTAGCACATTCCAGCACTCATCTTTCTCCTCTGCTGTACAGTCAACTTATGGAGCATATGCACATAAGATGACCACTTGCTCTTCTCCAAGACCCAGTTTCATTCGCAAGATCTTGTCATTCTTCCTACCCACTTCCTGTACTTCACCCTTCATTCTGCCACACACCACAATTCCAACATAATTTCTTCCCTCTTTGCTCCAGAGTAGAACAATTTATACCCGTCTCCCAGTTCCTTCACCTTTTCGAAACCTCTTCCACCTCCTGCACACATAAAATGTCCAACTTCCTCTTTCTCATCATGTCTGCTCTCTTCCCCTTCCAGTCATGCTTCAGCATTCAACGTTCCCACTCGCAATATTCTCTCCACCTGCTGGGCTTGCTTCTTTAACCGCATCTGCCTTGTGGTAACCTTCTTCCACTTCTCGCAGTCATAGGGTAATGTAGATGCGCGTTGCCTAAGGGGGTATGCCTAGCCCTTGTATCGCTTTCTTGACTCATTTGATCATATCTAGAGTAGGAAGTGTTATGTATGCTAAGATCATGCAGTGTGCTACAATAGCACACTGCATGATCTTAAAAAGAAACAAGAGAAAATAGAGGTAATTGTTATAATTGCTACACTTTGGAAAGAGAAATCTGCATGTTATCATAAAGAGAAATCTACTTATTATCGGTCATTTCATTATGAATGCACAATGAATTCATAAACTTTTGGCAAATACTAATATCAAACTTGGGGGCTAAGGGATGAAACATTACATTCAAAAACAGAACATTCACTATTATTATAAAATAATCAGAAACTTTTGTTGATTTCATTTACAAAAGAAAATTCAAAATATCATAACATAATATTTTCACATATTTCTATATAAAATAAAGCCTCTACCACAAACACGTTTTTAAATGCAGATTGTATATAAAACTTCACAATGTTTTATTCTATCTTATTTTGTCCCAAGTGATGCATAAAAAAAAAAATTTAATGATTAGAAAGGCTTCTGGGTTCAAAAGAAAAACAGGATAGGATGCAGAAATTCTTAGAATAATTTTCTCTCAGCTATTATTTTGAAATATGTTTGAAAATTGCACTCTATTTACTGCTACAATGAAATTTCAACTTTGTAATATGCACTTTGTCTACATAATATACTAATGGGGTGGAGAATGTTATTTACTATATACAGTGTCAATCAGGCTTCTGAAAGTGTATGCACAAGTGAGTAAAAACAGTATTTATTTTGAGAAACTGCATACTACAAACTTGAAATTTCATTGTAGCAATAAATAGAGTACAATTTTCTAACATATTTCAAAATTAAATTTGAGAAAATGAGTGCTTATGAAAATTTTACGCACACAGTATATACACACATGGGGGGGGGGGGGGGGGTGGAAAGTTCTGATAAACACCTAAAACAAAAATCTTATTAAAGCAACCGATATAACCACAAGAACATATCTTAAAACCCTTTAGGATGTGTTCGTGTGTGTGTGCATATATATATATATATATATATATATATATATATATATATTAGACAAGAATAAATTATTTTCATCTCCATATCTTTGATCTTCAAAGTAAGTGCACACTAAAATTCACTGTGTGCCAACCCAATATGCAAAGAAAAAGCACAATTTCTCTTGTCCTGCTTGTTTGCAAGTATATAAAACAATTTAGTTAATAGTCTGACTTCACACGAGTAGCAATAAAATATCAATTGAAAAAGTTGTCCAACAAGGAGTCTGTCATACAAAATCTTTACAGCAGTCCTTCAAGAAATATTTAATAATATAAACTGGACAAGCCTTGGTATAAAAATTAATAACAAACTTAACACACCTAATATATGCAGATGATATCATAATTTTTGCAAACACTCCAGAAGACCTTAATATAATGAAGACCGATATCATGAAAGCAGAAAAGTCGGTCTAAAAATAAACAGATAAAAAACTAAAATCATGTTTAATCATTTTGTAACACCAAAAAACATAACAATAGAAAACAATTTCTTGGAAAGAGTCTCTTCATATACATACTTAGGTCATCTCATTAAACTAAAACTGTGGACTCCAAAAATGAAAATGGGCCAGACATCTATCCAGAAGAGAAGATGAGCGATGGACCACCATACTAATGAACTGGATCCAAAAGAAGGGAAACGAGGCTGAGGACGTCCTAAAAGAAGGTGGAGTGATGAATTGTCAAATTTTGTTGGAGAAAATTGGTCACCCATTGCCAAGAACAGAGAACGGTGAAAAGAACTGAAGGAAGCCTTTGTCCAGCAGTGGACAGAAAATGGTTGAAAAGAATAAGAAGAATTAATAATTTATGATATCCACTACACAAGCTTTTTAGGTTTTTAATATATTTAAAAACACGTTATTATTATTATTACACAGGTAACTAAATGAATCCACAGTCTCATCAAGGGAGCCCTAAACATTATGGCAAGCACTATCCAATATTCATACAATATCTATCATACTTTGAACTCATTCACAGTGATTGCACCCACAACAGGCACTGGAACCTATTCCATTCATTCGCCACTCTCCAAGCAAAGAATCTAGTCCTCACACTCTTGCTCAGTTTTCAAGAATGACACTAGTTCTCTCACCAACACACCTGTTCTGAAAAATTTTCTCAGTATTAATCCTGTAAAAACCTTTCAGTAATTTGTATGTTTTAATCATATCGCCAACCCTTTTTCACTTATTAACTGATTTCTGTAACCCAAAAATCTTTAGCCTATTCTCATAGAGTGCATTCCAAAGTCCTGCCACCATTCTGATCCCTCACTTCTGGAACCTCTCCAAGCACTGTACGCCCACAGATGTGAGACCCTTCGGCACTAACGTGCATGTCAAAAGAAGGAAAATCCATTTCGATATTACGGTAATCAATGCATTTCATGGGATGAGTGTTTATAATTATACGTTAGAAAATTAGCTTTTCTTTTATGAAAATTCTAGTTCTTAAAATAGTAAGTATTTTGCTTGTACAGCAGTTGGGGAATTTACGTATAAAGCACATGATTTCGCATATTCATGACCAACTTGTACATCCTTTATTTCTTTCTCCCCTTCAGCATGAATTGACTATTCTTGGCACATACATATCCCATGTAAATGAACTATACATTCTTCAGTCAACTTTTAACCATTTTCTATTTATTTATAAAAAAGTATTTCTAAATTACAATCAACTTGAACACTTCCTGGGTTGAATGTGAAGAAACGTAATTTTTAATCCTGTCTGTAACTAAGATGGCCAGAAATAACATTTTTACATTGATTATAGAGATTGCTCATAAAATCATATAAGCAAATCTCTTTTACAATGAGTCTCATTACTCATTGTGGAGTCCTGTGATATTAATATCTACTGGATTCCACTGAGTAATACATATTAGTGGAATTTAATTAAAATTAAATACTTCTAAAATTATTATACTATATATGTGTATCTATGTGTGTATAAGTATCTGTTATATAAATTATTACATTATTGTAAGAATGATTATATACTTTAATGGCACTTTGAGCATCTTCTTATAAGCCAAATTGGCTTTGAAAGATTTGGATAAAATGAATACTAATTGTACTGTTAATAGTATTGGACTTATTATGTGTATTTATAAAAAAGAATGAATATATATCATAGTTATATATATATCAATACTCTATATGCATGATGATTATTGTTATGTAGTATAATGCACGCACATATACTGTAAATAGTATACGTTCGAACAACAATGAAGCTTGATTGATCAATTGAAAAAATATATATATTATATCATTTGCATTCTTCAAAAATAAATATACTCAGCATTTTGTATTGAGAAGTCAATGTACTACTAGAATTATAATGGCATATATATATATATATATAATATAATAATATACTGGAATTGTCAACTGTCAAAAATGGTTGAAGGCAGTATGAATGACAAGATGGCAGTGATGAGAGAAATAGTGTGATTATGTAGGATTCATCACAGGACCTTCTTTTACACACATACACAGTAGCAAACAAATTAATCCAAACATAAATCTCACATTTAAAAAAAAAATAATAATAATTTTGCAAGAAAATAAGTACAAAAATTAAACTCCAACTTTACCTATTAATTGATATGTGCTCCCCTGTTCCTAATAAGTTCGTTAATTCACTTAGGCATGGACTCTACCAATGTACAATAAATTTTTCTTATTTCTGCATCTGTAAACCATACTTTTATAATGGATTATATTAAGTTATCCTTTGTATCACAAATTAATTTTCCAAATCTCTTTTTAACTATGGCACACAGAGCTTCTATTGGGTTAATGTCAGTAGAGTTACCTGGCCACTGAAGCAATTGGATGTGATTTTTGAGGAATTCTTCCACTTTTTTTTTTTTTTTTGAAGTGTGGCATGGAGCAAGATCCTGTTGAAAGAGGAGTTCTTTATCTTTCTGGATCTGTGTTTCTGGGACCACTCTTTTCCTCCAATAATTTTATGTATTGATCACTTTTCATCATACTATGAATATACACAAGTAATTCTGGACCATCATGTGTAAAACAATCCCAGAACATCTTTTAGCTGAGTGTTTAGGAGCTTGCTGAAGGTGGATGGGAAAGTCTTCTCAGCCACTGACTTGCAAACATAGGGTACTCACTCTCCTTGGACAAAGAAATGGCTCTCATCTGAGAATATGATCTTCTTCCACTTCTCAACAGTCCAATCTTTGTACACTTTT
Source organism: Typopeltis vanoorti (assembly GCF_054136105.1). NCBI lineage: Eukaryota > Metazoa > Arthropoda > Arachnida > Uropygi > Thelyphonidae > Typopeltis > Typopeltis vanoorti. The sequence goes on along the minus strand of NC_143566.1, from coordinate 25,172,267 downwards.
GCCCACTTGAGCCTCTTTTTCTGCATAGCCTTCATCAATAATTGTATCTTTTTTTTTTTTTTTTGGTCTGTGGGCAGTCCTCCCTGCTTCCAACAATCTTTGATGGACTGTAATGTCAGAAACATTAATTCCACTAGCTGCCAAGTTTCTAAGTCTATAGCAGCCAATCTTGGATTCATTTTGCTTTTCCTAACTAGTAAATGATCTTACATAAGTGTAGTTTTTCTTTTTTCCCACATTTTCCTTTTCTGTCAGGAGAAAAGGTATACCTGTCTCCCTAAACCTCTTTAAAATCGTATTAACAGTACCCAAACTCTCAACACAACACTCATTGGCAATTTGCCTGAGTCATGGATATGTGTTGAGAAAGAGTACATATTTCTGAATGCATTCTTGGAGACGTATCCATTTTATAGCTACACAAAATGAATAAAACACTGTGAATGCCAACTTGTTTACACTATTAAAAATGCACAACACTATTAATAAACATCGTAGTGACAGTTAAAACATGCAGCGCTCAACCAAAATAGTAAACCTAAAACCAAAACCTTGACAAAAATTCAGCTTCTATGGATTAATTTATTCGCTTGTGTGTGTGTGTGTGTGTGAGAGTGAGTGAGTGAGAGAGAGAGAGAGAGAGAGAGAAAAATTGTTATAAAGTTAATCTGGATTAGAGTGGTTTGTTAAAATTTTAGGAAATATTTCAACAGTCTCATTATTCATTATTGGTAGTTTTTTGGTGTTTTATGACTAGGCGATCAAGTGTCCTTATTTTATAGGTTCAGTTCCAGGTATACTGAACAAACTGTTTTTTACAGCACCAGTGTGCACAAGAACAGTGGAGGCCAAGAAATTTTTGTCTCAAAAGTTTAACACAAGAGATTTCAGGTGATGCAGTGTGCACTCATTACCAAGATGAAAATGGCTTATGTTATGAAAGTGACAGTGGAGAGTCAAAAATTTTGTGAATGAGTTCCAGAAATGTGAGCCATGTAAAAAGCAGGAAAATGAAGTGCCAAATATTGATGATGAAAAGTACAAAAGGTAGAATGTGCTGTAGAGAATTCAAAGGAGTGAGCAATAGTAAAGTGGTTGAAGCTAAAGTGAATGACAAGGTTGTAGTGATGAGAGAAATAGTGTGATTATGTGAGGTCCTTCGAGGGCAAAATGCGAGCACAAATGACTTGACAAGCATCTGGCATGTGATGCAGCAAGAATGAGAATGAAAGGAAAAAGAGAGTGGAAAGTGTATGAAAGAGTAAGAAAGGGTGAATATACAGGACAGGGTGAGAGAGTGAATGAAATGGGAATTCTATCATAAGAGGTGTCAGAATGTGACAAAATTTTTGCACTCAGGCAACATGTTTTTGTTGCCTGAGTGCAAAGATCAAGGATATCAGTGTAGCTGTTATGCAAAGAGGATAAGTAAATAAGTTGATTGTTTTGGCATGCACAAATGAATTAATAAGCAAAAACTATGGGGATAAATTGGGAGGAGAAATGGTCATGTGGAGGGAAGGAAATGGGATTTATATACAGCTGTTGAGAGATAATTACCTGATGCAGCATGTAATAGAGGGGACACAAGAGTTGAGCATGCTGGATCTGATCATAGCATCAGAGAACTTAACACTAAACAATCTAACTATGCTGCCTCCACTTGGAGAAAGTGATCATGTAGTCTTGACCTGGGAGATTGCTAGACAAAGAATATTTTCTGTTAAGAATGGACATATGTGAGTTACAAAGCAGGTGATTATGATGAGTCAGCTTTCAGAAGTGCCACTGCATAAGAATTTGGAGGGAGACAGATGTTTGTGGTGCATGGGAGGTGGTCAAGGGATGTTTGAAGAAAGTAGTATATGAATGTATACCTAGAGTCAGAAGGATCAATCAGGTGTGAGTTAGATGGATGAACCGCATCAATAAGGAGTGGTTGCAGAAAAAGAAAAAGTTGTGGAGGGAATATAAAGAAAAAGGTGATCAGCATACCCATGAGCAGTACAAGGCACAGGCAAGAAGAGTGACCTATATAGAAAGGAAGCTTAAGCTAATTATGAGAGAAAGCTAGATGATGAGGCCAAAAAGAAATCCTAAAGAGTTCTTTCACTCTGTTGCTAATAAAAAGGGAGGAAAGACATAGAAGGATGATTTTAAAAAGTGCTGATAGTAGGGAGGTAACAGAAGCAAACAAATAGTTCAATTAATGAGTGAGCATTTTGCAGGAGCATACCATCTAGCTATTGATGTTAAAATGCCAGGTGTGACTTTGACTGATTGGAGAATAAAGGTTGAAGAAATGGAGGTGCTTAAAGTATTGCAGAGCCTTTATCTGAACACAGCTATGGACTTAGATGACATATGATGGTTAAGGTATTGGAGAAATTGGTGAAACACAGAATTCAGGACTGGAGAGAAATATGATACTCTAAAAGAAGAACAACATGATTTTGTGAAGGGTAGGTTTTGCTTTAGTAATTTTCTTACTTTTTTATAATAAAGTGACAACAGAGTTGGATAAGGGAAATGGCTACTCAGTGATATTGCTAGACTTTGCAAAGAAATTTGATAGGATTCCACACAGAACTCAGTTGCATAAAGACCAAGATTGGGTTGCATAGAGGACCAAGTACTAGTGGTGTACCACTAGTACTTGGTCCTCTATGCAACTTATTAAAGGGGTTTTATATGATTGACAATGAAGATTTTTTTTTTTCAGTGGCAGGAATAGAGAGAGAGAGAGAAATGAGGGGTAACCCATGGATTTGGTCCTTACATTATTGTTACACAATAATGTAAGGACCAAAATTTTTGCTTAGAGGGTAGAGAATGAGTGATATAGGTTGCCAGAGGTGGTTGTGAGTGCTTCATCAGTGACTGTGTTTAAAGAGGAGTATTGTATAGGAGTATATGATAGGTATTGTGTGAATAATGGATCTCCCACAACGAGTCTTCTGGTTCCATGGAGATACCTGTACAATAATAATAAAAACAATGGAAAGGGAGAACATGAAAGAGTTGCTTTCAAAACGGAATGAATTGGTAATTACACCATGCAAAGATAATTATGAATTAAAGGGCATACTGAAATGCATGCACATGAATTATAAGATGCATCGAAATACAGGGGATGGGGTTTTGCACTGGTCAGCTCAAACTCACCAAAAATGTATTTTCAGGGAGGATATAAAAGGAACAGAATGGGATGGTGGGTATCAACAATGACAGCTGAAAAAAACAAAAATAAAATAAATAAATAAAATAAAATAAAAAATGCAACCAGCAAAAGTAGAGAATTATTCATTTGAAGTTATGTGGTGTGAGATAGAGGCTACTAGGAAAAAGTATGAGTCTTCAGAGGTACTTGCAAAATAGTGAAGGATGCTATACACACATAGAAAGAATATAAAATAAAACTATTTTGACATATTTCGATCTGAGAATACCATTTTTGTGAAAATTAAAGCCTTACAATCTGTAAAAAGATATGACCATTAACAAGGCTGACCAGGAAGATCTACCCTGGTAAGATTATCAATGATACCTCTGATTACAATAGAAAGAAAACCAGCCCTTTTTCTATGTGACAGAGCCACACATCAGGAAATTGACCAAAATTGATCTAGTCATTAGTGGGCATCCCACTCCCACCCCCTCCACACACACAATTATAGACTGCACTGTCTATCCAACTGATTTATCACATGAAGATGAAAAAGATATACAGTAAAATATAAAATTTTGTTACAGTAAATGACATAATAAATAACATATTTAAGCTGTCCCTAATACAAAAACATATTAGAATCAGACTATATGTTCTGTATAAACCAACTTTATTATATGGAAGTGAAACACTGACCACAAAAAAGATGAAAAACAAATTCAAACAGCAGAAATAAAATTTCTCAAGAAAACAGCCACAATATACTAAGTGGGACCGTAACACAAATGAAGAAATTTTACCATCCCTGAATATAAAATCTATTATTATATGAGTAAATATAAACAAAAATTGATAGAATAAATATCTAAATTGAATAGACAATAGAAGACTACCAAAATTACTATACAGATTTAAAATAAATGGAAAAAGAAGAACTGGAATATCTAGAAAGCAATGGCATGAGACTAACAGGCCACTTCACCTAAATTCAATGATTCGGAGAAAAAGAAATTGGCAATTCCTGCTCTTCCATGAACTCTTCAGATTTTCTGGCTAAAGTGAAAAACTTCTCTTCAACCAGCTTCTTGATGACTCTTCATTTGCTAACACAAGACTTCCTGCCTAACATAGATTTATAGATATCATCCACTCTCTAGCTGCTTTATTTGTTAAAATGCTACAAGCAGATTGAAGGTACTTCAATGGTAAGCTCACTGTTGCCTGCAATAGAAAGTTTTTATCTTGAACATTTAGAGGAAATTCTGTTCTCCTCTATACAACCTCAAACTTCACCATGGAACAGTAAACTAGCCTTGTTAGCATCTTACTCTCCAGTTCTCCTCATAGTCAACCATCACCATTTACTGCAAACCAGTCTTCAATGGCTATTACATTCAGAAGAATTCTGCATATCACCCATCCCAAAAAATTGGTAACATAAAAAACTTTACTAAATTGAGCTCATTATCTGCCCTAATCCCCAGGATCTAAAACTACAACTTCATGACCTGGTATGGATTATTAGACATTGTCCTCATGTTGATATTTAATGGAGAAAATACAAGTCTAGAGATAATTAAATTTATTTAGCTAATCAGATTACTAAGTTAATATTAACAAAGTTTCATAAGCACAAAGAAATATACTAAGCAAATGCATGGAGACATACCAGCAGGAAGGCAAACACCGACTGAATGTAAAAGGCAGGCTTCTACAGTCCTAACTGGTGCTCTCTATGGATGGAGTGATGGAATTTTGCTGATGGTCTCAAATAATGGTCTCCCAGATTTTTGGTAATGTGATGCAGCTGATTTTGTTTAGATTTAGAGGATGTTGTAGTGCTGTGGTAGATTGCAAAAACAGTCTCTCTCTAATTTATATCTACTTCTGTATAAGAGGAACGTTTTATCCTACTGGAAGTTGTGTTCTGTATTCACAGCATGATCTGCCACTTCAAATGGGGGTAGTGCGAGTTATGGATATAGTTTTTGTGCTTTTCTAGACAGAGATTAGTAGTTATTCCAGTTTGAAGTAAGTTTGCAGGAGCAAGGATTCTGTAGACATCAGGATGATCTAGATCAGGGCTATTCAACCTTAGGTAATCCGAGGGCCACATTAGAAAAAAAAAATTTCCCTGAGGGCCACATCACAATGTGTATCTAGTAATTTGGTGAGTAGCAGTGACACAACCTCGAAAGCTGAATGAACGAACAACACTAATTGCGTATTAATCGCATGTCCATGTTCCCCATGAGCGCTCGGAGCATGCGCGTTGGAACAAAACAGTGTAAGAATGTTTCTTTGACACATCTAATATTTGAAAAACACATGGGTATATAGTGATATAAAAACACCAAATAAAATTATCAACATCGAGATTAACGATTAGGGATATAATAAAAATATCTAATTCGTGTTCGATTCAAATTGTTATTTTATTTTTTTGCTCGTGAAAATCAAAACCCACAGGTGGACTGCACAAAATCGTACTGCTGGCTGCATGCAACCCGCAGGCAATGCTTTGGAAGCCCTGATCTAGAGAGGATCTTTTGATGAGCAGATAAGGATAGCTAATTTTTGATATAGTATACAGATCTCCTTCAGGCTATATTAGAAATTAGCATATTAGACATTATCCCTCATGTTGATATTTAATGGAGAAAATGCAAGTCTAAAGATAATTAAATTTAAACTGCTAACCAAAAGATCTTCTTCATCACCTGCATCATCTTCGTGTCTACAGTATTCCTTATTCTTGCAAACTTACATATTTCGGATAAGAATGCTAACATCCATCTAGAAGAACACAGAAACTATGTCCATCACCTGCACTACAGCTGTTTCAGGGTGGCAAATCACATTATGGATACAGATCACCGAATCCAGTATGGAAGTCAACAGCATCTACTATGAGACAGATTTGATTTAGCGTATGATAATACAACCGCCACGAGTTCCCCCCCCCTTTTACGGGGATGTTTGGCACCATCTCAATCCCCCTAATTTTATCTGGGCTCAGGACTGGCATATAGCTGACGAATCATGCCTATGGCTGGGTCTTAAGTATCCCTGACTGTAATTCGTGTGTGTTCACAAGGCTGGTTTTGCCTGTGTTCAGGTCGAAAAACCTGAGTTTCTGGGTGAAAACCCCCTACCTCTGCAAGAGACTGGCCACCTGTATTACATCAGGCAATAAAATACACCTACCACTCCAAAAATCTGTGGCACACAGATTCAAATCTACATCTTATTGGTTGGAGAGCAGGTACAATCCTTTAATCATTTGGTGAACCAGATCCACCAAGTTTCTTGAATTTTAGATGAATTTCACTGTCTGACATGAGATCCCATCTTACTTACTAAGAGTTGAAGTGTTTTGAAAAACATTCATTTAGTCTCTAGAGAAAGGTTCCAGTTTACCTTCCTTGCCTGACCCAGTAATACACGTTTACAACCTTTCGTGAGTGGACTTCACATAAAAATGAATAAAGAGAAATTGAAGGTTAAGATAAGTGCGATCTTAAGTAGGTCCAGATTAAATTTTAAAAATACTGAAAACCTCTCAACTATATATTAAAAACAGAGGGTACAACCATCTCAGACCTTACAATAAATACCAGATTTTAAGATAAATCTCCATCTCGAAGTGAATTCACTTTACTGTCAACAGTAAAGTGAAGATAGTTGATTTGTATTTAATTGGTTATTCAAGGAAAGAAAAGTTCATTTTGCAGAAAGATGAATTTTAAAGACTAACTTGCATTTTGAGTAATTCCAAATATTTCCACTGCATAAAGGGGCAGGTACCCTCAGAGGAATTCCCAATACTGTAATATGACAATGTTAAAATAATAGAGATTTGAGATGAGAATCATGACCATCCACATTACAAGAAAGCAATAAGATATTACTTAAATTAAGGGGATATTAAATCCCACATAGTTTTAAAACCGAATAAGAAACTCAAAGATTGAAATCAGAGATTCCAATCTTTGAGTACTAGGATCACTTGCATTGGCTAACGCTAGTGTCGCCGATACTTTATAGTTTACTATATTCGGCAAGAAACTCTCTGATTCCAATCTTTGAGTTTCTTATTCGGTTTTAAAACTATGTGGGATTTAATATCCCCTTAATTTAAGTAATGTTTTCATTGCCGAAATGAAGCTTATTAGCTCTTTATACTTAAGCAATAAGATAAATTATAATGCTGAAACTTACTGTGCTAATTCAAGACGAAATCGCCAATTTCTAGTGTTATCCAGGTGTGTGAAGTCAGATATTCGGGGCAAAAATTCCTCTCGTTCTCTTGGCCCTAGTGCCTGAAGGAGAAAAATCAGCTACAGCTATAAACTTCTTAAAAAAATAATCATACAGTCATGAGATGTGCAATAAAAAATGCATATCATGACTTTGAAGAGCAGTTTTACAAAGGATGAATCAGCAATAACAGATAATAAAACTTTATTCTTGCTTTGTGTTTCTGCTTATAGATATAGAATTAGTGCATAAACTGATCTATAGTATGCGAGTTTGCAACCATACTGAAGAGTGATTGCATACTGGCCAAAACACGTGCCCCTCTTATAATTGGCAGAGCTCAGAAAATGCACATGAAAGTGTTGTGTGAATCCACTTGAATTCTATATATCCATGCATATATTAATTCCTAAATATTTAGCAACATGTAACACTAAAATATTTCATAGAAAGAAATTTTTTACAAGAATACCTAAAAGCCACATGAAAAACAAGATATACATTATAACTAAACAAACACACTTAGAACAAATAAAATCTTAAGTAGGAAAATTTATGAGGGATGTTCTGAAAGTAATGCCTGCATATGTACAGCACTTGCAAAGTGAGTAGCCTTGAAATGTATTTCATCTTTCTGCTACAGTTTGATGGACAGTGGTGTATGATCAGAGCCATATTTCTCATGTTATCATGAGAAATACTTGTAGAACATTAAACAATGGATTAATGTTTTACAAGTTTGTCAAAATGTATTCAGTAATCAACTGCTGCATGAAAATATAGTATAGTACTACTGAAATTCTGCTGATAGAACACTATATTTTCATGCAGCAGTTGATTACTGCATACATTTTAACAAGCTTGACAAACACTAATCCATTGTTTATTTTACATGGCTTATTTTCTCTGGGTCACAAGTTGCAATTTTTGGCTGCTCAATTTATGATTGGTTGGTAAATCAACGGACAAGTACATTGGTCAGCACAAAGAACAAAAAATATTGATGGATAAGTTGACATTAATGACCAATCATATATGGAGTAGCCAAAAATTGCAATTTGTGATCCAGAGAAAATAAACCTAGATTATCATAAGTTCATTACATGTAAGTATATGCTATATGGTCACTCAGAACATTAATGATGTGCCACACAAGAAAAGTCTACAATAAGACCACCAATGATCTTATTTATAGACTACTTTTCTTGAAGCTTTATATCTCTGAAAACCTGTCACTCCTGACACACCATCCATCCATTGCACTGAGAGTCTACCACTTCCCCTTTTTTCCAAGAACTCTGCATTCTATCATTGTTTATGAGAAGGTCCTCATCCATTCTTTCGTGTATACAAAAGTATTTTTTAACTTTCTTCTGCCAACGTGTTTAAGGAGTCTTAAAGTCCTACTGATCCTTTCTAGGATCCATCCATTTGCATCAGCATATGGAGTTAGCAAGTTTCCTTTAACACCATAATCCATAAGTAGTTACAGATAAAACAGCATGATCTAGAACTTCCATACATTAAGTCTTTAACCATTGTCCTAACTATTCTTGACATTAATAATGGATCCCAGATATTCAAAACTGTCAACTTCCTCAATTATTTTTCTATTGAGATGTATTCATTTTCTCAGAACATTCTCTGTACATACTTCCTTGAAGAACTAGTCTACATTAATAGAATTAAGTTCCTCTGCTCTACTTGATCTCATTTACTCTGTCAAAAATTCACTCTTCCCTGTCATTATAGAGGAGTACAGTATTCATCAGCATATTTCAGATAGCTGACCATTCTGCCATCCATCCTCATTCATGTCTTCAGCTCATCCAGTATGACATGTATGATATTTTAAGAACAGGTATTGACTAACCTTGCCTACCTAACACAATCAGTTAATTCAGCACTTGTTCTTAATGGGGCCTCTTGCTCACTGTACAAATCAGCTATCAACCTGATGTGTTGAGGAAAACCCATCACTTTCATTAAATCTCACAATTCCACATGCTGAACTTGAAAGTCTACTCAAACGTTTTTGAGTCATCTATAAAAACACATTGCCAAAGGGCATCTAAAGATTAAACTGTGGCTATAGTACTAATCTCAGATTAATGAATACTGATCTCTTCAGATCTCTAGGTCCTGTCTCCCATATCTTTATAATCAATCCATAAGAGACTCATCCCTCCATTTCCTATGGCTTTAATTAGATGTGATGGATTCCATCTGTGCCCAGAGCATAATTATTATTAAGTTCCTTAATTGTTCTTTCAGCTTCGTGTAAAGTGAAGATGGTTCCAACTCAAGATTGCCCTGGGGTCTGGTAGCTTTCACCTCCAACACCACCCAAACCTCCAGGCACTTCTCACAGTATATTCTTTCATCTGTTTTTGATATTTCATTCTTCGATATTTTTGATGTTTCGTTTGGGTTCAAACTTGTGCTTTAGTTAAGAAAGTAGCCAAATATCTTCTGTGTATTCAAAATACTTGTCTTGTCCATAATGATGGATTTCTGACTTCACTGTAATCTCTTATATTCTTAAATGTCATCCAAGAAGCCATGAAAAAGAAGAAATTAGTATGTAGCTATGAGGATAATTATCTCGAATGGCAGGCAATATAAAGTAGAATGATGTGAACAAATATCAGAATGGAAAACTGGATAAGACTTATTTGTGCCTATGGTCCAACATGTACAAATAATACTTACTGCTGGAGGAAATTTTTGAGGCATTAAAGAAGGTAGCTGACACAATGAAAAAGGAAAAATTGGTCCTTGTAGGAGATCTGAAGAGCAGAAAAGGAATGATTACCAGATTTATAGAAATATTCAGGATATGGGCTAATTATTATTAACACCATGTTCCAACAAAAAAAAAAGTTTACAAATTCATATGTGAAAAAGGAAATAGGTCTAATAATAAACTATCATAAAATTAAAATATTGACAAACCGTGAACATATTTCCATTGATGTTTAAAATATTATAATAGAATATGTAGAGAACTACAAATACTCAGAAAAAATCATCTCTATGTCAAATGACTTTGACCTTGAAATCCAAAGCAGAATTGACAGTGTTTGGAAACGCTACTGAGGAATGAAACAATGGATGAAAGAGGACCTTCCCATTTGTCTAAAAAGAAAATTATTAGATATGATTGTTCTACCAACTTTGACTTATGGTTCTCAGATTTGGGCACTAACCACTACACAGACAAAAAAAGTGCCATGTTTTCCAAAGAGCAATGGAGAGGAGTTTACTTGGAGTATCCAGATTAGATAGCATAAGAACAAGGACTTAAGAGACCTAACAAAAAATAAAAGACATCATTTGGAGAGCGAGGAAATCAAAATGGGATTAGTCAGGCCACTTGGCAAGATATCAAGATGATCAAAGAGAGCAGCAGAGTGGCTGCCGAGAGAAGGAGTCAGAAAACCTGGAAGAGAGAGAAAAACATGGAGAGGAGACATCAAAAAAAATGGCTCAGTGCCATATGGACAAGAGTGGCCCAGGATAATAACTAAATAGCAACTTCACTGCAGTCCATCAGGATAGTGTCTGAAAGCTAGAGCATGAGCTTTAAATTTTGATAAAGATAAAAACATTAATTAGTGGTATGGATTATCCTCACTTGAAGATACAACAACTAGAATTAATATGCAGTTATAAGTGAAAGCATACATTAGATAAGTGAAAACCATCACAATTATCAATTGGTGTCTTCATCTCCTGGCCATTTCTATACTTGAGCATTTGTAGTCTTGTGGTTGCATTAGTAAGAATTAGCATCATCTAGCTACTTGGAAGCCAGTCTGATTGGCAAAGTGAATACCATACCCACTCTTCAACCATTAGGATGTGGATTTAAATCCCACTATGGATATAGATATTTGTGATTATCTGACAAGTTGCTGATAATGAATTGCTGAAGCAAAGTTGATTCAGCATTAGTGGTTAATTTCAAGGAATTTTTTTTTAATCATCCATTATATTAATGGCAAAAATATCAATCGATGCAGATGAACACCAGGTGGTAGGTGACCTACACTGCCAAATGAAATGCCATCACCTTGCTTATTGTGAACCTGAAGTGGATAATGCTACATCTGCAGAGAAGGATGTCTTGACACCTAGGCTGATTTAAAACAGATCAAGTGCCACCAAAGTTTAAAAAAACTTCCTTAAAAATTAAACTCAGAAAACCTTATGAAAAAATCTTATCATTTCAACATTTGGGATAAAACTGCCAATTTGAATGATGTGCACCAACACCTACAGATATCAAAACTCTGCCTGTTTTTGATTGAACACCAAATTACTGCCAAAACATCCATAGTTCATCGAAAAACGTTCAAACTAGATTCTTTATAATTCCTTCTGCCATGAGAGTGGTATATGCTCTTTTCTGCAGTCTAATATTCCTGCCAGAGGATGCCTAGTTTTGAATATCCTCTTTTTGATCTTCAAGTGGCTTAAGGTTTCTTTTCATCACTATATAGCATCCATCTGCTGTCTCTACCTTTTCTAATTCTGAAAATCACTCTGATCTGACTTATTATCCTTCCAACTTGATTTCCTTCAATTCAACTATCCTCACAAATGAAGTCGTTTCTAGCTTTTTCCATTTCAACTGAACAATCAATCAGAAAGTAAATGCTAATCTCTTTACTATAAGCAATGACCTAAAGTAACGTGTTCATTTCCATCATACTTTTACTTCTCTCCCTTTAGACGATCACTATTGTATCCACTATCCAGATATATATACGTGCCATACACATATATAATCAAATATAATAAGACAATGATTAGGAATTTACAGAAGATTGATACAATAATATTTCCCATAAAAGGGATATCTGAAGGCTATTCATATCTGTTTAAATTCTGACAACATAGGAGGGCCTCATAGCACTCTTTGTATAAATGTTCCACAAGGAATCTATTTTGGTGTAAAGCATACCCCCCCCCCCTCCCTCCAACCCAAAGTATTCTATGTTTGGTCAAGATGGCATGTTCAGCTAGGCCAAATTGCTCAGGTTCGTGTACTGGATATAAGATTTATGTTCCTCACAATGGACTGCCACAAAGCTATTAAATTCCATCTATTAAATTCAATTTTTAGACTATGAAATTCTATTAACTTCAATTCAATTCAATTCAATTAAACAAAAAAAAATGAAATTAAATTTCAAAGATAATCCATAAAGCAGCCTCTGAAGTACTTGGAAAGAAAAATAAATTATTAAAAAGAAAAACATTAAAAATCTGGAACACAGAGATAGAAAAATGCAATAAAAGAAAAACAAATGACATACAAATCACTCCTTCAAAAACATACAAAGGAAACAGAAGAAATATACAAAAACCAAAGAAATAGAGCTCAAACCATAGTACAGAAAGCTCACCAAGATTCTTGAGACAGATTTATTAATAAAATAGAAGAAGACATGCATGGAAGACAAGACATAGCATATAAAATATTAAGGAAATTAAATAATGAAGAAATTGATGCAGCACAAATCAATATAATACAAGAGAAACAATGGATAGAACATTATAAGAATTTATGGTATGACCCAAAATTTAATAACAGAAAATAATAATGAAGAAATCAACACTGATATAGAACCAATAAAATTGGAAGAACTAAAAGAAGCAATAAAAAGTATCAAAAAATAGAAAATCAACTGGAAGTTAACCAGAACTGCATGCAGTTCTGGTTAACTGGTTTTTGAAGATTTACATAATATGCATTATATTACAACAATTCATGATGACCTTCAAAAATCAGTTTACTAATTAAACAAAATAAGCCAACAATTTCTTTTGTGAAATTTTTAATTTCACAAAAGAAAACAAAAGTTATGGCATTTAAAGGTCAGGATCATGTTAGATCAAAAAATAGTTAACGAAGTAAAGGCCACTCCCACTCTGTTATATGGTTCAGAAACATAGATGGTTAAAAACAAAGATGAAAATAAAATACAAGCTGCAGAGATGAAAGAGATTTTTAAGAACAATTAACTTGTTTGTAAACGATATATCATATGGACTGACTGGGAACCTTCAGTTATTTGCTGATGATGATGCAAAGTTGGGAATAATTATAAATAGCACTGCTGATACTGAATCCCTTCAGGAAGATTTGAATAGATCTACAAAATGCAACATCTTGCACTCAATAAGTGCAAGATGTTGCATTTTGGAGTGCAGAAATATAAGGCTGTGCACTATATTGATAGTGCTGTACTGCAGGAAGTGGATGATATTAGAGATTTATGAGTGATGGTTGAAAGTAGACTGAAGTTTATAGGTCATATTGCTAGTGTTGCAAAGGTTGCACATTGTAGTGCTGCTATGATAAGAAGTACTCTAACATGCAAGGATAAGGAAGTGGTTGTGCTACTGTATAAGGAACTGGTCACCTGGTTTTCAATGTGATGCGGAGACATTGGAGAGGATCCAGTAACGAGTGACTAAGACAATATCAGGAGTTTGGAATCCTGGCTATGGAGAGAGGTTGAAAAGATGTGGATTGAAGAATTTGGTGGATAGGAGAAAGAGAGGCGATATGATAGAGACATTTAACTTAGTGATAGGATTTTATCAGATTAATCCAGAGAGGATTATAAAAAGAGTAGAAGGTGAAAGGAGAAGAACCAGAGGTCATTCCTGAAAGTTATGTAAAAGTGAGGTGAAGAAGGGTGTCAGGAGTAGATTTTTTAGATAGAGAATTGTCAGTGAATGGAATGCATTACCAGAATGGGTTGTTAATGCAAGATGTGTTAAGGACTTTAAGATTCTATATGATAAATATGTTGTCAGTTGAATGAATCTCCCACGATGAGTCTGTCAACTCCATGGAGAGTGTAATAATAATAATAATAAAATTTAAGGATGCACAAAATTGGACCATATAAGAAATGAAGACATCAGAAAAGAATTATATATTTATAACATAAATGAAAAGATCAAGGAATATATATATATATATAGAGAGAGAGAGAGAAACGAAAAGAACATCTATTTAGGATGGAAAGATATCAGCTACCGAAAGAGGTGGTAGATACAGACCAAGAGAGAGAGAGAGAGAGAGAGAGAGAGAAAAAAAAAAAGACCAGCAACAAGATGGAAGGACCAGTGAAGCCAGAACAGGTAAATGCTTAATCCTTGAAAAGAAGAAGAAATTCAATTTTTACATAAATTTTAGTTTCAATCTTTAATTTCAACAAATACAACAGCTTATGTACCAATTCTGAAACAGTTATCTCTTCATAGAAAGCCTATATCTAATAAAAAATATAGCATGTATGGCAAGCTTTTATCAACAAAAGCAAAATGTTAACAGAGTAATAAAAAAAAGACAGCATAGGTAATTCCAACTTGTTGCAGAATTAAAGAAGTTTTTTTGGTCACTTAAGATGCATTATATAAATGTGAGGGTCAGTAAATCTCTGTTAATATTTCTGTTATCCAAAGAGTTTTTTTAATATAATTTTATATATTTCTTCATGTTTGATACAGTCTCTAAAATAAATGCTTCATCCTAGAATTCATTTCATTCGCCCTGGAGGAGAAACATAATCGGCTAGCCTTTCTAGACTTACTGATTCATTATATCCATGCTACTGATCATCATCATAATCATCCCAGTCAAAAACTCTGAACCATTAAGACCTTGTTACCCAATGGTCATAGTTTACATTCAACTGAAGGCCTACACCAAGAACTGAATTTTATTAAATCTGTCTTTACTGTCCAAGCATTTAACAGCTTTAGGCTCCCAGTCTCTAGGTCTCAAGAAGAAATCTATGATTCCTCTTCTGCATATTAAAGGAATATCTCAATGTATTGCTAAAGTTCTAAGGCCTCTCAACATCATGATGTCCTTATCAGAAAGATTACTACTAGATCCCTTGCTCTTGCTCCTGTGGCTAGTCTTACTTAGGACAGTTTGGTAGATATGCAGCAGTCCATTGTGAGGAACATAAATCTTACATCCAGAACATTATGGAGACAATTACCGTGTTAGAGACAACCATCTTGCCATGACATACATTTTGCTAACATACTGGAGACCTTTTCTCTTCACTCTGTTTAAGTGACAGCTCACATATTCCTGAATATGTGAAGAAAGCTAACATTTTTTGATGGGATGGTCAAAAAAAAGATCTAGTTGGAAAAATTAAGATTTCTGTGGTTGGTAGTACTACAAATATATATATATATATATATATATATATGTTGATAGTGCATGGAAGGTGGTTAAGGAGTGTTTGCAGGAGGCAATGGCTTACTGTATACCTAGAGTACGAATAGTAAATCAAGTAGAGGTTAAATGGATGAATAACACCAAGCTTCAGCTGCAAAAAAGAAACAACTGTGGAGAGAATTTAAGGAGAAAGGTGACCTGTAGGCACATGAACAATATAAAGCGCAGCCCAGAAAGGTAACGAGTGTGGTAAGAAAAGCAAAAGTGGATTATGAAAGAAAAAATGTATATGGCAGAATGATTTTAAAGAATGCCAATGGTAGGGAGGTAACCGAATCAGTTGATATAGTGGAATTACTGAGCAAGCACTTTGCACGAGTACAGGGGGTCCTCGACCTATGTCGTTTCGACTTTACGGCGGTAATCCCATAAATAATTTTAAAAATAAATTTTGACTTGAAGCAGCGCAACGTAAAATTCAAATGTCGCGGGCGAACTTGTTTGTCAGCATGGTGGAAGAATACACCATTACGCAGCGTTTGTTTGGGAGAAGTGGCGTCGCTTGGGTCCCAGCATACATTCTTTGGGTACCGCGTGCTTTGTTTACATCCTCTCTCACTTCTGTGTTCATGTTTTTTGCGACTTCTTACCCTTCAATATGACTCCCAAACGTAAGGCAGACTCTTCCGATGGCAGTGTGTCGAAGAAAACAAAAGCCATTACATTAGAAGTGAAATTAGACGTTATTAAAAGGGCAAAAAAGGGAGAAATGCCAACGAACATCGGCCGCGTGTTGAACCTAAGTGGTACCACAGTCAGGACTATTATCAAGTATAAAATTCACATCCTTGAACACATGAAAAGATTGGCGGATTGGAAAGGATTCTCATTTTTATGTTTGTTTTTTTATTACATTTTCATTTTTGTCATTTTTCAGTACTATACAGTAATTATGTTCTCCCTTTCATTTTCCTATGGCCTAGTTCTGTTTCTTGATATATACGTATGATTTAGGGTGTTTTAGGTTAGGTAAGTAACTTAGGCTATGGTAATTCTGACTTGCATTGAAAATTGCCTTATGTTGGTCTGTAGGAACGGATCTCCGACATAACTTGAGGACCCCCCCCCCCCCATATATCATCCAGGTGGTGATATTGCAGGAATGAAGGAACCAACAGCTTATATTGGAATTGTGGTGAATGAAGTGGAGGTGAATAGTCTATTACAAAACCTCAATGTCAATACATCTGTGGGATTGGATGGTATACCAGCTCGTATCGTACATGAAGCAGCTAAAGAATTGTCAGTGCCCTTGACCATTTTGTTTAATTTGAGTCTCGGGTAGTCCCGAGGGGGTGGAAAGAGAGGAAAATAGTTCCACTGCATAAAGGAGGTTCCAAGACTGCTGTTGTAAATTACCGACCGATCAGCATATCAGGAGTCATTGTCAAGGTCTTGGAGAAAGTAGTCAAAAGGAAAATACAGAAATGGATAGATGAAAATGGGATACTGTATGGGGGACAGCATAGTTTTGTGAAGGGTAGATCATGCCTCAGTAACTTGCTCACGTTTTATAACACAGTGACGGCTGAACTGGACAAGGGTAATGGGTTTACAGTGATTCGCCTAGACCTTGCTAAGACCTTCAACAGGATACCACATGGAATTCTAATCAGTAAACTGCAGCATATGGGGGATGGATATAGAGTTGGTGAGATGGATAGGAGGGTGGTTGATGGAGAGATCTCAGAGAGTAGTTTATTCAGGAGTAGAGTCCAAAAGATGGCCTGTGACCAGTGGTGTGCCTCAGGGTTCTTTTCTTGGACCACTACTGTTTAATTTGTTCATTAACGATATAGGAAAGGAACTGTTCATTTGTTTGCTGATGATGCAAAGTTGGGTAGAGCAATAGTGAATGCACAGGATGTCAAATTTTGCAGGATGATTTGGATAGTTTGGAGGACTGGGCTAAGGAGAATGGATGTCAATTTAATGTGGCAAAATGTAAGGTTATGCATTTTGGGGTGAAACGATTAGCAGCAGTATACCACATTGGTAGAACTCAACTCCAGGAGATTGACGAGGCTAGGGATTTGGGAGTGTTGGTGGATAGGGAGTTGAAGTTTAGCGGGCACATTGCAAAAGTGACTAAATCAGCTCATCGAATCACTTGGTTACTGAAGAATACTTTGAGGAGCAGAGACAAGCAAGTTATTGTTCCTCTGTATCGAGCCTTGATAAGACTCCATCTTGACTACTGTGCCCAGATCTGGGCACCAGGGTTTCTTCTTGATGGGGAGGAGATGGAGAGGATCCAGAGGTGAGTGACCAAGATGATAGCAGGTCTATGGAACAAACCTTATGAGAACAGATTGAAGATTTGTGGGTTGCAGAAATTGGGTGATAGGCAGAAAAGGGGTGATATGATTGAGACATTCAAATTACTGAAGGGTTTCTATAAGATTAATTCAGAAGATAATTTTGAGAAGGACTGGTGGTGGGAGGACTAGGGGCCACCCATGGAAACTGGGCAAGAGTGTGGTTAGGAAGGGTGTTAGAGGTAGGTATTTTACTTGGAGAGTGGTGAATGAGTGGAATAAGCTGCCAGAGTCTGTTGTGGGTGCCATGACTGTGAATGAGTTCAAGGCGAAGTATGATAGATACTGTGTGAATGTTGAATAGTTGTTCTTGACTAGGGCCTCCCTCGATGAGCCTAACGACTCCTTGGAGTTGCCTGTAATAATAATAATAATATTCTTCAAATGCAAAGATAAAAACCATTACAATATAATCATTCTAAACATATGAAATGTTCACAGAATGATTCCCAATGGCTTTTTCTACCTCAAATATAGATATATACTCTTGACTGTATTTGTCTTGGTCTCATATGGAGGTGGTAACCTTTTTCTTCATCCCAGAAACTCGGGTTTATTGTCTTGCAAACTTTTCAGAAAATTTGATCAGAAAGTAACCTGCATTAATAGACATAATATGCCTTAGATGCTTTGGGAGTAGTTCAAAATAACTCAACCCATTCCTCTTGAATATTTTCTTCTACAGTTCTGTCAATGTTTGTATATCATTTAACAATCTTTCAGAATTGCATTTGCTTAACAGTAATGTCAAATAGACAAAATATGCAAATTAGTAATTAAGCTATCTACTTTCACTTGCATTATGTAAAACAGACTACAGTTTACTATCCAGGTGATTTCTTTTTGAAAGACTGAAGAAAATCAGAATAAAATACCTACAGCCATTTCAACCACATGGAAAAGCTGGGTCTTACAGGTCATTCTATCTCAAAATGCAATGAACAAATAAAACAGGGAAAAATGATATGCATTAAGAATAGAATATGTAATTTTCTACAAGCAAGGCTTTTTCACGAATGTAAATTCTGAAAATAGCATCCCAGTTTAGGCAAAAATAACTGCTTGCTCCTATCCAAATGGGAAACTGTCCTAAGCAGATATCAAAATGAACCAGATGATGCAGAACCAAATGCTGATTGGATTGGGCTGGGCAAGTAAATAGTGCATTTGCTTTCCAATTAAACTGCACATTCAAATCTTGCCATGAGCATGAATGTTTGTGAATGACTTCAGGTGACAAATGAATTTCACAGCCCTTTCAGAGAACTCGATTTAATTTTAAATACATCACCATCTTCATCAAATTTCTGATATGTACCCTCAAGGAGGTATACAGGATATAACGATAGTACTACATGAAAAACTTACATCATTACTAACTTCCTATCAATGTTTTAATTCACATCAATTTGTTATCTGTCAAGACTCCAACATTATCAGATCTTATATTTCTATCTTCTAAGGCACTTTTTACTGTATCAATTACCTGTACGTTGGTCTTGCTTTGGGTATTTTTTCCAGCCAACCTGTCAGAGAACACTTGTTTTGCTAATTTTTCCTCTCCCATTCTGATTAAGTGACCATATCACCTGAGATTAGCTCTGCTAACACATTTCTGGAAGCTAACAATGTCAAGTTCTTTCCTAATATCCTCCTTTTTAATATGATATTGTCGATACCATCTGTTCACACTCCTAATCTTTCTCAGGACTTTCATATCTGTGGTTTCTAGTCTTTGGTCAAGTGTTTTATTTCTAACCCAACTCTGATCCATAAGTTAAAATTGGTTTCAACACTGTCTTCTATACAGCTAATTTAGTGTTTTGACTAATCTCTTATTCCATATAAATTAATTCAGTTGACTTCCTACCATACCAGCTTCGTTGATTCTGTTGTCTATTTCCATATTTAATCTACCATCTTCATTAAAAATTGTGACTGGGTAGCTGAAATGTTTAACTTGTTCTATAGGTTCTCTATTCACAATGCAGTTGATATTTTCGATGCTTCTAGCTATTTTCATTGTCTTGTCATTGCCGATATTCATACCAAGTTCATTACAACAGTTATTCAATTGAGTCAGGGAATCCTGCAGACTTGTACTGGATTTATTTAAAAGTATAACATCTGCAAAAAGTAAAGAGCTGAAATTAACTTCTCCA
This sequence comes from Typopeltis vanoorti, assembly GCF_054136105.1. Classification (NCBI taxonomy): domain Eukaryota; kingdom Metazoa; phylum Arthropoda; class Arachnida; order Uropygi; family Thelyphonidae; genus Typopeltis; species Typopeltis vanoorti. The sequence continues at coordinate 25,152,077 of NC_143566.1, read as the reverse complement.
ATTTTGATATCAGGTTCAATACTGCTTTCCTTCATAATGTCATCCATACACATAATGAATAACAGAGGGGATAATGTACATCCTTATCTGACACCAGATTTAACAAACCATCTTCCTGTACTTCCTTCAATTCTAACTGCTGATTTGCAAAATTAAGTACTGCTTGATATAATGCCCCATCGACACCATATAACTGCAGTGTTTAGAATAGCTTTTCTCTTGGCATCGTGTCATATGCCCTTTGCAGGTCTACAAAACTTAAATACAGATCTTTCTTATATTCCCACAATTTCTCAATTATTTGTCGTAAAGTGAAAACCTAATCCTGACAGCCTCTATTTGGCCTGAATCCAGCTTGTTCTTCATCAAGCTTCTCTTCCACAATCCTTCTCAACTGTTTCTGAAGTATACTTGCATAAATCTTACCAGGAACACTCAGTAGGGAAATACCTCTATAATTCATACATTCAATTTTATTTCCCTATTTATATATGGGTACTAGGAGAGCTCTAGTCCAGTCATCTGGAATTTGTCCCTCTGTATGGATTTCTGAACTATGCAGTGCAGCCAATGCCAAACTTTTATAACATTTCAGCATTTCTGGTCAAATATCATCTACTCCAGTTGTCTTTCCATATTTCAGGCTTCTGATGGCTTCTAATATGGATATGTATTCCTGATTGTATGCCTGTTAAGTGTTTTTTTACCATTGTGATGTCAATGCTTGTTTCATTTAGCAATTTTTCGAAGTAATTACTCCATACATTAAGGATATCTTTTTTTTCTCTGGCTTTCATGTCACCTTTATCATCTATAATTCCTTTTACAGAACTTTTTCCTCCATTTCTGAGCTTTTTCAACAGCCTCCAGAATATTTTGCCACTTTCCTAATATTTATTTTCTATGTTCTTACCAGTCTTTCCATGACTTGTTTAGGTAGTTTTACAAAGCATTTAACTTTCTTACATTTGTTTCTGTATTCTCAAAGTGCACAAGCTGATTATTCGCCAGGAACTTTCGATATGCTTTCTTCTTTTCCTTCACTGCCTCTAACTTCCTGTGTCCACCATGGAGTTATGATTTTTCTATCCTTGCATACAACCACATGCCTCTCCAAATCAATCAATGTTTTCTTCAGGGCGTGCTGCTGAATCTCCAAGGTTTGGTTCCAGTTCTCAAACTCTTTCATTTTTTCTTGAATAACGTTTGTGTATTTTAGTCTACAATTCACATCACAGAGCTGCTCAACTTTTTTTCACTTTAAAACTTTCCTACATGTTCTTCTTTTCAATATGAAATTCAGTTTTATCCTGCTCAAGACTAAATGGTGATCGCTTCCAATTTCATATCCTCTGTACACTCTGGTACCGGAGAAAACATAAATATCAAGAATAACATAGTCAATGAGACTTATTATTCCTTGCCTCTTCTCTCCATGTGAATTTGTGCACATTTTTATGTCGGAACATTGTGTTAGTAATAACCAGTCCAGGGCAGAAATCCAATAGGTATTTGCCATTATTATTAGCTTTGCTCTTTTCTCCAAATTTTCCCAAAATATTTTTGTATGTCTGACAATCATTTCCTACTCTGCTATTTAAATCCTCAACAAGAACCAACTTTTCATTTTTCATTGTGTCAGCTGCTTTCTCTGAAATCTCATATAATTCCTCTACTTGTACCTTATTAGAGTGTTCATAGGCATAAATAAATGTCATTGTCCAGTTCCCGATTCTGATATTTGACCACATCACTCTACTTGATATTGCTTGCCATTCAAGAAAATTAGCCTCACATTTTGTGTTCAATACTATAGCTACTGCTTCGTTTCCTTGATTGTCATTGCCTGAATATAACATTTTTTATTTATGATTCGGAAAGATCTCACCATTGTTTTTCTTTTTTTTTTTTCAGTTACCCCTACTATGTTGATCTAGTATTTATCCAATTCTTCTGCTAGTTCCATTTCTTTGTCATTCAGGCTTCTTATGTTGATAGTACCAATCTTGAACTGTGGTGATGTTGAGTTGGGATGTGTTTCAGGATCTGTTCCAGTAGCTGACTTTTCACTGTTAGCCCTAGTTCCTGGCGAAAACAATGTGGGTCTTGTTTAACTAGTGACAATGCCCCAGTCAATATGAAGTTCTGTCATCATGTACCATCATTTTACATTGTGGTTTAAGCCAATAAGAATACAATTTGGTCAGCTAAATCCCAAATTACCAATCCATCCTCATTAGTTCTGTATCCAGGTAGATAACTAATAGGCTGCACCACGAGAAGGTGAGGATTGGACATTAGGTCAGAAGCACTGGTCAGTTCTCCGCATTCCTTTAAAGGATATGTGGAGGTCTCCTCTCAGTTATACAGCTTTGACCCCAATTTTAAAATTTTAAATACAAAATCTCCTTAAATCTTTTGCTTACTTCATATTTAACAAAGACTGTTACAAGAGATGATAAAAATACAAGGACAGCAATGGTGGGAGAGAGACTTTTAATATTAATAATGATTTTAAATCACTGAATTTAATATTTACCTTAAGAAACTCAAAGAGATGTTGGAGCAACCCAATTCTGACTTCATCCAGATCACGTAGGAATCCTGAAAAGACAGGAAGTAGATCTTTTGCTGTTAATTCATTCCCCAGGATAACAGCTAACTCATGCAAACTTGATGCTATTGTTCTTCTGACTTTCCACTATGAATAAGTGAATTAAAAAAAAAAAAAAAAAGAAACACTGAAAGCAGATCTGTGATTGTTAGTAAATAATGAACATGCCATTGAAATCATTCATCAGTGCTTAATGTAATGTTAACTTTCAATGCTAACTAATAGCGTAAGTGAAAAAAATATCTTTAACAAACACAGGTTGTAATAAGTTTTTTTTAACAAATGTTATGAAGTATCCTAAATATTATTATATAATCATTTCCTGATATCTAATAATATATAAGTACCATATATATGATATTTAAGGGATGCAGAAGATCCTATGAGAGTATAGGTCTGTTTCCTGATATCCTGACAACATCTATTTTGCTAACCTTTCCCTTCCTTTCTTTAAGTGACCATTACACATTTAAGATTGGTGTGGTTCTTGTATTATAACTTTTAACCCCCCCCCCCCACTGAGTAAATTTGATGCTTAACTTTTCAGAGGCCCTTGTAATCATGCAAGGTCCTAAGTTACAGCTTGTCTAGCTTATATGTAAATCCAGCCATTCTGTTCACACATTCCTAAAAGCTAATGTTTTCCTTTCTATTTTCTTAAAATGTTAATATGATTCTGAAATTAGTGCCATCTCTTCAATCCTCTAATTTTCCTCACAACTCTCATATCACTTCAGGTCTTCAAATCAACAGTTTTATATCTAACTCAGCTTTCATATCTAAGTTAAAATGGTTTAGATGCAATCATACATAATGTTAGTTTAGTGTCCTTGCTAATTTCTCTATGTTATTCTATATAAATTTATTCAACCAGCTTCCTACCATACCAATTTTCCATTATTGCTGAAAACTGTCCCTATTTAGATGAAATAGGAACAGTTTCCCTATGGCTTCTGAGAATGCAGAAGCATTCTCATAATATCTCATCTAATAACCCCTCTCCTCAATTTGAAGCAATGAATATAGCTACATCAGAAATGCTACCTAATATAACAATAACCGCAAAAAAGCACTTCTTTTCAAATATGCAATATTTTCTCTTACTTCACAAGATAATTTCTTTAAAACCAAATTTCCTTCAGAATAGTTTTTTTGTTTACTCCCACAAAAGCAAAGTGCTCAATATTATTTCTTGCTATTTTTGCCCTAATTGAACATCAAAAATAATTGTAAGAATGGCATTATTAATATTACTTTAGATGCATGTTACTGAAAGGGATTAACTAAGTCATAATAATTTGTTTCATAACTTTTTATTTCAATTAATAATTCAACTGGAAGGCTTCAAACATACCAGGTCATTAGTAAAATGCTTCCAAAAAGATAAGTGTTACTGTAATTTGAAATACTGATTACATTATAGTAGAATATTGTTTGTTTTTGATAGCTTAGTGTATCTATCTGCATGATTGTGAGGTTGCTACAATTTTTTTTTCCCTTTTTACTGAATTTTGAAGATTACCTAGAATGAAACAATATTGTATGAATGAGATATGCATACCATGCAATGCAAAAATAAAATGTAATTAATAATGTAGGATTTACTGAAAATGGTTTGTTGTACTGAGTGAAACTTGCATGAGTGGCAAAAAGTGAATATGTTTGTAGAGAGAGAGACTAAACAGGAGACAAGAGAAAGTATGGATTTGTAGAAAGTATAATATTTGTTAGATTAAGTCATCCACAAATGAAAACAGACTTACAGCATGAAAGCTAGCATAAATGTGAGTGCAAAACACTGTGGGAGCAAAAGAACATACGAATGAAGAAATGAAAGTTCGAGATTATAGCAGTGAAGAATGTTGAAAAAATGAATAAACAAAAGTGAGGGAGTAAAAGAAAGGAATGGCAGAATCAGAAGTAGTCGGATTGCAGGAACAAGAGAGCATACAACTGCCAGAATGCAAGATTTGAAGAACAAGTTGTTCAGAATGAAAGACTGCAAAAAGATAAAATGAAGGAAATTAGAGAAAAAGAGGTGACAAATGACTCAAGAATAGTAATGTATAGAAATTCCATTATTAGAGGTGTGGTTAATGAGAGAGTCCACAAGGTCTGTTTTCTAGGAAAGAGAAAAAGCAAAATAAATGATGCTTTGGATATAAGTAAACAAGTAAAAGAGTTAAAGGTGGTGAGAACAAATGTTTGATTGGACATAAGGAAGTAAGTGAGGAAAGTTATAATGACAAGATGATACAGCAAGTGAGAATCACAAATAGTATGCTGGCACAGCTGTGTGAGGAAAGGGAGTGCAGTTTGTAGATGTGGTGTAAGCCAACTGGAGTGACTGTTGATTGAAGGATGTGCTATGTGAGAAAGAGATCAAAAGAAGTAAGACATGAAATGAAGTGAAAGATAAGAGAGCGGATTGGATGAGACTGAAGTGCTTGTTAATAGTAATAGCAGTAGTGTGAGAGATGAAGAGAAAATGGGAATGTTCTTAAGAATGACAGGGAGATACGGAATAAAGAAAGTTAATATCAGAAGTAGTAGGGGATGTGTGTATGGGGATGATCAACATAGGAATAGAATGGCATTCAAGGATAGTTTAGGCCGAAGAGATAAGGATAAGTGGTGATAAAAGTAAATTGGACATGGGCAGGTATAGTAAGGAAATCACTACCAACAGATGGCATAGGTAAGACTGGTTACAGACCCCCTAAAAGGGAACTGCGGTGTTTACTTGTGAATGTCAGGAGCATCAGAAATAAGGGAGATGAAATTGTTCTTCTGATTAAGTTTATCTTTCCAAAGATTGTTGGAATAAGTGAAACATGGTTAGATCAGAATGATATCCTGATAGGAATGTGTTTTTTTTGTAAGGATAGAAAGGACAAGAAGGGGATGGTGCTGATGATATCAGTGGTAGAATTATGTCTACGTAAGATAGAGTTGTAAAGGGAGATAGTGGTAACAGTTTTGAAATGTATGGATGGTGTGAGGTGGTGGTTGACAGGAAGATATATTTAGTCAGATGTTGCTATAGGTCAGGGAACGTAGAGTGATGATGAAGAAATGAACAGGCAACTTGTATTAGTAAATAGAGCACAAGCTAACTTATTTGCCAGGAACTTTTGATATGCTTTCTTCTTTTCCTTCACTACCTCTTTAACTTCCTGTGTCCATCAGGGAGTTCTGATTTTTCTATCCTTTCAGACAAATCACCACATGACTCTCTGGCTAAATCAATCAGGGTTTTCTTCAAGGCTTACCACTGAATCTCTAAGGTTTGGTTCCTGTTCTCAAACTCTTTCATTTTTTCTTCAATAATCTTTGTGTATTTTAGTCTACAGTTCACATCTAAGAGCTGCTCAACTTTTATTCACTTCATAACTTTCTTACATGTTATTCTTTTCAATACGAAATTCAATTTTATCCTGCTCAAGACTAAATAGTGATAACTTCCAATTTCAAATCCTCTGTACACCGTGGTGTCCTACACCAGGGAGAAAACATCACTATCAACAATAACATAGTCAATGAGACTTTTCTTATTCCTTGTCTCTTCTCTCCATGTGAATTTGTGCACATTTTGATTGGAACATGGTGTTAGTAATAACCAGTCCATGTCCTGAGCAGAAATCCAACAGGTATTTGCCATTATTATTAACTTTACTCTTTTCTCCAAATTTTCCCAAAATATTTTTGTGTGCCTGACAATGATTTCCTACTCTGCTATTTAGATCCCCAACCAGGGCCAACTTTTTGTTTTTCATTGTGTCAGTTGCTTTCTCTAAAAGCCTCAAAAAATTCCTCCACTTCTACCTTAGTAGAACCTTCTTTCAGACCATAGGCACAAATAAGTCTCATTGTCCAGTTCCCCATTCTGATATTTGCCAACATCACTCTACTTGAGACTGCCTGCCATTCAAGAAGATTAGCCTCGTATTTAGTGTTGAATACTATGGCTACTCCTCTTTTCCTTGATTGTCATTGCCTGAATATAACATTTTATATTTATTGCTCAGAAAGATCTTACCAGGTTTAGTCTTTTTTGTTTTAGTCCCCCTATTATGTCGATCTGGTACTTATCTAATTCTTCAGCTAGCTCCATTTCTTTGCCTTTCAGGCTTCTTATGTTGATAGTACCAATCTTTAACTCTGGTGATGTTGAGTTGGGGTGTGTTTTCAGATTTGTTCCAGTAGTTGACTTTTCGCCCTGGTTCCCTGGCGAAAACAATGGGGGCCTTGTTGAACTGGGGAACACCCCAACTGGCATGAAATTTTGTCATGTTGTACCATCATTTTGTATTTTGGTTTAAGCCAATGAGAATACAATTTGGTCGGCTAAATCCCAAATTGTTTGTTAAATCCCAAATGCCCATCCTTGTTCGTTCAGTATCCAGGTAGATACCCAACAGGGTGCACCACGAGAAGGTGAGGATTGGACATTAGGTCAGAAGCCCTGGTCGGCTTTCTGAATTCCTTTAAAGGCTATGTGGAGGTCTCCTCTCAGTTATACAGCTTTGACCCTTTAGCACCCCCACCTTGGGTGTATATATGTTAAAGTTACCAAGAAATTTTATATACTTGGTTTTAATCCTTTTCCCAAGTAAACAAAATAAAGTTTTGCATGTTTCCCAGGTCTGGCTCCCACTGAAGAAACATCAATAAAGGTCAAAACCAGTCTGGGTAGTGGCCCCTTCTCATTATGCAATGCATTATACACGCCTAAAAGGGGGGATTGCTTTGCATTATGGGATACATACTATGGCAAGTGATACGAAGTCATTAGCCTCTATATACAAGTAGCTCAGACTTAAATATATTTAATGTGCAAAATTGTGTTTTGCATTGGGAAAACCAAGTATATAAAATTTCTTGGTATCTTTGACACACACACACACACACACACACACACACACACACACACACACACACACACACACACACACACACACATTCAGTTTTGCCTGCACCTTACACTTAAATATCATTAAATTAGTTTCTAGAATATTAAATGTCATTATGGCACTGACAAAAAACATTACTTCACCCTAAACTTCAAAGCATATCACCTCAGTTTTATGAAGTGTGGAAATGTTTGCAAAAAATATGTACAAAAAAAAATTCTTCTCAATAACATTTTTAAAATTAAAAACTGGCATAGAACTAAAAATTCCAGATTCTAAAACAAATGGCAATTAAAACCATTCACTCTTTATGAATAAAATTTATAAACAATGTGTACTTCAAGAAATAAAAGGACTAACTCACATTCTGCCATACCTGCATGTCTGATGATAGCATCTGGTACGTCTGCCTCAGACATGGCCAATATTTTCGACCTAGTGTCAGAGCAACTGCAGGAAGACTGTATGCACAATGCCGATTAATCTCATTATCTAAATTTTGAGATGCAGGATCTGCCATAGCTGTATAGCTTTCTAAAAGATTAGGAGGAACTATATCCTATATAAAAATTTGAAACAAAAATAAATAAATAATAATAATCATTTGATGTGTATGTGTGCTATGTATGACACTTGCCAAAGTGAAACAAATAAAGTTCAAACACAAGTTCAAATCCTGACCATGGCAATGGTGTTTCTGAATGGCTATTGGTAGATGAATTTTATTGCCCAATGTGACACCACACTCCTGAATTTCTGTGTCTGGTCTCTAGATTATGCAAAAAATAAAGAAAGAAAATATAAAACATAAAAAAAATCCTCAGCCTACCCACAGGACTAATTGTACTACAGGATTAAAATCTTTCAAGAAAGAAAGTCACGTGACAAAAAATCTAACTGCATATTCAGTGAGTTGTATCATCATTTAAACTGATTGACAAATTGATTTACAATGTGAAAAGTCAGCTACTGGAGCAGACTCAGCAGATTCAAGATGAACACCAGCAATGTAAGAAGCATCAAAGGAAAAAAGTGGAAATGACAGAAGAATTAGAGAAATGTAATGTCAACATAATTAGTATTACTGACACAAAATAGACAAAAACAGGCAAAATTCTTCTAAATAACAAACAAGATGTTATATTCAGGAAATAGGGATCAGAAAAAGGAAGGAATAACTACGGTATTCAACAATAAACGAGGATCTTGAATAGCAAACATCAAATAGCAACATGTTGTGAGCAAATATTAAGATGGAGACTTTGACAACAAGATTTATTTACATCTGTGTTCTATTAAGGAAGAGTGAAAGAATTTTTCTTAGACACCAGAGAGGACAGCTGATACAAAGAAAAAGTTGGCTTGATTGGAGATCCAAACAACAGAGTAAGAAATGAATACCAGACCTACAGAAATCTTTGGGAAAGCATTTGGAGAAAAGAGCAAGGGTAATAAGGTTACAATAATGGTAAGCACCTCCTAAATTTTTAGTTATGACTTGTTCATGTTTTAAACAAGTCATGTTCAAGCATAAAGATGTCTTCTCTCATGTGAATTTGTGCAAAAGAAATAAGAAAAGTCATTGGTTAGGCTATTGTTGATGGCAATACTTCATACTTTCCACTGGTTCAGGACAAGAGCAGATGGGAGATTTGAAAGAGAAAATGATTGTCATTTAGTTTTGAGGAAGAGGATAAAATTGAATCTATTAAAAATAAAAGTGTGCAAAAAGTTTTAAAAATAATCAAAGTTGAACAGCTTTCAGATATGAACTGCACACTCAAATATATAAACATTATTTCAAGAAAAATAATGTTGGGAAACAAAAACCAAACCTTGGAGAGACCTGTGGCAAGTTTAAGAAAATGCTTTGTGGACTGATACAGCCAGAGAGACACATATGAAGTCATCTGCAAAGACAGAAAAATCTAACTCATGACAGGCTCTCAGGATGCTAAAGCAGCAATTAAAAAAGAAAACTTATCCCAAGTTCCTAGCAAGTAAGTCAGCATTTGCTCTGAAAGAGTAATTAGAAAAATGGGAGAAAGCAAACAGTGTAAAAATAGCCAAGCAGGGGAAGATTTTGGTAAGAATGCAGAAGATAAACACCAGAAAGAGCAGTGGCACACTCAGGATTTAATCTTCAAGGGAGCCGAGCATTCAATATTTAATCGAGAGGGTGAGTAGACGATTTGAGAATACGCACTACGCATTGCATATAAGCTATGACTGAGCATCTGCCAATACATGATACCAGTGATCTCCTCTGGCCTGGCACGGTCAAACGAAGTTGAGCCCGAGCACTACTTCGTTTGCCTTGCGTTCACAGCGACCAGGATTTCCGAGCGCAATAGAGTATTCCCACCTTATGTGACCGCTAATTCATAAGTAGCATAGAAATAGAAGACACGACACAGCATAAATTTTTTTAAAAAAATGAATTTTAATTAGGAAAAGATTTTTTGAAATTTTTCTAGAGTTTTTTCCTTTTTCTTTTAGGGGGAGCCAGGGCCCATGGCCCCCCTCCCTGGGTGTGCCAATGAGGAAGAGGAAGAAGTGTTCTGGAATATACTGAAAAAAAAAATGGAGAAAAGAAGACAGTAAAACAAATTAAAGATAATACAGGCAACATGAAACCTGATAAAAAAAATTCTAGACAACTAGAGGAATCACTTTGAAAAACTACTAAATGAAACAGTAAGTTACAAAACAGCAGTCGCAAATATTCAAGAGGGCTGCACTAAGAAAGAAGTACATCTCAATACCTAACATATTGGGAAAAGAAAAAAAAAACTGAAATGGTAGAAAGGCAACTAGAGTAGATAATATTTGATTAGAAAGGCTCAAATATGGAGGTATAAAATCCTTTCTTTTAAGCTTACACGGTGATCCAAATGCATTTTTGAAAATTATAGAGACAACTACCATGTTTGAATAAAAACTTTAGTTTAATATAACTAAAATCTACATTCGACGTTTTGACCTTTATGTCAAGGTCATCTTCTGGAGCATACAGCTATACACAGAAAACAAGCTACACTACAATCAAACTGGTTTGTTAAAGATACTGACCAACCGCTACAACAATTGTTGGCCTAACTTCTGGTGAAAAAAATAAAAAATAAAAAATTATACATCAACGCTCTTTGGTTGTAGAAATACATTGAGTGCAACAACAAGTATCTATCTATATACATATATTAACATCATGATTATACTTGTACATTCCAGCCAGTTGGAATGGTTTCTAATACTAGCTGAAGATTGGTTAGAGTCCTGACTTATGCTGGATCTTATATATTAGGTAGGCTGAATATGTGCCATCCAGATCCTTGGAATTTTCATGCCATCTTTGTTGTTGATATTTGGGTGGTTTATCAGGATTTCGCAGGCTTTCTTAAATTTCTTTTCATACCAGGTTTTTGTGTGGTGTAAAGAGCGGATGCTTTTCCAGTTGATTTGATGTAAGGTGTTGAGCGCGTGGTCTGAGAGGCCTGCTTCACCATAATGGTTATATTTAATGTGTCTAATGTGTTCTTTCTTGCGTATGGAGATTGTCTGTCCTGTTTCACCAATGTATGGTGAGTTACAGGTGCAGCGGATGCAATAGACTCCAGGATGTGCTAATGTGAGGAGAGGATCCTTAGAGGAGTTGAATATGGTTTTAAGTTTAGTGGGTGGTTTAAAGGTGGCATTAAGGTTATAATGTTGTAGGATTCTGTTGATTTTTTCTGATAACCCTTTAATGTATGAGATGGCTATGGTTTTACTGTAATCTGGATTCGTTTTTGTTGTTGTTTTATGGAGTATTTTATTACTAGTATTTTTGTTATAGCCATTATTTATGAATGTGTCGCATGATTTTTAGTTCTTGTTTTAGGGCTTGTTGGTTAGAGCAAATTATTGTAGCTCTGTTTTTAAGGGTGTTAATTGACTCCATATTTTTGTGATGGGTGGTGGTATGAATTAGCATGTATGTATTGGCCAGTGTGTGTCGGTTTTCGGTAGACCGTGAAGGATAGACTGCCTGAAGGAAGATGTGCGACTAGTGTGTCTAGGAACGGGAGCGAATTTTGAATTCCTCTGAAATATTCTCATTAGTTTTATTTCTCTTTTTGTAAGCAAGTAGTATAAATGCTCTACTCCAATCATATGAAATTTAACTCTCTGACCAGGCCTGCTGAATTAAATTTCATATGATTGGAGTAGAGCATTTATACTACTTGCTTACAAAAAGAGAAATAAAACTAATGAGAATATTTCAGAGGAATTTTCCAATGTTTCAAGTAAAATTTATATAAGCATTCTTAAAAAGAGGCCTGCAAGAAAATCTGCAGAAGACAAGAAGCTCTTGAAGAACAACAGCTGGATTAAAGGTGGATAGAGGTAGTTGGAATCGAATTTTCACTTTAAGACAAACAGAAATAATGGAAATATAATAAGGATCTATATGTAAGTTCTGTAGATCTGGAAAAAGCATTTGACAAGAAGCCAAGAGAAAAGTTGCTCAAAATGCTGTTTAATGGTGAATTATATTGAGTAATACATTTAGGTTTTTAAATCAGCAGTTAGAAGTGAAGGAGGAACAAGATGGCCATGTATAAAATCAGTTGTGAAATGAGAGTAGACACTATCTACAATTATTTATCAATCTATATGGATCAGATTATGAAGGAAAGTGTCATTGGGCATAATATTAAAACTGGAGATGTTAATTTTAGCTCTTTACTTTATATATTAAATAAATCCAACATAAGCCTGTGCGAATCCTTAACTAAACTAAATAACTGATGTAACACAAATTCCGTATTTAAATTCACAAATAAAAAGAAGACAAATACTGTTTTCAAATAGGCTGGAACATTGAAAACAGCTGTGTCCTGAATGGGAAACGTATGAATAAGTAAAACTGAGGTTATTACTATAACATTGCAGTTGTCTCCATAATTTATTAAAACAAATATCAGCTATATAGGCACGTTTTTTTTTTTTTTTTAAATAAAGGAGGGAAACTTTTCCTGGAATGGAAAAGAATTTGGAAAAATGAACACTGAAAAATCCTGGTTAGGAACAGGATTCTTAGCATCAACCAGGAAAAACATCTCTGCGCCATGGCACACTACCACAGATCGGATGAAATGCTCTGGTTAATAACATTACTCTGACAATCACCATAACAAAATTTGCCTATCTAGTTTAAAGCAATGAAAATATGATTTATCATCACCCATACCACAGCTTTCTGACTATCCAATGTTCAATGAAAAGCCAAAGAGTGCCTTGAGTTTGATGTATCATAGTTCTTCATGGAAACTGAAGCTATAGAGTTCAGTATGTAATGCTCTGTCACAGACTATCCACAGTTGGAGTTTTGGTTGAGAGAATCTACTCATATCCATGGAAGAATGCAAAACCATTTTCAGCAATCTTCGCATCCAAGTTTGTCAGATAATGTGGTTCTGGTTGATTACTGTGTTTCTCTTCCCCATCACATTTTCATCTTTTAATTACGTCAGCTACAGTTGACTTGATTGGCTACAATTGCGCTTCAACCACATGAATTTATTTACTATAGCGGTAGTATAGGCTAAAATACATATGCTAGATAACACCTTGCTGGAAGTTAACTTTAACACACTTCCCCTATTGAGATTGTACAAAATAACGTTATTTGGCATATAATCCTGCCTTTACACTTTGATGTGTCACGTGGCGTATTACTGGTATACAGTACTAGAAAAATATGGGAATGTCTGTATAAGTTCTTCAATTATTTTCTATGGAATTTTAATTTATTGCATAGATAATAATTATTACCAAATATAAATTATCATCATCTAAATCTACGTACTTTGTAGATTATGTAACCATATAAACACATAAATATGTAATAGAAATTATAATAAAACATTCACAAAATAAGATGAGACTAATTTTTAACATGGTTCAAAATATTAGAATATTCCAAATTTTTCCGATTGGTTTTGAGGAGAGCATAGAAATAGTATATATTTCAGTAGCTGTGAGATTGACTCATGTATGAGGAATCATTTGTGCATGGATTTCAGTTAATCATTGCTAAACATGGGTCAAATGAGTAACATATCAGAAGTTTTGAAGGCTAAACTCAACAGCTTATAGCTAAGGAATTGAAATGTTCTCAAGCAAGCATGAGTATAGTATTGAGACAGTATTCTAATCACCAGAGCTTTCAAAATAATAGCTGAAATAGTGGCAGAAAGGTAATAACTACATCAAGAGATGAGAGGAGATTGAAGAATATCGTAAAGAAAAACCGCTTCTGAAGTGTAACATTTTCACAGGAGATGGAAAGAACTAGGTGTGAATGTGTCTTAATCTACGACATTGAGACAGCTTTGAAATTGGGTTTAAATCACGTTTGCCTAAGACGAAGCGGCTTATGACTTCCAAGCAAAAGGCAGCTAGAGTGCAATGTAATCAAAGACTTGTGGGATCAAGAGGACTGGAAAAAAAAGGTACTTTTTAGAGATGCAAGTATGTTTTGTGCGTTCTGTGGTCACCAAGGGATACGTGTTTAGCGTCTTAAACAAGAAGCATTTGATAAAGAATGCATGAAACGTTCGGTGAAATTTGCAATCTCTATCATGGTATGGGTTTGTATGACCACGAAGGGTCCAGATAAACTGGGTATTGTGTATGAAAAAGTGAATTCCAAAGTGTACCAAGAAATTCTTGAGCATTTTATGTTATTGCCATTGGAAGATTTATGTGATAGCGATTTCCTTTTTCAGCAAGATTCAGCTTCTTGTCACATTTCCAAGACCACTACTAGATGGCTCAAAGAAAGGTTAATCAATGTAATTCCTTGCAGGCAAACTCACCAGATTTAAACCTCATTGAGAATTTGTGGAGAATTATGAAGAAACGTCTTCAAGAAGTTGCCCCAAAAGACAAAAATGAACTTGTTTCTAGTCTGCAGACTATATGAGCATGTTTTGATAAAAAAAGACTGAGCTGCTAGTAATAAAATGCCCAATCATTTACAAACAGTCATAAAAGCTAAGGAGTAGTAAGATAAAAGCTAAATAAAGTACTAATTATCATGTTGTTTTCCTTTGAATTTAATTTTTGTGCATTTATTTTCACATTCTAATATTTTGAACAAAATATTAGAATAATGTCAAAAATTATTCTAATTTTGTAAATGTTTTCAAATAAAAGTTTTCTTATAATTTATATTACATTTTTATATGTTTACATGGTAATATAATCTGGAAAATCATGGGGGAGACCTTTGTCCAGCAGTGGACAGAACGAAAAGGTCGAAAAAGACATGATAATATAATCTACAAAGCACATAGTTTAGGTGATGCTAATTTATATTTGGTAAAAATTATTTTCTATGCAATAAATTAGAATTGCAAATCATTCAAACACATTTTCTTTGATTATTCCAATTTTTTTGATTTGGAGGTGTATAATAATATTTTCATAAGTAATGATATCAGAGTTCTAAATGAACTTGGTTGAAGTTTACACTTTGTCATATAATAATTCAAAGGAGAAACAAAGTTTACTGAATGACTAATCACAAATCAGATATGCACTGATAATTTATTTATGTGACTATCATGTTAATTACTAAAATCAACCATACCTGGTCTTGAGCTGTTAAGTGTAAATCAAATGACAGTGACTCAGATGACAAAGAATGGGAGGCCTGAAGAATATCTTCAACATCTGCATTATACAAGTTCACACGTGTTTTCTTTACATCTGGCAATAAAGAAAGTAGTAGTGGGAGAGAAAAATACTTCTATATGTTATTATGATACAGCATTTGATATGTGTAATAATTTTTTCCTTTGGTGTTAATGATTCTAAAAAATGGTAATTTTTTATCCAATGTGAAATTTATAAAAAAAAAATTGAAAACTGATTAGATCTTTGATATTATTATTATTATATGGGCAACTCCATGGAGTCCTTAGA
The DNA here is from genome assembly GCF_054136105.1 of Typopeltis vanoorti. Lineage (NCBI taxonomy): Eukaryota > Metazoa > Arthropoda > Arachnida > Uropygi > Thelyphonidae > Typopeltis > Typopeltis vanoorti. Next base: position 25,136,576 of record NC_143566.1, on the reverse strand, counting down.
CTCATCAAAGGGGGTTCTAAACACTATCCAAGAATTATCCAACATTTGTGCAATATCTATCAATACTTTGCTTTGAGCTCATTTGCAGTCAAGTCTAAGACCACAATTGATTCTGGAAACATATTCCAATAATGGGAATGAAAACAGGGCTGTGAGGACTAGAAAAAAAGCTAGTCCTCACATCCCTGCTAACTACACTCTTGCTCAATTTCCAAGAATGTCCTCTAGTTCTTCCATCACCAGACATGTTCAGAAAAATTTCCTCTGTATTATTCTTGGAAAAACCCTTCAGTAATTTGTATGTCTCAATCATATCACTCCTTATTCTGACTGTCAACCAATTTCTGTAACCAACAAAGCTATTCTCATCAAGTGCATTCCATAGACCTGTCCCCATCTTGGTCACTTGCCTCTTCATCTCCTCCATCTCCAAGAAGTCCTGGTATTGGGAACACAGTAGTCAAGATGGGGTTTTGCCAAAATCCTATAAGGCAGTATAATAACTTGCTTATTTCTGCTCGTTAGAAAGTTCTTCAGTAACCAAGTAATCCAGCGAGCTGTTTTAGCCACTTTTGCAATATGCCCTCTAAATTTCAACTTCCTACCCATTAACAGCCCCAAATCCCTAGCTTCATCAATTTCATGGAGTACAGTTCCACCAATATGGTACATAGCTAGAAATCTTTTTGCCCCAAAATGCATTACCTTGCAATTAAACTTACATTGAAGATATCACATTAAACTGATATCCATTCTCTTTTGCATATACTGCTAATATATGTAAACCATTCTGCAAAATTTTATCTTTACTGACTGTTGCTGTACTCAATTTTGCATCAGCAAACAACTGAAATACTTCCTCTTTGGATCATGTACAAATTAAATAGTAGTGGCAAAGAACAGAGCCCTGCATCACATCACTACTCAGGCCTTCTACTGGGCTACTCCTGAATAAATTACTTTTTGATATCACTCAATCACTCTCTTATCCACTTCACTAACTTTATATCCATCCTGATGCACTGCAGTTTATTGATTATCAAAAGCCTTTGCAAAGTACAGCAGTATCATTGTAAACCCATTAATTTTATTCAACTCAGCTGCCATTGGATTATAAAAGGTGAGCAATTTACTAAGGCATTCCCTACCCTTCCCAAAACCATGTTGTCTCCTATATAATAGCCCATTCCTGTCTATTCTCCTGTCTTAACCAACTTCTTCAATATCTTAACCACAATTCAGAAGATGATGATCAATGGGTAATTCACAACCCAAGTCTTAGAGCCTTCCTTTATGCAATGGAACTATTTTTCCCCTTCTTTCCATTCCAAGATCTGAGACTTAAATTAAACAATAACTATCTAATTGCATAGTTGTATTCATCAAGGTTCAGTAATATCCAATGCACCTCTAATTCATTTACTTCTATTTGCATATAAATCCTTTCCACTCTTGTTACCACAATATCTCTACCTGGATGATATATTATATGTAAAGTGTTCATTTAGTAATTTAACTATTTTATCTGATTCACTTACTTCCCTACCATTGGTATTCATTAAAATTATTCTGCCATAAACATACCTCCTTTTACTTGCAATATGCTGAAAGAACTCTTTGGAATTACATTTGGCCTGTACTGCTAATTTCCTCTCACACTCAGCAGTTGAGATAACCTACCCTCTTCATCAAATCAAAAAAGTTAAACATACCAGAGCACCCTGAATTTATCAGAATCCAATTTTCTATAAATTTATATTACACACTTCATGTATATATTATATTATTTAATGTATTACAAAATATTATGCATGTAGAAGAATATTAATAGACAATTTTATAGGAGATAAAATAACTGTTCAAAATTTTATCTAAATGAACAAAAAGCACATCAGATATTGCAACAAAAAAGTGTTCAGAATGAAAAAAAAATGAAAGTTCATACTTACCAAATAATTCACCATGAGCAAGTGTTACAGATGCTTCATTAAAACTAGAACTCAGAACTTGAACTTTTTGCACATTGGCATCATCCGTAAGAATTGCATTTTCATTTGCTTCATCAGTAACAGTATTAACACAAGCTGTCTGAACTTGTATCCAGTTTGTGTTGTAATGGTTCATTGTCTCTCTGGAACTGTATGAAAACGACTCACTTATAAATTTGATAATCAATTATTGACTTTTATAAATCCTTGCTTTTAAGATACACTAATCAAGAAAAAATATTGTTTCAATGAACATACTTTTGCAAACTCGGGGGGAGGGGGGGGTATTTAAAATGCACAAAATCATGAAAATATACCAGCCGTGTTAACTGAGTAAACAGTGCATCTGCTCCCACATCCCAAATCTCACCATGGGCATGGTTTAATGTCTTTAGCACCATCCAGTTTACTGAAAGGATGAAAGTGGTTTGAAAAAGTTTCATGTATAGCTATTATTTATGGAAAAATCCCCATGTTACTCATCTAAGTAAATATTATTTTTATGGCTAATTTTTGTTTAGGAGTACCCTTTTTTATATCATTGGCTTTTCACTCAATTTTTAGGGCATCACCAATGTTTTCAAGACAGATGTATGAAGAATATATAGGAAAAAGAATAATTCGGACATACCTTTGTATGATGTTGCTGGTTGTCTTCTTATTCAGCAGCATCTGGTGTATAGCGATATACATTTATCTGCTGTTGAAGTATGACTGAAAGGAGGGGAGGGGAGAGTTGGAAATGTGGGGATAGAGAGATGTGGAAGAATCATCAGTGAGGCAAGAGGAATGTGAATTTTAAACCCCGTTTTTAAGGGTGGGCAGAGAATTCTTTGGGAGGAGGAGGTGAAAGATAGAAATTTTTGGGGAAGGAGAAGGATATGGGATAAAATGGGGTGTGAGCCGTTTCGACAGTGCTTCGTCTTCGGAGCTTCCGGGGGGGAAGTGGAGGCTATGTCATGCTGGCTTGGTGTTTTTGTCTTTGGTGCATGTGTGTTATTTTCTATTGGTCAGAGTCATGACCTAATTTTTATGTTTTGGAGCTTCCAACTCTTTGAAGAATATGTAGAGGTGGTGGATATTTATTGAGTTTTTGTCACATTTTAAGGCTATAGTTTCTGATATTCTAAGCACTGGTTCATTTTCCTGTATGTCTATTATCATGGCTTTGTTATAGTTTCTAGAGCAGGGTTTCTAAATTATGTAGCACTTTGACTAAACCGTACTAATATACTACCTTTTTGTAGACAGTATTCACATAAAATTTAACTTGGTAAAACAAACTTTTTTGTACTTTTTTAGCAGCAAACATTTTTATTATTACAGTCATCTGTTACAGTTTCTCTAGCTGCATCGACATGGAATTAATGCTGAAGCTGCTAAGGGCCAAGGGAGGAGTATTTTTGAAGGAAAATAAAATTGGCAAGAAAGTGAAATGGAAGTGTTTTTGAAATTGAGTGCCAGAAATGTGGGAAGAGTAAGAAGTAAAAACAGCAGAGTAGAGAGAAAAAAAATGGGAGTGGGGGGGGGATTAAAAATGAGCAAAACTGTAGGTGAAGCAAGCAAATGTGAATAATGTATGAGTGATAAATGATGATATGAATCAGTGCATGAAAGAAGCAATGGAAGATAAAGATGATGAGACAGTAACAAATTACATTGCATTTATTTTATCTCGCATGATAAAACATACACATGGACTGTACAAACTTTAAGTGAGTGTAACAGAAGCCAAAAGAGGAAGAAGAAGTGGCCCTGAGGGAAGATAAAGCACATATAAAAGAACATAAGACTTGTGTCTTTTGTTCTTTCATGCTATGGTTTTAAAGAGTATGGTAATTCTATAATAAAAGAAAGGCATGCTTAATGAGAGCTTGACAAAATCATGTTTCCCAGGGTATATGCTTAGGTATTATATCCAGGGCCAGGAGAATAAATCAAATTAGGTATTAGTTATAGGTATTAGTATGATCACTAAATAGGAGCTGCAAAAGAAATCTTGTGGAAGGTATATTAACCCTCCAGAGGATGCATACGCAGACTGGGAGTTCACACGTTTGCTTTTTTTTTGCATATATTTCTAAAGCGGCTGGTTAAATCTAGTGGTGCATTTATGTAGCTTCGTATATAGGCAGGACTTATGTTAATGTAGAATATTACGTTGATGCGATAACAACAATTCCCACTGAGACATTGCACAGTCACAGATCCCACACGACCCTTAGTGTTATAGAAGTCAAAATTTTTTAAATTGGTTAGTACTTGTAAATTATTTATATTTTTACATACAGGCTTATATATATATTTACACATGAAATATTTTTTTATATACATATATATCTATTTGATCTATTTATTTATTTCAATCCAGTTCTACACATTTATTGCACATGTATTACTTAGTGGATGGCATTGATTCCCACACATACAAATTAGCTAAACATTTGGCCAAAGAGCTCACACACTATACTGGCAACACACCATCACACATAAAAAACTCAGCCCACTTCAAAGCCAGCATAGAAAACCTTACACTCCAACATACTGACATAATGGTCAGCTTTGACGTCTCCTCCTTATTCACAAATGTCCCACTCAAGGAAACTTTAGAGCTAATCCAAGCTAAATTTTCTCCTGATATCTCAGTCCTATTTCAGTTCACAATGAACTCAGGCTATTTCTTTTCACAGGAAAAATTCTACAAACAAATAGAGGGAACAGCCATGGGTTCACCACTCTCCCCACCCTTGGCCAATTTCTTTATGGAGACTTTTGAAGAAAAAGCCTTAGCCTCTGCCCCACAAAAACCAACCATATGGCTTCGCTACGGTTGATGATGTGTTCGCTATTTGGCCACATGGCTCTGAAACACTCCTCTCCTTCTTAACACATTTAAACAACCAACACCCCAGAATCAAGTTCACCCTGGAAAAAGAGGAAAACAACAGCCTCCCTTTCCTAGACATACTAGTCACCTGCCAGCCTGATGGAACCTTGGTTTTCTCAGTTTATAGAAAACCCACCTATACTGGCAGATACATTCACCAACAATCCCACCACCTCCCTTACAACAATATGGAGTGGTGAAAACACTATACAACAGGGCTAAACTAATCTGTTCTAACAACATGGCCCTAAACACTGAACTAAATCGCATCCTCAAGACTTTCTCAGCCAATGGTTACCCCCCCCACAAAAAAATCCAAAAAATATTAAAACCTACAAACCACAGCCCCCCTCCACAACAAGGATTAAATCCATCATCATTCCCTACATCCGAGGCACCTCGGAAAAAATTACCAAAATCTTAAAAAAACATGACCTGACCTCCTGTTACAGGTCTTACAGAAAATTGGCATCCCTTATCCGCTCCACTAAAGACCAACCACTTCCCCTAGACCTACCTGGTGTATACCAGGTCCCTTGCAGTTGTAAAATGTCTTACTTTTGTCAATAAATAATCTTTTTTCTACAATATACTTATTTCTTATTATTCAGAACACCTTCAATTTTGTAAAAAAAAAGAGTGCAGAATGACAGTCCACGCATGATCTTTGATTCCAAAAATGTTCATGCGACCTCTGAAGGGTTAATCAAAATTTAGCTGATAAACTCATGAGCAGTACAAAGCAAAGGCAAGAAGGGTACTCAGTATGGTAGGGAAGCCAAGAAGGTCACTGAAATCACAGAATTCTTTTTTAATGTAAATGTGGCAAGTTTCTACTTGCAATGGAAAGATAACTTTAATGAGAACTTGTAGGGAGGTGATGGAAACAAATAAAATAGTTACATTACTGAGTGTTCACTTTGCAATACCAAATCTGACAGGGACTGGTGCAAGAAAGAGAGACAGGTGATATTGAAGAACATCATAACGATAAGCAGAGATCAGGAAGTTATTATCCCTCTTTATAAAATGGATACAGTCTTAACAAGCCTAGTATGCACAGATGTGGTGTAGGCTGAGTTATCTTGATGATGAAGCGGTTCACAGCTTCCAGAGGTGAGACCAAGATGACAGATTTATGGACTGTTTCCTATAACGATAGCCTGAAGGTCTGTGGGTTACAAAGATTATCTGATAGAATGAAAAGAGGGGATGTGTAGTGTAGATAAGTAACTACTGGTGGTTTTATATGATTGATGAAGAATAATTTTTCATACATGAGAAAAGGAAAGAACAAAATTACTCCTATAATAAATTTAGTTTAATCCTTTATCCAAGTGTAAGCAAACAAAGTTTGCACCTGAAGTATCTTCAGGACTGAGGCAACTCGTAGTAAAGTTGGACCAAGCTCTCATCACTCCTTGTCTCAGTATCTCCCATAATGCAAAGCACATCTCCTTGCAGACATGTATAATGCTATGCATTAAGGGAAGGGCCACTACCCAGACCAGTTTTGACCTTTATTGAGGTCTTGTCAGTGGGAGCCAGACCCAGAAGTCGTGATACTAAGGCAGAAGCAATGGAGAGGTCATATTTACCACCTTATTATTAAATTACTCTGGATTTAGAGAAAGATGTTGGAAGTTTATTTTCCACTTAGTTAGACTACAATAGATTTAGTTTAATTTTTATCCAAGCGTAAGCAAACAAAGTTTGCGCCTGAAGTATCTTCAGGACTGAGGCAACGGCAACTCATAGTAAAGGTGGACCAAGCTCTCATCACTCCTTGTCTCAGTATCTCCCATAATGCAAAAGCACATCTCCTTGCAGAGATGTATAATGCGATGTTGCCTCAGTCCTGAAGATACTTCAGGCACTAACTTTGTTTGCTTACACTTGGATAAAGGATTAAACTAAATTTATTATAGTCTAACCAAGTGGAAAATAAACTTCCAACATCTTTCTCTAACTCCAGAGTAATTTAATAATAAGGTGGTACACCTTTTGGCAACTCGTATAAGTAAATATGACCTCTCCATTGCTTCTGCCTTAGTATCACGACTTCTGGGTCTGGCTCCCACTGACAAGACCTCAATAAAGGCCGAAACCAGTCTGGGTAGTGGCCCTTTACTTAATGCACAGCAATGTGCTTTGCATTATGGGAGATACTGAGACAAGGAGTGATGAGAGCTTGGTCCACCTTTACTACGAGTTGCCTCAGTCCTAAAGATACTCCAGGAGCAAACTTTGTTTGCTTTCACTTGGATAAAGGGATTAAACTAAATTTATTATAGTCTAACCAAGGTTGGAAAATAAACTTCCAAATATTACTCCCAGAAATTAGTTGGCAAGGAATAAAATATTGCAATTTTTGTTTCGAGACTGATTAATGGTTTGTGAGGACTTTGTCAGTAGATAAATTCAAGGAGATGTATAAGAGTTTGTGCGAATTGATAGTTATCCTGTAATGAAGGTATTTCAGATGTATTAATAACAGTTTTATTTAGTAATAATAACTATTTTATATAACAACAATAGAATCCTCACTGCTGGGTGAAGGCCTCTCTCTCACATGTGGAATGGTTAGGTCTACTTCTCCCATGGTGACTAAGTACATCTTGGGAGTGTTGGATTCTGATTATATAGAGATTGAAGTAATTATTATTTGTTTCAGAATCCAACATGATCTTCCATCACATCTAGACTTGTAAATATTATTTAATGTAATTCACTTGTTTATAAATTAATATTCACATAACTATCTTTAACTTTATTTGATATTTAATTATTTAATCAAGGATATATGTATTAATAGTGAGAAGACTGTATTTAAATATTAAGCTATTTTATTTATTACTATGTTAATATTATAAGAATTTGTATTTGATAATTTAACTGCGTATTATTTGAAATGTAAATATTCTCTATTTGTTTTGTTGTCATGGAGATGCATGTAAGCAAGCAAGTGCAAGTTCTGGAACACCACGTGAAGAGAAGGCTTATTGAAAAGAGTTTTAGATCACGAGAACAATTTAGGCGGGAACAACGGATATAAAAAGCGATGAACGCTGAAATTATTATGATTAGAGATTTATAAGAGAGAGAGTGGCATTAGGTTGGAATCTGAGCATTCTGAAATCACAGTACGTTAATAGCGAGTCGGCAAGTCACTCAAGCAGCTAAATAAGCTCTACTAGTCGAGAGGCGGTTAGCTAATAAGTTTTAGAATAACAATTATAGCTGCGGAAGACAGCTGAGTGACTACTGAATAGACTAGCAATACTTGAGTTGATATTTAATTTCAGGGCATACCTGTCAAGGACACACTGAATCTTGAAATAAAGCACGGAGTTACTAGAATAGTAGAGGCTGTAAAATTGACGTTTACCGTCAGCTGTGTTTAGAATTGTAGTGTCTAAAGAATTAATTGAATGCCATAAAAATGAACTGTGCATATAAAACCTCAAGTTAAGGAATTATTGTGTGTTGCCTTATTTCATGAGTGATCAGTAGTACTTCATGCAAGAACATTTGTTTATGTGTATAGTGACCATGAATTAATTCAGTTAATGCTTAGAAGATTTATTTAATGAGTGCCGTTTACTGTTTAAAGTGTTTACAGTTATAAAAAGTATGCAAGTAGATAAAGATAGAAGATTATCGGTAAGATTATTCCAACCATTAATATTTCTATACAGAGAGGTGTGTGAGTTTCATCCTAGAATTTCCTTATATTAACAGTAACTATTGAGGAAGTTAGCTAAAGTGTATATTTAAAAGTGTTTGTTTGTGAAGAGGTATTACTGCAAATTTTGTTGTATTTGGAACTTAAAGAACTGTGAGAAGACTGTATTATAGAGACAACAGATTTACCATTGTATGAATTGAATGATTGAATTTACCTGAGGAGTTAAAATGTTAGTGATATCTTAATTACTGATTTAAACTTAAGTGTAAAATTTGTGATTTTAAAATTAAATGTTTGTTTTTGTTTATCTAAAGTTGTATTTTGCCTGAATCTCTTTTACTGCACCATTCATAAAATATTCAAACCAAAGCAGGTAAAATTAAGTAAGTCAAATATACTCGGCCAGTATATATTTTAAGGAAAAATAGTTGAAGGTTGATTTTTCTTCAATTCTTGAACTAATTCAGATATAAAGTGGCGCAGTCTTTAAATATAAATTTTCTCTATATTTGAATTAGAAATCAACTCACAACTTATCAATTAGTTAAGAACATCGTAATTGTAATCATGTCGGATCCAAAGTATAGATTAAGAACAAGTAGGATCCAACAGGAGAGCATCTATTTGTATGTATGAATATGCAAATGAATGAGATAACCACAAACATGAATGCCCATGGCAGGATTTGAACCTGCAGCTTACTGGGTCTATTGACTGAAATATGGATATATTCACCACTCAAGCCAACCAGGTCAGCTATCATACGTGGTACTTTGGTCAAACAGGAAGGTCAGCTGCTATACATCATGATGAGCATATCGCTTATATTAAATTCCATGAACCAGAAACTGGACTAGCAGAACATGCCATCACCACCAATAATTGTGACCTTTGGAAAAAAAGATTGGCGTTGTCCACAAAAGCAATTATCTCATGTAACGTTCATAAACAAAGACAGTGGTAAAACCTTGCTTCACCACCAAATCTAGATAGGAACGATTGTCTGAAATGATGTTATCTTTCCTATGGGAAATATTTCTCCACTTGTGATCCATCAAATTTTTTTTTTCTCTTCTTTTTTTTTTCATTAATTATTTATCTTATTTCAATTTATTCAATTAGGACTTTCATGTATTTTATATCATACTGTTTTATGTCATGGCATATAATGCAGCTTACATGTTTTCATTGTTGAGTCTTCCAGTTATCTATTCTACTTGTTCAATTTGAAAGTTATACTGAAGATGCTCTAGTACTAAGCTGAAAATTTTATGATTAAAGTTAACAAGGACCAAAGGTGGAGCACTCTGTGGTGTTCCACCAATCATCTTCTTTCTCTTACTCAGCATCTCCACACATCACTTTCTGATACATGACGGCCACTTTAATATTCATGTCATAAGTTTATTTTGCATACTCATTATTGTGTGTGTGTATAATGACCCCACAGATTTCATACGGAGGTAGAAGGTTTTTTCTCTGGAAAACTAAGGTTTTTCGTCCCTCAGAATATGCAAACCAGCCAATAAAACAAACACAATTTACAGACAAGAATTGTTAGAGGCATAGGGGAAATCACCTTATCATTGTATTCCAGTCAGGAAATCCAAGGATACTTGGAAGGCTATGGGTGCTTAAGTGATTATCCATCCTTCCATTAGTGTTAAAGCCACTGATGGATGGATGGATGGATAATGACCTCACATGTGGAAACTTATAAGTACCTTGGTAAAATAAAGAATTATGGTATATCTACTACCCTTAACCAGTTTGTCACAATTACAGAGCATTAGCAGATTTTTAAGGGTCAAAGCTGTATAACTGAGAGGAGACCTCCACATAGCCTTTAAAGGAATGCAGAGAACCGACCAGGGCTTCTGACCTAATGTCCAATCCTCACCTTCTCGTGGTGCACCCTGTTGGGTATCTATTTGGATACTGAACGAACGAGGATGGGCTGGCAATTTGGGATTTAGCCGACCAAATTGTATTCTTATTGGTTAAACCAAAATAAAAAATGATGGTACAACATGACAAAATTTCATGCCAGCTGGGGTGTCACCCGGTTAAACAAGGCCCCCGTTGTTTTCGCCAGGGAACCAGGTCGAACAGCGAAAAGTCAGCTACTGGAACAAATCTGAAAACACACCCCAACTCAACATCACCAGAGTTAAAGATCGGTACTATCAAAGTAAGAAGCCTGAATGGCAAAGAAATGGAGCTAGCTGAGGAATAAGATAAGTACCAGATTGACATAATAGGGGTGACTGAAACAAAAAAGACCAAAACTGGTGAGATCTTTCTGAGCAATAAATACAAAATGTTATATTCAGGCAATGACAATCGAGCAAAAGAAGGAGTAGCCATAGTATTCAACACAAAATACGAGGTTAATCTTCTTGAATGGCAGTCAGTCTCAAGTAGAGTAATGTGGGCAAATATGAGAATAGGGAACTGCACAATGAGACTTATTTGTGCCTATGGTCCAATAGAAGTTTCTACTAAGGTAGAAGTGGAGGAATTTTTTGAGGCTTTAGAAAAAGCAACTGACACAATGAAAAATTGGTCCTTGTTGGGAATCTAAATAGCAGAGTAGGAAATGATTGTGAGACATACAAAAATATTTTGGGAAAATTTGGAGAAAAGAGCAAAGCTAATAATAATGGCAAATATCTGTTGGATTTCTGCTCAGGACATGGACTGGTTATTACTAATACCATGTCCCAACATAAAAATGTGCACAAATTCACATGGAGAGAAGAGGCTAGGAATAAGAAAAGTCTCATTGACTATATTATTGTTGATAGTGATGTTTTCTCCCTGGTGCAGGACACCAGAGTGTACAGAGGATTTGAAATTGGAAGTGATCACTATTTAGTCTTGAGAAGGATAAAATTGAATTTCATATTGAAAAGAATAACATGTAAGAAAGTTTTAAAGCGAATAAAAGTTGAGCAGCTCTCAGATGTGAACTGTAGACTAAAATACACAAAGATTATTGAATAAAAAATGAAAGAGTTTGAGAACAGGAATCAAACCTTGGAGAATCAGTGGCAAACTCTGAAGAAAACATTGATTGATTCTGCCAGAGAGGCATGTGGTGAAGTTGTCTGCAAGGATAGAAAAATCAGACCTCCCTGGTGGACACAGGAAGTTAAAGAGGCAGTGAAGGAAAAGAAGAAAGCATATCAAAAGTTCTTGTCAAATAAGTCAGCTAGTGCTCTTAGAGAATATAGAGACAAATGCAAGAATGCTAAACACTGTGTAAAACTAGCTAAACAAAAGTCATGGGAGGACTTTGGTAAGAATATAGAAAATAAATATCAAGAAGGTGGCAAAATATTCTGGAGGTTGTTGAAGAAGCTTAGGAATGGATGAAAGAGCGCTGTAAAAGGAATTAGAGATGATAAAGGTGACATGAAAACAGGAGAAAAAGATATCCTTGAAGTATGGAGTAATTACTTTGAAAAACTGCTAAATGAAACAAGCAGTGATGATAGCACAGTGGTAAAAAACACTGACCAGGTATGCATTCAGGAATACATATCCATTCTTGAAGTAGAAAAAGCCATCAAAGGCTTGAAATGTGGAAAGGCAGCAGGAGTAGATGATATTCGACCAGAAATGCTTAAGTATGGTGGTATAAGAGTCTTACAGTGGCTGCACTGCATAGCTCAGAAAGCCTGGACAGAGGGACGAATTCCCGATGATTGGAGTAGAGCTCTCATAGTACCCATATATAAAAAGGAAAATAAAACTGAATGTGAGAATTACAGAGGTATTTCCTTACTGAGTGTTCCAAGCGAGATCTATGCAAGTATACTTGAGAAATGGTTGAGAAGAATTGTGGAAGAACAACTTGGTGAAGAACAAGCTGGATTCAGGCCAAATAGAGGCTGTCAGGATCAGATCTTCACTTTACGACAAATAGTCGAGAAAGCATGGGAATATAACAAAGATCTGTATTTAAGTTTTGTAGATTTGTAAAAGGCATGTGACAAGGTGCCAAGAGAGAAGCTATTCAATACGTTACAGTTATATGGTGTGAATGGGGCATTATATCAAGCAATACTTAGTCTTTATTTGAGTTGTAAGTCAGCAGTTAGAATTGAAGGAAGTACAGGACGATGGTTTAATGTTAAATCTGGTGTGAGACAAGGATGTACATTACCCCCTCTGTTATTCATTATCTATGTGGATCACATTATGAAGGAAAGTGGTATTAAACATGATATCAAAATTGGAGATGTTAATGTCAGCTCTTTGCTTTATGCAGATGATGTTATACTTCTAAATAAATCCGCTACAAGTCTGCAAGATTCTCTGACTAAATTGAATAGCTGTTGTAATAGATATGGTATGAAGGTCAGCAATAAAAAGACAAAGACAATGAAAATAGGCAGAATCATTGAAAATGTCAACTGTGTTGTGAATGGAGAACCTGTGGAACAAGTAAAACATTTCAGCTACTTAGGCACGATTTTTACTGAAGATGGTAAATTAAATATAGAAATAGACAACAGAATCAGCAAAGCTGGTATGGTGGGAAGTCTTGGCTCCTAATCATATGCCTTTTTGAAATCTACAAAACTTAAATCATAACCTTAACATATTCCTATGATTTCTCAACTATTTCTCTTAAAGTGAAAATCTGATCCTGACAACCTATTTTACCTGAGCTCAATTTTTCCTTCAAGTTTCTTCCTTAGTTTTTCTTAAATGCTTTAACTATGCTTTCACATATTCTTACCTACAATGCTCCATAGAGTAATTCCTCTCATACTTGGTTTTATTTCTTCTTCTTTTTTTTAAAATTTATTTATTTATTTTTTTACAGATGTTTACCGTAAGGGCTGTACTCTAATTGTGTGGAATTTGACCTTATGACCATGCCTTCTGACATCCGTATTTGAACATTTCTGGTTGAACATTAACTACTTGGCTACATTCCCAGATTTCTGATGGCTTTTTTTACCTCATGTAGTGACATATAATCCTGACTACATTTACTGTTAAGGTGCTGATAAATACCCTCAAGAGGTGTACAGAACATTATGACGATGCTCAAGAAAAGTTCACATCATTATTATAACATATCTACACGTAAACATAAGGAAAAGTATTATTTATTAAATATACTGCCAAATATTTCAGTTTGAAATTAAACTATCATCAGTGGCTTAAACAACATTTTTCACACTTAAAACAACAGTTTAAGCCACTGATGATAGTTTGTTAATTTCAAACTGAAATATTTAGCAGTATATTTAATATATAATACTTTACCTTGGGTTTATGTGTAGATAAGTTATAAGTTATACGTCAAAACCATCATTACTAACTTCCTATTAACAATTTTCCTCAAAATTTATCTGTTATCTGTCAGGATGCCAATATTGTCAAATCTTATATTTCAGTCTTCTAAGGTACTTTTAACTGCATTAATCCACTTGGATCTTTGTCTTCCTCTTGCTGGCAATTTCAGCATTAAATGACCTTACCACCTGAGAATAGCTCTGCTCACAATGCTGAGGGTTAACAAGGTCAGGTTACCAACTCTCTCCAGATGCTTTTACATGCACACTTTGTTCCTGCATTGTCTTCTCTGTAGGTATTTCGATGGGCACTACTCCACCAAACTAGCATATTATCATTCCTCCATTTTCTTCTGATGACATACAAACATGAGCAGGTTCAACACCCATATACAATTCAGCTCCAAATTCAAACTTTTCTCAAAATTTTCATCCTCCTCCTACAAATGTTTTGGGACAGTCCTCTGCATACTGCTTTCCCAATGACTACAACCCCTCCAGTCTTCAAGAAACACATAAACAAATATCTTTCTCTTTAATCACTTGCTGATGTACAGCACTGTCACGTCACCTGCAGGTCTTGGAAGCTCCCATGTGTGTAGCCAACACACAAGTGCACATGAGGGAAAGTAAGTTACAGATGGTTATATAAATAAAACAAAGCAAACCATGAACCTCAGAAAAACGTTTATTTCTCTACATAATCCCCTTCAATCTTAATACACCTGTCCCATCACTTTCAAAACCAGCAGAATAGAATTCTGCACCTCATTTTTAACCTGTGGAAAATGAGGTGCAGAGTTTCAGCAAAATGTTTGCCACCAAGGTGCTGTTTTCAGTGGGCCAAACAGGTGAAAGGCATTGGAGGTTAAGCTAGAGCCATGAGGTAGATGGAGTTTCCACTGGAATTCTTGAATTTTCCAGGCTTCCTACAACTGTAGAAGGCCTTGCATCATCATGAAAAAGCCATACTCCTTTTGTCAGTAGGCCTGGACATTTTCAGCTTCAATTCTGAAGCTGAAAATGTCTAGAAAATGTAAAATTTTATTGAAATGCTTCAATAAAATTTTACAGTATGCTGTGGCATTTACATTTTCACCTTCCTTCTGAAAATGGGCCAGCAGTACTACTTCCTGAGAATCACAAAAGACAATACGAACAACCATTCCTGCCAATGGTGAAATTCATAAACATCATGAATGCAGCATGCAATGATTTAAGTTGGTAGTGGTGAACCCACAATTCACCCTCTGTAACAATCCTGTTTAACATATATTCTCCTTGATGTGCATAGCAGAAAAGATGTCACAAGGCCAGACCCAATCAATTCATTTAGTGCAGAGCTAAGTTCTCTGGGTACCCACTGCATGCATACTTTATACTCCTCGAGCATGCATGCTATTTTAACAGCTGAAAATGGCTACAAAACACACGTGTCTACTATATGGACTGTCGTCATCCAAGTCTGTGCTGCTATTAAGTGATTTGCACTGAAAAACAATTTCCTTCTAATTTATTTGTTCTGCTTTTGTTTATAATTTATTGACTTTCTCTCATATAACAGCTGAGATTAAATCTTCCATTTTGAAAATTTGGAACATTTTAAAAAACATGCTCTTGATACTACCATTTTCAAATCTTCTATTTGGTTAAGATATATTGATGATGTGTTCTCTCTATTGGCCACATGGCTCAGACGCATTAGATTATTTCCTCTTTCACTTCAACAGCCAGCATGCCTAGCTGACCATGCCTTGAATAGCTTGCATCAGATCTGACAGTAAAAACTACTATGCTTCATCACATTAATTACAAACTGTAAAGATTCTTTGTAAAATCAACAACAGATTTAATAAATCAACCTAATCTAAATAAACATGGTTGTGTTAAACTTCCCAAGATTTGGGAAACTAATTCTTAGGCCTCCCAACCAACAGTGTCCATAGAGGGCACCCCTCATAGGACTTTATGCTTAAAACAGTCGAATTTCTTCCACTTATTGTTTTGTGCATGTTATTACCACTTTTAATATTGTATTCCTGAAGCTGTCTCTGTGAAAGAGATGAAATATCAGAATGATAAAACCTGCTGTCTAATTATTTCTTTCTGTGCTGTATTCATTCCATTAAATTTTATTATGAGCATAAACCAACACCTAAGCCTAAATACATATTTATTAATATCTCCAATTTTGATGTTCAGATTTAATATGACTTTCTTTCATAATGCAATCCATCTAGATGATGAATAATATTGGAGATAATATGCACCCTTGTCTCATACCTGATTAAGGTATGAGACAAGGTACCATTCTCTTGTCATATGCTCTTCTCCACATCCAACGTAAACAGATTATTTATATGGGTACTCCATGGAGTCAAAAGACTCACTGCAGGAGACCCACTATCCATTAGCATAATACCGCTCATCATCATGGTTTATTTGCAATTTACAATTTTAAATAAGGAAACAAACTAAATAAATAGGAATAAGAAAAAGTTAATTATTATATGTAGCTTTCCGGGCTTCTCTATTTTGAGCTAGTTGAGTTATTTCTCATGGAAAGAGTATCTATGCTAATAATATACTGCCAGAATTGTTTAGTTGGTCTTCCTCCCCGTCTTTGTCCATTTGAGGGAGAGTATAAAACTAAGATTCAAAGTATGGAGAAGGAGGATGTCCAAGCCAATCAAGTTGACATCTCTGTTGGGTTTCAATCAAGGATATATGGTTTGTCATTTCTAAATAGTGGAATTACGAATACGATCCTTCCAGGCATAACCAAGTAACAGTCTTAAGCAGGTTGTATTAAAGCTATTAATGGTTTTTGTTGCTTTTTGGGTGGAAACGTTCCATGTTTTTTCTCCACAATATAACTAAATAGCCTGAGAGATTGCTTTCTAAAGCCTAATTTTTGTTTCCAAGATGAGGGATGATATCTATATATTTCTTAGGTTCCTATGTTGATTGAGAAGAACTTTATATTTTCTTAATATTATGTCATTTACAATATTATTTATATCTAAGCCTAAGTATTGGAAGTCTTCTACTTACTCTGAAAATTGGTTGTGTTCTGTAATGATGGAACCTTGTACTATATTTGTGAGTATTTTAATTTTATTTGAGTTAACTGTCAATCCAAATATTTTTGCAGCTTGGCACAGTTGTCAAAGTGTTGTTTCGCCTTGGATAAAGATGAATCTATTAATACTATATTGCCTGCATAGCTGAGGTCACTGAGACAAAGTTGTTTATTGTTGGTTATTAGCATTACACTGAATCCATCCTCAACCATCCTGAAAATATAGTCTAGGATTATTATAAAGAGGAAGGAAACCAAGGTATATAACTCCTGTTATAGGAAATTTTTCTGTCAGTTCTCTACTGACAAGAACATGGGCATGAAAATCCTGTTAAGGTGCTATATAATTGCTTCAATAATTTTGTTGGGAATACAAAATGATAAAGAATACTAAACCTGTTAATTCTACTAATGGAATCCAGTGCCTCTGTCAAGTCTATGAAATTGAGGATAAGAGGAATATTCTTGTCTTTGGAATTTCCAATAATAAACTTCTTACACTGTCAATGTGTTCTAATGTGCTTCTGTTCTTTAGGAATCCTGCTTGATTTTTCCTTAATAGTGAGAAAATGTAAGGTTCTATACAATTAAGAATCATTTTATTGTAAAGTTTCAGAGCTATAGGTAATAGTTATTCCATGGTAGTTTTCCTAATTTATTTAAGTTTTCTTTTTTTTTTTTTTTTTGGTATCAGTATAATTATACCTTCCTTACAATGGGGAGGTATTTCCCCTGTCCTGGGAGCATTATTACATATATTTATATTGAGAAAAATATTCTGTAGATGGTTGCCGCCATGGAGTATGGCTTTGACTGCGATTCCATCAGTCCTGCAGCTTTATCTGGGTTTTTTTTTTTTTTTTTTTTTTTTTTTTTTTTTTTTTTTTTTTTTTTGCCTGCTGAGTGCTGTTGTTACAGTTTAAAGGTATTTCTTCACTTATTTTGATTCTGGGCACTGGAGTTTGTGAAATGTTTTTAATGTTAAGTAAACTTTTAAAGTAGTTTATCCATTCCGACAATTCTTCATCTTTATCTTTAATTCTTAATCCTTTTCTTGTTACTAAGATGTTTCACAATCTGAAAAGCTTCTTTGGTTTTATGGTTTCTATGATAATCCTCCAAAGTATGACATATGTTTTGCATGTGGGATTCTTTGTCTCTTTTTAGGGACTCACATACTTGGTTATTTATTATCTGGAAGTTTTGCTTTATCTGTTCACTGTTGAGTTGTCTCATTCTTTGCTCGAGGATATTTCTATGATTAATCAATTTTATGGAATTCTGTGACGCCCAGTTTTCTGCTGGTTTAGGAATATATTTATCCAGTGCTTCTGTTGCAGCTTCTTTGTTTAAATTATTGAAGTTATTATTTTCAGTGTTATTACTCGTTAAGCACTAGGTTTTTTAGTCATCTGCAAATGGCTTCTTTATATTTATTTTGGGTTGAGAGATCTTCTAAACCGTTCCATTTTATATATCTTGTTGCTATTTTCTTTGAGTTGGTAGCTGTTAGCCGAAACTTGATGTGAGCACTAATGATTATGTGATCTGAGTTAAGAAAGAGGGTACTGTAGGTTCTACAGTTCTGTGTTGATCTAACCCATTTAACATTTATGAATATGTGATCAAGTTGGGATTTTGATGCATTTGGGTGCTCTCTTGTCCATTTTCTGTTTCCACAGTAGGAAATTTGATGTGGAGAATGATATAGTTGTGGGGTGATATATATATTGCCCTATATTTCTGGTGGATCCTGCTAAGTCTGCTGCAATTTGTGCATTAAAATCTCCACCTATTATGTTGCATTTATGCACTGGAAAGTTTGATAGATAAGTAGCAATTTCTGCATAAAATATTGATTTGTCTTCTAAGGAGACTTCTGTGGGTGCGTATACTGAAGTAATAGTTGCCTTGGGGTTTGAGTCCAGTGTTATGGATAATATTCAGATTGAAACTTTCTCTATTGCAGAGAATTTATTATATAATTATTTACTGACTAAGATTCCAATGCTGCCATTGCCATGTTTTTCTACTGAAGAATAAATGAAAGTCCATTTTTTTCTGTCTGTTGATGCAGTTTCATTCCAGTCTGTGTCAGTTTTCCAGTAGTGTTCTTGGATACAAATTGCACCCCCCTTAAGCTCCCCCAAAAAGATACCTATCATACATCGTGAGAACTATTCATTATTGAGACACTCACCACTACCTCTGGAATCCATTCCACTCATTTAATTTATAAGTTTCTATCATATCTCCTTTCCTTTGCCCGCCCGTCAGCTAAATTCTGTAACCCACACACACACCCTCAATCTATCTTCATAGGGAACATTCTACAGACCTATCACCAGCTTGGTCACTTCTCTCTGAATCCTCTCCACCATCACCACCTGATCCCTCAAGAAACGCAGGTGACTAATCTGTGCACAGCAGTCAATGTGACCAAATCATAGCCTTATAAAGAGGAATAGTAACCTCTATCTTTACTTGTCAATCTAGCATCCTCTCGAAAGTTAATTAGGCTTCCTTTACCATACTAGTTACCCCTTTTGCTTTTTACTGCTCATGGGCAAAGTGATCACCTTATTTATATTCCTTCCAGAATGCTTTCTTTTTGCAGCTGGTGATTTATCCTCCTGACCATGGGTATGCACTCTGATACTGCTTCGCTCAAACAATCTTTGTCCACTTCCCATGCACTAATCATATTCCATATAGTTTCTTAAGCCATGGCACTGCTCCAAGTTGCCTTCCTAAGTTTGTAATAATCGCCAGCGTTGTAGTTCCATATAAACCCTTTCTTGACTGAGGTAATATTTGGTAATAGTTTCCACGTGTTGAGCAACCTCCCGGGACAAGGCTGCATGTTCGCTTTCCCCGATCAGAGGTAGAGTTGCTACTGCAGTTATAGATCTCCTGATGCTATTGCTCAGATAAGTCATTTTTAGTAGATATTAGTTATGTTGTTATATATAAATTGGTATATTTTCTTTATTTTTGAGTGTGTTATTAAGTGGTGTTGTTTAGTCAACCATTATTACAATATACTTTTAAAAACGTTTTTCATTATGGTACTGATGCATACGAAAAAAATGGCGATCAAGATATCGATGTTGACTGATATCAACGTGCAGGATTTTATGTGAGGCAGCATGTGTTTAATATTTTCGTTGCTGAGAGTGAATGGTTTGTGGTACAAGAGCAAGAATGGAGAAAATATTTGTTGAAAATGTTTTGTAAGTATAAGAAATGAGTCTTGTTGGAAGTGAAAGAATGAAGTGACTGACATTATGGATATAGGGCAGGATTGTCAGTGTTGTGTTGTGAAGAATGTAGCAGAAGCAGTGAATGATAGTGCACGAAATACAAATGAGAGTTTGAAGGAAGTGGTTGAAAGTAATAATGTGGATTTTGAAATACCATCAAAGAAAGAAATTACATGTTTATACACACTCTTTCACAGGAAAAAACATGTGCTCGAGCGACTGGAGAAATGAATGGCATGCGATATAGAATGGAGAATGAAAGAAAGAGTGAATGGAAAAAGCATAAAAGTGCAAGAAACTTGGAGAAAAGAGATAGTATTGCATGGGATTTCGATGATAAGAGGTATACTTAATCAGAAAGTGAAGAAAGCATGTTTTCCAGGTGCAAAGATAAAGGATGTTAGTGAACTGTTAAGTTTGCGGAAGAAAGAAGCAAACAAATTAATTGTTATGACAGGCACAAATGATTTAAAAGGTGAGAAATATGCAATAAGAGAAGATATGAAAGAGTTAGACCAAGCAAATATGAAGAGTAAGAAAGTAAAGATTGTGAGTCTGCTGCCTCAGTATAATAAGATGGAATTGAGAAAGGCCATGATTGGCAATGGGTCAACGAGAAGCTTGTGCAGGAGGAATGGTGTGCAGTTTACAAATGGAGTGAATTTGAATTACATAAGGGCCTGTGTGTGCCTGATGGACTGCACTTAAATGGTTTTGGAGTCAGGTGCTTAGAGAAAGTGCTGTTCAGTGAGAGTATCAGAAATAAAGGAGAGGAGTTTTTAGCATTGGTCAGCTCAAATTGGTCAAAAATTACTGGCATCAGCAATTGTATTTTTAGAGAAGACAGAAGAAATAGGGCAGGAGAAGGGGTATTGTTAATGATAGATGAAGAACTTCAGCAAATAAAAATTGAAGTTAAGATTGTAGATCTGATGGAAATGGCTCATCTGAGGCAGTCTGGTGAGAGATAGAGCCAATAGAACAAAATATATTGTTGGTTGCTGCTATAGACTAGGGGGTGGGGGGTTTCAGAAGAAGATGTGGATGATATGCAACAGGCAGATTAGCACAATGAGTGCAAACCGAGCAATTATCATAGGAGACTTACTTCAACTATGGTGATATAGATTGGAAGGATCGAGGGCACATGACAAAATGGAAAGGGAATTTATACAATTACTAGAGGATAATTACCTGAAACAGCACATGATGGAAGGTAGCAAGGGTTTGAGAGTGTTGGTTCCTGCTCCACCTCAACACCTCAGAATTCCATTCACTACAGAAGAAAGAATAACAATAGCCTGTCTTTTCTAGACATTAATCATGTCTTCCCATCAGTATTTTTCTTTCTCAGTTTAAAAAACCTATTCATATAGGTAGATACATACAAAGACTTCCCCATCATCCCCCATACACAACAATGTGGTATCATAAAAACTCTTAAACCTCCAATTTCTTTCTCAACCAGGAACAGAGGTTTAAAGATAATTAACCTCCCTACTGGCCAAGATGAATGAAATAGTGAGACCAAATTGCACTTCTTATCAATGTTATTCAACAGGTGTTACAGAATCATATCCAGATTTAGCTGGACATCTATAGACATCATGGCTGGTTGGGGGGGGTCAAAGTGCACCTCTCTCTCTTACTGCTGAACTCCTTTATTTGCTATACCTTCCTATCCAATGGTTGGAATGTCAAAAGATTAAAATAGTTGTTGCTACCACTGTCACCTGACATTCCTCTCAACATCCCAATTAATTATAGTAATGGTGCAGTATTACTATTCCCTATATCCAGGACACCTCTGAAAAAATACCTAGAACTTCTAGAATACCTATAAGAAATATTATCATCATTAAGAAAGACCTCCAGGGTGTCAGGGACTCATCGAGGGAGACCACTTACTATATACACCAGCTATCATACTTATTCTTGAATTCATTCACACTGCTTGCACATACAACATCCAATGGCAATCCATTCCAATCATGCAACACTATGAGAGAAAAATCTAATCCTCTACCACTTCTTAGCAGCATTCATTCACAGATTCCAACGATGCCCTCTTATACTTTCCTCATCCTCCATAAAATGAAAAATTTCATCAACTGAAATACTGTATGACCCTTCCAGAAATTTCTATGTCTCAATCATATCACCCTTCTTTCTCCTATTTGCTAATGTCTGCAGTCTACAAATTCTCAATCTGTCTTCATAATCATAATCAGTATGCTATAATCCTGATATCATTTTTAACACTCTTCTTTGCACTCTCCACTGCATCAGAATCACAATAGAAACTGAGAGAGCAGACCTACGCACAATAGTTCAAGTGAGGTCTTATCAAGGCCTTCTAAAGAGGCAAATGACAACCTTATCTTTACATGTCAAAGTTTGTTTCAGCATTTCAATTATCTTTTAAGTTGTATTTGAAATATTTACTACATGGCTGCTCAACTTCAACTTCTTATCTACTAACACTCCAAGATCCCTAGCCTGATCAGTTTCTTCTAGCATAATCTCACCAATATAATACAACATTGGATATCTAATCATGCCAAAGTGCATGACTTTACATTTACTGACATTGAAATGACATCCATTGTCCCATGCCCACAATTCCAGCCTATTCAAATCATTCTGCAAGTACTGAATATCAGCAGCATTCCTGATTACCCTACCTATCTTTTCAAGATGCCTGATACCAAACACAACAAATCCCTCTTATACAAATCCAATCTTCCCTCAATATCACTACACACATCCAAAAACTTGCATTAATTCCTTCTACACTGTCTATGCATCTAATCATTTGCCATCATAGCCATTTTTCTTAATTCATTTTTATTATATCAAGGTAATATACTTACAATTTTCACTTTCTCACTCTTCACTCTCGCTTCTTCCAACTTCTCTCATACTGAATTATTGTTAGTTAAGCCGTTAATACCTACTACAATTACAATCTCTTTTTATTTTCTTTTAACTAATTCTGCTTTTGAATTGCATGTGTTATGTTTTTAATTTTTGCTCTGGGAAAAATGTTATAACCCAACAAGTTATGATAGAGTCACCATACCAAATAACATCCTTCTTTTTACACTCAGCATTACTAACTTACCTGATTCTGCGATTTCTTATTTCTTGTTTTGGTGCTTAATTTTTTTATCCTCCCTATGTTCATTCAAACGCTGTTCGACTTTCTGTAATTCCCATGTCATCTCTCTCTAATAATCTGCATTAACTTCACTATTTTGGAGGTGAATTCATTTTCAATAATCTCCTTAATATCCTTCTTAGCGGGGGCAAGCCTTCTTATTCTCAACTTTGCTGCTCCTCTTAGTGTTACATTTCTTGCGCATTTTTGACACCATTTTAAACTATATTTAATATTGCGATATCTTAAATGCAAAAATATGTTATAAAACAGTGCTTCCCAAACTTCTGGATGTCAGGGCCCCCTTAGCAAAAATTAAAATATTTCACGGTCCCCCTCGAAAAAAAATCGTAATAGAGAGATATATTATTATAATATTTATTGTATTTATATTCAATACAAAACATACACAGTGAATATTGAAAAAATCAAGTGCAAATATTACGTTTTTTGCCTCTTACCGTTTGGTTCTGAAGACGATGCGGGCTGTTCTGGTAAAATATGAAATTCTTCTGATTGTTCGTGGGAATTTTTTTTATTTTTTATCAGCCAATTATCCATCTCAGGGTTAAATTTTTTAACGTACAATAGATCAAATAATAGCACCACTTACCGATACTGGCACACCACAGGCTGATAACAGGAAATTAGTGAATATTACCTGAATAAGGGAATCCCCCGGACCAGGAACATTTTTCTCTTTTGTGACTTTTCTCCCTTTAAGGTAATTAAGCCTAACGCGAAACAGACAGCAAAGGCAGGTTATTAAAACGTGCATATGATTGGTGTGGTATTAACAAAAGATCGCGCAACTGAAAGATAAAAGCATAGCTGACAATTGAGTTGAAATGCTAACTCTCTCTTCAACCGAATTTCAAATGTGAAACTGCCATAACATTCATTATATATATATATATATATATATATATTACTTAGTTTTAACACTTTTACGAATTTTCACACGTTCGGTTGAATCTTATTGCTGCCTTGGGAAACCGAACTCGCATACATCTAATTAATAACAATAGTTTTTAGTTACATGCTGTGCTTTGCCCATTAAACATATGGTTTTGTTTCAGTCTATATACAGCATAGTTTTTGTATGACGGGACATGCGATTCATTAATTAGTGTGTTTTTATCCCAGTTATCTCTAATTGCACTATTTGTTGAGAAATATGTTACACAGACTCCTCATACCTTATTCACTGGCATAATAAAAGTACTTGAGTGGCTATTAGGGAGGGCGTGTTGTTTACCACTGCAAGCGAGTTACCCCACATGAACTTGTTTAAGCTTTTTTTCATGTGTGAAGTATATGCGAAACTTTTATTGGTAACAGAAAACTGATAATATAAAACGAGTTTTGATATGTATATAAAGTCAATATCAACAGTCCCTGATTACGGACACGTGATGAAAGGGACAGGAGGGTTTGGAGCTTCCCTGGAGAGCATTCGAAGTAAATACAATTAACCACTGCTTTGAAATGAAACGTATGAATAAGCAATATTTACTAATATTCCTTTAGCGCCGAAATACGCAGGAAGCAAAGTTTGTGAACCAACACCAATGTGAGAATTTTTCCATTAAAATATAAAAAATAACAAAAAAGAAATAATAAAAGTTAAATACGTTTCTTTTAAAATAAAATCTACTTGGTCTTAAAACATTTTAAATTTGTTTTCATTATTTCACGGCCCCCCTCAACAAAACCTACGGCTCCCAAGGGGGGCCGCGGCCCACAGTTTGGGAAGCGCTGTTATAAAACACTAAAATGTACACTAATGTACTATGAAACACTAATTTTGTAAGGGAAAAAACACAACAAAACATTAAATCATTAGCTTCTATATACAAATAGCCCAATCATGAAGTTATTTATGTGTAAACTTTGCTTGCTTACACTTGAATGAAACCAAAAATATAATTTCTCATCATCTTTAATTTATAGCATAACCAAGTGAAACAAACTTTCAACACCTATCAGAGGCTGAGTGTTAAGGATACATCTTCTGATGTTATTACCTGATCCTGCACTCTCAAATCCCTGGTCCCCACCATCATTATGCTCTTTCAGATAATTATAAATTCCATTTCGTCATGTGCCTTTTCTTCTCTCCAGTCTATGTCCTCAGTTGTAGTCCTCCATAACAATTACTTGGCCTCCATTAATTGTGCTAATCTGCTAATGCATCCTTTTGTTGAATCTCTAGTCTATACAGATGCTAGCGATATATTTTGTCCTATTGGCCTTTATTTTGCACCAGATAGCTCCAAAAATCACCTCCCTCAGATCTAAAAACACCCCCTCCTTAACTTATATTTTTGTTAGTGGAAGTAGCTTGATTATCATCAGCAATACACCTCCTATTCTTATTCCCAGATCCTCCATGAAAAGACAATATCTCTTACATTTTATTCCTGTAACTATATCATTTTCCATTAACCAGTTCTCATTAATGATAGTTTTTTGGCAGAGTCAAGCTGAAGAATGCCCAAAACTCCTCTCCTTTATTTCTGATACCTTCTGGCACATGTATTTCAGCATCCCTTTGGGTCCACAGTTACCCTTATGTAATGTCATTCCAAAACATTCAGATTTGAAACCTGTGAAAATGCATGTCAGTGCATAATCATTTTTCTATATCATTCAGAAATAAACAGCTTAAAACAACAAGCTATCTCAACAAAGTATATCCAATTATTAAAAACTGCATATCAAAACTCAGCAACCAGTATAAAGCTAG
Organism: Typopeltis vanoorti; assembly: GCF_054136105.1. NCBI lineage: Eukaryota > Metazoa > Arthropoda > Arachnida > Uropygi > Thelyphonidae > Typopeltis > Typopeltis vanoorti. The sequence continues at coordinate 25,110,444 of NC_143566.1, read as the reverse complement.
AACATCAGGGAAAGGAATTCGGTATTGGGAGAGGAGTAACGCCAGGAGATCCTATATTCTCCAAATTGTTTTCTGCTACATTAGTAGAATGTCTCATGGTTAAACTATGGAATTAGCATCAATGGAAAATATCTCAATCACTTATGTTTTACAGATGACATTGTTTTTTTTTTTTTTTTTTTTTTTAACAAAAAACAAAGAAGCTCAGGAAATGCTAAATGACCTTTTCCTGCTTTCGCTACACTATCAAGCGTAGCGAAAGGAGGGGAAAAAAAAGGTATCTAACTAAAACCAAACTAAATGACAAAGTCAGATCATATTAATTTCAATACAATTAACAGATAATTGTATTGAAATTGTGGAGGACTATATTTACCTTGGTCAATTAGTTCATTTTAAGGAAAAACAAATAAAGAAATAAGTAGAAGAATAACACAGGGAAACAAAGCATTTTGGTTGTTATAAAGATTACTTGTTAGGAGATTTATCTATGAGCCTAAACAGAAATCTCTAATATATGCATTATTCTGGAAAATTTTGTCTGGAATAATGGAAAAAAATGTGGCCCAGAGAGCCTTGGAGAGAAGAATGCTCCATATAACAAAAAGGGATAGAATATGAAATACTATAATTAAAGAGACAACTGGAGTTGATGATGAGAAGTGTGTAAAGCAAGTAAATGGATAGGCTGGCCATATTAGTAGACTGCCAGGTAAAAATTAAGCAGGTGGACAAAATTAAGTGCCGAGTAGATACCAAGAGAAGGAAAGGTCATCAAAAAACAGGATGGAGGGATGAACTACAAAGATTTGACACGAGATGGTGAACATTGGCTAAAAACAGACAGAACTGGAAAGTTAAGGAGGGCCTATATCGAGCAGTGGATGGAAAGTGGCTAAAGAAGAAAAATCATTTCTGTACATATACTTATTTATTCCAGTGGTGGCTAAATCCAAGCTTGATTGCATCCCCACCACTGCTACTATAGTCCCTGATTTTCCCCTCACTGAAAAGCACTTTTCTAACATTCAACTCCAAAATCATTCAAATATCATCCATCAGATATATACAAATTCTTTGGTCCATCAAATTTCACTCCATACATCTATAAACTATCCACCATTCTTCCTACACACAATCTGTAACTCGTTAACAATCATCACAGCCTTTCTCAATTTAATCCTATTATTCTATGACAGTAGACTCACAATCTTTACTTTCTCACTCTTGTTTTGGATTTTATCAACAACATATCTTTTCTCGATGCACATTTCAAATCCTTCATGCCTGCAAACACATTTGACTCTTTCACTTCTCCCTCTACAAACTAACAGCTTCACTAACATCCTTGATCTTTGCACATGGGAAAAATGTTTTCATCCCATTTTTTTTAAGTACCACTTTTTATCATCAAATCTTCATACAACACTTTCTCTTTACTTCCTGTTTCTTATTCTTTCATGCTTTTCCCATTCATTTTTTCTTTTACTTTCCCTCCTATGCCACACACTAGTCATTTCTCAAGTTCTTGTCTCATGTCCTGTGAAGGACTCTACATAAGTGTGCTACTTCTTTCCTTACTGTCACCTCATCACCCACATTACCTTCAGCCACTTCTTTCATAAGCCTGTTCATATTCATCAACTATCACTCACTCCTTCCACTGCATTCGACAATACTTTCAATATCCTGCTTAATATTATCAATATTACAGTAATATACCATTTATCTAACCTTCAAAGAATTGACCTTTCAATTAACTGACCCTAGATGTTAACCAACTTCCGTACAGCACCATGTAATTTTACTTCAATTATCAGAATGGTGAGAATTAGATAAACAATAGATTACTGTAGTTACTTCATTCTCCTACTTTCAACACAGCTCACATTTCTTGTACTCATTCCTGAAATTCCTAATGTTAACTTACTGAACAAGGAAGCCATGGCTGCCATTTTTCTGCAATTTAAAACACTTTTTAAATATTGCATAATGAAATTTGCAGGCAAAAAACACATGTAACTATATAGTCTAAAAAAGTAAGTAAACTATCAAATAATAATTACTAAAATTTCAAATATTTATGAAAATAAAAAGATTTATCCACATGCCATGTTACAGCATTGCTACTACACGTGTCATGCTCAATGTAAATTTAATCAAGTATCCTGTCATATTGTGTAGTATCCTACAGTAAACTGATGATGTAAGAAATTACTTTTTTCTTAAGAAGGCATTATTTGCTTTTTTTAAAAAACAAAAACATATTTTTGTGATACCACTTAAGATGTTTTCTGAATTTTATGAAGTGCAGAATTTATAAAAATGTGATATTCATGATAATCTTGATAAAACAACAGAAAAAATTCAACACAAAATATATTAGAGAAGGCATTGGCAAGATGAAAGGATTTGCGACTGTGTTAATTTTGAATTTCTGCATTATTTTGAATCCATTGTATAAGCAAACTACAATAATAAATACATCTCCAAACAAGTTGAATTAACATTTTGCACTTGATCAAAAAAAAAAAAAGGTTGGGGGGGATTCACAATTTCAACTCACCTGTCTGAATTTTCTATATGTGAATTAGGAAGTTTTGATGGAGTATCCGAACAAGCAGTATGTCTCTCAATTCCACTAACCACAGGCACTACTTTGACACTCAAATCAGAAGAACAGAGTTTATGATTTACATCATCATGTACACGTGCCCTAACATGAATATTTGTTGCTTTACCATCCTCAATGTCAATGTCTAACTCAAGTTCAGGAATAGGAATGCGCCAAAATTGAAAACTATTAAAGGCATTTTCATTATCAATGTGAAAATGTAGATGCCCATGTTTTGCAGTTATAGTAATTGGGGAATCTGACACAGTCTCTTGACATGCTTTGTCCCCTGTTATTCCAACATTTGAAATGAAAGAACACTCACCACCAAACATTTCTTTATAAGTAGGATTGTGATAGTGATTATTATGACTAGTAGATAAATTCTGATCCCCACCAGCTGCACATCTATTAAAAAATTTAGTAGCTTTCATTTCCTCTATAGATATTTCAGTATTTTGATCACAGACTAGAATTTCTCTGCATGGTTCTGTTTTTACATTACTGATATCCATATCCTGAAGTGAACTTACTAAGTTCTCATCACCTGACAATATTGTAATACTGCTAGGCACTCTATCATCTGCAGAATTGGTAGAAGCATTTTGAGAATCTAAAGAATTGGTTTTATTTATTTTCTTTGCAGGCTGAAAACATTCAGTAGCAGCCATTCCATTATAGTTCTTTACTGATTCATCTGAAACACTTGCTTTTTCTTCTGTTATCACTATTTTGCCATCTTTGTGATAACTGAGACCACTCTTTTTTGGATCAGCAAAAGTTGAAATGAAAGGGCCCAGAGACTGAAAGGCAGCCACCTTAACCTATTGACAAAAATAAAATAATAAAAATTAATTACTATTTTCCTAGGCTCATCATCACAACAATTTATATTAAGGTTTTTAATATGTACTAGTAAGAGTTTTTGCAGTAAAAGATACATACTTTTTGATCAGAAGCAGTGATTTCTCTTTACCAGTAATTTATAAAGCTGGCCAATAAAAAATAGCTCATTTTCAAATCGGATGTTGAAGGGAAAGAATGCTGTTTGTTAATCTAGTCATCAATTCATTTAGCATATGACTTGTCACTTATTTAGTAAAAATAAATTATTATAATTACAACTGAGAGACGTATGCTACTTATGTTGCTGTTATTATTATACAGACACCTCCATGGTGTCCGAAGACTCATCGCTGGAGACCCAATCTATCACACCTCTCCTTGAACCAATTAACAAACCCAGCACTCACAACTGACTCTAGCAACCCATTCCACTCATTCACAAATCTCCAAGCAAAAAAAAAAAAAAAAAATCTAGTCCTCACAATCCTACTAACCACACCTTTATTCAACTTTCAGGGATGACCCCTTGTTCTGGTCCCCCCTAGAAGAGTGCTGAAACATTTCCCCCTGCATCTAGCCTATAAAACTTTTAAGCAACTTAAATGTTTCTCTCATATCCCCTCTTTTTCTCCTTCAACCAATTTCTGCAATCCACACACCCTCAAATCTATCCTCATAGGGAACATTCCACAGGCCACTCACCATCTTGATCACCTCTGAATCCTCTCCACTGCTTCCTCATCCACAAGAAACCCAGGGGACCAGACTTGAGCACAGTAATCCAGATGTATAGGTGAATCAAGGCCTTATTAAGAGGAATAACAACTTCTTTATCTCTACTTGTTAATGTGTTCTTCAAAAGCCAAGTAATCTTATGGGCTATCTTAGCAACCTCAGCAATATGTCTAAGCTTTCTCTAAACTTTAACTCTGCTACAACTACCCTAAATCTCTAGATTTGCCTATTTCCTGGAGTACAGTGCCATCAATGTGATACACAGCTTGTAATCTATTAATCTCAAAATGCATAACTATACATTTCTCCACATTAAACTGACATCCATTATCTTTTGCCCATATTGACAGACTATTGAAATCATCCTGCGAGCTGTCCAACATCGCCTTGATTAACTATTATTCTACCTAATTTCGCATCATCAGCAAACAACTGAATATTTCCTTTAAGGTTATTTCTTATATTATTTATGTACAAATTAAACAGCAATGGTCCCAGCACTGAACCTTGCTGAACACTACTAGCCACCTGTTTTTGCCTCAGTTCTGCCACACCATATACTACTTTTTGATATCTGTCCAGCAGCCACCCTCTTATCCACTTAACCAGTGTCATATCCATCCCCATTTGTTCTAATTTGCTTAACAGAGTTCTATGTGGTAGTCTGTCAAATGCCTTTGCAAAATCATCGAGCTATCTCCTGTATCCAACTCAGATGTTACTCTAGTTAGTCATAAAAAGTTAGTAAATTACTAAGGCATGACTGACCCTTCACAAAGGCATGTTGACCCTCAATACAGTATCACATTTTTTATCTATCCATTCTTGAATTCTCTTTCTGACCAATTTTTCTAATACTTTTACCACCATGCCTAAGATACTGATTGGTCTAAAATTTACTACTGCAGTCTTAGAACCTCCCTTATGCAAAGGTTTTCCCTCTTTCCACTTTCTTGAAACTCTTACCAGATCTGCGACTTATATTAAAGAGCCTAGTCAAAGGCATTTGCCAGTTCCTTGCACATTCTCGCAAAACCCTAGCTAATATCCCATCTAATCCCACAGCTGTATTTTCACTGAAATTCTGCAATATCCTAAGAACCTCCAATTTATTCACCTCTGTTCCCACATTAGTGTCTGTCACATAGGTTAAAGCAACAACCTCACTAGGATGACACACCTTACAAAGTGGTCACTCAGTAACCTCAACTATTTTTATCTGCTTCTGTCTCCTCATGACCATCATCACTCATTAATCTTCTGTAGTCATTCTTCCTCTTACTTGCCACATAACAAAAGAACTCTTTGGGATTTCCTTTGGCCTGCTTGGCTAGATTCTTCTCATAATCTGATTTTGCTTTCCTTGCCCTGCTAGTCACCTTTCTCTTTACATACCTCCACAGCATTTTCTTCTTCTGCAGCTTGTGCTTAGTGATATTACTTACCCATTTAACTCCTAGCTGATTAACCCTCCTTACCCAAGGTATGCAATTTAATACTGCTTCCTCTAGATGACCCTTAACTATATCCCATGCACCACTAACATCCTTGCCCTGCAGCATTTTATGTCATAGCGCAGATTTAAGCTTCTTCTTAACTTGTCATAATCACTTGTCCGGTAACTCCATATATACTCCTTCTCGATAGAATATTCCTCATGTTTTACAATCTCCAAAGTGAAGACCATGTGTAGGTATTATTTCTGGGAAAATTTCCATGTTCTCTAAGTAAATATTATTTTTATGGCTATTTAGCCAACTTTAGTTTAGGAGTATCTCTTTTTTATAATATCATTGGCTTTTTACTCAAATTTTAGGGCATTACTGATGTTTTATATGGACAGATATATGAAGAATATACAGGAAGAAAAAATAATAATATATAGGAAGAAAAGACTGGACATACCTTTGTGGGATGTTGCTGGCTGTCTTCTTTTTCAGTGGCATCCAGGCATATGGCAATATATATTCATTGTTGAAGGAAGTATGACTGAACGGAAGAGGGAGGTCGGAAAAGTAGGGTCTGAGAGATGTGGGAGAATTATTGGTGAGGCAAGAGGTATGTGAACTTTTTTGAAAAACTTGGATTTTTTTATATTTTTTAAATTATTAAAGGTGGGCAGAGAATACTTTGGAATGGGGGCGAACATAGAAATTTTTTTGGGGAAAGAGAGGATCTTATGGGATAAGATCAGGGATACTTAGTTACGTTAGCCAAATGGAGGCAATGTGGTCACGTCGGTTATGGATAGCTCTCCTGATCCTATGATTCTGATCCAATACTCTCCCACCTCTAGTTCCCTCCATCACATGCTGTCTTAAGCAATTATCTCTTAGCAGGTGTATAAATTCTATTTTCTTCCTGTCATATGATCTTTATTCCTTCCAGTCTATATCTCTATAGTTGAAGTCCCCCAATAACAATCACCCGACCTGAACTCATTGTACTAATTTGGCGATGCATTTCTTATAAATCATCTGTGGAACTTCCTAGCCTATTGCAACAACCAACCGTATATTTTGTCTTACTTGCCTTAATCTCACATCAGATTGTTTCAAATGAACAGCCATCCTCCGGTCTGTCTCCTATTCTTTATGGCTCCAATTCATCTGCTATCATCAGCAGTACTCTCCCCCCACACACAAAGATTATATAAACAGCTTTGGTGCTCTGATCAAATATTCACTTTTGTTTCCATAGAAAATACTGCAGACTGCTTGCAACATTAAATGTTTACCAGTTAGCAGTGAAACAGATCACCCATGAGTTCCTACTATTGAAAAAATATGACTAATACAAAGTTAGATGTTACATTATTATTATTATCTCGGGGAAACTCCAAGGAGTCGACAGACTCATCGAGGGAGGCAGTAACCATGTTAAGAGCAACTATTCGACATTCACACAGTATCTATCATACCTCGCCTTGAACTCATTCACGGTCATAGCACCCACAACAGACTCTGGCAGCTTATTCCACTCATTCACCACTCTCCAAGTAAAAAACCTAGTTCTAACACCCCTGCTAACCACACTCTTGCCCAGCTTCCATGTATGGCCCCTAGTCCTCCCACCACCAATCCTATTCTCAAAAATATCTTCTGGATTAATCCTATAGAAACCCTTCAGTAATTTGAATGTCTCAATCATATCACCCCTTTTCCACCTATCAACCAATTTTTGCAACCTGTTCTCATAAGGTTCATTCCACAGACCTGCTATCATCTTGGTCACTCTTCTCTGGATCTTCTCCACCTCCTCCCCATCAAGAAGAAACCCTGACGCCCAAATCTGGGCACAGTAGTCTAGATGGGGTCTTATCAAGGCTCGATACAGAGGAACAATAACTGTTTGTCTCTGCTTGTTAAAGTATTTTTAAGCAACCAAGTGATTTGATGAGCTGATTTAGCCACTTTTGTGATGCGCCCCCTAAACTTCAACTCCGTATCCACCAACTTTGCATCATCAGCAAACAAATGAACACTTCCTCTCAGATACTTTCCCATATCGTTAATGAACAAATTGAAAAGTAGTGGTCCAAGAACAGAACCCTGAGGCACACCACTAGTAACAGGCCATCTTTTGGACTCTACTCCTGAATAAACCACTCTCTGATATCTCTCCATCTACCACCCTCCTATCCATCTCACCAACCCTATATCCATCCCCAATATGCTGCAGTTTACTGATTAGAATTCCATGTGGTATCCTGTCAAAGGCCTTAGCAAGGTCCAGTAGAATCACTGTAAACCCATTACCCTTATCCAGTTCAGCCGTCACTGTGTTATAAAATGTGAGCAAGTTACTGAGGCATGATCTACCCTTCACAAAACCATGCTGTCCCCCATACGGTATCCCATTTTCATCTATCCAATCCTGTATTTTTCTCTACTACTACTTTCTCCAAGACCTTGACAATGATTCCTGATCAGTCAGTAATTTACAACAGCAGTCTTGGAACCTCCTTTATGCAGTGGAACTATTTTCTCCTCTTTCCACCCCTCGGGACTAACTCAGACCCGAGACTCAAATTAAACAAAATGGTCAAGTGCACTGACAATTCTTTAGCTGCTTCACGTACAACACGAGATGGTATACCATCCAATCCCACAGATGTATTCACATTGAGGTTTTGTAATAGACTATTCACCTCCACTTCATTCACCACAATTCCAGTATAAGCTATTGGTTCATTCATTCCTGCAATGTCACCACCTGGATGATATACTCTTGCAAAGTGCTCGCTCAGTAATTCAACTATATCAACTGATTCGGTTACCTCCCTACCATCGAGATTCTTTAAAATCATTCTTTTCTTTTATATACATTTTTTCTTTTACTTGCAACATATTGAAAAAACTGTTTGAGATTCTCTCTAGCCTGCATGGCTAATGTTCTTTCATAATCCGCTTTTGCTTTTCTTACCACACTTGTTACCCTTCTGGCCTGCACTTTATACCGTTCATGTGCCTGCCGGTCACCTTTCTCTTTAAATTCCCTCCACTTTTTGCAGCTCAAGCTTAATGGTGTTATTCATCCATTTAACCCCTATTTGATTTACTATCCAGACTCTAGGTGTACAGTCAGCCATTACCTCCTTTACCACTTCCCATGCACTATCAACCTCAAGCCCTTGCAGTTTTACATGCCATGGCACTGAACCAATCAAACTCCTAAGCTTGTCATATTTACCAGCCTGATAATGCCACACGTATCCTGTCTTAATTGTAAATTCCACACCTTTAGCCACCTCCCAAGTCAAGACCCTATGATCACTCTCACCAATTGGTGGCAACATGGTCATATTTGTTACAGCCAAATTCTCAGTTGCAATTACTAGGTCAAGCACTCTCTGCCCCCCTGGTATTTTCCACTACATGCTGTCACAGATAGTTATCCCTTAATAACCGCATAAAATCCAATTCCTTCCTCCCGTGTGCCTTCTTCTCCTTCCAATCAATGTTACCATAGTTGAAATCTCTCATAATAATTACCCTCCTTCCACTCATTTCTTCTATTTGCTTATGCATACCATCTCCACCATCTATTCCATCACCTGGTCTATAGCAGCACCCAACTGTATATTTTGTTCTGCTAGCCTCAATCTCACACCAAATAGCCTCAAATGTGCTCTTTTCTTTATCCTGCAGTTCCACTTCTATTCTCCTTGGCTGTAGCTCATCAGCTATCATCAACAACACTCCCCCCCCATTTTATTCTCCCTGTCACTCCTGAACACACCATACCCCTCACATTCAATCCCACTAGCTATATATGATCTTCTGTCAGCCATGTTTCACTAATGCCAATAACCTGTGGCCTGGAAGTGCCAACCAAGGCCAAAAATTCTTCCTTCTTGTTCCTAACTAATACTTCTGGCATTAGTATACATGAATTGCAGAAGCCCATTTGTCCCATCCCTATTTTCATGCCTTATACTAACAGGAAAGAGCAGTGCACAACTGCTCAGATTAGCACAAGAGCGCAGTTTGTTCGCCAAGATGGCCGCTGACCTTCGATAGAAGATAGCAATAACAAGAAGAAGATACTAACTATCCCATTCTGATTTGTCGTCCTTCGTATTCGTTCGGGCATATCACACATTCAACCGTCTCCCTAAAGTCTGCATATTTACCCCCCCCCCCCAATAACTCTAGTTTCCCTGATTCTGCACATCCACTTCATTCAACAATACCTTTTCAAGTCTCCGTACACCAAATCCATTCAAATGTAAACCATCCATCTTATATAAATCCTTTCGCCCATCAAATTCACTCCACACATCCACAAATTCCACACCACTCCTCCTGCATAATCTGAGCATAAAGTCATTAGCAATTTTGGCCCTCCTTCTATACTCTTCACTGTCATACTGCAGCAACAGACTCACCATCCTAACTCTCTCACTCTTCTCTTTTGCTACCTCAAGTAATTCCTTCAAATCCTCTCTTTGACTCGCTTACATCCTTAACGTTTGCACCAGGTTGGTATGATTTTGTTAAACTCTCATCTATCACATCTCTTACTAAAGAATCTCCATACAACACTCGCTCTTTCATTTTGTTTACACTCACTATCATACTCTTCTTTTTCTTATCATACTTTTGCTGTTTATTATTTGTTATGCTCGGTAAACATTTTTGGCAACGCTCCAGCTGCCGATTTGCCCTGCATATATCGCTCTGCGCAATTGTGCGATCTCACTCGTTGCATCTGTCTCGTTTTTATTATCCATTAATTCATTCATTCGTTCTGTATGTCTACCTTCATTCTCACTTTCAACACTACTCTCACAGCTATCTGGCAAACTACTACCTTGCAAATATCACTATTCATACCTCGCATATCACTATTTTGTACATTCTCACTTTCAACAATGATGTCACTCTCACGACCTGAAACACTCTTTAAATCCTCATATTCCTTACACTTTCTGCACACGTTCACTCCACTATTGTTGTCAAACCAGACTCCAACCGCTCTCCTGAAAGCAAACATTTCACAAACAGTACACTGAATAAAATCCTTTAAATTAAAAGTTTTAGACAAAGATGGTGACCTGGACGTCATTGTTTTCATATTCCTCCTTATTGGTGCTATGTGCACAAATAATCGTATCTATCAAATTACAAAAAAAAAAAAAAAATACCCAAGTACCAAGAAACGAATTTCGCAGTTGGTGATCAATGAGAACCATTTTCTTCTTTCTTTATTTTATTTTTTTTTTTCAAATGAAATTATCTATACTGTTCCTTTATTCTCGTTGAAAGACTTATACGCTGGTTATACATAATTATTAATTGACTTAAGGAATTTACAACGTACAATAGAATATAATTAAATTAAACTTTAATATATATTTCCAATATTTTGGCAACATCATGTTGCCATTTTCAAAGGAACTTACAATAAAGCCACATGCATGCAGGCACTACAAACAGTAAATGAGGGCAAAGCAGGAAACTATTATTTCTCCTAAAAGTCCTGATGGTGCCCCCTAGTGGGCTACTCTTGGCCGTTGGGCTGAAGGTCTCATGATGTATGTCTCCCAAATTTGGGGCAGTCTCATGCAATCAAATTTGTTGAGCTTTGACATGTTTCTTAGGGCTGAGGCTGATTCCATGAAAAGTCTTTCAAACTTGAATTTGCTACGGTGTATTATTATGGCTTTCTTCCACCGTATTCTGTGGTGTGTATCCAGAGCATGGTCTGCAAGACCAGAGTGGCTATACTGGTGAAATTGGATGTAGTCCTTGTGTTCTGAAATTCTGATATTCGCTGTCCTGCCTGTTTGGCCAAAGTAGGACAGCTTTCTTCATGTTGCTCTTATAAAGATATAAGTTATGATGAGATATAAAAAGATATAATTTAATAAGATATTCACAAGTTTTGCTTCTGTTTGAAACAAATTCACCAGTACTGCTTTTCCATTTTTTGTGGGTATGTGATAACTAGATAAACATTTCTCCAATTCAGAAATTTACATTTAATCTCTAAAATTCGCTTTTAGTAATGAATTATTCAAATGTTCAGAAATTCATGCATATCTAAATGCACTGTGAGCACACTCACTTGACAAACTATATCATATGCACCATGAGACTACAGAATTTTTTCTTCCATGTCTTTCACTTGGTACCACATGCATAATACAGCTCATTTTACATAAAATGAGACAAAATGCGAAAGTTATTCTTCCTTTCTATTTAACTGTAAACAAAACAAATATCTAATCAATACACAAATATTCAAAATGTATGTCTTGGTGGGGCTGAAAAATATGTCCAATTCATATTTCCATTATCATGCATCCACACTCATTTGTCCAGCACACACCTAATTACAAAGTAATTAGGGAAGGTGCCAAAGAACTGAGCTCAAGGAGTGGAAAAAGGGTATATAGTACTACAGACCAGTTTGTATTTCATCAGTAGTTAAGATTCTGGAGAAATTAGTAACAGATCATATACAGCATTAGGCAGATAAGGGTAATGTCATATGTGAGAGTCAGCATGGATTTGTTTATGGGATACTCTTCTTTTAGTAATCTGATTGCATTTCATAATAAAGTATCAAGAGCAGTTAATGAGGCAAAAGGCATATACTGTCATTTTTTTTTAAATTTTACAAAGGCATTTGACAGTAGGCTACATTATAAGTTAATGATGTAGAGTCAACAGTCTATATACAAGCAATCAGGAAGGTACTTGAGATGCCAACTGTTTCATTATGCTTGGGAAAGAATAGAGGGGAGAAAAAAAAATTGTTAGGTATAATATACTAAGTACATAATTATATATCCATTACAGATACCTGATCATACCTGACTTGATTGCTAAGAACTATTAAGCTTTCAGTTTAATAGTTCTTAGCAATATTTTATTAATTTCATCATGGCAAACTTTTTGTTTGCCAAGCTGCAATTAGAAGATATAGCAAATCATGGCTAGCTTATTAAGAATAAGCTACACACACACACACACACACACACACACACACACACACACACACACACACACACAACCAATTTAAATCCCATGACTGTTTTTACAAGGATATAATTGCCGATCAAGATTAAATTTCAATTTTTTTAAGTTTTTTTAATTACTTTTTAAAGTATCCCCCAATTGCAAAGAATTTTTATTTTAATGATATGAGATAAGTGAATTCTTGGTAGCAAGCTGACTGTTACTCCCAGGTAAAATAAATAAAAATACAAAAATAAAATAATTTTAATTCTTACCCATCTTGACTGATCTGTAAGAAGATTAATAAACAGACCTGCTAATTCTGTTTGGCGTATATCCATCGAGCAGACCAATGAAAGAGATGTGAAAACTTCTGCACATGCCTTGCGCACTCCCCAAACTGTATCATTCAATAAATAATGGAATTTTGGTAACTGAAACCAGAAATTAAATGTTTTCCTAAATTACAAAAATGACAACATAAAAAAGTTAATTTTTTTTAAAGAAAATTCAGACGAGCGAGACTTATTCCTGTATGTTATCACGCGTTCAGTAATGAAGATTTGTTTTTTTTTTTGTAATTTTTAAATTAAATTATTACTACTAATACCAGCTAAGCCACACAATGAGTTATATAAAATGTTACATCTAGAAAAAACATTCAGCATATCATGAGTAGCTCAAGACCAAAAACTCCAGCACTTGCATTCAGCCTATGATGTAACTCATAATAGCTGTAAAAACACACACATCAAGAAATTGAAATTCAACTTTGAAAAATCCAAATGCAGAAAACTTGCTTCTGTTCAAAAAGCAGCTAAACCTCCTTTTCCACCTACATAAGCTTTTGGTCTAACAGTTAATTATAATTTGGACTGTAGATAATCTAGGATCTTAGTTTTGATATAACAAATGCTTATGTTAAATTATTGATTAGGTCACCAATTATGCTGTATTAAAAGTATTTATATGAATTTGTTCTGATGATGTTATACATGGGATACAGCTTTGATGTATTTTTTTTTTCACTAGAGGTCAGGCCAGTAGAATAATGGTTGTTCAAATCATTGTTGCTTTGGCATACTGCTTGAAATGTAATATAGCTTGTCTTTGTATATATGGATGTGTATACTCCAAATGATGACCTTAATATGAAGTCAAAGCGTTGGGAAATAAAAGTAATTATTCCTAACATGGTTGTCTCCATAATTTACTGAAATGAGTTAAACCTGATACAAATAACACCACCTGACTGTAAAAGAAAAATGGAGAGGCAGAAGTTTCCTTTGATGAAGCCTTGCCTGCAGGTGAGCATCATTCAAGTCTTGTTAAGCCTTCTAGTCTCATTCTTCTACTCCAACTTCTACAGAAATGACAATGTCATTATACCAACAACAGTTCACTCAATACTTTTTCTGATATTCGAGAAAGTATTGAGTCTTTCTCTGATATTAGAAATCAGAAAAATAGTATGGATGCTAACAAATCATCAGATCCAGATAGCATGTTCCAAGTTTTATTTTGTTCTTATAAAAAAAAAAAAAAAAAAAAAAAAAAAAAAAAAAAAAAAAAAAAAAAACCATATCCTGTCATCTATAAAATATTTTAAAACTCATCTGTTATCTACTTACAACATGGAAGCAATTAAATCACTCCTCAGACAAAAATGTTTGAAGAAAATACTGTCGTCACTCTTGAAATTTGCAGAGCATTTCAAAAGATATGACATAGAGACCTGCTCAACTGCAACTACTATCTTATTGACCTACCTTCTAACCTTTTCAAACGGGTTGCCACTTTCTTCTACTTGTTCAGTATACTTTACGGTAGATGGCCTCCTCTCCTGAGATTTGATTTTTTTTTTTTTTTTTTTTTTTTTTTTTGACCGATTTTTCCAATACTTTTATCCCCACTCCTGAGATACTGATTGATCTATAATTTGCTACTGAAGTCTTAGGACCTTTCTTATGCCAAGCTTTCAGAAGCATTGCCAGTTACCTTTCACATTCCTGCAAAATGCAAATCAATATCCCATCTAATATCACAGCTGTATTTACACTGAGATTGTGCAACATCCTATGAACCTCGAATTCATCTACCTCTTTTCCTACATTAGCAGCATTAAGTTATCACATTAACCTTACTTGGATGATATACACCCTTGCAAAGTGATTACTCAGTAACTCAACAATTTTATCTGCTTTTCTCACCTCATGACCATCCTAACTCAGGTTATTCTTCCATTCTTGCTCTTACTTACCATGCAGTGAAAGAATTCTCTAGGATTTCCTTTGGCCTGTTCAGCTAGTTTCTTCTCGTAATCCAATTTTGCCATCATCACCATGCTGTCACCTTTCTTGCCTGATCCTTGTACCGTTTATGAGTCTGCTAGTCACCTTTCTCCTTATATATACACTCCACAGCATTTTCTTCTTCTGCAGCTCATGCTTAATGATATTACTCATACCTGATTAACCCTCCTAACTGTAAGCATACAATTTAATACTGCTTCCTCTAGATGCCCCTTAACTACAGGATTTTATGTAATGACATAGCTTTGAGCTTCCTTCTAAGCTGGTCATAATCACCTGCCATGTAGTTCCATATATACACCCTTCTTGGCAGAATATTCTTCATGTTTTACAACCTTCCAAGTTAAAGACTGCATAGTCATTTCCCCAATTGGAGGCTATGTGACCAGCTTGGTTATGGATAGCTCTTCTGATCCTATGACCAGATCCAATACTTTCGCACCCAATGTCCCCCTCCATTACATGCTGCCTCAAGTAATAATCTCTCAGTAGATGTACAAATGCAACTTCCTGCCAGGATCTTTCTTTCTTCCAATCTATATCTCCATAGTTGAAGTCCCCCATGACAATTGATTGACCTGCACTCATTGTACTAATTTGATTATGCATATCTTCCTAATCACCCATGGAACTCCCTGGCCTATAGCAGCAACCAACCGTATACTTTGTCTTATTGGCTTTGATCTCGCACCACTCTGTTTCTAATGAACAGCCACCTTTCTGCCTATCACCATTTTTTTTCTCTCTCCCTGCTGCTATTATTGGCAGTACCCCTCCTATCTTCACTGAAAATACTGAACCCTTCACATTCTATCCCTGTAACTACATCATATGCTGTTAGCTAGTCTAACTAATGCCTATAATATTTGTAGAGGTTGCACTAATCAATGTCAAGAACTCCTCTCTTGTTTCTGACTTCTGGTATTAGTATATAAAAACTCCAGCATCCCTTTAGGCCCTTGACCACCTTCACTTCCTGAATTGACTACCATAATCAATATTTTTGCTTGAGAAACTAGTTTCTGCAGAAACTGGTCATTCTTGCACTTAAACGTTTTCCTAAATTTGTGCTTCAGCATGCTTAGCGAACAATGCTCTAGACACCTAACACCAAAATCATTTAGATGCAGTCCTGCTTTATACAAATCCTTCTTTCAGTCAAACTCAGCCCATTAAACCCATCCAATCAGGCTCTCCACAAAATCTACCATTCCTTCTGCACAACCTGTATATTGATATGTCAGCAACGTTCTCCTCCTCAATTCACCTCTATCATAGTATGGTAGGAGACTTACAATCTTCACCTTCTCGCTCTTCATTTATTGCTTTGTCCATCAACTTCTTCACATCCTCCTTCATAGAACACTTCTCACCTCTGAAATCATTAGTGCCAACCAAGACAATTAGTTCTTTTGCCTTTTTTACATCTGGATGGCATGACTAATGTAATTAATTTTCAAACCACATCCACAGGAAATTAAACTGTATGTTATAATTCCTCAATTTTTATTTCATTCTGCAACAACTGTTTCAAAAGTTACGTCACTTATAAAACACTAACCTATTGTTTAGGCTTAACCTACTGTAGATCTACTTTTCTGAATACAAATTCTACTGAAACCAAAACTGAAAGAAAACGACAAATTTTAATAGAGATCCTAAATTATTAGAAGACATAAGATCATTAAGAAGGTGTAAAAGAGGAAGGCCTAGGAAAAGATTTCCTTGTGACTCAATTAGTAAATGTATAAAGAAAGATGTGAAGGTAAGACCCATAGACCTGATCACAACAGGAGTGCTCCAGGATATTAATGAAGAGGTAGCAGCGATCACATGAGAAGGAAGATCACAGTTTCATCACCTGACTCTCCATTATCTCAAGTTTCATATGTAAACAGTAGTGTGACTCAGACATCATTTTTCAATGTTCAGTAATGGTGGAAGGATCACGATCTGGAGATGATGCAGTAATTGATATAGAGTTACCTCCATTATCATAGATTATGACAAGAGACAGTATATCTTCTGATAGAATGTATCAAAGTACCCTGATACCATTTAGACAGCCTCCTATATCACCTACTTGTTTTTTACATGCCAATAGCAGCTTTTTGGTAAATGATACATCCATATCATTTACTGAATGATCGGTTAGATAAACAGAAACCTCATTTAGAGGTGCTGCTAAAATGCATTTAGAAGGGATCTGATGCTTGCAAAGAGAAGAACGAAGCCTCTGCACTCAATAGCAATTCGTTCTAGTCTTAGTTCTACTGACTAGGCTGAAGCAGTGTTGCTCTAGTTATCCATCCATCTAATACTGATAGTGCTAAATGTCCAACTTTTGCTGCAGATCTACAGTCCTGGTAAAATGGCCTGCCATTTATTTTTGGCCATACAATGTCCCAATTGTGATAACTTGAAAGAGAAATGGATGTAATCAGAAAGGAAGTGGAATGTATGAGAGCCAAATTGAGGACAATGAATAGAACATTAGGACTTGAGAATAGTTTAGTTGATGCGACAAGAACAAGAATGGGTCGGAGAGAGACAGGTGAATGTGAGAGCAAGGGAGGAAGTAGAAGTGACAGGAAGTTGAAAGAATGAAAGCCCATTAGAAAAAAAGATAATGAGAGGATGGTGTGAAAGCGCAGAAGAAAGGAAAAGCATGATAAGGAGAAGGAATGAAAGTGCGATAGTAATACAAGACAGTTTAGGAAAAAACGAGTGAAGGACGTTAGTGCAAGTAGTAATGAAGCCATGACAAGTATAATACATAGCAATTCCATGATTCAGAGTATGCAGAGTAACATGTTCAAAGAATGCTTTCCTGGTGGAACAGTGGAGCTGATGACTTTAGCAATGAAGAGAGAATAGAATGTGGAGGAGATGATAGTAGTGGTTGGTATTAATGACTTAAGGGGCAACGTTAATCAGGTGGCAAAAGATTTGAGAGCAATCTTAGAGACTGTACAGCAGAAAAGTGAGGCTTAGTGTAGTGAGTTTACTTCCTTACTTTAACAGTGCAGAGTTATGTAAAAGAGAAGAGATAATGAATGATATGATTAAAAGCATATGTATTAAAAGAAATCTAGATTATGTTGATTTTGGAGTGCATTTGATGGTAGAAGAATGCTGTATGCAAAAAATTGGTTGTATCTGAATAGGGAGGGACACAAGCTGTTGGAGAGGTTACTCTTCTCTGAGCAAATGGAAGTGTTTGGACAGGGGAAACTAGAATTCAAAGGATTGAGAGCAGAAAGTACAGTCCCATGTGGGGAAGATGATTCAAGAAATAAAAGTAACATTGAGTGCATTAGAATTTATAGTCGATAGGTATGGGAGCCAAGAGTAATGACTTAGCTGGCACTTATAGAGGACTGAGAAGTTCCTTTTTCTATATACTAATGCCAGAAGCATTAGAGATAAAAGGAATGAATGAATAGCACTGATTGATTCAATCTCTCATAAAATTATTAGTATTAGTGAAATACGATTATCAGAGGATGATGTCTTGACAGGAATAGAGGGGCAGAAGGATACAATATTTTCGGGCATAATGGGAAGGGGGGGGGGAACAGGGTGGTGGAGTAATAAAGGTTGCATCTCATCAGCTGCTTATGACAGCTGATGAGATGCAACCATTAAGGATAGAGGGCCAGGAGGGATATAATGTGCATGGCTTTGAGGGTGTATGGTGTGAATTAGAGGTTGGCAGGATCAGATATATAGTTGGATGCTGCTACAGACCAGGGAATGAACAGGAAATGTTCAGACAAATTGGTTCGGTGAGTGGAAAGCACATGATTATTATGGGATTAAGGAAAACGACAAATTAAAGTAAATTTTTGAAATTCTTGAGAAACAAATGTCTTAAACAACTTATGTTGGAGGGAATGTGAGGAACAAGAGTTTTGGATTTGATTATAGCATCAGAGGATTTGATGATGACTGAAGTGTCATATTTGCCTCCACTTGGTGAAAGTGACCATGTGGTTTTGATCTAGGGTGTGTGTGCACAGACATGCAAAAGTCTCAAAGAGAAAGGAAATGATGTGGAATTATAAGGTATGTGATTTTAAGAGTCTTAGAAAACTACTTGGGACAGTGCCATGGACAAAGGAATTAGAGGGTAAAGAGGTTAGTGATGCATGGAGGTTAGTTAAGGACCAATTGTTAACAGCAGCAGCAAAGTGTATACATGCGTGAAAAAATTAAAAATTTGAGGTAAACGGACGACTAATGAGATTAAGAATGAATTGCAGATAAAAGAGGTTATGGAAAAAGTATAGAATGTGAGGTGGCAAATAGTTGCATGAGGAATGCAAAGTTCAAGCAAGAAATGTGACTAGTGTCGTAAGGAAGGGAAAATTGGAATATGAGAGGAGGCTGGGGACAACATTCAAGGGACAACTCTTAGGAATTTTTTCCTTATGTGGCTGGCAAAAGAAGGAATGATTGTTGACGAATGATGTTGCTAGATTAAAAAGATAGTCTATTAACCAAGGCAAATGATATTGTAGGGCAATTTAATGATAACTTGATCAGAGTGTTTCATTCTGGGGATGCCAATGTTTTATGCCAAAGAGGATGGAGAGGGTTGATGAAGTGAAGTGAATGTATTTACATTAATAAGTACTCTGGATGTCAATAAAGCTGTGAGACTGGATGAAATTTCACCATGAGTCTTAAGGGAGTGTGCTAAAGAACTAACAGCTCCCTTGACTTGGCTATTTAATGAAAGCTTTGCAACTAGAAAAGTCCCTGGAGAGTGGAAGGAGGGTAAGATAGTGCCATTGCATAAGGATGGTAGAAGAATGGAAGCATCAAATTAGAGACAAGTATATGTTACTTCTGTGGTCGTTAAGGTTTTAGAAAAATTGGTAGGAGCTCGTATACAAAACTGAGCAGATGAAAATAATATCTGTGAAGGTCAGCACAGATTTGTTAAATGGTATTCTTGTTTCAGTAATCTCATTAACTTTTATGATAAAGTTACAAGAGTGGTTTGAGGGAAATGCATATACTAATTTTTTTAGATTTTGCAAAGCCATTTGATAGGGTACCACATGATAAACTGATATTTAAGTTGCAATGTATGGGTTTGGATATTAAGTTGATGGAGTGGACACCAACTTAATATAACTTAAGTTGACAGATATCAAAGAGTTGTGTAAGAAAGGACAATATCAGGGAAAAGGAGAGTTACTAGTGAAGTTCCACAGGAAGTGCTGGGACCCTACTTTTCAACCTTTATATCAATGATATTGTCACTGAACTTCAAGGAGATATTCAATTGTTTGCAGATGACATGAAGCCGAGGAAGGTTACTGAGAGTAGTACTGATATAGTGGATCTGAATAAGCTGGAAATGTGGGTAGCTAAATGAGGATACCAGTTTAACGTTGCTAAATGTACGGTTTTGAAATCTGGGAACTGCATACTTCTACATATAGAGTATGCAGTTCCCAGATTTCAATGATGAAAGAAGCATGGAATCTTGGGGTTATGGATCGAAATTTGAAACTTAAGGGACATGTTACAAATGTGATTTAAGACAGCTCAGAGGATTGCTACAATATTCAGACAAACATCAATCAGCAGTGATTCCACTGTACCAGGCCCAGATTAGGCCGTATCTGGACTATTGTGCCCAAATCTGGTCACCAAGATTTAGAAGGGTGAAGATACTTTGGAGAGGGGTGCAGAGGCAGTTGACAAAAATGATTTCAGGACTGTGGAATGTTAGATATAAGGATAGACCTGCAATTTAGCTGATAGAAGACCAAAAGGTGATATGATTAAAACATTTTTCAGATTGTGGAAAATCACGATGGGGCGAGAACTAAAGCCCATTGCTGGAAACTGTGCAAGGAAGTGGTGAATAAGATGGTGAGAATTTTTTATTTTTTTTTCATGAAGAGTGGTGGGTGATTAGAAGGTATTGCCTGAGTATGTTGTAAATGCTAAGAATGTGAATGGGTTTAAGCTTCAGTATGATAGATGTGTTACAGGCAGGGGAGATTTTCCGTAAGTCCGTGGACTTTTGTAATATATGTATACTTATACATTATATTACATTACAGTGTGAAATATTTGTTATATATTTTATGTAATTGTCATCATCATCAAATTCCTGCCATGTACCCTCAAGGGGTGTACAGGATATGATAGTACTACATGAAAAAATTACATCATTACTAACTTCCAATCTACAATTTTCCTCCAAATAAGTCTGTTACTTGTCAAGACTCCAACATTATCAGATCTTATATTTCTATCGTCTAAGGCACTTTGTACAGTATCAATCCACCTATATCTTGGTCTTCCTCTGGGTCGTTTTCCTGCCAACCTAGCAAAGAACACTTGTTTTGCTAATCTTTCTTCGCCCATTCTGTTTAAGTGACCATACCACCTGAGATTAGCTCTGCTTACGCATTCCTGGATGCTGACAATGTCAAGTTCTTTCCTAATATCCTCGTTTTTAATATGATACTGCCATTGATGCCATCTGTTCACGCCTATAATCTTTCTCAGGACTCTCATATCTGTGGTCTCTAGTCTTTGGTCAAGTGTTTTACTTCTGACCCAGCTCTCAGATCCATAAGTTAAAACTGGTTTGAACTGTCTTGTATACAGCTAATTTAGTGTTCCGACTAATTTCTCTCTTATTCCATATGAATTTATTCAATTGACTTCCCACCATACCAGCTTTGCTGATTCTGTTGTCTATTTCTATATTGAATTTACCATCTTCACTAAAAATCGTGCCTAAGTAGCTGAAATGTTTTACTTGTTCAACAGGTTCTCCATTCACAACACAGTTGACATTTTCAATGATTCTGCCTATTTTCATTGTCTTTGTCTTTTTATTGCTGACCTTCATACCATATCTATTACAACAGTTATTCAATTTAGTCAGAGAATCTTGCAGACTTGTAGTGGATTTATTTAGAAGTATAACATCATCTGCATAAAGCAAAGAGCTGACATTAACATCTCCAATTTTGATATCAAATGTAATTGTCAATGGTATAAATATCTCTCTCTCAATGAGTCTGATTCCAGGAGAGTTAACATAGTAGTAATAATAATAATAAATACAAAATTTCATTAGAATCCATCCAGCCAATGGGGAATTTTTAATATCAGTTGGAATGGTTTTGCCCAATTCTGTGAAAAAACTAATGTGATTGTAATCAAAATTAATTAGTGAAGTTATTGTACAACTATATGTAATAACTAACAACATTATATACAAAAATTTTATATAATTCTTGTGCTTTTTTTGGATCCTTGTGCTCCAGCAAAAGGTCCTTGAAAAACAGACACAGACTACACAACAATTTTTTTTTAAAGATTCCAAATTCCATATTTCAATAAACTCCATCCAATCAGAGTTCCAGAATAATTTGCATAAGAACTGGCAAAAACAAATCTAACAGTGCTTATGTGTGAAACACATATGAAAAGAAAGATGAAAAAAAACTGCACATGCTAAAAAGATATATTCTATCACATATTTTGACTAACAATATCTAATAGGTAGTACTTCCAAACAAAAGGGCATTATAATATTACTCACCAAAATTGTTTCTGTACTTTCCAATCCAACAACATTAGCAATATCACCAATATTGCAAGCACATACCTAATTAAATGAAAATTAATAAATGATAATTTACTTCAACATCACACTTACATTGCAAATTAGTATTAAACATACAGTAAACTTTTGACAGAACAGCACCACCACAACTCGGACTTGGCTACTTTGACCATTAATTCAGAAGTTTTAATAAGATGAAATATGTAAACAAAAAACAAACGTGATACTATCACTGTAAAGACAAGAATATATATATATATATATATATATATATATATATATATATATATATATATATAGTAAAGATGTTTTAAAATGTTTAAATACTTGACATATATATAGTTCTTTAAAAAATACACATGAAAAAAAAAAATTATTGCAAAGTACTTATGTATTAATGATATTTCTAAAACAATTATATGAAAACACTCATTTAATTTCCTTCTAACAGTTCTGCTTCTCTTTACCATCACAACTGATTTTAAAATAAGATGCAACAATTTCCTGAAAATTACTATTAACCATTATAAACATAAAAAATATAATAAATAAAAACTTTCATATTCAATTTGAAGCTTATTTTTTCTCACTGTTCACTGCATTATTATGCAGCATATCAGGGAAAAAATGTGTATCAGAAAACACATTTAATTCTATTTCAATAAAAGCACTTGTAAAAAACTACAGTTTCTCTAATCTTGGCTTATACAATGCAGTGAACAATGGAAAAAAACAAGCTTCAAATTGAATATGAAAGTTTTTATTTATAGAAAAACTTTTTTTTAATCAGCAGTTGTATTGTTAAGCTCAGAAGATAGTAAATTCTAAATGTTTTTCTTTGAATGTTTATTATCATACAATGATTATCCTCTATAGCTCAATGCTCTTACATATACCCTCATTTTCTTGATTACTTCAAGTTTATCATTACAGCTTTAATATTGTTCTTGGTTTCCTTGCAGAATGAAGCTTATCACATTTTGAAGCAATTTTTTCAGGAGAAAAAATTTAAAGCTGTATAATACATTAAAAAGTTAAGTAGATGCAAAAAAGCAAGCGATATACCATCCTTATAGCAGTGCACGCTAAAATAACATGTTGCATTTATAATGGACTCTGAAAAATACCATTTTTTAAAATGTTTTGTACTTTCCAAAGTTTTATGCAAAAATTTTATTAAAAAGTCAGTCTTTCAATTGAAAAGACTGAATTAGAAACATATTAAAATCAGATTTTTTTTTTTTTTTTAATGATGTGGTTATTTTGCTGCAACTTTCTAAACCTCTCAAAATGATGGACAGTACAGTATTCATTGTAAGACTCAAAGATTAAACTACTGTAGAGTACAAAACTGTATTGACAAACTATTACACCAAACATTTCAGTTTCAGTCAACAGCATCTTCCAAAATACACACGCACATTTCTAACATTATGATTTGTAAACTATTAAGAGTTCTGTTCACTAGACATAAGATAGTCTTATTACTTCCTTCTTTCCTTCTCACTCTGTGTCCTACAGCACTTCATCTTTAAGATGGAACCACACTGCTACTAGTATTAAATCTTCTTTTGTGTTAAATTCTGTTCTTAAATGTTCTTAAATATTCTCATGGAATCAAGGAGTTAATATACAGGGTGTTCGGGATAAATTTGACAGTTTCGTAAGGAAAAAGAAAATCTTCTTTGTATCTATTAAATTTAATGAATTGACAAAAAAACATTACAGGCAGAGTTAATTACAATACTATCAACAAGATTTACTCAAAATAACCACCATTAGCATCGATCACAGCTTCAATTCTGCTTCGGAACCTCGAACAAGCTGATGCTACAGTCTCCCTGGGAAGGGCCGCAAAAACTGTTTTAATTTTATCCATTAACTGGGCTTTTGTATTACTGGAAGTGCGATTGGTGTCTTTTTCAACTGCGCCCCATACAAAATAATCCATGGGGTTAAGGTCTGGGGAGTTTGGAGGCCAAACATTTGGACTGGTGAAGTCGTAGAAATTTTCAGACAACCATTTTTGACTTTTCCCAGAGGTGTGGCAAGGGGCCGAATCCTGCTGCCATACATACGGCCTACCATTGGCTACCCTTGTTATCCAGGGCTTGACTACAGTTAGCAACTCCACGAACAAAGCCCGAATTCCAATGCCAGGGTTCTTCAACACCTGTTCCTGCAGATTTGCGAGGAATTCTGCTGTACGAACACAATCAGATCGTCTGCTAGGGATCTTTCTTCTTGCTACATCCTCGTAGTCACCATTGCAAGTCTCTAGTTCATGCCTGATTGTTTTTACTGTATTCAGGGAGCATTGGGCAGCAGTCGTAATATCCTTATTTTGATGGCGGGCACGAATCATCATGATACAAGTTATTCTCTTCCATGATTCAGGTGGGTTCCAGCTATCCATCCTTTCTGACATCTTGTATATGAATGAAGAAGGGTCCAAACTTTTAAATGAAGAGAAGTGTGTATTAATACATGTAACTTACGGAAAAATATAATTAATTATAAATATGTCAAATTTATCCCGAACACCCTGTATCAACCCATGTTCTCAGTCTTGGTTTCTCCATGACTGCAGGTTGCAAAAGATGCCAACTTTCTCTATCTTGAGGGAAAGACTTGAGTTTGAGTCCTGTCTAGGAAGTGAAGAACCTTTATCAGAGCTTTTCAACTGAAGTAGAAAGTTTATCAACTTGATTATACTATAAATTAAAGATGCCAATTAATTATATTCTTGGTTTAATCCTTTATTCAAGTGTAAGCAAACAAAGTTTACACATGAAGTAACTTCAAAACTGGGCAACTCGTATATAGAGGCCAATGGCTTGCTCTAGTATCCCATAATGCAAAGCACATATCCTTGCAGACATGTATAATGCTATGCATTGCGGGAAGGGTCACTACCCAGACTGTTTCAACCTTTATTGAGATCTCATCAGTGGGAGCAGACCTAGAAATGATATCAAGGCTGAAATAATACAGAAGTCATATTTCCATATACAATCAGCCAAAAGATGTCAATGTCACACCTTATTACTAAAATATTGTGGATTAGAGATAGATGCTGAAAGTTTTTCCACTTGGTTATACTATAAATTAAAGATGCTAAGAAATTATATTCTAGGTTTAATCCTTTATCCAAGTGTAAGCAAACGAAGTTTGCACGTGAGTAACTTCATGGCTGGGCAACTCGAATATAAAAGCCAATGAAGGGCAAGTGATCTGAAATCAAGATGCTAAGAAATTATATTCTAGGTTTAATCCTTTATCCAAGTGTAAGCAAACGAAGTTTGCACGTGAGTAACTTCATGGGTGGGCAACTCGAATATAGAAGCCAATGAAGGGCAAGTGATCTGAAATCATAAGCCTCTATATAAGAGTTGCCCAGTCATGAAGTCACTTCATGCGCAAACACATTGTTTGCTTATACTTGGATAAAGGATTAAACCAAGAATATAATTTCTATCTTTAATTTAAAGTAATAAGGTGTGACACTGACACCTTTTGGCTACTTGTATATGGAAATACGACTTCTGCATCACTTCTGAGTCAGGCTCCCACTGATTAGACCTCAAAAAAGATTGAAACCGGTCTGGGTAGCAACCATTCCCGTAATGCATAGCAATATACATGTCTGCAAGGACATGTATATTGCTATGCTTTGCATTTTATGGGATACTAAGGTAAGTCATTGGTCTCTACATATGAGTTGCGCAGTTGTGAAGTTACTTCATGCACAAACTTTGTTTGCTTACACTTGTATCAAGGATTAAACCAAGAATACTATTTCTTGGCATCTTTAATTGATTTTCAACTGAAGGTGAGTTAGCTTATCTGATATGAAAGTGGCAGGGTTTCCTCCTGGAAACTTGGATTTTTCATCCAGCAAAGCAGGCAAACTGGCCACTAGAACACATGTAATTAACATACATAAAACACTGGCTTCATAGCCTAAGTTCTAAATAAATGGTCAATGAGTTTAAGGAGTGGTAATGTACGCTGTTTCCTAGGAGGGACCTCCCACGATGAGTCTTTTGACTCCATGGAGGCCTGAATAA
Source organism: Typopeltis vanoorti (assembly GCF_054136105.1). NCBI lineage: Eukaryota > Metazoa > Arthropoda > Arachnida > Uropygi > Thelyphonidae > Typopeltis > Typopeltis vanoorti. The sequence goes on along the minus strand of NC_143566.1, from coordinate 25,083,790 downwards.
TAATAATAATTAGTAATCACTAATAAGGATTACACCATTGCTCCAGAGAAGTTCCCCTAGTCCACAGTAATCTGCCTATAGACACAAAGCAAAGCTTTGGAGAGACTCTTGTTATTGCAACTTGACATTTACATTACATCTGAATGGAGTTTGGAACGATGGTTTACCATTGTGCCAATTAAGTTAAAGCCTGCCTTCTACTCTTTACAGCTGGGTCACCAGTTTACTCTGGCCATTCACTACATACCATCACAGTGGACAGTTTCCTATCCAATGCCATAGGACACCAGGGCTGTATACTTTCACCAACATCCCTTACTGTATGTTAATGACCTTAATGCTCTCATTAACCCCATAGTCATAGTTTTGCTAATGGCAGTAAATTCTGTTCATCTTCTTCATTCAACAACTCTCACAGTGCTCAAATGATCAAAGCTCAAGATCTTCCATAACCAATACTTTTGACAATGATCATCTTTTTTCCTTTCTCCAGCGGTGGTGAGGAAAACACCAAAACACAGTCCAGTGTCTCTCTCATTACAGAGATCTCACACAATGTTCCTATACCTTTGACAATACTCATATCTCTAGACAATATCCGATTATTTCTCTTTTTCGTCTGATTTATACCTCTAGTTTTTTATATATTTATACCTTGCACAAAACACATTACATTTACAGTCTCCTCAGCTTCCAAAATACTTGATATCCTTTTTCCATTCCTGATATTCCTTCTCGCCCATGCAACTGCCAACACAATATTATATATCCCAATATGCACCTAAGCTCATTATATTTGGCAATGTGCATTAAAAAGCTATCCAGTAGAGGACCCACTTAACATGAATCCCCTTCATTAAAGATTAATTTCAAATCACTATCTCATACAATGTCTATCTAATTTTATGCCTATGCTATAAGATCTTTCATGATGACTACTATGAGATATCTCATCATCCTACTCTATCATTTCATATTCCATCAAATTGATCTTTGGAAGACCTACTCTATATTTTTTTCCACAATCAACAGGTTCCTTCTTTCTCCTTGACCACTTGTCATACAACCCACTGTTTTGTTTTGCAACTTCTCATGCATATAGCTGATTTTTTTTTTTTTTTAAGTGTCAATGAATTAATTTTCTTTCACATTAATATTGACCTCATTAATAATTTTTTTTGAAGATAATGCTCATTAAAAATATCCATGGATTGAATTACAGTAATGACCCTCTAATCAATAGTCCAAAATGCTTACATTTGCACTATTCTCAAACTGAAACATCTGAAAGTTTCAGTTTGAGAATAGTGCAAAATCTCAAATTATCAAATAATTCTGAAACTTCCTAGCTATTTGGCTTGTAACTCTTAAAGATTCTATTTAGGATGGTAACAAAATATTAGCTAAGTTACCATTGAATTAGCAGTTTTTACACATTTCTTTCTCATATTATATCTAACATTAAGCTTTGGTACCAAAGTCCTTGTTACACCTAGGAAGTGAATTAAAAAAATTTTTTTTTCTTTGTTTACTTTATATTTCAGTACTGATATTTTACAAAATTCATGCAAAAGGAAGAGATTGCATTCCTAATTAAATTTTTGAAAAAATACACTTTTTATATCTTCGGAAGGAATGTTTCTTATTTATTTTTCTGGATATGGCTAAAATATACTGATAATCTAAGATATGATTTCAGTCATGTGAAGAAGCAGAAAAAAAAAATGAATTGCATTAATAAAAATTATCCAATACACTCACAACATCATTATTTATAATTTCAAATTGACATGCAATACCACTTTAATGACTTTAGGTGGGACTGATGGTTAAAAGCACCTAACCTTTCTAACATGAAATGAACCATCTTCACAAAGTGATGCAAACTGATTAAGGAAAAACTTTTCTGTTGTTTCTTTTCCAACCAGAGGAGCCATCTTACTCATCAGCTGCAAATTAATGTTAGTGACTTTAGATATATATAAATCATACATATTAATACTTCTGAAAACTAGGAGAATCAAGTACTTAAAAACTGTTCTAAGATTCAAGCTTAGAAGGAGAAAAGTGACTTTGCTGAAAAGTTATATTATTAACAAATCAGAACTAAAACTAAAACAAATGATGACAGCTATTAAATTGCCTCATAGCTGTCTCAGGCAACTTATAACAAATATATAAATGCATGAAGTATTAGAATTAGTTCTAATTAAGAATTAGTTAATCAGTTATAAACTGATTAACTCATATAGCTTGGTTGACCAAGAGGATGGTGTACCTGATCTCCAAATTTCATCATGGACATGTTGCGGTTAATGTCTTACGGTGAGATATATATGTCATCACTTAGTGTGAAACCATAACCACCAATGTTTACTGGAGGCCTCGAGTAGCTTGGGAAATAAAGTTTATTTTTGGTTTCTAGAACAGGATTTCTCTATTATTTATTTAATACCTAGCTCACTTCCAGTACTAAAACAGTGATATCTGAATTATATGATCTTCAAATGACCTAATTTTGGATAGGCCAATGTATCAACACACTTCAGATTTACTATATAGTGTATATTTTCATGTGTGGTATTCACCGAATAACTGACTAATTTATTTTGTTCAAGAAGTCATGACAAAATGAAACAGTTGACCAAGAACAATATACTAACAGAAAGAGAAGATTACAGTATTTTCTGAGAAGACAAAGAACAGTAAAGAAGGATGGAAATCAGTATTTTCTTCTTTGTTTTGCTCTTCAGTGTGTCTGTTTAGCTTAAAAACAAAGTAGTGACAATGGCTTTGAGCAATCTATTATAAATAACCTGATATATGTAATGAAATTTAAGCATACAGATAAATACTTAAGCTCAGCATTGCTACAGATCAGAAATGAGTGGAAGGAACAACTTTGGTTTGATTGGAAACATACCCAAAGGTAACAATACCAGTATACCGTCTGTTAATGTGTGGGTCCTGCAGCTAATTTATCCTTTTTGTAAGAAGAAAACACAAGTTTCTAGGTTATTATTATGAGATTTTAACTATAGAAATGTAGATTGAGGAGGTAAAATAAGCTAGTACAACACTGGATTTTAAAGAACTGCATTACATAACAGAGATAGAAAAAACAAAATAAAAATAAGAGAAAGAGTGAGAAAGCAAGGATTATGTAACTTTGAATCTGAACAATACTGAAGAATAAATGGTATTTTCTTCTCCCATACACATTAATAAATGTTTAAAACAGTCTAGTGATAGAAATATAACCATGCATACACATGGTAGTTTTGGTGATAAAAGTATGGATGTGGAAATAGTTATGAAAGACTACCTCATGATAACTGCAGCAAGAATGACTTATGATAATCAAGTACTGTATCATACAATGTTTATTAATTTCAAATAGTGAAAGGTCACCAGAAATTTCATTTGCATCCTACAAATGCCCAAGCTAGCCATATTGCATTCTTATCTATGAGCACTGGAAAGAGGGAACAAGGTACATCACATTTAAGCATCTCACATAAAACATTAAGATTAAAAGAGCATCACCACAAGAGTGTTGCTAAAAAGAAATATTACAGACCAGTTGGTATGTCTGGAATGGTGAACTTTTACAAAAGTTAGTCAGGACAAGGATGCAGGTATGAGTAAATTATACCAGTCAAGAAACTATATTCCTGTTTAATTCTTTACCCAAATACAACCAAAAGTTTGCATGTGAATTATCTTCATGACTAGGCTGTTTGTAAATAAAAACTGTAGACTTCAAATTAATTGGCATGTGCTTTAATGAATCAGTAAATGGCGAAAGCAGTCTGGGTAGTGACCCCTCCTTTCTGATATATATATATATATATATATATATATATATATTGGTATACATTATGGGAAGAGTCATTATCATTACACAGACTGATTTTATCCTTTAGAGGGTGCCAGATCCAGAATGGATCTGGCACCCTCTAAAGGATAAAATCAAATTAAATGCAGAAGGTGGTCTGAAAAGTTCTCAGCCTAACAATGAAAAAACGGATTTATAATTTCAAAATTATTTTTATTTTTCAACATAATCTCCCTTAAGACTAATACATTTATTCCAGCGAAGTACCATTATCCCGTCCTGTAATGGTTCTCAGCAACTGCAAAATACCCCTCTACAGTTGCAATCACTTCTTGATTCGAAGAAAAATTCTGACCAGCAACGAAGAGTTTTAGTTTTGGGAAGAGATAGAAGTCAGAGGGAGCCAAATCTGGGGAATTGGGTGGATGTTCCAACAATTCATAGTGCAGATCCCTTAATTTTCCCATTGCCAAAACACCTTTGTGGACAGGTGCATTGTCGTGATGCAAGATGATTTTTTTTCTTCTGCAAACCGGGTCTTTTCTCATGAATTTTTTCGTCTAGTCTGGTTAAAAGATTGGAATAATATTCCCCAGTTATTGTTTAACCCTTTTCAAGATAATTAATAAACAAAATGTCTTTAGCATCCCAAAACACCAATGCCGTGACCTACTCTGCTGATGGAACTGACTTTGTCTTCTTTGGCACTGAACAGCAATCAAAACTGGCTTCTGTCCACTGTTTTGATTGCTGTTTGGATTCTGGTGTGTGTAATGGTGAATCCAAGTCTCATTCATAGTAATGAATTGGTTTTATTCTTGTTAAAGCGTTCCAAGCACTGTTCAGAGATTTTCATGTGAGTGCGTTTTTGATCTGCTATGAGCAGGCGTGGCACCCATCTTGCGCAGAGCTTTTTTTTTTCATTTGCAATTCTTCATGCAACTTATATCCTATACGTTCTTTTGAAATGCCTATAGTCTCAGCAATTTCACACACTTTGACTCGCCGGTCATCCAATACCATATCGTGCACTGATCAATAATTTCTGGTGTTGTTACATTTCTTGGACATCCTTCCATGGATCATCTTCAAGCCTGGTACAATCACGTTTGAACTCGGCAGCCTATTTCTTAATTGTTGAAAACGAAGGAGAAGAGTGCCCATAAACTTTTATGAACTTCGAATGTATTTCTTTTGACGTTAAACCTTCTTTTACAAAGAATTTTATAACCAAGGCATACTCAATTTTATCCATTTCAAGGGATACAGACAACACTTTTGCTTCAGACAGCTGTATAAAACAAACTACTACTCGTAGATAGAATGACTTGCAATTTCACATAGATGCTTATGACAGATGTACCAACTTAGAAAAAAAAATTGTGCCGATAGTGTTGCCATCTATGTTTGAGGCAAAGAACTTTTCAGACCACCCTTGTACTTTCCATATACAAGTAACAAAATTATATTCTTGTTTAATACTTTACCCAAGTGTATACTTAGGTAAATGATAAAAGAATATAATTTCTTGGAAAGCATAATTTATTTTGTACCAAGTGAAAAACTTTCTACAACTCTCTCTCATCCAATTTACTTTAACAATAAAATGATACACCTTTTTGCTACTTGTATATAGAAAGTATACAACTTCTGCACATTAATTAAAACTTGTTATCTTTCTGAATCTGGCTCCTACTCATGAGCCTCACTGGAGAGATAAATTCTGTATTTTTATTACTGGAGGTTTTTTATATGGTTCCATCCGATTAGTTCACCATAGTCTTATTGTCAACTGTAGGGATGACTAGAGAGCAATCTCAGGCAGAGAAGGCTTACTCAAGATAGTTAATTTAGATGAGACTAACCACCTAGTTAGTCATCTCTGGTTGTTCAGCTGCATAAGACCAATGAAAAAGGATAGTCTTCAGCTATATGATATAATGGAGCTGCTCCATGCCCCAATATCTCCTACTAACCATCTGTTTTTCTTTTTCCTCTTAGAATTATCAAGCTCTCTTGCACCCATATGATGAACAGCTCTGCACTTTTTCACTTCAATAAACATTGAAACCAATCTGGGTAGTGATGCATAGCAATAATACACAGCAAATATATACATCCAAAAGGATGTGCGCTTCGCATTACGTGTTACAGAGACAATTGATGTGAAATCAGTAGCCTCTATACAAGCAGCCTAGTCATGATGATACTTTATGTACAAACTTTGTTTACACTTGGGTAAAAGATTAAGCTAGAATATAATTTCTTGGCAAATAAAGTAAATATTACTTTATAACTAAGTGAAAAAAAAAAAACTTTCTATGAGTCTCCACCACAGCACTGGGTCCAAGTTCCCCTCCCACACACACACCCATTTTCACACAGAAAAAGAATTCTTTTGTAATACTGATACTGTAACAGCATCACAGAAATTAGTGTGACTTATTATTACCTAGGTTAATGATAAAGAAGGTCTAGGCCAGTGGTCGCCAAAGGGGTCGATATGACATTGTTAGGGGTCGACAGAAAAATATAAGACATCATTGTATGGGTAATATTTAATTCGGTTAACTTGGATTACCTCCATGACAAAAGACATGGAGGTAATGACAACGCAATTAAGAGTGAATCGTGGGATCAGTACCTCCATCTTACAGGTCCATGAAAAGGACCTGTAAGATGGAGTAAGGTCATGAAAATAGTTACTGAGGCCAATCAAGTAGGCCAAAATGACATATTTACCAATAAATGGATGTTGGTGGTTCCTGCCGGCCGGTGCAGTGGGAGCGAGATTGCAACATGTGCTACATGGTTCTTATTTACTGATACTTACAAGTATTCAATCCCAGTCCCATTTTTGCGCATCGACATACAAGTGAGCGTTAATGTTCTAAAATTCATCAACATACATATTATAATTCAATCGTTATTCATTCATGAACTAAACTTCTCTATGTTGAAGAGTTGAGCAGCGCTGGTAGTAATACCAGTGATATTACTAGTGATAGTAATATAATAATATATACTATATTATACATACAATAAACACTGTAACTATAAAATAAACAATCTAAAAACTCACATAAGCATCTGCTTGTCCTATTATAATTACGTAATAGTAAAATATAGGGGGTCGATAAAAAGTCAAGAAACGCTTGAAGGGGTCGACGGGCAAATGACTTTGGCGACCCCTGGTCTAGCCAATGATGATTAAATGGTGTAAATGCTAGAGATAAATAAGGCCAACATGCAACACGTTTCCATGATTAACAGTTATCTTCAGCAATTGTAAGCACAACAGCAGAACAAAATACATAAGGTGTGTATGTATTTAGCTAATATTTTATCAGATTTCAAAACAAGCATCTTTGCAACACAAATAAGTTATCACAGCACAAGAACTAACAATCACATAGTAGTGGAAAATACTAGGGATGAGGCAAAACCATGACTTGACTGAAGAATGCTGGATTAAATTTTATAAACAAATGTTTGGGAGGGAAAAATGCACTCATTAAAATTTGAGAAAAAATTTTAATCAGTCTATATTTTTTGTTCAAAACATCTTTTCATGAAGTTTGTGTGCATATTGAATAAGAATTTAATTCAATATGTTTTGGATGAATATTTAGTGCTTTCCATATTGCAGAATGAGGAAAGATTAAAAAAATATGTGAAATAATACTTCACCTATCCATATTATCACATGAAAATAAGAAAAATATAAAGCTGCCCAGGCATATGTATTACCTTTTATTAGTGCTTTTGATAAAGGTTTCACTTGTCTGACAGCAGTTTTAAACCATTGGTTCTTATCAGAGATCAAGCAGAAACCTTAAAATGGCAAGAACCCTCATTTGGTACCAAGCAATCCTGTTTCAGCACATAAGTTTCTACATACATATTTGGCTATGAAATAAGCATGGATCCTTAATATCACCTGTTTGTGTTCAAATTTTACATTACCAAAATGAAGACTTTTAGGCTTTTCTTTGATAAAAAGAGAAAATAAAATTTTTGTTAAATGAATATTTCACATTGTCAGTATTTCTACACCAAATGAATGAAACGTAAGTTTCGAATGTTACCTGAGAGTTTATAAGAATAAACCTTCAGCATGGGAATACTTTGGCTTGCACTACTTAAAAGACATGGACTCTGCTCATATAGTTGAGCCCATATAGTTGACTTTTATTAGTACATTAGGTTACACTCACATGACAGCTGTTTCGAACCTTATATCCATACCTTTCCATGTTCAAGGAAAGGTATGGATATAAGGGTTATTATTATTAACATCTAACCTCCATGGAGTCAAAGGACTCATGGCAGAATGTCCATACTCTCTCTCTTGTGCACATGCACAAAAAGATCATCAAAAGTGCCTTAAATCCATTCAGTTTTTGACTCGCCACACTTTCAGGCAATGCATTCCCATCACCAATCATTTTACATGCTTACACCCTCCTTCTAGCTTCCAGGCATGGTCTCTAGTTCTTGTCCTTGCTTTCCTCTGCTGTATGAAAAATTTCTTCCAAATTAATCTGGCAACAATCCCTCACCAAGTTATGATTCAATCATATGGCCTCTTCTTCTATTCACAAAGCTCTGTGAATTGCATTCCCTCAATCTGTCCTTATATCTGAGATTCTATTAACTCAATACTGATTAGTAAACCTTCTCTGGAATCCTCATTCTCCCCCCCCCCCACCCCAAAAAAGGGAAAAACCAGACAAACAAATCTGTGCACAGTACCATATGTAGGCTGACCAGACCCTTATACAAAGGAACCATAGAGTTTCCCCCTCTGCAAGTAATGTCCTCATTTTTTTTTTTTTTTTTAAAGGTTTCTGCCTGTCTTTGATGAGAAACAACAGTTCAAAACAGCTGTCTGGCAAGATCAACATAATCAATGCAATGATAGAAGATGCCTATATGGATTCCTGGATATAGTCCATTCCTTAAGTAGTGCAAGCTACAGTATTCCTATGCCAAAGGTTTATTCTCAAACCCTGGTAACATTTGAAATTTTCATGTTTAATTCATTTGGTGTTAAAATAATGATGGATGCAAGATATCATTTAAATTTAATAACTTACCAACATGAAGTCTTCCATGCTCTAATATTTTGTATTAGATTTTTTTTGTTTTCCTAAATATAATAGCTGTCAAATATTAAAGCATAGAGTTGAGAGGCTTCAGTTTAGCATAAAAGATATTCAAGTAACATGACATTATGCCAGCCTGGTTAGCATATCTGCTCTCCAGCCAAAAGGCTGTGGGTTTGAATCCTGCTGTGGGCATGGATGTTTGCAATTGTCTGTGAAAATACTAGTGGTGGTGGTGGGCAGTAGATGATGATGATGATAGTTGCAGTTCGTTGTGGTTGATAGATTGAGTGGTGGAGATAGAGCTGTAGAGCAGGTGTCCTCCCTTGATGAGAGTTTGGACTTCCTGGAGAGATCACGTAATAATAATAATATTATGGATCCATCCATATTTTACCAGAGTTTATAAGACATACCCTTCTCATAGGCTCTAGTAAATTTTCGAAACAGAAATAAGTTTAAATAACTTAAGTTTATTTCTACATTTGGATACATGGATAGATCCATAATATTTTCTATTTTAATATTTACTTATGAAAAATTTAAGCCTTTCAGCTTTATACTTTAATATTCTATTATGACCCACAGATAGTTCACTTATGAAGTCAACTTTCTGACACAGTTGTGATATAATACTGAATGAGAGTTGTTTTCTTCTTGTAGCTCCAAGTTTTTCAAACTTGGACAATTTGAAACCTGGTCTCTGATGAGAACTAGCAGTTTGAAAGGCTGTCAGGCAAGTGAAACCCAATCAATGCACTAATAAAAGTGCAAATGTACTGGCTCTTGTGCAGAGTTTGTCATTTAAATAGCAAGAGACAAGGCAACTCAAATTCTGAAGGTTACATTCTCATAAGCCCACCTGTAAATTTTTGAAACTTAATTTTCTTTCCACATTTTTCTAAAGATAGATGGATCCACATCCTCCATTTCAATATTTTAAAACTTTCATTTAATTTTATAAGGAACATTTACTTAAAAAAAAAACGGTATAAAGGTCAGAAAAAAGATTGCACTTATCTCAAACAACAAAAATAACAGAACTTTTATTTTAATTTTTTAAATAAATAATTATGGGTTTAATAATCAAAATGAATTTGTGATAAATTATGATGTAGGAAAATGAATTGTTCAGTGTTTTTCAGAGTAGTCTATGTTGATTTCTTCATATATTTTGGCTTCTGAAAAACTTTCAAAGAATACAATGGTGCCAAAATAAATTTTATCTGCGAAACTATACTGCAGAATGCATTTGCCTCAATTAGACTTGGATGATTTTTTTTGAGCAAATGAGTATGGCCTGTTATCCAACAGTTCAATCAAAATGTGATGTAAAGATTTTGCTTATTTGTCAATTTACATACTATTTTTTTTGTTTAGATTTGATTTTTTAAGATTTTGTAGTTTAGCATGCTTTCTTTTTTATGTGATTAATGAGATGTGTACTTCCTTTTTTTTCCTCCTCCTTGTTTGCATATTTTACATTTTTCAAATTGTGAATCTGAATATAAATCTTAAAACTTTCAAATATAGCTTTATTATTCATGGACACTTTTTATACACTTTTTCAATATTTCACAATATAAACAACTTTTAAGGCTGCATAAATCATACTAAAATAAAAATGATGCATGTAACAGGAACCTTTCGGCTTCCAATGACTAAATACTGAATCTTTCTACTGATTCAGTTGAAGCTGAATAATTGAAAAACATGCTGTATTTGAAACAAAACTAAATATTCAGCACATCAGTAGAAAATACCATTTAAAACTGTAAGAGATTTAAGAAAAATAATTAATACTCTATTTTGTAGCCTATAATGTTAGATAAAAAGAAGTTTACAGCTGTTAGGTTGAACTTCGTTGTAAAATGACTGTAACAAATACTGCATAAATCAATACAGAAATACTCACCGAAGTTTGGGAGTGATTAAATGCTGTTACCAACTCCCACAATAATCTCTTTGACATGTAAAGACTTCTGTCCAGAAGTGTGGTTTATTTTTCATTCAGTTTTAGGAGAGTATAAAGTGCCTAATGCACATGACGCAGACTACTATGGACAGAATAAATATCTATTTCGATTTATAATGAATACTTTTGCTTGAATAATAACTATGTTTTAACTCGTATATGTTTATTATTTATACTAGATGCATTTCCTCGACACATTTTGCTCTCTATATGGCTACTAGCATCTTCAGGAGGTTACTTACCATAAGTAATAAACTGACAAAAAAATAAACAGTTTCCAACAGCCGATAATATCTATAAATTGAAAAGACCGGAATGATAGTTTAATCGCAAGTATCATTAAGTATGTTATGTGCAGTCTCAACATTGTGGCATTGGAACAGTCATGAAGAATCATTCTTCCTTAGTTTCTATTTAGTGCCTTTTGAGGAAAATTACCTCAAGGGACTCCTTGAACAACCTGTCAAAGTTATTCTCTTCAAAGCAGGGCAGGATGCTTGCCAATTTACAGCGTGATGTTTTTTGAGGTGTGTGTGTAACGAGCCCACTTTTTCTTCTCTTTTGTTTTCAACATCACCTGCATGTTATATGTTGAAGATTTAGAAACTACTCCCAGTTTGACCTACGTACACCTTTTAACAAGAACATGGAATCTTGTATACACCCAGATATTTATAAAATGGAACTTTGTCTTTAGGGGAATGAATAAAACTTCATAAGGTGTTGACAGGTTTGAAGGCTGTTCTGATGTTGACTGCCTTTAATATTTGGGATATTTTTCTTGATGCATTGCCAATGTATGGTACAGATACCATGCCTTTGTAATTAATTTCTAGGTTTTCATGGGATGGTTCATCAGAAAATAAGTCTTAGTATATTTTTTGAGAAATTGATGAAACATGATTTGAAGCACTAGTTTTCATCATTTTTAATATGTTTAAAGCTTTATTTGTTTATTTGCTCAAAAGGCACACTAAATAGAAACCAATGAATGATCCTTCAATGACATTTGGAAATCATCAATTAATATGTATAACATTCAAGGCCCTACTAAGCCAGCAATCACAGTTTACACAATATAGAGAATGCAGGCAACATGCCTAATAATACTATTTCATCATTTTTAATATGTTTAACGCTCTATTTGCTCATTCGCCCAAAAAGCACACTAAACAGAAAACAAAGAATGATCCTTCTTGACATTGGAAAATCATTTCTTTGTCGTCTTCTTTTCAGCCATTTCCTGTCCACTGCTGGACGAAGGCCTCCTCAAGTTCTTTCCACCTTTCTCTGTTCTTGGCAATGGTTGACCAATTTTCCCCAACAAAATTTGACAATTCATCACTCCACCTTCTTTTAGGCTCGGCCTTGTTTTCCTTCTTTTGGAATCCAGTTCGCTAATATGGTGGTCCATCTCTCATTTTCTCTACTTGACAGATGTCTGGCCCATTTCCATTTTAGTCGCTTATGGTGAAGAATGATGTCAGTGATGCGAGTCTGGCTTCTTATCTTTTAACGTGATGCCTAGCATCAACCTCTCCATTTTTCTTTGAGTGTTGTTAGTTTATTTGCCAGTGCTATTGTTAGTGACCAAGTTTCACAACCATATGCAATGACTGAAAGTATACACTGATTAAATGTCTTCTTTTTTAAACAGAGTGGGACATCATTGTTTTGAAAAATCCTTTTCAATTTTCTGAATACACCCCAAGCAAGTTAAACTCTCCTATTTCCTTTTGGAGTCCACAGTTTAGATCAATGAGATGACCTAAGAACGTATATGAAGAGACTCTTTCCAAGAAATTGTTTCTATTATGTTTTTTGGTGTTACAAAATGATCAAACATGATTTTAGTTTTTTCTCTGTTCATTTTTAGATCGACTTTTCTGCTTTCATGATATAGGTCTTCTATCATTATATGAAAGTCTTCTGGAGTGTTTGTAAAAATTATATCATCTGCATATCCTAGATGTGTTAAGATATGATAAATTTAGTTTAATCCTTTATCCCAGTGAGAGCAAACAAAGTTTGCACCTGAAAATATCTTCAGGACTTAGGTTAAACACCTTTTTCAAATCCCTGCTAAGCCAGCAATCATATATACAGTTTACACAAGAATGTAGACTGTAGGTAAAATGCCTAATGATACTCGTGATTAAACTATCATTCCAGTCATTTTAATTTATAGATATTAGTGGCTGTTGGAAAACATTCAATTTTTGTCAGTTTTTTTTTTACTTATGTTAAGCAACCTCCTAAAGATGCTGTTAGCAATACAGACAGTGAAACATGTTAAGGAAATATATCTAGTATAAATTTTAAAAAATGTTTACTAGTTAAAATCGGTTATATATCATTCAAGCAAATCTATGTGTAGTAATCACATACAAATGTATCATCTTGACAGGGAGACAAAAGAAACAGGTATGTTCCTTAGAAAAGCTTAAATGCAAAAAAAATCATTTTCCAACACTCGTTTTTTTTTTTTTTTTTTTTTTTTTGAAAAATTGCAGAGTAACTCTATAGTCCCTGTATTTTTAGAAATCAAATAAAATGTACATTCTGTAAAAGCATGGAGAACATGTAGAATCACAAGTTTTTCTGTTTTGCAAACTAAAATACAAAAAAACTAGATCAGACTTATTCTGAACAGAACAAAAAGCATATTACCTACGTTGTACTCTGGCTAATTCAATATTCCCAAATATATGGAATGCCATGGATAGTATGCATTTGAAAGTATCAAGAATAGACAAAGATTGCAAATATAGACTGTCAGAAAAATTCAAGAATCCATACAATAGAGTTCACAAAAAACAGAACCTTTCTGAATTCTAATAAATTTGTATTAATTTTTTTCAAACCAGAATCTTACTAACACAGATGCTTCAGTTCCAAACAAAGACGAATTATGCCATCACTCCAAGGAACATTCCAAAAAATTGGCGTCATTATGACCAGTGCTGAAAGCAGCTACTAAATCACACGAAAAGGAACTATCCACAGGATTACTTAGTGCTTCAGTCTTAGTCACCAAACACACAAAATAATAATAATAATTCAGCTTTAGAGAAAGTTGCTTTGAGAAGTTTACATAACAATGATGAAATCATAATGCTTAAAGCAGACAAAGGGAATTCAACAGTCATTTTAAATAGTGCAAACTTAGACACCAAGATCACCTTCATGTTGTTGGACTCTTCCACATATTCTAAAATGGACTATGATCCCACTTAGTTGTCACATATAAACTAATGATTTGATCCCGTACTTTTGAATTTACAGAAGACCTTAAAAAACAACTGAAATCCAGACACCCAATCACTCCAAAATTATATGGTGTGCCTAAAGTTCATAAGACAGACATCCCTCTATCTTACAAACTTTACTTTACGATCTCTATGTCCAATAGTTGATGGCAAAAGCTTTTCAAGCTATCTTCTCTAGAAACATTTATCTAATCTCTTCAAGCCTCATACTAGACTTACAAACTCCTACTTGAAAAACATGACACTTTTGTATATAAATTTTCAAGCATTCAAATTTCCCCATTAGATATATTAGCTAGTTTAGACGTAGTTTCATTATTCACCAACGTCTTTGTGGAAGAATCAATAGATATACAGTCATACCCCGAAGTTACGTGGTAGGTGGGACCAACAAAAAGTGCGTAGTCGAATTCGTGTAACTCGGGATATAATTTTGCATGTAATTTATATATACAAACATACAAAATATTAGTTAATTGGGACCAAAAGTTTACAAAAACACCTATTTTTTTTAAGAAATATCATAATTGTAGTTTTTCATTCATAAAAGAAAGAAAGTTATTTCAATGTCGATGGTTTCATAAAATCTAATGGATTCATCTGACGGCATGTCTTTTTCTTGTCACGCAAAATTTCTTCATAACAAGCTAATGATTTTTTTATTCCTTGCCTTGTGGCTACAATTTGTTCCTCGTTAGAATCTATGTCTTCCAAAATCTGTAAACCTTTCTTTTATGATTGTTCTTACTGTGGATTCCTGTAGATCGAACTTCTTTGCTAGCTCACAAATTTTCATTCCACCTTCAAAATCCTTAATAATGTTCAGTTTTGTTTCCAAAGTCAATGTTTTTCTTTCCTTGCTAGATGTAGAAGAATCGGACATGCTTCTTTTGGACGACATTATTATTTTTTATGTGATAAATTTTTATCAAGAACATAACATTAAACAATCGCAAGGTTTGTAGACTATAAAAATCATGTATGAATGGAGACCGCACGAAACACATCAGTGCTTGTTCACAGCATGTGCGACACTGGCGAATGGAGCTGGCGACAGATAGATATGACTAGCGGTGAGGCGTGAAGAGGGACAGGAATACATACATATAAGAAACCGCATAACTCCAGATTCGCGCAAGTCGGGGTATGACTGTACTTGAAAACCTATTTCCTCTGGACATCACTCATTTCTTCCATCATTGCACCATATCTTCATTCTTCATTTGGAAAGAAAAATTTTACCACCAAATATATGGTCTTGCAATGGGATCACCTCTATTGCCAACTTATACATGGAAAAATTTGAAGAATCGGCTATAGCACAAGCAACTTTAAAACCACATTTATGGTGAAGATATTATTATTATGTTAATGACATCTTTATCATTTGGAAAAATATTCACAAAGACCTTTAAGATTTTGTATATTTTCTGAATAATTGACACCGAAAATAAAATTTACATTACAAGTAGAAAAGAACAGAAAATTACCATTCATAGACAACCTTGTCAACATTCGCTGGACGATTACCATTAGAAGTATATGTTATATATAGGAAAGAAACCTTATATAAGCAGGTACCTACAACAAGCTTGTTCCATCACCCTCTACAAAAATTAGGTATAATCAAAATGATGAAATCAAACAAGAACTTCAAATTCTGTTCCATCAGTTCCTCAAAAATGGCTACATAAAAAAGGTACTAAAACTATTTTCTGATGAACCTTCCCATGAAATCAATTACAAAGGCATGGTATACGTACCATGCATCAAGAAAAATATACCAAATATTAAAGACAGTCAACATGAACAGCCTTCAAACCAGTCAACACCTTATGAAGCTTTATATGTTCCCCTAAAGAGAAAGTTCCATTTTATAAATATCTGGGTGTATATAAGATTCCATGTTCTTGTGGAAATATGTATGGGGGGGGGAGTTCTGATAAACCTAGAACAAAAGTAATATTAAAGCTACTGATGTAACAACAAGAAAGAAATATAGATGATGCTGAAAACAAAAGGGAACAAAAAGCAGTCTCATAGCATACATTCTCAAAGAACATCACACAGTCAATTAGCAAGCATCCTGCATGCCCTACTTAGAAAAGAATTATTTTGACAGGTTGTTCAAGGAGTCCTCAGAGGTCATTCACTCAGATTCTATTTAGTGTGACCTCCACGGAATGATCCTTCATGGCATTTGGAAAGCATTAATGTGTATAACACTCAAGATCTATGCCATGCCAGCAACCATATACAGAGTTTACACAAAAATGTAGAAACTGCACATAACATGTATAATGACATTCATGATTAAACTATGATGCCAGTCTTTTCGATTTACAGATATTAGCTGCTGTTTGAAGATGTTTATTTTTTGCCAGTTGTTACTTATGTTAAGCAACCTCCTGAAGATGTTGTTAGCCATATAGACAAAGAAACATGTTGAGGAAATGCATCTCATCTAGTGTAACTAAAAAACGTATGCAAGTTAAAACCTGCTTATTTTTTATTCAAACAGAAAGATCTGTTATCATCTCAGACAGTATAAGAAATATATTTGGTACCATCATCTGCTAAGTGAGGTTTGACAGGCAATGCTTTGTACACTAAATTTAACACAGGATTAGATTAAAAAAAAAAAAAAAAAAAACCCTGCATTGCAATGACTTTTGTGTAGTAAGTCTGAGGGACTACTTTTAGAGTAGCATCAAAAATTTGGGAGATCGCCATTTAAAACGTACTCCAACCTAAAATGTTGTAACCTCTGTTATATCCAATTCTTTCTTTCTCATCAGTTAGATTTTTGAACTGCTTTTAGTAAACCCAAACTGTTTGCACCCACATATATATACATATATAGATAATATATGTTTTAAAGAATAAATTTTAAATGACTTTAAACCGAGATAAAATATTAAATTTCAATGATACAACTAGTTTCAGCCTTTTACAGCCTTCTTCAGGTATCCACCAAAGGTAGAACACAGTAATAAAAAATTCAAGTTACAAAAAACTGAGAATTACAGGCAAAAAAATGCAATACATAATTGACACAAAAACATTGTATTTTTTAAATCATTCTATCTAACGTGCTATTGTTTGTTGTATGCGTGCTTGCAGGTTCTCGTGAGCGCCAGTATCGAACAACTGCAGCATGGCTATCAGGGATGTTATAACTCAAATTGCTGTTCAAATGTTCAGGATTAAGGAGGATTTCTCTGGACTCCACGATTTTTCTTTCAAACTCATCACTACAGCAAAAAATGTTTTCAGATTTATCCCAGCAAACTGAGTGACTCTGTAGATCGTCATGAGGGTTATTAGAGAAAAGAACATGACTGGATAGTGCAGATGCATGTGATCTTTTATAGGAGATGTCTCTCTTATGCTCCTCAATACGTAGTCCAACAGATTTGTTAGTCTGTCCAAAATAATGAATATTACAGTCGCACCATAACTTGTAAACACCTGGATATTTCAGGTTATGATGAATAGGCTTCGGATGGCTCATAAGAGAACGGACTTTAGGGAGTGTAGTGAAAAAGTCCCGATGTATTTTTTTAAGGACTTTAAGCCAATTTATTGGAGATTGAACTAATGTAAGGTATTGTGATGCTACCTTTAAAATCAATAGTTTCCGTAGTACGCTGCCTAGGAGGATCCAGAAGAAATTTCTTAATTGTTTTTTCAGAACATTCATTTTGTTTAAAGAGAAGAGGAAGTTGTTCATTTTCTTTTTGGAGTTCATTTGGTTCATTTAAAAGATATCGTGCTCTTTGTCCTAAGGTAGAAATAGTTCCGAGCTTTTGTGGTGGAAAGTGATGAGATTGACAGTGCAGATATTTGTTAGTATGAGTTGGTTTTCGGTATATAGAGATTTTAAATGTATCAGAGCATCGTGTAAGAATTACATCCAGGAAAGGAAGGCAGTTATTTCGTTCTAGTTCGGCAGTGAATTTTATATTAGGATGCTGGCTGTTAAGATGTTGAAGAAAATCCATGAGAAATGTGTGTCCATATAATGAAAATGTCGTCAACATAACGACTCCAAAGTTTTGGCTTAAATGAGAAGGACGATATGGCTTTTGTTTCAAAATCTTCCAGGAAAATGTTTGCTAGAACTGGGGATAAAGGGTTGCCCATTGCTAGGCCTTGGATTTGTTTGTAAATGGTGTCCCTATATCTGAAGTAGCCAGATTGAATACAATGCTTTAGTAAAGCAAATATCTTTTTAGACAATTTGTCCTTAAGTAATGTTAACACCTCCTCAGTAGGGACGTTAGTAAATAATGAGATAATGTCAAAACTTTCTATGATATCATTTTCACTGATTGAAATATTTTTGATACGAGAAACGAAGTCGGTGGTGTTTTTGATGAACGATGAAGATTTATTGGAGAAACACTTGAGGTATTCTGCAAGATGTTTCGAAAGCTTATAAGTAGGACCATCAATTCCTTCCACAATTGGGCGAAGAGGGGTGTTTTCTTTGTTTATCTTCAAAACTCCATAAATGCGTGGAATAAGAGGGTGAAGAGAACGTAAAGAAAGGCGCATATTGTGAAGACGTTCAAATGTAGTCTTTAACAGATTGTTTGTGCGGTTTTGTAGTTCCCTTGTTGGATCATCCTGAAGAATTGAATATGTAATGTTGTCTTCAAGCAAATATTATTATTATTACATATTCAATTCTTCAGGATGATCCAACAAGGGAACTACAAAACCGCACAAACAATCTGTTAAAGACAGGAAGTTTTTTTGTTTTTTTTTTAAACATCAATGTAAAAAAAATAAATTGGAAAATTTAAACAACAACGTAGCCACATGGAGAATGATATCTATTTTATGTGCAGTCACAAGAGACCAGTTATACTATTAGGTGTGTGTGACTATAAAAACATAAAAATTTACCATTACAAAAGCCAACAAAAAATAATATTACGGGAGTGTTAGACTATTCTGAATAAACACATCTTATGAGAGCAAAACACTTATGTCATAATCAATTGTTTTAAGGAAATGTGTACTAGGCATATTTATAGATATTTATATACAGTTTACACAAGCAGAAAAAATATAGAATTTTATTCAATACATCAGTTTTTGAAAAAATTCTATATTTTTTCTACATATTGTGTAATCCCTCTATAAACCTTACTATATTTCTTCTATAATCTACTCTTTCCCCTTCAATATATTCACTATAAAATATTCTAAATATTCTAAATATTATTATATATTTATTTATATTTATTCTAAAATTATAAATATATTCCCTATTCCTCCTATGGGTTTAAATTCGGAAGAAGGCTAGTTCAGAAGCCTTAAGGTAGCAGCCCTACCACTGAACTATTCCATCGTCAGGCTAGCATGGAGAACATAATCCTACTTGTAAGCTGACAGAAAAAGATAATCGGATTGAATCTATGGGAAACGACCCTGGAATGGAAAAGGGAAAACGAAAATGGAAACGACAAAATATAATACACATAACAAACTGGAATGTAAGAGGCATATAAAGAAATAGAATTAGACCAGTTATTAAATGAAAGAAATTTTAAAATAGCAGTAATCACTGAAACAAAAAAGAAATTAAAAGGAACTATGAGAACTGAAAATTTTAATGTGATATACAGTGGAGTCGACAGAGACCAAAGAGCACAAGCAGAAGTCATGATTTGGATTCATAACTCCCTTTCAAAACAGTTAAAACATAAATTATGGAATGAAAGAATAGAAGCTAGAATAAAAATAGATAGAGGCTATTTAACAATAATTGGTTTATATGCCCCAGAAGAAGGAAGAGAACAGGATAATATTGATTTTTATAATCAGATACAAAACATATATAATAAAATAAATAAAAATGATTACATAATTTTAGCAGGAGACTTAAATGCAAGAATTGGAAACACGAAAATTAATAATAATATAGGAATACATGGAGAACACACTCTAAGCAGAAATGGTAAAAAATTGATTGACTTTGTAGTTTATAATAACCTAAAAATAATGAATTCCTTCTATAAACATAAAGACATACATAAATATACTTGGCCAGCAAGAGGATGGAAATCAATATTAGATCACTTCATATTAAATGAAAAGACATCACAATTTTCACTAGATGTTAGAGTTTACAGAGGATATGAAATAAGCAGTGACCACTTCCTTGTTAAAATAAAATTAAGATTACCACCTAAATGGCTACAAATAACAAGAACAGAAAGAAAAATTGAAACATTTGTTTATAAAAATAGAATATTGAATGACACAAATGCACAATGGCTATATGAACAAAGAATTAACCAATATCTAGATAAAATAAAACAAAATGAAGAAATAGAAATAGAATGGCTTAATATAAAAACGATACTAAATGCAGCAGCAAATGAAAGCTTAGGAAAGACCAAAAAATTCAATAAAAGAAAAAAAACTGAAGATCTGGGATGATACAATCAAAGAAATAATCAAAAAGAAAAAAGAAGCCTATCACAAATGGTTAAGCAGTAAAAGATTAGAAGATGAAATAGAATATAAAAGAATAAGAGCCATAGCTAAAAGAGAAGTCAGAAAAAGACAGAGAATCATGGAATAAATTTGTTTCTAATTTAGAACATGATTTATATAAAATAAGACCCAATGTATATAAGATTTTGAAACACCTAAATACAGATACCAAAGAAAACATAAAATTAAACACTGAATTGAAATTAGAAGAATTTCTAAATTACTACACAGAACTGTGGACAGACAAATATTTTAAAAAAGACAACTGGCAAACAATTAACGAAAATGAAAAGGAAATAACTGAAGAAGAATTAGAAATCAGCATGAAAGAAACAAGAAACGGAAAATCACCTGGAGAAGATAAGCTAGGTTCAGAACTATATAAATACTCAGGAACAAGATTCAAAGAAAGACTCTTATTTTTAAATAAAATTTACTCAACTGGTATTCCCCCTCCCCCAGTAGAATGGAAAATGAAATTAATAATAGCACATATTGCATTTATTGACTTTCAAAAAGCATTTGACAAAGTTAAAAGAAACATTATTTAACACATTAAAAGAAAGACGAATACCAAATAATATCCTAAAAGCTATCACAAGTATATATGAAAATAATCATATACAAATAAGATTAAATCACGAGCTATCATATACAAAAGAGATAAACCAAGGGGTTCGACAGAGATGTCCCCCCTCTCAGCAACTCTTTTTAATATCTACTTAAATGAAATAATAATAAAATGGAGTAAAAATTTACTTCAAGGAATTAAACTTTCACCTACAGTAACTTAAACACTCTCCTCTTTGCAGACGACCAAATAATAATTACAAATTCTGAAGATAACTTACAGAAAGCTATTTTAAATCTAAATGAGATATCCAAAGATTATGGTATGATAATATCAATGGTAAAATCAAAAACTATGGCCTTTAAAGGACAAGATCCAGCAAGAACTAAAATAGTAATAGATAACAAGATCTTAGAACAGGTGAATTCATTTAACTACCTAGGATGTATGATCACATATGAAAATGAAAAAGATATAAACGTAAAAATTGCAAAATATTTAAAAATAACAGGTGTAATTAACTCTATATTTAAACCAAACCTAGTTCAAACACAAACCAGGCTAAAAGTATACAATACATTAGCCTTACCGGTCTTAATGTATGGAAGCGAAATCTGGACAATAAAACAAAAAGACAAACAAAGATTAACAGCAGAAATGAAGTTTATAAGAAAAACTGCAAAGTATACCCTATTTGATCACAAAAGAAACGAAGATATTATGAAAGAATTAAACCAAGAACCAGTAATTAAAAAAAATAAAAAATATAAACATAAATGGATGGAACACGTTCAAAGAATGAAAACAGAAAGATTACCAAAACAAGCCTTAAAGTACAAGCCATTAGGAAAAAGAAAACCAGGACATCCTCTTAAACGATGACTTCTAAGGCCGGAACAGGCCATGCTAGGCCTAAATCCTTAATACGTATGATGATGATTGTGTAATCCATGAGTATTATTAAATAAACCTGAGTCATAATCAGGAGGGATCCAACCAATGTTCAGCTGAACATATAGTATATAGTTACAGGTCTAAACTCTATTAAATATTGTAATTCCTCTCAATCCAGATATGGTTCAAAAACCTAGAACTACTGATGATTTTCAATCCACCTAAACTTCACAAACCTGGATATCCTCTGCAACTGACTGTTGACTCTACAGGAAGTCCTACTTAGAAAATTGCAAACCTTCTTTTCTTCATTCCCTTTACTGACCTCTCCTCTATATACAAGATATATACAATTTTTATTTGAAAAATAAGATTTGAAACTCTACTCTTCAAGTTTATTAGTCAGTTTGTGCCTCTAAATGACACTTTGGAACTATTCACATCTGTCGTTATCTATGGATGTTTCAGATGGAATGGAAAATTGTTTATGGACAACCTGAAGTTCATGAAGCATCTGAGAGAAAAAAATCTCTAATTTTGTCCAAAATTTTTGCTTTGGCTTCATTACAAGGAATGACATTTTTGTAATCTGCAATTATATGTCTTGCTGCAAATAAATAAATATATAGTGCCATACCTTGGAAAAAGAATTAAATGGAACTATATCCTTTCTCAATTACCAGTTGATTAATGGAAACATTTTGCAGGCATAATGTTTTTTAAATAAATTTCACACATGTAAAGGAAGCTAAAACTTATAAAATATTCCTATATATTTTGCTCAATGTAACATGAGCATCATTCAGAGAGGAAGCAGAAGAACTGGCTACAACATTTAAAATATGAACATAAAAATGAGTCACAGAGCATGTGTATACTTCCATGAGCATACACATTCCAGTCACAGCTGAGCAAGTGGAAGAAAACATTAAAGTTCCAGGAAAACAGGTATATAGTTACAGGTCTAGAAATTCTAGTTCCTTTATATGTGAAACCATTACTTTAAAAAATAATATCCTTTCTTAATGTCCTTTTCAAAAGAGAAATGTATATACATCCTTATCCCCCTTCGATATACTGAAAAGTCCTTATCTCAATATATTCATTACACATCAGTGCATTACCTTTCACAGGAATATTATCAAATGCCTACTATCAATTGCCCACATCTATTCTTCATTTTGATCTTTTCAGAAAGAAAATTGCAACCATCAAACAAACTGCCCTCTCAATGGCCACAACCCAAAAATTGAGAAAGGTAGATGTTTCTCTTCTACTTGAGGTATCTTTGATAGTGTTTCTCGTATCCTTAAGAAATTTCATCTTTCAACTGCATTTAAACTTTTTTTTTATCAAATCAGCTTTTTTGTTGCCATCTACTAAGGACAGAGTACAGTACAACCTTTTGTTGCCACCTAGAGATAGACTATTCGATTCCACTTAATTGCAAGTAATTTTACTTCAGTCCAAATGAGCCGATCCATCAATACACACTTCCAAATACCAGTCTTATAAATCCAAAAAATGTTGCAAATCTGGCCTTACCAAACATGGAATTATTCAGTAAGCCACAGGATCCTCTAGGATGATGTATTGTACAGAAGCTTCCACAAATCTGAACATTTTTTTTTAAAGAAAGTGCTGATGTTCTTCACGAATACCCAAAATTTGGGAAACTTAGCAGGGAGGTGCCTCCCTCGATGAGTCTTTGGACTCCTTGGAAGTGTCATGCAATAATAAGTATCAGAAATTGTATTTAAGTGTTTTCCCTTCCTTTGTTGTTCTTTGAATTTCCCAATTCTATTTTGTTACATTGATGATGGTTTAAAGAAACAAACTGAAATATTTGTATAATTAATTACAATTAAACATTTCCCATTGTATGTATATTTATATGTTTCTTTAACAATTTATGTTTTTTATTATTAATCATAATTTTCATTTCATCTCTGATAAGACTTCACACGTAGTGATTACTAAAGCAATTTATTTTTAACACCCACCGGCTGTGTATGTCAGTAGTATACTTATTATATGAAAGATTTAGGTTTCTGTGGGACTTCTGATATAATTACCATATGACTAGAACAAACATTAAAACAAAAGCCTCATTAAACATACAGTAGGCTCAATGCAATGGACAAAAAAAATAAAAGAAAAGAAAATTTAAACAAGCATCCCCAAAATGCTACACACTTCTCATTCAATGCAACAAGAACCAAGGCATGATTGTACACCAAGTTAGGTATTCATTCATCAAAAATCTCCGATATACAAACCTTAGCTATGACGTGCATCACACTGCAGTATATAACAATACCAGCTACATCTACTTGCAAGGTCATTCATTGTTTATTTTAATTTTCATCCACCGTATTCTTGTTTATTGCATATTGTGTCAGCAAAACTTGCTGGGCTATTATATAAGTTTGTCATGTAGTCACTATATCAAAATTTTGAACATTATTATATGTAATATACTGTCTCTATTTAAAACTATACTAACTTGTTTCATAAAGTTTTATAGAAAATACAAAATTATCAAGTCTTTGTATGGGACAATATCCCGACACCATTCCTTAATGCTTGTATTTATGGCTGAGATACTTGTGGCAGAAACACGAAATCACACATATGGTTCTTCTTCTTTGAGTGCCATCTCCTATTGGAGGTCGGCGACCAACTTGGCAAATTTTGAGCAATTCTCAGCTATTCTGAGCAGTCTCTCAGAGTTCATACCAGTCCACTGTCTGATATCTGCCAGCCAAGATTTTCTTCGTCTTCCTTGTCCTCTTCTTCCATTTATCTTCCCTTTTAGAATCAATTGAAGTATCTTATATTTTTCATTACGAAGTAGGTGACCAAGATATGCAGTTTTCCTTCTTTTTATGGTATCTAAAAGTTCACGTGATTTCCCCATTTGTTCCAGTACTTCCTGATTGGACATTTTTGCTGGCCATGGGATTTTTAACATTCATCTGTATAACCACATCTCAAAGGCTTCCAGTCTTTTTATTGATGTTGTCTTCAAGGTCCAAGTTTCTGCACCGTACAGCAGTACAGACCATACATAGCATTTAACCATGCGTACTTTAAGTTTAAACTGCGGTTACACAGTGTTGATTTCATCAAGAGAAAATTTTTTCTTGCCATTTCAATTCTAACTTTTATTTCCATTTCTGGATTGCAATCTTCATTTAACCAGCATCCGAGATATTTAAACTTTGCCACTCTTTCTATTTATTTCCTATTTAAAGAAAGTGCTAAATTAAGAATTGGTTTCTTATTTATGACCATGAATTTAGTTTTGGTGATATTTATTTTTAATCCCATTTTTTCACTCTCTGCATTTATTAGTTCCAAAAGATTTTGAAGATCCTGAATATTGTCAGCCAGAAGAGCTGTATCATCGGCATATCGGATGTTACCGATGATTTCACCATTTACACTAATCCCTTCCTTTCTTCCTTCCTTCCAAGACTTTTTGAAATATGGCTTCTGAGTAGATGTTAAAAAGAAGAGGTGACAGCACACATCCTTGCCTTACTCCTAGTTTGATGTTAATGGAGTCCGTAATAATGTCATCAACTTGAACAGATGCCTTTTGGATCCAATATAAGTTTTCAATGATCCTGATGTCTTTACCATCTAATCCAATTCTTTTTAATAGTACAATCATTTTAGCATGTTGGACTTTGTCAAATGCTTTCTCGAAGTCGATGAAGCAAATGAATATTACCTTGTTTTGGTCAATACATTTTTGAAATAAGATCTGAGAACAGAAAAGAGCCTCTCTTGTTCCCAAGCCATTTCTAAAGCCGAATTGGGTATCACTGATGGTGTCTTCACATTTTCTGTATATTCTTTTTTGAATTATTTTCAGAAACATTTTGAGAACGTGCCTCATTAGGCTGATCATTCTATAGTCATTACAAGTTTTTGCATTTACTTTTTTAGGTAGCATGATGAAGGTCGACTGTAACCAGTCTTGAGGGATTATGCCTGTATCGTAGATCTTATTAAATAGCTTTACTAATATGTTAATGTTGTCACCTTCTAATAACTTTACTATTTCTACTGGTATTCTATCTGGTCCTAGGGCTTTACCATTTTCAGCTGAGTTTAATACACATTCTACCTCTGATTTTAGAATGCATGGACCTTCCATATGTTCATAAGTATTTTCTGGGTTCTGTCTGTTATCAGTAAAGAGTTCTTCTATATATTTCACCCATTCTTGTATTTTGTTATCCTTTTAGGATATAATTTCTCCCTTTTTGTTTCGAAGGATACAGAATTGTTTTTTCTTATATATACCTGAGGTCTCTTTCATCTTTTTGTGTAGATTAAAATTGTCATGTTTTTCCTGTAGAATTTCTATTTCTTTACATTTTTCATTCATCCAGATTTCTTTTGCGTTTTGATCTTGTGTTTAGTAATTTTCTGAACCTCTGTATATTTTGTTGGATTATGATTTTTATATGATCTGCGTTGATCCATGAGAGAAAGAATTTCATCAGTCATCCAATCTTTCTTTTTTACTGCTCTATTAGGACATAAGGTATTGGTACATTTCTCTATGAAGACAGATTTCAATTTGTCCCACGATTCATCAACCCTCATGATGTCATCATTCTTGATAAGTGCTAGCTCTTGATTCAGATCTTGACTCAATTTGCTTCTTATCTCTGTGTTTTTTAATTTTCCCAAATCAAACCTTTTTTGTTGATGTTTCTTAAGCATAGCTTTCAGTCAAAGTTGTAACTCTGCCACCAGTAGGTTATGATCAGAAGCAATATCTGCACTAGGATAGGTTTTTGTACTCTTTATAGAACTTCGAAATCGTTGATTAATTAGTAAGTAATCAATTTGGTTTCTGACTATATTCCCATTATTATCCTGTGGTGATCGCCAAGTATACAATCTTCGAGGTGGTACCTTAAACCATGTGTTTGTGATTATTAGCTCCTCTTCCTGGCAGAATTGAAAAAGACGGTCACCTCTCTCATTTCTTGTGCCCAGTCCATGTTTGCCAACTACATCTCCACAATTTTATGATCAATTAAAAGAACTAATGAAAAACACAAAAAAGTTCTTTTAATTGATCATAAAATTCTTCAATCTCGGTATCACTCGTCAGCAGTAGGGGCATAGACTTGTATAAGATTAACATCTAGTGGTTGTCCTTTCAGTTTTAATAACATCATCCTATCTGAGTAAGGGATGAAGCTCAACAGTGACTTATTGATATCTTTGTTTATTATTATTCCAACTCCGTTTTGAGTTGTTTTCACAACTTCCAGAGTGATACATTGTCATGTCATTGACTTGAGTTTTGCCTGATCCTGGCCACCTAACTTCACTCAGTCCTAAAATTCCAATTTCAAGTCTTTTTATTTCTTGGATAGCATTTCTTAACACATAACACATTTCTGCTTACACATATGGTTAAAGATTAAAAATACTCAAGGCTCATTCTTTAACCATATGGAGTTGTAGGTTCTATACAGTCTTTATTAAAAACTGAATTACAGCTTTTATAAAGACTAGTGAAGAAATGTAGAATTATGCAGAACATAATCCAAACCCATACTGGAGAACATGGGTTTGGATTATAAAATATTAGCGTGGATAAGAGGATGGCTGACTGACAGATATCAAAAAGTGCTATAGAGGTGATGTGAATCTGCAAAATTTAAGGTAACCAGTGGTGTACCACAAGGATCAGTCCTTGGTCTACTGTTATTCAATATGTACATGCAAAGATAGGTGGGGTAATCAGGAATGCTGGTGATATGTTCGCGAATGATTTGAACAGGCTGGAATTGTGGAATAGGAAAATGGATATCAGTAATGCACTTTGGCATGATTAATTATCCAATGTTGTATTATATTGGTGGGATTATGCTAGACGAAACTGATCAGGCTAGAGATCTTGGAGTGTTAGTAGATAGGAAGTTAAACTTCAGGGTCCATGTATCAAAGATTGCAAATACAACTTAAAAGATAATTGCAATGCTGAAACAAACTTTCATGTGTAAAGATAAAGATATCATTTTACCTCTTTACAAGGGCTTAATAAGACCTAATTTGGATTATTGTGTGCAGGTATGGTCTCCTGGTATCTGTTGTGATTCTGATATAGTGGAGAGAGTGCAAAGAAGAATGTTAAAAATAATATCAGGATTGTGGAATATTGATTATGAAGACACTAGCGAACAGGAGAAAGAGGGGTGATATGATTGAGACTTACAAACTTCTGAAACAATCATACAGAATTTCAGTTGATGGAATTTGTTAATTTATGGAGGGTGGGTAAAACAAGAGGGCATCCTTGGAAGATGAGAATGAATGCCGCTAAGAAGGGGTGAGGCTACATTTTTCTCTCATAGAGTGGTGCACAATTAGAACAGACTGTCATTGGATGTTGTGTGTGCAAGCAGTGTGAATGAATTCAAGAATAAGTATGATAGCTGGTGTGTATAGTATGCATGTAGTATGTGACCTCCCTCAATGAGTCACCGACTCCCTGGAGGGCTCTCTCTCAATAATAATAATAATAATAATAATAATAATAATAAAGTAATATGTCATAATTTTATTCACCTACAAGAAGCCTTTGATTCTATTTGGCATGATGCTATTTGGAAAATTTTGCAACATTATGGACAAAAAAAAAAAAAAAATCTCAGTACTATCTTCTGAAATGATGGTTGAAATCAAAGGGAATTATAGCACTCCCTTTCCAATGGAACATGGATTGAGACAGGAGTGCAAATTATCAATGTTAACTGCTTCCTCAAATATGTTGTGCGAGGATATGCTGAACAGTCCTGATAATCACCATGAAGGAATTGAGGTAGTGTATAACAAGTGTATACACTTGTTATAATTGTAACAACTGTATAAGAGTGTTATACACTTGTTACAATGTTGCTGTATCATTTGCAGTCCTCTGAGAGAAACAGTCTTTCCATTGTTGCACAAAACCAGTCCACAGATGAAGATATAACTTCATCTGTGGAAAATTTTGTTTCTTTGAATCTGGGAATAGGAAATAGTTAAATAGAACCAGGTCTGGCAAATAGGGTAGGTGAAGCAGACAATGAAAGCCCAAGTTGTGTATTGTCTGTTGGGTTTCATGAGCAGTGTGAGCAGGTGTATTGTCCTGTAGAAGCAACAAGCCTCTGCTCAGTTTCCCGCGACATTTTTCCTTTATTACCACATTCGATTCCTTCAGAGCTGTTAAATAAACTGCTGCTGTAACAGTTTCACCTTTTTTGAGGTACGCGGTAAGGATTACACCATCCATATCCCAAACAACAATTGCAAGAACCTTTCTTGCTGAATTTCGGGTTCGGAATGTCTTTGGCCATGGAGAACTTTTGTGTCTCCACTCCATTGACTATTATTTGGTCTCTAGGTCATAGTAATGAAGTTTCTTCACCACAATACGAGCCAAAAACTTTGCACCTGGTTTCCCAAAATGACCCCAAACTCTTTGAGATGACAGCATGCATTCCCTCTTTTGATTGACATTTAAACATTTGGGGACTCACTTTACTGAGAGCTTCTGCATGTCCAGATTTTAGTGGATAACGACTCCCACTCATTCCCTGGATATCCCCCCCCCCCCAGAGTCTTTGCACTGTTTTTGGTTGGTATTCGTCTATCATCAGGAATCATGGCATGCACTGCATTGATGTTTTAAGGTGTGATCGCTGCCTGGCCTGGAGGCATCTGTTGTCTCGGGATGTCCAGTTTTAAAACTGCCACTCCTCTGGCAACTGTTGGATATGTTGGGGTACCATCCCCTTAAGTCTTACACAAAGTTTGGTGAATCTCAGTTGCAGACTTTCTTGTAGCATGAAAAACTTGATGACAGCCTTGAAATTTCTTCAAAACCTCTGGCATGTTTTCTTATATCCTAAATGAAAAAGAACAAATTATTACAATTTGATGAACCACGGAGGTTAAAGATATGTTCTTTCTTGTGGTTATATCAGTTGCTTTAATATCATTTTTGTTCTAGGTGCTAATCAGAGCTTTTCAACCCCCCCCCCCCCTCATAAGTCCTGGAGAACTGGGATGTTAGAGTGACACATTGATCTTCTGTCAGAAAACAAATCAGATCTTCAGGAAATCATCACAAAATTAGCTTATAATCTTTAAAAAAAAATGGCTTAACCATAAGTACCCGAAAATCAAAAACAATGACAAATATCTGTGCTTCTGACCAAGAAGGAAGTGATATAGCAGAAACTAAAAAAACCTTACTTGAGGATACACCCACAAAACTTGATCGATTTAAATACCTAGGCAATATCTTTAATAAAGATGGCGAACCAAGACAGGATATTTTTACAAAAATTGCAAAGCAACAACAGCACTCCAAAAACTAAAACCACAATATTATAGACAGTTAATAAGCTTACAGCTTACCAATATATTACGTCTCATTGACATACTAGTTAATTCAGTATTTTTATATAGAAGTGAAACTCAATCTTCCTAAAAGAAGATGAAAAGAGCTTGCAGGCATTTGAAATGCAGTGCTACAGATGACTCCTAAAGATGCCATACACTGATCACATCACACATGTTAAAGTAAAACAAAGAATCAGTTCTTTCACTGGTCCGAGAGATAACATCATAACTAAAATTTGAAGGAAGCAATCTATATCGCTTGGTCACATCAGCAGATCAAATGGTCTACCAATGCAAGTTCTTGAAGGACTTATTCCAGGAACTCGAAAAAGGGACAGATCTAGAATAAATTTGGTCATCATCATCTGTTGACTGGGCATCCACAAATGGCATATGGTCACTCTGATGCTTGATGTGCCACACCAAGCATCAGAGTGACCATACGGCATTTGACAGTCTATCCCTTCCAAGAACTTTACCTTCTATTACTGTTCTGAGTTAGACCAGTGCTTCACTTACAGAGTTGAAAGCAAAGCGTTAATCAAGGACTGAGTGGAAGATTAACACTTTGCTCTCAACTCTGCAATGTTTTTGTAGTCAGTTTGTAATCAGAAGAAATGTTTTTGTAATCAGAAGTTCTGGTTGGGTTGATCAAATTCATTTGTGAAAATCCTCATTCATATTCACTTAAGAACTGCTATCATAATTAGGAGGTCTTTAAATGCATAAATTTTTCTAAGCCATCTTTTCCACAATGTATTCATGAAATCCAGGAATTTGTATCTCTTTATTTTAAATGAAGTCTAAGTGACAATTTTCAACTTTATTCTTATGAAATGTCAGTTGAGAGTTAATGTCAATTAAGGCCAATGTTTTATCAAGCACTATCAAACCAGCATTTTAACAAAAAAACATGCAATTTAAAATGCTGGTTTGATGGTGCTTGATAACAAAAACTATTTAAAAAAGGTTCTTATCTTCCCTGTGAAATGAAATCTCTAGAATGGCAAGTTTATAGTAATATAGTTCATGTAATATAGTTCTATGACTACATAAAAGCACAGAAGCTTTTATATACATTTTCTGAATACAGTTATTTTAGCTAACTATAGAATAACACATGCCACAGTAAATAACTTTTTTCATTACATAAATATTTTGCCTTATCATAAGATACAATCAGTATGATTATCAAACAACAATAGGAACTGAATTAAAAAACAGTAGTGTGCATGCTCAAATTGGAATCTCTCTATGTATATAGTCGCATATTCATGGATTAAAACTAATGGGCTGAAATTAAAGCAAATTAAATCAAAACATAACAGATAAATTTATTTGATACAATTGAGGATAACAATTTCCCAAACTTGAGGAATAGTGTGACAGTTGTTCCAATTAAGATTAGGTCTATGAAGTAAGGCTTCAGCACTTTCTTTATATAAACTTTATATATGGATCTATGTAGCAGATCAACATTTTGCCACTGGATTCTGTGTTGTTTTCAAGTCGATGTTGTGCAAGGTTAGATTTGTGAGGTTTGATAAGCTGGATGTTCAGAGATACATTTATTTATCTCTGATGTTCCTGTTTGTCCGTAGTAAGAAAAGTTACACAAACATGGTACTTCATATACACCTAAAAGCATCATTGGCAAGTTTATCTTTTGGAGAAAGTGGCAAGTTGTGAATTTGGTTGATAGGTAGCAATAAGTTGATATTTTTTCATAATTTTTTCAATACGTTCAGAGATGCCTTTAATATATGGTATAGGAGTCCTATGGGCTTCTAGGTTGATTTATAGGAGAGCAGTTGATTTTTTTTTGGGTTACTACTGGATTATATCCATTTTGTAAGACTGTTTCTTTGACAATTTCCAATTCTTGTCCTAGGGATTCTTCAGAAGAACAAATCTTGTGTGCTTGGATACTAAAGATTTTATAATGCCAGATTTTTGAAATGGATGGCGAGCTGATGTATTGTGGATGTAACGACCTGAAAAAGTTGGTTTCAGTAGACAGAAGCGGAAATGGATCCATCTTGCTTACGCTGGATGTGAACAGCAAGAAAGGAAATACTGTTTGATGATTATTTACTGTGGCATATGTGTTATTCTATAGTTATGGATGCTCCACAGGTTTCACTATATAAGAAAATTTTAACTGTATGCTGTTCACTTTTAATAACATTAAGTTATGCTTCAGTTTGTGCCAAAATAAGCAAAGTCATTGACAAATCATATGGGTGTCAAACTGACAAGCATCTAATTTATGAGTAGATAAGCTAACAATGAATGACACTGAAAAATAAATAACTGAAAACTGTCATTCTACCCCCATGTGGGAAAAAAAAAAAAAAATGAAGTGCAGCCATCAAACAAAAAGTGCTGGTATGCCATACTGTTGTATGGTGTCACAAAATCACTACCGTATTGAGTACATCCATACTTCTTGTAATCTTCCATTCTAACATCAGCCAGTCTTCTGAACTGGCTTAAGTAACAACCTTGAAAAGCATAGACAATATAATCCCGAGGATAAGGGATATTGATTTACAACGCAATTATTTAAATAAAAAATATGCATTAGTGATCTCACCACTATATACAGTTCTCATGGCAGACAGTTTTTGAAATGTTTACTTCTTCAGCTACTTCACAAACAGTTAAACAGTAGTTAGAAAGAAAGACTTCATGAACTTTTGCAACATTTTCATAAATTTTCACAGTTAATGGTCGTCCTGAACAGGGATCATCACTGACTGAAGTTTGGCCTTTGAAACATGTCCACCACTCGTACGTTTGAGTCCTAAAGTATTATTCCTAAATCATTTCAAATGTGTCCACGAAAGATTTTTCCAATTTGATGCAAAACTTCACACTAATTTGTTCATGAAAATCACTCATTTGAAACGCAACAAAAAACCAGACGCACCAAACATTTGTTGACTCAAACAGATGTAATACAATAAGTAAGCAAGATATGGCATTGCAGTTTTTGCTAGACTATTTTCCAATGTTACCACTAGATTGCAGCATATGAAGCACACAGCTAGCAGTGCTTGTTGGCGTGATAATTTAAGCAAATTTTCAAGACAAACCTCGTACTTTTTTCTTTTTAAATAGCTCGCATCACGTGTGGCATCTGTCTATAGCACCACCCTCCGTATGCATCAAGCCTAATGCTGATGGCAAGTACTGAGCAAAAGTTCATCATCAATACACCATGATGATTAATAGATATTTGTATTTCATTTTACTGAGGTCATTACACTAGTGGCCAAAATTGTGGAAATCTTTTGGAAAAAATGTATTTTTGAGGTTTGATGGCTCATAATACCATTTTTTTTTTGGTGTAATACCATAAAATTATATATCAATGGGAAGATAATTTAATCAAGAATGTAATGCAACAAAGTTTGTTCAATTATCTGTATTCTATGAAAAGTTATAGCCAAATAACCAGAAAAAAGAAGCACAACTTGCTTAAGTTGATCTGAAGTAGCTTTCCTTCATTTGAATGTAGCCAATGAGCATGAGTGTTTAGAGAGCCAATCAGGTGTCATCTTGTTTTGGCAATGAGCCAATAAGGTCA
The DNA here is from genome assembly GCF_054136105.1 of Typopeltis vanoorti. NCBI lineage: Eukaryota > Metazoa > Arthropoda > Arachnida > Uropygi > Thelyphonidae > Typopeltis > Typopeltis vanoorti. Next base: position 25,049,603 of record NC_143566.1, on the reverse strand, counting down.
CAGTAGGATTCAGCTATTGATGTCATGTATTGGAGCTGAGAGGAGGACATTTGTCCATGTGTTATGTGATTGCTATCAAGTTGGTAGGTTTTTTTTGTGTTCTTTCATTTAGTGAGCTTATAAAACATAATAAAATTAAAAAAAAATGGTGCAAAGAGTTGACTGGTCACCCAGAAAGCGATGTAAAATAGTACCATTAAGTGAACAGAGCAACAGCTATGAAGAAATTAGAAGAAAAATTGGTGGAAACTTAACCAAAGGTGGCATTTCAATTTTTGAAGGTATAAGGAGACTCAGTCACTACAAAACCAGACTGGTAAAGGCAGGAAAAGGTGCACAACAGCAAGTGATGATAAAAGAATTGAGAGACTGTGCCTACGTGACAGAAGAAAATCATTTGGATGTATACAAGATGAAATGGAGCAATACAATGTGAAATTGAGTGCAAGGACTGTTCGGCACAGACTGCAGGAATTTGGTCTAAATGCTAGAATTCCACAAAAAAAGACATTTTTATCTCTCAAACAAAGGTTGAAAAGATTAAACTGGGCTAAAACCCATGTTAACTGGACAGCGGAACAATGAGACAGTGTTATTTGGAGTGATGAGACCAAAATCTCCCTGTTTGGTAGTGATGGCATAAAATACGTAAGGAGAAGAATCAGAGAAGATTTGCATCCTGATTGCATTACACCAACCATGAAACACCCACTTAGTGTTATGATCTGGGGTTGTATGACATCAAAAGGTGTGGGCAGAATTTACGTGATTATTGGGAATATAAATGCCCCAAAATATATAAATGAAATACTTGGGCCCAAACTGAAGCCTTCTGCGCGTGATCTTTTCCAAGATAATTAAGCATTTATATTTCAACAGGATTCAGCTCCATGTCATGTTGCTGCTGTGTGCAAAAAGTGGTTTAAGATAATCATATTCCACTGCTGGAATGGCCTGGGAATAGCCCAGACCTTAACCCAATCGAAAATCTAAGGAGCCGACTAAAGAAACTTGTTAGTCAGAAGCAACCCACCAATAAAACCCAATTAATAGAAGCAATAATTCAATCTTGGTTTCACATTATAACAGCTACAGAACTAAAAAACTTGGTTCACTCCATGGGAAGGCATTGTAAGGCCGTAATTAATGCTAAAGGTTACCCAACTAAGTATTAACTCACATTGTGAGAATTTTTGTATATCTCATTTTTTCTATGTGTTTCACTTTTCTTCTTTATAACTGCTGTTTTAATAAAAAAATCCTTCATAAAAGTTATTGCATTACATTCTTGATTAAATTATCTTTCCATTGATATATAATTTTATGGTATTACTCAAAAAAAAAAAAGTGGTGTTATGAGCCATCACACCTCAGAAATACACTTTTTCCAAAGGGTTTCTGCAATTTTGGCCACTAGTGTATGTTTAAAATGTAGATTTTTCCCCCATTCAGGACTATTACATAGCTGTAGCTACAGGTGAGAGCATTAATGGCCTTTTTTTTTTTTTTTTTTTTTTTGGCATTGCAAACTACTACTTCAGATTATAATAATAGACTACAACTTCCTCTAGAAATCCAAAAATTCAATTCCCTTAGTGCAATCTCCTCTGCCTCCCCAATTTATATTGCTATATTACTTGGCACTTGACAAACTAATTTGTCTAATCATTTCCTACTCATCACCATTGCCTGGTCTATAGCAACATCCCACTAAATAGTCTTACACTAAATACTCCCAAGCCATTCGTCATTTCTGTGATTCTCCACCCTGAGAGGGCACAATTCATCTTATATCATGCATAACACTCCACCACCATCATGCATTCCCTTTATTCTTCGTGTTCCTAGCATTTGCATACAAAAAAACAAATGCTTCGCCACTATTCTTATAGCTATTATTACTCCCTCTCACTCCACTTGGCTCTGTAACAGTGTACAATCGCTTATTTCTCAAGCCACGATCCCCATGAGGCCATCCTTGCTACGTTTTATCCTTGTAATTCTAGTTTCTCTGGCCTGACATACACTCTTGCACAGAAAAATGTCTCTACAAATGCCTGCATCCTTCTGCATTCAAATCATCACGGCTCTTCTCCTTTCCACTGCGCATTATCACACCAGAGCAACACACTCACTGCCTTTCCTTGGACACATTTCTGTTGCACCCTCACTAACATTGACCTCAAATCTTGTGCTACACAATTCGTACTACCAGTCAGGTCATTTGTATCAACCATTACTATCTCCTTCTCTACATTTTCACCATTCTTCATTGCCACACTATCATTCCAGCCAGCAAGCACTCCCCTGGAACTCTATTCTGCACATCCTGAATTATCCAATCTCCCCACATTATATCCTAAACAGATTGATTCATCCTTCTCCCGCTGTCATCCCTGACACGTTCTGCTTCCAATCCCTCCCCATTTTCCCTCCTTTCTATTCTCTCTCTCTATCCCTTGCTTCTGCACTCTTGACTTTCTCAAATTTCCTCTTTTCCTGTCTCTACCATTCTCTCTCGCACCTACTCTCCTTCACACACTAGTCAACCTCTCCAGCCTTTTAAATCTCTTCATTCACCCTCCTCAACTCAAGTCTATTCCTTCCATCTCCTTTCTCGGCAGTTCTATTTCTCTCTCCATACAATCATGGCCATCACACAAACCATTTCCCTGTGCCACAATGCTCAAGGTCAAATCCATATGTCCATCCTTCACATTCTCTTCAGCCTCCAACACATTACTGGTATTCACATACTGGCATTCACTCATTTCCAAAGCACTATATCCACTGCTGGTAAATCCTGAAATCAAAAATTCGGTTAATGAAACAGTTAAGTATATTTAATTAATTGCTTAAGAAATAGAGAACAAGAATCTGTTTCATGTAAGTGATGGGCCTTCTGGTTTGCACACAAAATCTAAGGATAGAAATATTTGTGAATTTTTAAAGATTCCTTGTATAGTTATGCCATTCTAGGGAACTTAAAAATACAGATGAAAATAACAGACAATTATGATAAACATTTCTTTGTTACTGTGATAAGAATAGCTTTCTATATAATGCAAAACAATGTTAAAATTTCTTATTAGAGAACAATGTAAATTATAAAAACTAATCATTAAATTTAAAACTCAATACTAAAATAACACTACTTAAATATTTTACTGGCTGTGCTCCCAGCTGTAAAATTATTGAATAAAGTTGTAGCTGGAAAAATGCCACCTGTTTTTCTTTATCTCATATTTAATGAATTAAATGTTTAAATATCTTCTACATATATTTGCTACATATTAGATAATAATATGATGGCACTTACTCTGGGTAGCTGGATATGGTGCTGTGGCTCCGCTCATCAAAGCTGGCTGTGATATGAAAGTGAGCGTTACATATCAGAGCCACTTTGACGTGAGGAAACACAGTAAAAAAATGCTTCCAGATTTAGGAACCTTGCTGATTAAAAATAATCCAGGCTATAAAGTAAATAAATAGTGACATGGTATGTTATAAAACTAGTTAGTTAAAAAAATTTAATTTTGAGGAGTGAAAGTAACGTCAAACTACTTGACAAAATTTGACAATGCAATATTAAAACAAAGATGGCATAATAAAAATTATTACCAGTTTCTTAAAATCAGTTATTATATCATGTTCAACTTATTGGATTTCACATACAGTTGGGCATACCAGATCTGGTAACTTAGAGGCAGACCATATTTTTCAGATGCTTGTGATAATCAAGAAAATGTGTACCAGCATATGTGTGTACATGCACACACACAAGTTATGATGTTCAATCTTGTAATGACTTCTCTTTAATACTAGTGATCATACTTTCAGGATGAACTATAGGATAGCTCAGTTCTGCCTTTGATTTTGGGCTGAACTTAGTGGTATGCTCACATCAGATGCATCAGTCCTCAAAGCATACACAGGCATACTGATGATTGTCACTTTTTTTTTCCCTTTTTGAAGTGGGGGGAGCTACTAAAAAAAAAAAAATCTTCATTTCAAATTCACTCTCTTTTGAGATGTGATTTTTTTTTAAAAAACTATCCTATTTGCTGTTTTTAAAGGTGGAAATATTGCATACTAATTTTTATCGTGTGTGACTCTCCTATTAATCTTGTTTTTTAGGAATCATCATCAATGATAAAAGTAAATACAGTCCTCTACCATTTCAATATGATTATCTGCTAATTTCAGTTTGACTGGATCGAAATTTGCTATGTTTTGATTTAATTATGATAATCTTTAAAGATTTTTTTCCCTTTCTTGGTCAAGGTCATTTAGCTTATTTCCTGAGTTTATTTTTTGCTAAAAGAACAATGTCCTCTGCACAACTTAACCAATTTTCTTTTCCGTTGGTGATGATTCCATAGTTTTCACATTCTTAAAGACTTTCTAATGTAGCAGAAAACAATTTTAGTGATATAAGATCTCCTTGCCTTACTCCTCTCTCAATACCAAATTCCTTAACTTGATGTTCTAACTTATTATTACTATGTTCCAACAAAGATGTGTATGTTCTCTCCCTGTGAATTTGTGCATGAGATAAGTTTCATTGACAATGTTATTGTTGAGAGTGATATCTTTATGTTGGCTCAGGACAAAAGAGTGTACAGAAGACTATATAAGAAGTGAGTGAACATTTATGAACATTTACTTTTGTTCAGGATGAAATTGGATATTATACAGAACAGCTGAAAAAATATTCAAGAGGAATGCAATCTGAAGTATATACTTACAATTACATGTGCTTTGACACACACACTTGATATAAACTGAGTAAATTTTCATTTTCTCAAAGTTCTCTTTTTCATAAAGCAGAACCCGTTTAGTTTTAACTATACTTTGAAACAAACATATCAGCCAAAAATGCATGATATTCAAGCACTATTCAACTTATGAGGATTTACCATTCATTAGGATTTTGGACTTGTGCAAAAACCTTCAGAATAAATTAACTGCACAAGTCAATGACTTACTGTATCTGGTAAACTAAAGCACAGTTACTGAGCTAGTTCTGTCTTTGCAATTAGAAGCGAAATGATACATATCGATCTGGTTAAAAACAAGACACACTTTCAGTGAAAAATTGTCAAAATAATTCATCCATCTTTGCTGTCAAAGTAGTGATTAAATACAGAAATTTTCAAATTAATAAAGATATCTAGGATGAGAATGACATCTCTTAGATGTAGTGTCCTTATGCAGCGCACAACTTGAACAACTGCACATGGTGGCCTTGCTAGAGCATAATTATTATTAAGCTGAAGCTCAATTAAATTGAATTAATTGACAAAATTGCTAATTTTTTCAATTTAGAATGATCTGACTGAAATCAAGACTATATGGACATCATCTGAAATACAGAATGTCATTAAAGCTACAATTAGAAGATAATAAAAATAAAATAAAAGACCAGTGGCCAGAAAGAGAGGTTGTTTTTAAAGTCTAAAAACATTCTATATAACAGAGTAATAGATCCAAATTAAGATGCTTCATATAAAATTAGAATTAATTAAGCAATTTCAATGCATTAGACAAGAATGATGAATGTTTTACGAAACTTTGCTGTAAATTTCCATAATTGTTTAAATGCAAACCTCAATAAAGTTGTCTCTGTGAGTCTGGACACAAGAAAATAACTGCGCACAAATGGCTCGAGGATAAAACCATAATTATAAAAGAAACTGGTTTCAAAAACATAATAGCTAATTTCTTAAGAATAATGAGGATAACAATTTCAAAAGCATGCTTAAAAATATGCTCTAGAAATATGTAAAATTTGTGTAATCAGCCTCGATAATTTGTTGCAATAGTTCCCCCCCCCTCACACACACAGGAAAAACAAAAAATGTTATTCAAATTGCATTATTTTATTTATTTTAACTTATTATTATTATTGCATGGTGCCTCCAAAGACTTACTGCAGGAGACCCAAACTATCCACACAATCTATCACACCTCTCCTTGAACCCATTAACTGACAAAGCACTCACAACTGACTCAGGCATTCCATTCCACTCATTCACAACTCTCCAAGCAAAAAATCTAGTCCTCACACTCCTAATTAACCACACCTTTATTTGACTTCGGGGGAATGATCCCCCCATGTTCTGGTCCCTCCAGCCAAGAGCTGAAACATTTCCCCTTCATCAATCCTATCAAACCTTTCAAGCAACTTAAATATTTCTATCATATCCCCTCTTTTTCTCCTATCAACCAACTTCTGCAATTCACACACCCTCAATCTATCTTAACAGGGAATATTCCACAGACTACTCACTATCTTGGTCACTTTTCTCTGAATCTTCTCTGCCGTTTCCTCATCCCCAAGAAACCCAGGAGACCAGACTTGAGCACAATAATCCAGATGTAGACGTATCAAGGCCTTATAAAGCGGAATAACAACATCCTTATCTCTACTTATTAATGTGTTCTTCAATAGCCAAGTAATTTTATGGGCTACCTTAGCAACCTTAGTTATAATAAAAGATATAAATTTCATAAGTAGCCCCATGAAGTTATTCATATTGATCTATATGGGGGGGGGGGAGATAAAGCTTCAAGTATTAATACAAAAAAATGTAATCATATCAAACAAGAAAGCCATTTATGTGTCAACCAGTGAACCAACATGCGCTTACCTACTCAGATGAGTGATAGTAAATAGATAAATCTATCAGCATATTTAGGTCAGAAAACTAACTGGATATCTGTAGCGGTAGAAAATATTCGAGGAATGCAATCAAACACATATCAATACTCGATAACAAAAGCCATCAAGATATCTGAAAAGTGAAATTAAAATCTGAAAGTGAGAGGCAGCTGGAGTGAATATTTACCTAGATATATTCAAATATGGAGGTGCAAGTTGCAGATTATGATGACCAATCATAATCTGCAACTTGGAACAATCAATACACAATCTGAACTCCAAAATTTGAAAGTTAAGAATACTTTTTTTTTATTTGTGCAATGTGACTGTGTTTGACTGCATGTGATGCTATTTCTATGGTTGTAGCTTTTGGAGTTTGTTTAGTTTGTTTTCCTGTTTTCTTTTGGAAGAAATCGGATATGTTTTACAACAATTAAGGTAATGCTAATACAAGTGAGAATGAATGAAGGAATGAAAAGATTTAATTGTGGACCCAATATAGATGGCATTGCAGTTTAGTTGGCAGGGGAAGTGTTAAAATACATTGCAACACTGAAAAATTTCATAGATTATTTTCTTTAAAAAAATAATAATTGAAAGCAATAGAGATAAAACACATTGCAGCACTGTCAGTGTTCACTACCTTTGGATTATTTCTGAAGTTTTGCAGCTCTCAAACGAAAAACCTTCCACCAATCAAAATGCTCTTGGATCACTGATACAGCTTATGTAATGTGCACTACAAAATTTGTTCTTTTATTCTATGGCTATCCCAAAACGGCTTTACTCTAACTTGTAAATGGATTTCATCTTTAATCATTAGTCTTTCAGACTTCGGTTTTTAGGTAGATTTTTAGACTTTTAACGTATTTTGAATTTCAGCCACCTTCACGCTTAATCTTTTCAGGCTTTATGTTGCTAATTATTATTAACATCATTCATTACCAATTTATTTTTTGTTCTTATGTCTTTGAATAATATTTTTGCTCTTTTAGATTTTCTTACTTATATAAGAAGTTTTCAAATTTTTAAAGATATAACTTTAATGAAGTTATATCTTGCTATTTTAATGATAATATATTCAATTCCTCACTATTTACATTTACAATTTAGACTTCAACTTTTAAAGATCGTAACTGCCAAATACAGATAGGCAGTAATACTGATGTATGATCATTTCGTTAATTTTTTTTTATTACTTTTTTGATTTAAAATGAACTATAGCCAAAAAACAAGTTTTGATTGAAGGTTGTTCCATAAAAATAAAGCTCAGCTTCTTGGTATCGAAGCCTGTTATATATTTTTATGTATTTTCTACTTTAACTTCATCTCATTCTATGCCACATGCAGCCTGTGATTGCCTCCTAACTCAAACTATTTGAACTTTCTATCTATAAATAATAACATCCTGCAGAGCAATCTCAAAAGTAAAGTGTCATTCATGACTATAACAGGCACAGTTCCAACTGGCTCGATTTTGCCATTTCTACTTATATAAATATAATAGATGCAAAAGCATTTGCTTCAGTGATAGAAAATGTTCACTCTATGTTGCTGATAATATTCACATCACAGTTGTAAATCCAACAGTGATGTGGATATTATCTTTTTTTGTAGGTTTTTCTGATTGCCACTTGGCACATATTTTTATAATGCAACATCTCTTATAACACATCTATTTAAGTCCAGATGTAGTCATATCAAACTTATAAAGATAACTTCCTTATCCTCAGCATGTTTGTTAACACTGAAGTGATTATTTCAATTATTTTACTTCTGTAATATTTCTCTCAAACTTCAACTCTATCCACTAAAATATATAAATCACTAGCATCAATTTCTCACAATCTAGTTCCATTATTGGCAAACATTTGGATATCCCTTCCCCCATATCATTAATTTATAAACTGAATAGCAGTTACCCATTACTAGAGCAATTAGGAATGGAAGCAAACATCGGGACTGTAGCAGAACAGCTTTGGCAGGAGTTTGTGAAAATGAAAGGCAACCTTCATTTCCTGCAAGAGGAATTGGAAGTGCTCAGTAAGGAGGTTCAGAATATTAAGACTGGGTTAAATGTGTTGAATAGAGAAATTAGGACTATGGACATTACTTTAGCTGAAGTAACTGGAACAGGTTTAACTAAGGAAGAGTCTTTGGTGAATGATGAAGTAATGAATAGTATGGAAGTGATTGGGAGACAACAGAATGAGGTCTAGAAGAAATGAGATGTTGTGAAAGTGAGGGAGTAAGTAAAAGTGTTGATGGAAAGTAATGAAACTGGACGAGGCATGCTGAATAGTGTAAAAAACGAGGCCGTAAGTGACACTTGTTTGGGTTTGAATGAAGTTATGAGTGGTGTAATATATGGTGATTCAATGATTAAGGGTATGGAGAGCGGTATGCCTGAGGAGTGCTTGTGTGGCAGAACAATAGAGAGAGACTTTAGCAATAAAGATGCAGAAAAGATGATAGTTATGGTGGGTACAAATGACCTGAGTGGTAGTATTAATCGGGTAGTAAAAGATTCAAGAACATTGTTAGATATTGTGAAAAAGAAAAGCGTCAAAGGGAGGATAGTGTATGTGCTGCCTCATTTTGACAATTATGAGTTAAGTAGACGAGCGATGATAATGAATGATATGATTGCAAGAATGTACAAAAAGAGATCTGGAATTTGTTGATGTCTGGAGTGTGTTTGAAGGCAAAAAACAGCTGTATGCAAGAGATGGGTTGCATCTGAACATGGAAGATCATAAGCACTTAAAGTTGTTACTGTTTTCTAAACAAGTGAAGTAATCGGGCCACTAAAATTGAAAAGGTTGAGTGTAAGATGGAGAAACTTATGCAGTGAATGTATATTTGTTGATCCTTTTTCGTGGAATAATTTGAAGAATAGAGTGGATAAAAATCAGTATGGGACTACTGAAATTAGTAGAATGTATATCAGTTCTAAAGCTGGTACAAGAACTAAAGGGAATCTGCAATTTTTGTATAAATGCAAGATGCATTTGAAATCAGAGGGAAGAATTTTTGGCATTAGTTAGTGCAATCTCACCAAAAGTTGTAGGCATTAGTGAAACTTAGCTGCAGCAGAAGATGTGGTTACTGGAATTGAATGATGTATACAGTATTTTCAGGGAGGATAGAAAAGATAGAATGGGGGAAGGAGTACTGTTGATGATAGCTGATGAGTTGCAGCCAAAGAAAGCGGTGTATCAAGAGGATAGACATATGAATGATAGTTCATTTGAGGCAGTCTGGTGTAAAATAGTGACTAATGCAACCAGATATACAGTTGGTTGCTACTATAGGCTGGGGGGGAAAGGGGGTGATATATTGAATTCATGCATCAGCAAATGAGTGCAGGATTAGTGATTATTATGGGGGATTTTAATTATGGTGATATCAATTGAAAGGAGGAAATATCATGTGGCAAAAAGAAAATGGGATTCATACACCTAAGAGATAATTACTTGAAACAGCACATAACTGAAGGGACTGGACACAGGGTGTGAGAGTGTTGGATCTGGTCATAGGTTCAGAAGACATATGCATAAGTAAGGTGTCCTCGTTACCTCCAATTGGTGAGAGCGATCATGTGGTATTGACTTTTGAGGTTGCAAAATTTGTGGATCTCTCTCTTAAAAAGGGGTATATACAGAAATACATTGTATAGCGCGGTTAATTGGTTCCAAGAAGCATCTGCACTATGCTAAACCGCATTGTTCGAGGTCTATTTATAAAAGGTTTACAATTTAATTTGTTTATTACAAAAATTTAGGATAATAAAAATGTTTAAAAATGAAAAAAAAATTGTTATTTTTATTAACTAAATAACAAATAAAATCCTTTTAAACTGATATAAAAATTGTAGAAAACAAAACAAATATTGCTTCAATTTTAGCATACAGTAATTTACTTTTTACTAAAGTAGTCTTTTAGTGTTCGTTGAACCATTGTCTTCTTTGTCTCTTCAAGTACTAGATCTCTGTAGCATTTGATGGCATTATTGAGACTTTGTCTCACTTTGATGCTTCTTTCCAAATTCGGGTCGGCATTTATGAGAAAGTCCGAAACCTCATCGATTTTTCTCACAAAAGTTGAAAGGTCAGCAAAGGAAAATTCTTCAACCATGACATCAGTGGGATCATCTTCGTCTTCTTCTGCTTCATAGGCTCGTTGTTGTTCCAACTCGAAAAGGGTTTCATCATCCAGATCATTTGAATGAGAATCAATACACAATAAATTCGTTCACATTGTTACAATCTAAACTTGTAAAAACCAAGATCTTTGCCCATCTGCACAATTTCTGTTGAGATTTCTTCTTTGTGTGTTGCAAAGGCAACAAAGTCCTTTGAACAATGCGGCAAGATATTATGCCATACGGCTCACATGTTGCTTTGAGTCACCTCTTGCCAAGATTCATAAATATTTTGAATGGCATCTTTTATGTTAAATTTCTTCCAAAATTCACTCCAAGTCCAAGAATCTTCTTCTGCTGCAGCTTTAATAGCTTGAGCAAAAGTTCGTCTTAAATAGTAAGCCTTGAAAGTGGAGATAACGCCTTGATCCATCGGCTGCAGAATTGATGTTGTGTTTGGAGGGAAAAAATGAATCTTGACATTTTCATCTAAGTCAGTAAATAGAGTTGGATGGCCTGGTGCATTGTCTAATAAAAGCAAAATTTTGAAAGGAATATCATTATTTTTACAATAGCTTTTAACTTCAGGGCAAAAACAAGTTTTAAACCAGTCTTTGAAAATTGAACGAGTCACTCCAACGTTTTTTTATTCGAACGCCAATGAACAGGTAAATTGTTCTTTGTAAAGTCCTCAAGAGCTCTTGGGTTTTTCGCTCTGTACACTAACAATGGCTGCAATTTTAAATCACCTGATGCATTACCTCCTAGTAAAAGTGTCAATTGGTCTTTTGACACTTTATACCCAGCTTGTGTTTTTTCCTTCTCTGCTAGAAATGTGCGCGATGGCATTCTTTTCCACAAGCGTCAGCGTTAAAAATTTGATCATATCTGTAGCCTTCCTTCTCAATAAGATCCTTCAATTCATTGGGAAATAATTCTGCAGCTTTAGCATCAGCACTTGCGCTTTCACTTTGGATTCTTACATTATGGAGTCCCATACGCTTTTTGAAATTGTAGAACCACCCGCGACCAGGTTCTGATATTTCGGAACCATAGATAGTTTCACAAATTTTTATTGCTGCTGGTAAGACGAGGTCTTCACCAATTCTATGGGGTTTCTTTGTTTTTGCAATTAACAAAGCAATTTCGAAAGATACTTTTACTAATTTGTCATTCAGTTTAGCATGCTTTGAAAAACATTTAGTTTGTCGTTTTAATTCTTCAGCCTTTCTGTGAAAAAACTCAATTGTCTTACTCTTATATTCCCCATGAATAGTATCTAAATGGCGACAAAGTTTTCCAGGTCGCATGCAATCATTTGATAACTGTTTACAGCAGATTACACACATAGGTTTGTTTGGATTATTATACGATAGTACAAACCCATATTTCAAATAAGGATCATATTTTCGAATTTTTTCATGCGATATTTTTTGCATCTTACCGTTTGGTGCTGAAGACGACGCAGGATGTTCTGGTAAAATATGAAATGCTGTCCTTTTTAACGTAGAATAGATCAAATAATAGCACCACTTACCGACACTGGCACACCACAGACTAACAACATGAAATTAGTGAATATTACCTGAATAAGGGAATCCCCGGACCAGGAACATTTTTCTCTTTTGTGACTTTTCTCCTTTTACAATAATTAAGCCTAACGCGAAACAGACAGCAAAGGCAGGTTATTAAAACGTGGAAATGATTGGTGCAGTATCAACAAAAGATCACACGACCGAAAGATAAAAGCATAGCTGACAATTGAGTTGAAATGCTAACTCCCTTCAACCGAATTCCATATGTGAAACTGCTATAGCATTCACTATATATATGTTTCTTAGTTTTAACACGTTTACAAATTTTAACACGTTCGGTTGAATTTTATTGCCGCCTTGCGAAATCGAACTCGCACACATCTAATTAATAACAATAGTTTTTAGTTAGATACTGTGTTTGTAGGTGCAACATATGATTTTGCTTGAGTCTATATATACAGCATAGTTTCTGTATGGGGGGGACATGCGATTCATTAATTAGTGTCAGTTTTACCTTAGTTGTCTCTAATTGCACTATTTGTTGAGAAATATATTAGCAGACTGCTCATACCTTAATCACTGACATAATAAAAGTACTTGTTTTTCTTCCCTCTGTAGTATAGTGACTGTTGGGGAGGGCGTGTTGTTTACCACTGCAAGCAAGTTAATATCGCTCCACGTGAACTTGTTTAAGCTCTTTTTCATGTGTGAAGTATATGCGAAACTTTTATTGGTAACGGAAAACTAGCTCGGATGACAGCGATAATAAAAAACGAGTTTTGATATGTATATAAAGTCAATATCAACAGTCGCCTGATTACAAACGCGTGATGAAAGGGACGGGAAGATTTGGAGCTTCCCCAGAGAGCATTCAAAGTAAATACAATTAACCACTACTTTGAAATGAAACTTATATGAATAAGCATACATTTATTAATATTCATTAAGCGCTGAAATACGCAGGAAGCAAAGTTTGTGAACCAACACCAATGTGTGAATTTTTCCATTAAAATATAAAAAATAACAAAAAATAAATAATTAAAGTTAAATACGTTTCTTTTAAGATAAGAAAAATCTACTTAGTCTTAAAACATTTTAAATTTGTTTTCATTATTTCACGGGCCCCCCTCAGCAAAACCTATGGCTCCCAAAGGGAGCGTGGCCCACAGTTTGGGAAGCGCTGCTCTATAGCTTGTATAATCATAAGTTAAATTGGAGAAGTCAGGCTATCAGGTCTCAAGATGACAGTTCCCCAGATCTTTGGCAATTGAATGCAACTATTCTTGTTGTGGTTGGGAAAGTTCTCCATAGCTATAAATATAGGTCTCTCAGAACTATACCATTGCAGAACATGGTCTGCTAATTCCAACTTGTCATACTGATGAAGTAATTTTTGTGTCCTTCAAAACAGATGAAGGACAGCCTGTCCAAAGACAATCTACAATCTACCAGTCTGTCCAAAGTACGCTGAAATAAAAGCACAAGGAACTTTATACATTGCAGGATGTGCATGAGGATCAAGCTGATATTCAGAAGAGACAAAAGGTTTGCTATTTTTTCTGATACACCTGGAACAGAGAGGTTTTGCTATGATTCCATGCATTGGCTGCAGGAGGATAGGGGATGCATGTAGTATTTCATCTATTTTATAAGGGGCATAGCAATTGGCTAAAATCCCTGAGCTTAGTTTCAAGAGCTGTATCATTTGAGCATATATAAGGCTTGAATAAGTGTTTTGAGGATGCTTACTGTTTAGAAGGGTGGAGGTGTGATTGCTTATGTAAATACCTTCCTGTATGAGTGGGTTTTCTGAAAATGGAAAAGGATAATGAGCTATTAGGAAGTCATGTCTATTCAGATATCAGAATAAAAACAAAGAAAGATACATAATCTAATGATAATGTTAAGCAGGATTATAAGGATGATTCTGATATGGGATTTATATGAGAGGATCTGAAGAGTGTGGGCTATCACAGCAAATAGTAATTAGCAAATAATTAATAAATAACCAGTTTAACTCTTTCAAAGACAAGACTATGTATTTTGTGTTGAAGATATTCCAAACATAACTTACATTGATGGAATTTCAGTACAAGAAGCTAATGAGATATACACAGTTCGGCTCAATATTACAATCATCACTATTATTTCACAATCAGCTCTCTCCCCCACCAGGTGGGACTCATATGATGATGAAAGCCAGTATGCATGATAGTGGAGGCATGTCACATATTGCTCATTCAAATCAAAATGGACAAGGGACGCTTCAATAAAGGCATGGCTGTAAGAGACTATTTGAAAGGGTGGAGGAGTATCTAGGAAACTGTCAGTATTGTAGGCTACTTGATGAGTGCTATAGTCAAGATGTTCCAAGTGTGGATTGATAGTGAGCAGCAGAACAGTAGTCACCAAGCTAACTGTGGATGCTGATACCTTATTGTGGCCTGTAATGAATGTTGGTTGTTCCACTTTGTGTAATACCATAGATTGCAAACTGCAGAATGGCTGATCATGGAATTTAACCAAAGGGGGAGGAATAGAAATGTTTCTCAGACCACAAACTGTGTGTCCAATGAAGAGACCCAGTTACACTTACTCTGTTTATGCCTTATTGTTCAATGACCATGTACAGTTTGCATCTAAGAGACATCAACTGGACCCATGAAGACTGGAAAAAAAAAAGTTGCTGTCTCAAATCAATCTAAAATCCAGCCATGCAGTGTGGAGGATTAGGTAAAAATCTGGAGAGGCTAATCACCACAATGTCACAGTGCAGAAAAAAACATGCATGATGTGGCAGCATTATGGCATGGGAGATGTTTTCCATGGGAATTTCTTAAAGCCCTGTTATCTATAAACTGCACTATGAATAGCATAAACTATCAATTGTGGCTGATCAGGTGCCCCCCCTTTATAGCAACTGTCTTTCCAGATTCAACAGTCTGTTCTAGTAAGATAAATGCACCAGGCTGCCACATTTTTGGTATTAAACACAAAAGAAATGTACAGCTGCCAAATCCAGCATCTGACCTCTCCACCCTGAACACTTGCAGATCTATGGGAAGCAATTCTGACAACATGGTACAGCATACCTCCTGCAACATTCAAAGTGTTTACAGAGTCCACACTACACTCTGTAGTGGAAGTTCTGGCCTACAAACTATTAGGATGATGGTCATAATATTTTGACTAGACAGTGTATAATGATATGTGAGTGAGAGTGGTGGGGAAAAAAGGTTGAAGTTCAGTTGTCATAATGGAAAATTAGTTAAAAAGGAGTACTATGCTGTTTAGAAGGTAACAGACTTGTATAGATGAAGTCATTGTGTCTCTTTACAAGGTCTTCAGAGGAATGAATTTGGGCTTAACTTCCCCCCTCCCCTTCAGTTTTGAAAGGATATAGATAGAGAACCACAATGATATGAGGACTGGAGTGTTGAGACAACAAAGAGAAATAAGGTAAAGTGAGTTACAAAACAATGGGGGAATGGGCATAAAAATGGGGTAGGGGTAGGAATATGGTAGAATAGCCTGGTTAGCAAGAATATGAAGGCTAATTTTTTTACTTGTGGAGAGTGAATTAAATAGACTGTAGTGGGAGTGATGAGGGCACTTCAGCAAGTGAATTTAAGAAGTGGATAGTTCGTGATGAGTCCATGGAGAAAATTGTTTTCCTGCATACAAAACAAATATATTGGCTACTTTCGTACAGGTTTCCAGGAAGTTCCTCTCTATAAATAATGGAGATAAACTTGTTAACTTCAGCACTGCAGTTAACTAAATATAACCATTTGTGGTTTAAATATACTTGATATGCTGATCTCAGAATGCTGTCCCACTCATCAAAGCTGGCTGTGATATGAAGATGACTAATACATATAACAACCCCTTTGTGAGAGGGAAAACAACTTATTTCTGCCAAAAACACTGTTTTCTTATATAAATAAAAGGTTTATATAATATAGGTCATTCGATAGAATAATATGCTGTTTTTTAGCCTATATAAAACAAAGTTAACACACATATAAACATTTCAAAATAAAATTTCATAAATCTTTTTTTTTTCCATTTTAAATTAATGGAATGAAAAATTAATGAAATTTTAAATGAATCTGAATGGGGTAAACTATGTGAAAATAAAGTGAGACGTACTATTAGAGGGTAGTGACTTATTCCTAATTATAAGTTAATAGTTAAAATATGTCATCCATTAAAGATAATGATCAAAATAAATTTTTTTTAAAAATTTCTTATTAATAAAATGTCCATTATTACACATGAATGAACTCCAACAGTGTATTAATATTGTAGCAAAGCTGTATTTAGTTCACAACAGTCTATTTAAATCACTTGCCATAATGATACTCAAATGATCAATTTATGTAAGATTAACTAACAATGTTTTGTCAATAAACTGTGTGTGTGTATACTGAAAGAGTATTTTTTGTTCATCAGTTTTTTTGTTTAGAATTAACCAAAAATATTATATATTAAATGCTGAGATCTAGATAGAAAACATAAACCAGATGTGACTGATTTCTGTAGAGACACTAGTGTGGTCACAACAAATGATTTTGGTGCAATTTGCTAATAATTTGATTACTATATTTGCTGGAATGGAGTGGTGTGAAGGATGTACCTTTCAGTATGGATGGGTTTCCTGTAGGTAGGTAAGAATCCATTGGCAGTCAGGCGACAAGAGTCTCAAGGAAACAGTTATTGTTTTCCTTTTTCATAATGAAACACTCTTCAACTACAAGCTGTTGAAGTGTGTGCTAGAAATGTTTCCAACAATATCACCACCACATGGCCAAATGGAGAACATATCATCCACATAGTGTAGCCACCACACAGTGTCCTCCTAAACAAATGGTTTTAGTGCAATTTGCTAAGATTTTGATGACTATATTTGCTAACTGGAGTGATGTGAAGGATGATGGATGTACCTTTCAGTATGGGTGGGTTTCCTGTAGATAGGCAAGAATCCATTGACAGTCAGGCGACAAGTTCAGGATTGGGTTTTCAGAATGTTCCATGAAAAGAATTGAATGTGGGGGGGGGGGGGGCTATTGCTATGCCTTTGATCTATTTGTAGGATGACTGAAGACACAGATAGATTGAAATAATTGAATAAGGGTATGTTGGGTGAGGGAAGAAAGAGAGTCTAATAGAGATCTAAAGTTTCTTTTAGGGGCATATTAGTGTAAAGGGATGCTATGTCAAATCTGACCATAATGTCAGTACCTTTTAGGATCACATCTGAACAAACAAGATTTCAAGAGCACAGAATTTTTAATGTGGAAGGAAGTGTGGCTTGTAATGCTAAATAGCTCTTGATCAAAGTGTTTGGCAACTTAATGAGAGAATCAATGCCATTAAAAAAAACCCTAAACAACATAATCCTAGGCATACCTGGATTTATGGATTACCTAATATATACAAACACTTTTGAGGCCCATAGTGGACAGCAGTAGTAGTAGTATATAAACAGCACAAAAAAATCAATAGAAAACTAAACATAACTTGACTTACAATAACAGGAACACTTAATCGACACTTGTCCATTGGTTATTTATTGTCTTATGTAACCATGCACTCACATGAATTTATTGCTTCACTTTCATTGCATTACAAAAGAATATAACAAAATTGTGCTAAATCTAAATCCACCAATAAATGACAATAGTATAAACTCAGGTCGACGAACACTAAAAAGTCATAATCCTCCTATGTTGTTTCTCATGAAGTCAGTTTCCAATAATTATATAACCAATGAAGCATGGCTAATGGAATGGGTGACGCTACAATGACCTACAATCAATGCTAATCCTTCAGAAATGAAAATACGTTTAATCTTCCTTGCCACACGTGTTGTAAATTAAACAGTAAAAAATGGTCATGGAAGATATAATGTATATGATTTAATGTATAAACTGAACTATTCTGAGTCATCAGCATGTGGCCGGTGGTAAATGCTTACTATGAGCATATACTAGATGTAAATAAATGTTTTGGAAGGTACACCTTCAGCTTTAGAGTGGCTGAATGGTCTTGATATTTTAACAGACAAATGAACATAATTAATGTGCAATATGCATCTCATTGTAATTGATATACTTTGCTCATTAGATTGTATAACGTTTAGTGTATCTCTGTGCATTTCACAGTGTCTCCCAGTCCTGATCAATTGAACTAGCACATATCCATTCAAATATGCCTTGAAAGCTTTAGGCCAATTTCTGCTGTTGACGTACAATATTCTCTGATATTTTTTCTGACAGAAATTAGAATATGCTCAAAGGTAATATTAATGAAATTAATATATCACTTAGGGGTGCTTAAGGGTCAAAGATGTATAACTGAGAGGAGACCTCCACACAGCCTTTAAAGGAATGTGGAGAACTGACCAGGGCTTCTAACCTAATGTCCAATCCTCACCTTCTCGTGGTGCACCCTGTTGGGTATCTACCTGGATACTGAGCGAACGAGGATGGGCTGGCAATTTGGGATTTAGCCAACCAAACTGTATTCTTATTGGCTTAAACCAATATAGAAAATGATGGTACAACATGACAAAATTTCCTGCCAGCTGGGACGTCGCCCGGTTAAACAAGGCCCCGTTGTTTTTACCAGGGAACCAGGATGAACAGCGAAAAGTCAGCTACTGAAACAAATATCTGAAAGCACACCCCAACTCAATATCACCAGAGTTAAAGATCGGTACTATCAACATAAGAAGCTTGAATGGCAAAGAAATGGATTTAGCTGATAATTTAACCGACATAATAGGGTGACTGAAACAAAAAAGACAAAAACTGACGAGATCTTTCTGAGCAATAAATACAAATGTTATATTCAGGCAATGACAATCAAGGAAAAGAAGGAGTAGCCATAGTATTCAACACAAAATACAAGGCTAATCTTCTTGAATGGCAGGCAGTCTCAAGTAGAGTGATGTGGGCAAATATCAGAATGGGGTATTGGACAATTCAACTTATTTGTGCCTATGGTCCCAGGGAAGGTTCTACTAAGGTAGAAGTGGAGGAATTTGATGCTTTAGAGAAAGCAACTGACACAATGAAAAACAAAAAGTTGGCCCTGGTTGGGGATCTAAATAGCAGAGTAGGAAATGATTGTGAGACATACAAAAATATTTTGGGAAAATTTGGAGAAAAGAGCAAAGCTAATAATAATGGCAAATACCTGTTGGATTTCTGCTGAGAACATGGACTGGTTATTACTAACACCATGTTCCAACATAAAAATGTGCACAAATTCACATGGAGAGAAGAGGCAAGGAATAAGAAAAGTCTCATTGACTATGTTATTGTTGGTAGTGATGTTTTCTCCCTGGTGCAGGACACCACAGTGTACAGAGGATTTGAAATTGAAAGTGATCACTATTTGGTCTTGAGCAGGATAAAATTGAATTTCATATTGAAAAGAATAACATGTAAGAAAGTTTTAAAGCAGATAAAAGTTGAGCAGCTTTGAGATGTGAACTGTAGCCAAAAAAACATAAACATGATTGAAGAAAAAATGAAAGAGTTTGAGAACAGGAACCAAACCATGGAGATTCAGTGGCAAGCCTTGAAGAAAACCCTGACTGATTCAGCCAGAGAGGCATGTGGTGAGGTTGTGTGCAAGGATAGAAAATTCAAAACTCCATGGTGGACAGAGGCAGCGAAGGAAAAGAAGAAAGCATATCAAAAGTTCCTGGCAAATAAGTCAGCTTGTGCTCTTAAAGAATACAGAGACGAATGTAAGAAAGCTAAACACTGTGTAAACAAAAGTCACTGGAGGACTTTGGCAAGAACATAGAAAACAAATATCAAGAAGGTAGCAAAATATTCTGGAGGTTGTTGAAGAAGCTTAGAAATGGAGGAAAGAGTGCTGTAAAAGGAGTTAGAGATGATAAAGGTGAAATGAAAATGGGAGAAAACGATATCCTTGAAGTATGGAGTAATTACTTCAAAAAATTGCTAAATGAAACAAGTAGTGATAGCACAGTGGTAAAAAACACTCAACAGGCATACAGTCAGGAATACATATCCATACTTGAAGTAGAAAAAGCCATCAAAGGCTTGAAATGTGGAAAGGCACAGGAATAGATGATATTCGACCAGAAATGCTGAAGTGAAGCTATAAAAGTTGCAATGGGTGCACTGCATAGTTCAGAAGGCCTGGACAGAGGGACAAATTTCTGATGAGTGGAGAAGAGCTCTAATAGTAGAAATATATAAAAAGGGAAATAAAACTGAATGCGAGAATTACAGAGGTATTTCCCTGCTGAGTGTTCCTGGCAAGATGTATGCCAGTATACTTGAGAAACGGTTGAGAAGAATTGTGGAAGAAAAAGCTAGATTCATTCCAAATAGGGGCTGTCAGGATCAGATCTTCACTATACGACAAATAGTTGAGAAAGCATGGGAATATAACAAAGATCTGTATTTAAGTTTTGCCGATCTGGAAAAGGCATGACAAGGTGCCATGAGAGAAGCTATACAATACGCTACAGTTATATGGTATCAATGGAGCATTATATCAAGCAATACTTAGTCTTTATTTGAGTTGCAAGTTAGAATTGAAGTACAGGAAGATGGTTTAATGTTAAATTTGGTGTGAGACAAGGATGTACATTATCCCCTCTGTTATTCATTATCTATATGGATCACATTATGAAGGAAAGTGGTATTAAACATGATATCAGAATTGGAGATGTTAATGTCAGCTCTTTGCTTTATGCGGACGATATTATACTTCTAATAAATCCGCTACTAGTTTGCAAGATTCCCTGACTAAATTGAATAACTGTTGTAATAGATATCATATCTATTACAACAGTTATTTGGCCATGAAGGTCAATGAAAATAGGTAGAATTGATGAAAATGTCAACTGTGTTGTGAACGGAGAATCTATGGAACAATTAAAATTTGAGCTACTTAGGCACGATTTTTAGTGGAAATGGTAAATTAAATATGGAAATAGACAACAGAATCAACAAAGCTGGTATGGTGGGAAGTCAATTGAATAAATTCATATGGAATAAGAGAGAAATTAGTCGGAACTAAATTAGCTGTATACAAGACAGTGTTCAAACCAGTTTTAACTTATGGATCTGCGAGCTGGGTCAGAAATAAAACACTTGACCAAAGACTAGAGACCGCAGATATGAGAGTCTTGAGAAAGATTAGAGGTGTGAACAGATGGCATCAATGGCAATATCATATTAAAAACGAGGATATTAGGAAAGAACTTGACATTGTCTGCATCCAGGAATGCGTTAGCAGAGCTAATCTCAGGTGGTATGATCACTTAAACAGAATGGGCAAAGAAAGATTAGCAAAACAAGTGTTCTCTGCTAGGTTGGCAGGAAAACGACCCAGAGGAAGACCAAGATATAGGTGGATTGATACGGTACAATATGCCTTAGACGATAGAAATATAAGATCTGATAATAATAATATTGGAGTCTTGACAAGTAACAGACTGATTTGGAGGAAAATTGTAGATAGGAAGTTAGTAATGATGTAAATTTTTTATGTAATACTATCATATCCTATACACCGCTTGAGGGTACATGTCAGGAATTTGATGATGATGATATATCACTTAATTTCATTCCTCTTTTATGACACATTTACAACATGAATTTTGCCACACAACTAAAAAAAAAAATTTTTTTCTTTTTTTTTTTGATAAAATACAAAAATACAAAGATTGTGCACCACTGGTCAAAGTGTACAAGTGTATTGAAAATTAAGTTGCTTATGTTAAAAAATTATGTACTTGAATATTCTGTGTTGCTGTTAAGCTTTTCATAAACATACTGTATAACGCTTTCTAAATTATCTTTTTACCCTAAGTTGCTCCTTGAGTTGGTGTTGCTACCCAACTCAAGGAGCAACTTTTGCCTATAGTGAGCATCTTACCTTTGCATTCTGGCTAAGATTCAACTTCCAACATCCCAACAATTAATGATTTTAACTCACATTTTTATATGATTGATAAGTATAATGTAGCCTCATACTCTACTTTTGAGAAAAATTGGCAGGCTTAGTGTTAGATAATTCAGAAACCCTACTCTAGAAATCAAACATGGAACCTTTCAAGATGAAGAAATTCATTAACAAAGTAGGACCAACTTAATATTTTGCAGGACCTTGCACATATTATGAATGAAGGGCCACAAATTTCTTGGCACAAAAACATGCCTAGAAATTTTGTGTACACAAAAAAAATCATTTTCTTCTCAGTGTGCATATGTTCATATCACATTTTAGGTAACTACTAATTTTTGCATCAAAAGCTTTTTCACAATCATCATCTTCTATAATATCTATAATACTTCCCATCTGTTGTTATTGTAAAGTGTTCAAAAACAGAGGAATTTGTTGACACTTTTTTTTGCTGTTGTGAATTTTTTTAATGGAGTGCGGCTTTCTCTAATATAATATGTAAATAATATAATTTCAATGTGATGTGGAGACATAGAAGAGGATCCAGAGGCGAGTGATTAAGACAATGTCAGGACTTTAGAATGCTGACTATGGAGAGAGGTTGAAGAGATGTGGAATGCAGAGTTTGGTGGATAGAAGGAAGAGAGGTGATAAGATAGAGACATTTAAGTTAGTGAGAGGATTTTATCAGATTAATCCAGAGGGGACTATAAAAAGAGTAGAAGGTGAGAGGGGAAGATCCAGAGGTCATCCCTGGTTATGTAAAGGCATATGAAAAACGGTGTGAGGAGTAATTTTTTACATGGAGAAATGTCAGTGAATGGAATGCATTAACAGAATGTGTTGTTAATGCAAGGAGTGTTAAGTATTTTAGGATTCTATATCATAAATATGTTTTCAGTTGAACGAACCGCCCATGATGTGTCTGCAGATTCCATGGAGGGTGTAATAATAATAATAATACAGGACATTTCAAAAAGAATGACCGATTTCAAATAATTATATTTAATAATGAAAATGTGGTACAGTTACAACATAAATTACCAAGTATGAAGTAAAGCCTAACGTTTCACTCACCACAATTACAAATTCTCAATGTGCTATTGAGCATTTATAATTGTGTATTTGTAAAACATTCAAATCGGGACATTCTTTTTGAAACACCCTGTATATAAATTATTATAAAATATGTTTTCTTTTGAAATTTGCAAAGAACTTGAAAAAAAAAAAAACATAGGTTAATCAAATTATTATCTGTGAAATAGGAAATTTTAACATATTATTTATATTATAATTTAAATTCATTAGGAGTCAGAGTTGGTACATTTTTACCTACTTTAGTAAACCAAGAATTGCTTCTGAGTCTGATTCCATTACTCTGCTTCCATAATATATTTGCATATAACAAACAATAGCACAGATACACAATAGTTACAGCATATTGTTCAATTACATGAAAGTATTAGCTTATTTCATACATATGAAAGCCCTTCTTAACATAGTTTTTAAGTATGTTTTAAGCAATGATATCAAGATACAAAAGGTAATGCTGAAATAGATAAAATTGTGCATTTAAAACAAATGCATTTGTCATCTACACTTTTGTTTTTGTGATATGCAAAATGCCTGGGATGTGCATTCGAAATGTACTGTCCTTAAATAGAGGTACTCTGGTAGCCAATTGTTTTTAAAATGAACAAGCAGTTATATAAAAGCATTTTCAAAATGATTTTAATACTGATCATGAAGATGAATATTTTTAATTAACTACATATAGCTTCTATCAATTTACATGGCAGTGCATGTAAAATGTTCACTTTCAATGTACTGACTAACATGACAGCAAACCACATGATTTTTTTTTAAAGTGCATAAACTACATCTTAACTTCATGTACATGCAGGCAGTCTGACATCTCAGTACTCGTCAAGATGGCTGTGATATGGTTTCATAGTTTAACAGACCACAGCCAGTTTGACGGCCATGAGATGCATAAGTGAAGTGAGTTTACTTGTAAAAAGCAAAAATACCTATAACAAACAGAATTACTTTTATACTGAGCAATAACCACTGACAGAGAAACTACAATTCTGCAGCTGCTGTTGCTAAACAAAACTTGCTTTAACATTTCATCCTTAACAGCAGATGATGTTCTTCAATTCAGCTCATCAAAGGTGGCTGTGATATGCGTATTCAAATGAAACATTTCACAACCTCTTTGATGACTGAAAGAAAGAAAAAAGGAAACTCTCCAGGGACAAGAAGGTGACTCAATTTAACTAATATTTACAAAATAAAATGTAAAACAAGAATATTTAGGAAGAACAGAAGCACACGAATTACTATTTAAAGAGAACTGTACTAACTTTTCTCTCATTAAATAAGTAAACTTCTATTATAGAAGTAAGAAATAAGAAGAATTAAAATAATGTCTCAAAAGAGCAGATAATACTAAATGTGATAAAAAAAAATTGCATGAAAATAAAAGAAAGCTACTGCTTTACTACTACTACATAATTTAGGTTTTGCTTCCTTATTTTTTAACATTATGAACATTAATATACTGCTAGATTTTTATAGATCAATTGCTAAAAGAATAAACTACATTAACTGCAAATTAATGTAGCTGATATCAATTATCATCAGCTAACTGGTTATAAATTAATGATGTATATTTTTAAATTAGATAAATTCTTTAAATTCGTTTCATATAAAAATCTTTTAGCAAACTTTGAAAACCATATCAGTTACTAGCACAGTGTATAATTAATCAGAGAAATCTTTATAACTAATTCATTAAAAAAATCAGTTAAGTATAGAAAATGATGTCATTTTCAATTTGATACAACTACTTTTTTTTTTTAAACTAGAAGCAATATTATTATTAAGAGAGACCTCCAGGGAGTCAGGGACTCATCAAGGGAAGCTATATATATCCCAGTATCTGAAACAACTCACTGACTATGAAAAGCAATTGCACCACACAAGTAATTTCTTCGATTAAAATTATTAGGCAGTTAGTAATGATAGTTTTCACTAACAAACAGCAGTAATAAACCATGAATCAACACAATACATATTAAAGGGTTATATATTTTACATATCAGGATCAGGGGCTTGCAATGGCCATGGGACTTTCATATAAGCCTTAATACAATATCAGCACAGCTAATCCTCTCTACATGGTCTGTTACATCCAATTCGTGTACTTGACACTCAGTACACCGGATGACTTGCCATCTTGAGGTTATCAGAAAAATCACCATGAACAAAATAGTTTCTTTGAGTAATGATCAGTAATCTTTTTAATGTGACTGTCATATATGAAAGTTGTAAATCTATAGCACAATCAATTGGGTAAGCCAAGAGTTTTTAAATTTTTTTTCTGTCATGACCAAATTCCCGATATGCACTCTCACAGGATTTCACAGAATATTGACAGTACTATGTGAAAAGATTGCATGGTTACTAACTTAATATTGACAATTTTCCTCCAAATTATTCTATTATCTGCAGAACACAAACATTGTCTGATGTCAGATTCAAATATTAAAGATGGAAAATTAAATATTTCCATATTTGGCAATATATGGAAATATTTTAAAAAAATTCCATGGCAAAAAAATTTTTTATTTGCCAACTTCTTAAAAATTTTGCCTAAATAGCTGAAATGTGTTACTTGTTCTATAGGTTCTCCATTCAGGCTGCAGTTGATGTTTCCAATGTTCATATCTATTTTCTTAGTCTTTGCTGCTGATTTTTATACCACACTTAGTACAGCAGTTAGTCTTCCATCTAAATAAAGACAATGACAAGCATCCATAGACACAACAGGACTGAAATACACTAACTAGAGAGCATATATGTGACATCCAGTCAACCCAGCCAGAAAATTTATACCAGCTTAGTTTAAATTGATCCAAGTATGATGACTATTTCATATCAGTACAAGAAAACATTATGCAAGCACAATACTAGAAACTGAAAGTACTAGCAACATAAATGTGATCGAGTGTGAACAATATTCATGCTTGCAGTAATGTTTTGCTTCATATTTTTTCCAATGTTGACATGTTGACCACACCCTTACACAATGAACACTTGAGCTTTCAAATGCTGTCTTCACTATTTTTTATGTTGCTGGAGATGTCAATTTCACTATCATTAAAGGTACAGCCTAGCCATGGATTCACATCACATAACTTGTCTCATATTATATACAAATAAATTATGGAAAGCCCCCAATCTACAATCCCCCAACTAAAGTAATTAATTTTAGCCTTCATCCCATTCCTTCTTCAGAGGAAATCCTTTATTCAATATATAAAAAGGTGTAGCTGCAAAACTCAGACTTCTGACAGATTTGCCCTCCAGTCTCCTTCCATCCAATTTTGCAAACTAAATTCATTCTTACACTCTTCCAAGGATAAATATATCCTATTCTTTCCCATCCAGGAGGTTACAGAATTCCTTGCTCATGCAACCTCTATTATAATGAGTGGATAGGTTGCACAGCTCACACACACACACACACTTATATATATATATATATATATATATATACACACACACATATAGAGGAATATTAGGATTACATCCAGCTCCATGATTCTGACAAGTCAGGTCTTGTCGGTCATCATGACATATCTACTAAACATATAAAGAAATCTGTGAAGCCTATCATAACCCAAATAAAGGACTGTCAAATTTTCTTACTTTTGGGAAAACCATCTCACTGAACCCACCTCATGACTGTGTTATATAATTTAATAATAAATTTCAGTGCCTTACTTGAATTCTGATAGTTACAGATCAAGTTATCCTCTTGCAATGAATATCAGGAATTATGTTACAAGCTATAAATTTTGTATTGTTATTTTATTTTGTCTTTCTAATTCTGCTTTTAATAAATATTTATTTTCAACATAAGTAACATCTGTAATTTATTTGCTTGGAATATGTCCTCCTCTTAGGTTTCTATATTATGTAATATAATACCATTTGGCCTGTGGCATAGCCCACATTTATATTTCCATAATTCAGAAGAAATAAGATGGAATTAACATTCAACAAAATAATTTTCAAATGAGAGAGGAAAAAAAAATTTTTGGCATTTACTAAATTGTAAATGCAAAAATTGTCTTCGATTTTGAAGTTAGTTTACTGAGTTTAAAAATTAGCATAATATGTGAACCAGCATTTTATAAAAACTTGGGGTTTCATTAACAAACAGCTCAGAAAAGCAGAACCAGTTATTTTGTTACAAATTAAAACTATAGTTGACTCAACTATTGTGAAATATCTCAATATAACAATATCATTCAAAATGTCTCTGCCGAAGCTCATAATATCAATGCAATACTAAAGAAAAACCCAGAACAAGCTGTTAACTATAACAAACTTTACCACCTGCAAGTTAACTATAGTGACAATCAACTATAATGCCAAGTGAAAGAAAAAATCTGGAGGGGAGAAAATGGAAAAAAAAAAAAAAAAAGAATTAAAGATAAAATTATAAAATAGTGTTTCATCATTCTCTAACTCAAAAAAAAACTTTTTTTCCAATTATTCTAAGAACAAATTTGTCACTGTGCAAATTTTATCATAACCAAAATGTACTTGAGAATATTCCTGAATGAAATATTTCTTAGAAAATTGGCAGCCCATTCACAAGAACTTCCAAATTTATTTCATTAACAATACTACATTTAACAAAACTATTCTCTTGATTCCAAATGAACTCAAACAGGAAATGATAAGAACCATAAATCACACTGTACATTAATTAATAACATTTTCCATTCTTTGATAATCCTTTGATTCTCTAAAGAAGATGTGCTGATGCCCTAATTTATGTTACTTAAAAAAAAAATTAATTTTAAAAAAATAATAAATAAATAAAAAGGCTTGCTTTCTTACCTTAAACTCCCACCTTTTCTTTCATTTAGTCTAGAAACTGCACTTAAGTGCATAAAAAAAAGTGTCTGGGGGCATGCGCAATGTAATTCTATTCACATGACACTCCAGAAAAATATAAGTAACAGCTCTTGCAGATGTATAATGAATGCCTTTCCGTCAAAGACAAGGTAGTGAGATGGTATAATTTTTACATCTCACTACCCATGTCTTTCACAGAAATGCATTCTACACTGACTGATGAACTCAAAGTAAATTACTTCAAAGATTAACTTATGTGTAATCCAATTAAGGAATTTATATAATTTTCTTTATTCAAATTATCAAAATAGTGACACATGCTTATCCAGTTTAAATGCTATTAATATAGCAGATAATTCCATTAATACAGCTGCCATAATTTCATATTTCAGAAAACAGAAAAGTCCTATACTCCAGTACTATAATCAAGCTGGACACATTAAAGTTAATTTAGGAAAGCTGAACACTATCAAATAATTTTTTTAAAAAAAATGACCCATACCATTAGATGAAGAAATTTGTTTTGTTATTGACAAATTAAATTTATGTAAGAAATTCATCTAAATAAATAAAGATATGACGAGCATATGAAGCTCGCATCTGTTCAATTTGTGTAGTGCAGTAGGTATTTATCCAATTTTGAGTGTACGCAGAATACTCCAGAACAGTGTATATATAAAACATTAAGATATCAGCAAAATCTAACAGTTCTATTTTCCATATTTATAGACTCTTCCAACTTCTTTGCTACACCACCATTTTTATGGGGGGGGGGGGTTTAAAAATTAAAGCCTAGTCATGCAGATGACCAAAAGAATGGTTATCCACTCTTTAACCAATATACAGTCAGTCCTTGACTTACGACAGGGTCACTGGAACGAAACCTAATTGTAAGTCAAAAAGAGTGCAAATCAAAAATTGCTATACAAATGATAAAGATATCTTAAATATGCCTGAATATTAAAATGTGTAAGTCTATTTTGTTATAGTTTTAACTAACTTTACTCTTTTCTGATAATGAAAAATCCAGTGTACAAAATTATAACAAAATTATTGTATAGAGTACCATACTGTAATAAATAATGAAACATTAATGTATTGTGCTAGTGTGCATTTACCAGTAAAATCAGATGGAAATACACAGATGAAGAGTAATTCTTCAAAGCTGCTGCTGCTGCTTTAGTAATTTGACAATTCATCAGAGGAAGCAAGGAAGGTTAGGTCATCAACAACAAATATTTCAAATTCAGAAATTCCAACAGTTATGAGCATAGTTTACCAGATGCATAAACTTGTGGAAGCTCATCTTGGGAGGGGAACATTGGTAGGCTTCCACATTATGTCCAACTTGGCCTACACATTTTGCTTTTTCTTTGGCAAGTGGAAATAAACATGCCCCCCTTGTAACAAGCAATTGCAGCTTAAATCATTCTGTGTACATTGCTAAATCTCTCCACATAATGATCTATTCCTCAAAAATCCAAATATTGCCTTATTAACTAAGGCAAATGCCTATCCCAACTTTTTCGAAGACACTTGGCTTCATGCTCTGCTTTTATTCACTGTCCTCTTTCTTCTGCAACTTTCTGTGCTTCTAGCTCTATAAGGCCTTCATTTGAGAGTTCTTCTTCCACAGAACTTCCACCAACACCTACATCTTCACTGTCAACTTCAAACTCTTTACCTATTTAAAGATGATTGGATTTTACTTACGTAAATATATTATTGTCATAAAAATTAAACAACTAGAACAGAAAGAGATCCAACAATGCATGAACTGAACGTACATGATGTAGTGTTGTCGTATAAATACATTAAGACTAATAAAATAACTTTATAAAGAAATTTAAAAAATATATAATTAATCTCATTTCAAAGCAAAGATATCTGAGTTTTGTCTTTGCCCAGGTAATTTTCTTTTCAGCCTAGATATTGCATCTTTATTTACAAATCTTAACTTCCTCAAGTAAGACTTTCTGCAGATACAGTCACAGCCTATTTGACTGTTATTCACTGTGGCTACTTTACATGCCAAAATAAAGTTTACGAGCAAACTGAGGATACATCATTGGATAGTCCTCTTTCTTCTACACACACACACACACACACACACACACACACTAGGTAACTACTTTGTGGAACAATTTGAGCAATGAATACTGAATAGCAACTTTCCTAAACTGTCCTTATGGTGGGGAAATGCAGATCATGTTTTTGCAGTTTGGTATGGTTCCCATACAGATATACAAGAGTTCATCAATAAGATTAACATTTTTCATCATCATATCCAGTTCACTCTTGAATTAGAAAAGAATAATCAGATTGCCTTTTTTAGATCTGTTACTTCATCAACCAGGTAGTAGGCTTGATTTCTCAGTCTCCTCCCCTGCTAAAAAACAGTGGATTTTACATTTATCCTCTTTCGTACCATCATAACTGTCAAAAATCTGGCACTATTATGATTGGTACATCAAGCGCGCGCACACACACGCTGTTAACAATGTCATCTTATGCAAACAAGATGACTGATAATCATAGTTTCCATGTCATCTGCCCCTTATCGTGATAGTGAAACAAGGGTGGTCCTTTGTATTACCATTTCTTATGTTAAAGGTGTCTTGGAAGATTATTATAGCCATACTACTTAGATGTATCAGCTTACAAGAGTTCTTTTGTTCTATCAACAAGGTACTACTTTTCTAGGCTCAGGTCAAGTTTCTACCTTTGCACACCCTGGAGTGTATTAAATTCCTTGCCAGTATGGATTATTGTATTTTGACCAAATAGGTAGATTGGGAGCCAGAATAATTGGGACTTGTGGAACACACCATCACCACCAAACATCAAATCCTTTGAAAAAAAATTATGGTTCTCCATAAATATAATAATCTCTTAGAATGTTTGTATAAAGAAAGTTGTGAAATTCTGCTACATCAACCAAATCTAAATAGGTGATGGACTTAAATTTCCCTCTTATGGGAAATAGTTCTTTACAAGTTCCAGAATAAAATAAAATAAAATTATTTAGTTATTTTTTTTAAATCTTATTAAAATTATTTTTACTAGAATCTTAATGTATTTAGACCATGATATTCTACATCATGTACATGCAGCTCACCTGTTCCTGTTTAATCTGAAAGTCATACAGAAGGTGACCTTGATACTGAGGTGAAAATTTTATGCCAATAAAATATTTATGTAAGCAAAATCCATATGATGTTTAGCTAATTATCATGTCTTACATTCCAGTTCATCAAGTTAACTCTTTAGCTAGCAGTGCTAGCTTTCACCAGTCTCTTGTAAGACTTTGTCAATTCCTGTAAATGTAAAATCCTGTAACCATTGTTTTAATTATTTCCTTTCTTGGTCTTAATGAGAAAGCATATATGACAGTACTAGACAAAAACATTTAAAAGTACCTTGGACTTCACTGTGTATGTATGAAGCTAGATGGTGCAAGTAAGTTTAATATTAACCCCCGATGATGGCAATGCTTATAAGTGCAATTCAGGCCTTGCACATTTATCTGAATTCAATGAAGTAATTCACTCACAGTTTTCACAATGGGAACTAGAGAGTAATCTTAATTTACATCTGGAAGTCTAAATACACTCTCTTAAAATTCAATTTTGCCAACAATCATCTAAAAAAATCAAAGAGAACAGATGATATATGCACTGCACATGCCTCATTTATACTAATAATGGTTTATATGAGAATGCTTTATTTATAGTCTCTCCATAGGTAGTCTCATCCTTGAAGAAGTAACAACGTGCCACTTAGCAAAAATGGTAGGCTTAATCAATAACTAGTTCTATAATATATATCCCATTTTTATATCATATAATGTACCATTTCAAAAACAAATCAACCTGAAATTATCGTCCACATCTACTACCATGTCTACGAATCAGGGAGATCATTGGAGGTTAGCAGAGATGGATTAATGTGACAGAGAACACATCAAAAGGAAAAGTATAACATGAACATTTAAACAACTCAGTGCAACATATGGAAATAAGGTCTATGCCATAGCATAAACACAATCACTACGACTTTATGAGCTTTGGATAAACCATCAAATAAAATTAAGTACTATAACCATGGGCTATGGGCCATTTTGTAGGTAATATAACCACATAATTATAAAATAATAATAGCAACGATCAGCAGTACACATCAACAGAATGTGCAGCTGGTATACATGTTTCTCAGAAAACAAAACAATTACAGATTACTGTTTAATGAGCAAGATATTTTACTTTGTAATATATTATTAAAGGATTCCTAATAGAACTAACATAAGATGATATATCAGAATTAAATAAAGTTACATAAAGTAATTCAATGTACTTCAATACAGTTGATTTATATCTATCATTTATGACCTGATAGTTTCAAACTGCTTATGCAAGCAGTATAAGTATTTTTATGTGTATTAATGATGCAGGATGCTCAATCCCATTATAGGCGAAATACAGACACATTTCTAAAAATAGCACATAGATACCTGTGGAGATGGAAAACCCAATTGGCATTTTAATTCAAATTCCTTTAAGAAGATAATTAAATTTTCATAAATATGACTGTGGCAAGCATCTGGACCTCTAATCCAGGTGGTTATCATATCCCTAATTTTAAGAAAATTCAATTATTGCAACAAATCTAATTCACAGAATATGATACGAATTCAAATCATGCACAATTATGTTCATCTGAGATATCTATATTCATGTGCAATTTGTTTAATCCAATGTCATCTGTATTCCCTGGTTATAGCATGGATGAAAGGGAACAAATTAAATTAACCTTCCAAGAAATTATTCTTGTTTAATCCAAGTATAAGCAAATGATGTTTGCAAGTAAAGTATCCTCACAACTAAACTACTTGTATACAGAGGCTGATGACTTCACATCATTTACCGTAGCACTGCATAATGTAAAGCACACATCCTTTCAGATGTGTATAATGCTATACATTATGAGAACAGTCACAACCCAGAATGGTTTCAACCTTCATTGAGTCTCACCAGTGGGAGACAGACCCAGAAGAGATAACAAGGCTGAATTAATGCAATTAATAAAGTCATATTTTTCAATACATAAGTAGTAAAACAAACATTGTTTGCTTACACTTGGATAAAGGATTAAACAAGAATATAATTTCTTGGCAAATTTAAGTAGGGAGATCATTTTGAAAAGAGTGCAATAATTAAGTAGATATTTCAAATTACCTTCTGTTTTACTGTGTATGAAAAATTACTGAAGTCATAAGGACATTGCAACATTCTGTAAAGTGTTCAACTGGACATTACTGTTATTGTAATGTCTGAAAGACAGTTCATTACAAAATAGAAATTTCTTTGCGGAGAGATCAAAGGTAACAAAATTTCTCATTTTAAACATATGCTTAGTTCCTTCTGACTAGCAATATCCAAGTGCAAACTGGATGTCTAATTAATTCAGTTAATTCTGCAGACAATAACTGATGTATGCTACCTAAATTCTGGTCTGCTTATATGTTTCTTGTAAACAGCTTATTTAATTGTGTTTAATTTATATTTCATTGTATTTATTTAGTAGTATAAATAAAGCTGTCTGACTGCTGCCATTTTCATCTGTTAATGTTAAGGAATTCTTCTTTCAGTCTTCAGTAGTTATGGATTGATATATCAATCCATAATGAAAGATTTCTATGAACATCATTTCAACATCTCTTCATCATAGATAACATCTTATAATATAGAGTTAAAGTGCTGAAATGAAAGCAGTGGATGGTCTTGGTTGTAATACATATACGTGGAAATGTTAAATGCATCTGTTAAATTCATTCTTTACTATAAAAAATATTAATTTAAAAAAATAAAAAGTCAACAACACAAAGCAACAGTAGGAGCGATTTTCCTACAAGTAAAATAGCCACAGTAAGTAGTATAGGAATAAGGGTAAGCACCACTGCCATACAGTTCAACTTCTTGAACACCAAGATGCAGATCATCTCTTTCTGTTCAAGATTTGCTTATCTAGTGAAATTCTACTGCACTATATATGCTTGCAATAAGTAAATATGAATATTTTAGAAATTAAAAACTGCTAAACAGAACTGAATTAATAATACTCATGTATTCTTCACAGCTATGTATATAGCAATGGGGTTCAGAAATCAAGGGGATGGAGAAATGATTATAAATTTTAGTGAATTAACTAATAATGACTCTTACTTGATCAAGTAATATTTATCAAAGATATTTAAGCAAACTTTAGAAGATGGATTTTCTATAACAAAATGCTTCAGACATGCATACAATACTTGTTTAGCCCAAACTTACAGCCACACCTTCTGTACGCTTATCTTCTATATTATTTGTTTCAGTAAACTGCACTATCAAAGGACAAATCCATTCTTCTAGTTGGGCTAAATGGTAAAATTATTAAGATTAACATACTTACACATATGGATGTAAAAATTATTATAAAGTATTATAATCATTATACAAATCAATAGTTTTTTTTTTTTTTTTTTTAATAAAAAAAAATTTGTTCACACAAAAGTAAAATTTCTTGAGATCAGGACAAAATAACTTATTGTTCTTAAGGATTTTCACATCTGGAACCATATAAAATCCAGCCATTTGGCAAAATGAGATCAGAGTTTAAGGCATTGGCCTTAAACTCTGATCTCATTATCCTTCAATGGAACAAGAATAATCCTGTGAACTTCAATGCTATCAAAACAGTTACCCCCACATACACACCACCACCACTCTCTCAGACAAGAAATGCCTCACTTCACAGCATCTACAACTAATAATATTGAGATTACAAAAGATGATCACATTTCTCCTCCTGAACCAACTTATGCCTCCAGTATCACCTGGCACAAACACATCTCAGCCACAACTCCTTCAACCTCCAAAAAAACTTATTTTACCACTGAAGATGATGCTTCTCACCTGTACTAATTCCTAATCTGTGCAGTCTTGGAATATGGCTCAACATCTGTAGTGATGCACCCAAAATTTCCCTGAAAACACTTAATGTCATGTTGAAGAGCAAAATATGACTGAGTGACATTCTCTCTCTCTCTCTCTCTCTCTCACACTCACACACACACACACACACAGGGAGAGAGAGAGAGAGAGAGAGAGAGAGAGAGAGAGAGAGAGCAATTCATCCTAAATCATTCTCACATTCTGTTTGTCTTTTCTATAGGTATTTTTGGTGATATCACCATTTCTCCAATTTCTACAAAAAGGGAGAATACAAACAGCTACTGCCAATATCCATTTATTGTCCAGCTTCAAATCTGAACTTTTCCTTAGACGAAAGGAGTTAGCCAGTCTCATATGTAGTTAGCAGGGGTTTTTTCCCTCCTGAAAACTTGGGTTTTTCATCTATTAAGACAGGCAAACTGGCCAGCATATTACTGACATAATAATGCTGGCCTCATAAATTAGTTGCCTGTGAATACACACATCTACAGACATAGGACACTCTGGGAGGCATAGGGCTAACCACCTTACCCTCAAATTACGGTTAAGAAATCCAAGAATAGTTGGAAGGTCATGGGCACTTAAGAGCCTGTTAGAATGACTGATGAATGAATGACATAGGTATTACAATCTTTCATGTGAGTCTGATACTCTCACACACACAATTCTCAATATCTCACTGGAGCAAAAACTGTAATAACCAAACCTGTGCCAGTATAATGGCCAGAAATTCCTCAAACTATTTCCGGCCTGACTAATTTTTAGAAGTATGTCACTTTTCAACAATCTTTTCTTCAACTTCAACACACTTTTCACATCTTTGAATTAACATTTCTATGCTCTTGAAATAATAGTCTATAATTTTTTCTGCAAAATGGCCTAAAACTGCAACTGCATCTTTCACCTAATTTCAACTAATCTGCAAATTTTCTTCCTCAAAGGTCTTTCTTCAGTTTCAAGGAGTAGTTGTCTGGGTGCTAGATCTGGGCTGGATGGTGAGTGTTCAATCTCCTGGAAGCCACAGTCCTTCACTGTAGCCTTCGCAACAATTGCTGTATAGACTGGAGCATTGTCATGAAGCAGGCGAACACCACGGCGCAGTATTTATTGTCTCTTCTCCTTTATGGTGTCGCAAGTGCAGGAGAGAAGCATAATATTCTGCATTCATGGTGGTATTCCATTCCTTGAAGTCAATCAAGAGAATTCTCTGGCAATCCCAAAAGATTGTTGCCATGATCTTCTTGGTGGATCCTGGCTTTTCTCGGCAGTGTTTTGCCTGGTTTGTGCACTCCATGGATTCCCTTTTGGAAAGAGGATCATAATAAAGGACCATGATTTCATCCCCGGTGACAATGGATTCCAGAACTTCTCTCTGACTCCTTTGGCAAAGCTTTAAAAACTTGCGGGAACAGGTCACACAATGCTCCTTCTGAATTGAAGAGAAAAGTCGGGGGCATCCACCTTGCACTGACCTTCATCATGTGAAGCTTCTCATCAATGATGAAAAAGACGGTTGCTATTGAAAACCCCAAGCTTGCTGATATTTCATTGAGCTTCAGCCGTCCGTCATTGAGGAGTTCCTCCTCAACAAGAGAGACATTTTCCTCAGTCATCATTTCCACAAGCCAACCATCATGAGGATCATCTTCGATGCTTTCTCTTCCTAGGTGAAACTGTTTAGCCTATTCCTTCAGGGTGGAATATGAAGGAGAAGTTTCTCCATAACACCATCCAATTGCTGTTTAATAGCACTTGGAGAAAGCCCCTCTTTGGTGAAAAATTTTATCACAAAGCAGTACTCAATTATTAACATTACAGCCACTTAGCGTGCCATGTGTTATCAAATGAGTGCCTCCAACTGAATGATGTAGGTAGAGAGTTGAAACTGGTACACTAAGCTCCCCATAGATGGTGCTATACGTCATGCACAGCATTTTAAAATTGGTGCATATTTTGCATGTCAGGCAAGAAACTTTTGGAACCTACCTTGTACATGCACACAGATATTTTGTACATATTATGCATAAAGATTACCACATTACTGGAACCATGTTATAAGCTAAGGCATGCTGATGCTAAAATGAAACAATACTTCATTTATATCAATTCGACCACAGCTTTTTAGAAAGGTGTGAAAGTAATCAATGAAACCAAACCTAGACATTTAATGAAATACAAAACTAATTAAATCTGTGACTGTTGGATTATATATAATTCTTAGCTGCACTAAAGTCGTTTCCAACTTTTTCTATAATTTTATTTTAGGTATACATTTAATATTAGCTGTGTTGTGACAAAAAGTTGAGTGAAACAGTAATGATAAGTTTCTCTCTCTCTCTGTTGTTCTTAGTAAAAATTGTGGTCGTCAGCACTTCATCGTTTATCTGCTTATTTTTTTTAAAAAAATTGTACAGTGAAGCAATTTTGCAACCCCCCCCCCACCCCGACACTACTGTGTCAGTTTGATTTTATTAGCAATTTCCATGTTTATTTGCCACAATCCCTAAAACTTGTGTTCAAGTGACTAAAATGATTTTCTAGAGGCTCTCTGTTGAGAATACTAATATTTTCCGTGTTCTTGCCTAATATCATAGTTATTCAATTTAGACAAATCTCAAATACTTGTAGTGGATTTATTTAATAATCAAACATCACCTGCATAAAGAGCTCTGGTGATATCTCCAGCTAAATACCCTTTCCTTCGTAACGTGTTCCCTATAGGTGATGAGCAGAAGTGAAGCATTTTATTCTTACATCTGCTTTTGTATAAAATGTGTTCCTTTATAGCCTTCAAGTTTAACATTAGACTTACAACTTAAATAAAAATTATTATTGTTAGTATAAAGTTCCATTTACAGCCAGCCTGGTTGGCTGAGTGGTTAGCGTATTGCTCTCCAGTATAGGCTGTGGGCTCAAATCCCGCCTAGAGAATTGGTGTTTGTGATCTTCTTTAACCTTCATATATTCATCCAGAGAAATATGTATACACTCTCCCAACACGGAGTGGGTCACCGTGGGAGAAGTAGACCCAACAGAAGTAATAAAAACAGTGGACTGTGCACCAAGCAGGACATAATGCTTGGAAAAAGAAAGTCCTATTTATACCATATAATTGTAATGTTTTTAAAATGTTTCCTCTTGGTACCTTACTATATCTTTTCTAGATTTTTATTATAATTCTCATATTTTTTCAAATGAAACGTATCATAAAATAAAAAATGCTATTCCTGACAAACCCCTGCATGAACAAGATAATGTTAACTATGCAATCTGTTTCAAATACCCAACACACATATCATTTATAAGAAAGAAAACTAATGGTTTGGTCACATTTAAAAAGCAGATAACCAGTTAATCAGACAGGTACTTGAAATGATAAGAAAAGACCCATAGGAAGACCCCAAATACAACAATGGATGGATGGATGTGGTAATGAAAGATTTAAGACACCTGGATGAAAGTTCTATTCCAAATGCAGCTTATGACAGAGACAGATGGAGAAACCTAGTAATGGCAGTATTAGACCTAAATGGCCTATTATGTTGTTGAAGAAGGCAATCCCTATTTAGCTATAATTTGCATCACACTGTCTAAATCCTGTCCCAAATCGAAATTCAGTATATCACTGATCTGACAGTTTCAATCATCTCTGACAAGCAATAGCATCCCCCTCCTGCTTTTCCCTATTCTATCTCTTCTGAGAACATTATTATGCACTTTGTTATCATACACAACATTATTAAACCATGACTCAGAAATTGCCACAATATGTGGGTCAGTTTGTCTAATTAATAATGTAAACCATCTTAGCATATAACATGATCATGATGCCATTCAAACACACACTTATTTATTTTGCATAGGGGTTTCTGAGACCTCCAGGAAAGAAGTGTGTGTGTGGAGCAGTCATCAGTGATATCCATAGTCTCCACAGCACCACACATGAGCCAGTGTTTTTTTATAATATAAATATAAAATTAAAAAAGAGAAGTTCCTATTGCTCAACAATACCTTTGTCAATTAACCCATGTTCCATCATTGTAAGCAGAGCTCCTTGGCTTGTTTTTCGCAGCTAAAAAATAAACAAATAAATATTTATATCAAATAATAACATCAAATTAATTATTTTGACTAACAAGAGCTTTAATAAGAGTGAATTTCAACATGAAAGCAGTTAGGAATTTTGTAAGAGGTATCTAAGCCTCCCTAAAAATAATTTCTTTAGAAATACAGTTGACCCTTGAAGAATGGGGGTTTTAACTAGGCAAATCCACTTGCTATTTTTTTTAAAATAAATATATTGGAAAATTTTTTGAAGATCTACGGCAAATCGAAAAAACTCTGAGAGGAACTGCGTAGCTTAGAAATATTGAATATATTTATATAATATAGCTTAGAA
This sequence comes from Typopeltis vanoorti, assembly GCF_054136105.1. Lineage (NCBI taxonomy): Eukaryota > Metazoa > Arthropoda > Arachnida > Uropygi > Thelyphonidae > Typopeltis > Typopeltis vanoorti. Next base: position 25,009,972 of record NC_143566.1, on the reverse strand, counting down.
ATATAAGAAAAGTTACGTATGTTATGAATGCATAAAATATTGTAATGTAAATAGTCTATTTTATCATTTACTACCCTAAAATATACACAAATCTATTATAAAAAGTTATAAACTTTATCAAAACTTACGCACCCAAACAAGTACATGGCACCGTTCACAGTTGAGCGAAACGTAAACAAACGTGAAGATGCAGTATTAAATCATAACTGCATATAATTAACCGTTATTAATTAATTAATTACTTGAATTAGTATAAAATAAAAATTTTATAACGATTCATTCATTAGTGTATAGGCTAGGCTATTGCAAAACAATTTTATCGACTGCACTAGGCTACCATAAAGCCTAGAATGAATCCTACCATGAATTGTTATACCTGTAAATAAATATGAATAATTTCTTTTTCACATTATCTTTTCATTTTTGATGTCTAGTGTTAGTAATATGTATAACATGTACAGCGTTTTGTATCATACAAGACAATATTGATATAGGTACTGACAGACATACAATTCACCTTGTAAACAGATGTCTATCGACAGTATCAATAAATACAGTACATGTTTTCACTTCCTTATGATTTTCTTTAATAACATTTTCTTTTCTCTAGCTTACTTTACTGTAAGAATATAGTATATAATACATATAACATACAACACATGTGTTAATCGACTGTTTATGTTGTCAGTAAGTTCAACAACAGTAGGCAATTAGTAGTTAAGTTTTTGGGAAGTCAAAGGTTATATGTGGATTTTCAAACAACACAGGCGATCAGCGCCCCTAACTTCAGCGTTGTTCAAGGGTCAACTGTATAAAGAAATACAGGTGACCCTCGTATAACGCAGATGTTAGGTTCCATAGAAATGCCGCGTTATAGAAATCTCATTACACAAGACTTAGATCACATAGAAAAAGTAGGGTTAGGTTCCAAAATCGTTTTTTTTTTTTTAAATTATATAAACAATAATGACATATCCAACAAAAACAATATTTTTATTCCCCTAACTTCAGCGTTGTTCAAGGGTCAACTGTATAAAGAAATACAGGTAACCCTCGTATAACGCAGATGTTAGGTTCCATAGAAATGCCGCGTTATAGAAATCGCATTATACAAGACTTAGATCACATAGAAAAAGTAGGGTTACGTTCCGAAATCGTTTTTTTTTTTTTTTTTTTAATGATATAAATAACAATGACATATCCAACAAAAACAATATTTTTATTTAATTCAGGTAATTCATATAAGTTAAGAAAACAAACTATGAGACAAATACGTAGTATAAAATTATAAAAATTACAAATTGTACATAAATTTCATTGCACATAATGCATAAATGTTTTAGACAATAAAATAAAGCGCATATTTTAATTGTCATCACTGTCTTCAGAAATAACATTTCGTAAATGTTCTTTAAGTGGCCGGGGGTCGTCACCACTTGAAATCTCTTGGATATCATTTGTATAATTCTCGTATGCATGTAACTCACCAGAAAATAAACTGCTCAGCTTGAGAATAACACACTTATGATTTTAAATGCGTTTTTCCTGGCAGAAAATGAAGACAATTTTCAACAATAAACACTTTATACAGTAAACCCTAGATGGCGAACCTATGGCATTAGTGCCAGAAGTGACACGTCTGAGAATTTTGCTGGCATGTCGATTTACAGGTGATATCCTTTTATAGGCTCATAGATTATTCAAGTTTTTTTGTTTTTTTTAATTGTTACAATACGTACAAGCTGAAATTTTGTTTTACACAAGACAGCAACTATAAACACGTGCATATGATTAGTGCGGTATTAACAAAAGATCGCGTGACCCAAAGACAAAAGCAACCGACAAGTATTGAGTTGAAATGCTAATTCTCTTCAATCGAATTCCATAACATCTGAAACTGTCATAACAACATCCACTATTAGTTTTAGCACATTCACAACAGGGTGTCATTTATCGTTCCGATGGAACTTCTCATTACTGACTGGCTCGACTCACACAAACGTTTCAACCCTTCGTTGAATTTTATGGCTTCTTCTCTGCGTTTGAGGTGGCAAGCGAACTCACACATTCATTATATGGCATGTTTCAATTCTTGGTAGTCTTTTATTTTAAGTTAGCTTTTGTGATCTATCATAATGACATCGAGAATTTCAAATGCAATAAAACAAACACCTATTTCATAACTGAAAAATTCGACAACAGTTTTTAGTTAGTTACTGTGTTTCGGTGCAACATATGGTTTTGCTTATGTTTGCTTAAGTCTATACAGCGTAGTTTCTGTGAGAGGGGACATGTGATTTATTACTTTGCACTCTTTTTTTTATTCCATCTGTCTCTAATTGCACTATTTGTTGAGAATGACACACACTGCAAAAGCCTTTGTACAGTACCTTATTCAGTGAAGCAATAAAACTAAATTTGATACTTATAACTACTTGTGCTATACAGGTAGACACAAATTTAATGAAATTGTAGACCACATTAAACAAGGGATACTACAATTTGTAGACCGCTTTATATCAAAACCGCGTTGTATAAGTACCGCATTATACGAGGGTTACCTGTACTTGTTTTTACTGATTTTTTCTTTTTCTTGGTGAAATAGCATGTATAAGTAGCATCTGTTTTGGAGACATGAGACAAGTATAGTGGAAAAGCAATAACATCCAAATACCTATGAAGTCAGGAAAAATCTCCGAAAAACAATCCGTTAATTTGTAAATATATATTTACAAATTAATGGATTATTTATTCCCCCCCCCACAGCCAATCCCACATGTATAAACAAAAACAAAGTTTCAGTTTAATGGCAGTTTAGTAATATGATGAGAAAGAGACTGACTATGCAGTATCATTACAAATTATGATCTGGCAGGGACGAATTCTCCATGCTTGCTGTGCAAGCTCATTACTTGAGAAAGAAGTAATATTTATTTGTTAATAAATGCATGCATTTATAAGCATTCCATTTAGGCTCTTATTTTTGTAGAGAAGACATCTTAAGCTTGCACAGCAATAATTAAGTTTTGCGTCGTGTATCGAAGCCTGATGCTTGCTCGTATAGTCAACGCTTCCTTGGCTTGCTCTGTTGTCGGAGTTTCCAGGTCATCCTCGCTGCAGCACTGTGATTTCATGTGCACGCATAGCCATTTCTGCTCCCTTCACATCATCTTACACAGGCCATACACAGTCAAAGTAGCTCTAGCCAGTGAGTTTCAGCCAGCCTTTACAAAGTGCATGTTGCTTGGGAAAATTAAGTTACAACCAACTATTTATGACGAAGTTATTGACCAGTTCATAAAGAAGAACCGTAGGGTAGAATTTGTATTCAAATAGCTAAATTGAAAAAGATAGAATATCATTTGTAAAATAAATGTTGTATTTGTATGATTAAATGTACATAAATTTCTAAATATATAGTTTTAAATGGTCAGTAATTCATTATTCCGCTAATTTCAGGACCAGCTTTCTCCCCTGTGACCTGGTATTATTTTGTTACATTTTTCTTAGCATTATGTTACAGATACTGTAACATAACAGGTGAAATAATCTGCATAAAAAAAAGATGAACTTGATATAAAAGATCCACTATCAATTTATGTTTCCTAACTTCAATTAAATCTCTAACTGAACTACAAAATGGTGGCTACCATAAAGAAGGAAAAATGCTTTTTTTTAAATATTAATTCCAAACAGGAGAGGGTGATACTTTTATTCCATTAGTACGTGGAAATGAGTCAAAGATCATCATCATCAAATTCCTGACATGTACCCTCAAGGGGTGTATAGGATATGATAGTACTACATGAAAAATTTACATCATTACTAACTTCCTATCTATAATTTTCCTCCAAATCAGTCTGTTACTTGTCAAGACTCCAATATTATTATTATCAGATCTTATATTTCTATCGTCTAAGGCATATTGTACCGTATCGATCCACCTATATCTTGGTCTTCCTCTGGGTCGTTTTCCTGCCAACCTAGCAGAGAACACTTGTTTTGCTAATCTTTCCTCGCCCATTCTGTTTAAGTGACCATACCACCTGAGATTAGCTCTGCTAACGCATTCCTGGATGCCGACAATGTCAAGTTCTTTCCTAATATCCTTTTTTTGAATATGATATTGCCATTGATACCATCTGTTCACACCTCTAATCTTTCTCAAGACTCTCATATCTGCAGTCTCTAGTCTTAGGTCAAGTGTTTTACTTCTGACCCAGCACTCAGATCCATAAGTTAAAACTGGTTTGAACACCGTCTTGTATGCAGCTAATTTAGTGTTCCGACTAATTTCTCTCTTATTCCATACGAATTTATTCAGTTGACTTCCCAACATACCAGCATTGCTGATTCTGTTGTTTATTTCCATGTTTAATTTACCATTTTCACTAAAAGTCGTGCCTACTTAGGCACGATTTTTAGTGAAATGTTTTAATTGTTCTACAGATTCTCCGTTCACAACACAGTTGACATTTTCATCGATTCTACCTATTTTCATTGCCTTTGTCTTTTTATTCCTGACCTTCATGCCATATCTATTACAACAGTTATTCAATTTAGTCAGGGAATCTTGTAAACTAGTAGTGGATTTATTAGAAGTATAATATTGTCCGCATAAAGCAAAGATCTGACATTAACATCTCCAATTCTGATATCATGTTTAATACCGCTTTCCTTCATAATGTGATCCATATAGATAATGAATAACATAGGGGATAATGTACATCCTTGTCTCACACCAAATGTAACATTAAACCATCTTCCTGAACTTCAATTCTAACTTGCAACTAAAATAAAGACTAAGTATTGCTTGATATAATGCTCCATTGATACCATATAACTGTAGCGTATTGTACAGCTTCTCTCATGGCACCTTGTCATGCCTTTTCCAGATCGGCAAAACTTAAATACAGATCTTTGTTATATTCCCATGCTTTCTCAACTATTTGTCGTAAAGTGAAGATCTGATCCTGACAGCCCCTATTTGGAATGAATCCAGCTTGTTCTTCACCAAGCTTTTCTTCCACAATTCTTCTCAACCGTTTCTCAAGTACACTGGCATAGATCTTGCCAGGAACATTCAGTAAGGAAATACCTCTGTAATTCTCACATTCAGTTTTATTTCCCTTTTTTATATATGGGTACTATTAGAGCTCTACCCCAATCATCGGGAATTCGTCCCTCTGTCCAGGCTTTCTGAACTATGCAGTGCAGCCACTGTAAGACTTTTATACCACCATACTTATATATATACAATAACATATATAAGTATGGTGGTATAATACATACAATAACATAGTCAATGAGACTTTTCTTATTCCTTGCCCCTTCTCTCCATGTGAATTTATGCACATTTTTATGTTGGAACATGGTGTAAGTACTAGCCAGTCCATGTCCTGAACAGAAATCCAACAGGTATTTCCCATTATTATTAGCTTTGCTCTTTTCTCCAAATTTTCCCAAATATTTTTGTATGTCTGACAATCATTTCCTACTCTGCTATTTAAATCCCCACAAGGACCAACTTTTCCTTTTTCATTGTGTCAGTTGCTTTTTCTAAAGCATCAAAAAATTACTCCACTTCTACCTTAGTAGAATCTTCTGTGGGACCATAGGCACAAATAAGTCTCATTATCCAATTCCCCATTCTGATATTTGCCCACATTACTCTACTTGAGACTGCCTGCCATTCAAGACGATTAGCCTTGTATTTTGTGTTGAATACTATGGCTACTCCTTCTTTTCCTTGATTGTCATTTCCCGAATATAACATTTTGTATTTATTGCTCAGAAAGATCTCACCAGTTTTTTTTTTGTTTGTTTGTTTCAGTCACCCCTATTATGTCAATCTGGTACTTATCTAATTCCTCAGCTAGCTCCATTTCTTTGCCATTCAGGCTTCTTATGTTGATAGTACCGATTTTTTACTCTGGTGATGTTGAGTTGGGGTGTGTTTTCAGACTTGTTCCAGTAACTGACTTTTCGCAGTTCGCCCTGGTTCCCTGGCGAAAAGAACGGGGGGGGGGGGGGCTTGTTTAACCGGGCAACACCCCAGCCAGCACAAAATTTTGTCATGTTGTCCCATCATTTTCTATATTGGTTTAAGCCAATAAGAATACAATTTGGTTGGCTAAATCCCAAATTGCCAGCCCATCCTCGTTCGCTCAGTATCCAGGTAGATACCCAACAGGGTGCACCATGAGAAGGTGAGGATTGGACATTAGGTCAGAAGCCTGGTTGGTTCTCTGCATTCCTTTAAAGGCTATGTGGAGGTCTCCTCTCAGTTATACAGCTTTGACCCTTAAGCACCCCTGGGTCAAATATTGGTGAAGAAACTTATTAACATTAGATAAATTGCACTTTTTCAGAAAGGCATGTGAAGGAAGATTTTCCAAAAGAAGAACAGGATAGTAGTTAAAAGAAGAAATAACTGTTCTGTGCACTTAAATTGTGAATGAATGGAGACTGGGATCAAGAGGTTTAGATATATTGAAGGAAGGAATTCAATACATGAATGGTAGCTACAGTCATGTGTGTAAACATACTTGCACAATTAATCTCTGCATGATCAAAAGTTCGACAGAGATGAGCTATAATCAACTGAAATGTTCTGTTTTACACTGGAGTTGAGAAATTTCACTAACGTCATCACTCCCCAAGTGTAAAAACAGTATTCCACATTGGATGGGCTGTGATTTTTAGTTGATCGAAGTAAACTAATTCAATGTACAAAGTGAAATAGGAAAATCCGGTTCCTTAGAACTTCACAAGAAGTGGGATATGTGGAACAGCAGAAAATAATAAAGTTTGCACAATCTTGATCAGAGACTATACAATATACAATTTAAAATCAAATAAGCAGCTTTATATCTGGTGGTTAATATAATTCAGATTTATTAGAATTCAAGTTAATGTGGTTATCAGATTCCCATTAAAAAACAGCTTTGAGATTCTAGAATGTTTGTTGATTTTTATAGTACAAAGTTTGGAAACATGAAAGAGAAATGCAGTACACCAGATTTCAACCAGAGAAGGATAATAATATATGAAAGAAGATATGTAAAGGTTAAGAATGAAGATCTCTCCATTATTATAGCAAATGATTGATAAAACTGATAATCCAAATGTGTGTGTGTGGGGGGGGGGGTGACAGGCCATAAATGGAAGCATGTTACTTAACAGGTAAAAAAAAAAAAAAAAAACCTTTATGAAAAATCTAATCAAATACCGTAAAATATCAGCAGCAATCTTTTCAGATTTTCCAAGCTATTCTATGGAATATGTCCAACATTGAGTGACCAAAAAAACAATACATCTTTAGACTGGCAACAATAAAAATCATACTGATGACTATTAACTAGGTGCGATATTTCTAGGAGTCCAGAAGTATTGTTCGGCAGCATAGCATAACTAACATGCTGAAAACCCTACAATGCAAAGTCACCCCTCCCCCCCATATTCCTTTTGATAAACCTTACTCCGCACAACTCACCTCAATCTACAGACCAACAACTACCGCTGCCCTCAAATCAGACCTCCAAGTCATCCTCCAACGGGGTTCAGATAACCTAGTCAATTTCAATGCAAATAAAACCCAGTACTGTCTCATTTCTCATAAAAAAGAACCATTTTCTCCCAGTATTATTTTTGAAAACACCCAAATTTGAGACAATATGAGATTTCTCTTCTTGGAATTACCCTGTCATCAGGACTCTCCTGGCATAAAACACATAACCATTGCATCCTCAGCTTCTAAAAAAATTAGGATTTCTCTTTCGCTCAAGATGTTACTTCACAGCTGTTAACCTTACACAAATCACAAATCTGCCCAACCATCGAATACTGCTCCCACATATGGGGCAGGGGCCCCAATTGCTCCCTAAAAATGCTCGACTCAATACAGAGGAGAGCAATCAGACTTATTAATATCCCATCTCTTACCAACTCACTCCCTCCACTTTCACATAGACGACCGGTCTCTGTACCAAGCGTTTTCTACAAATATTTCCATAGAAAATGTTCAACCGAAATAGCATCAATAATCCCCCCACTTAGTACTAAGCTTGTTGGAACAAGTGCAGCTGTTGCTCAACATCCCTACACAGTGCACCTTGAAACCCACAGAACAAGTTTCTTCTCCTCCTCCATCCCTGCAACTGCTATACTATGGAACAGTCTTCCTCTTGATGTGTTCCCTAAGGAATACAATATACAGTCATTCAAATACAATGTGAACAAGTACCTTCTTTCCCAAACCATACATGGTACTAATGTACTATAGGTTGATCTATCACGTCTTGTGTATGGGCTCAACATAAAAAAAATAATAAATAAATAAAAAATCCTATAAAGACTACAAAGGCACTGAAATGAAATCTTGATGCAGGAAAGGAGAGGAAAAAAAATCATTGCTGTTGTACCAGTACTATTAATGAATTTCACCCCCCCCCCACACACATATACACACACACATACACTATCATTTTAGAGAGTAATCAAGTTGGTTCGGTTGGCCAAACAGACAGTATATCCACTTTTCACAGATCCATGTGTCTGCCATAGGTATGCATGTTAGTGAAGATAATAGTGAACTACATTACGCAGTGTGAGACCTCCCTTCTACTTACTGGAAACCAGAAGTAGTATGAAAAAGCATATGTTATCTCTACAGCAGAGTTTCCCGATTATCTAACCCTTAAACTACTTTTGATACTAACATGCTACAGTTTATGACCTTTTGTGACTAGGATTCACATAAAAGAAAAGATGATAATTGGATGATACAGAGTTTTGTCTTTCTTCTTAAGAACAGGATGACTATGGGGTCAGGTTAAATGGTATGGTGCAACACCAAAGTATGTTGAGGACACAAAGCAGGATGAATATCTATAGCACAAATTGTCAAAAAATCAGTTTAGATAAAATGAAGTCCCTCGGTCCTCAATGCCTTGGGAGGGTAAAAAAAAAAGAGGAAAATATCCCAGGAAGGGAAAAAAAAGTGTACATCAAGTACTTGATGGTAAGAGGAGTTATTCTTAGTCACTGATGTAAAGGTTTCAAGAAAAGTAGGTGAAAAGATCAACTCTGTCTTATGATAAGGTTGCAAAAGCCTTATCAGGAATGCAGAATGGACAGAAGTTGAAATTATGCATTCAGCAATGAGAATTGTATAATGTATTAATGAAGCAAAGTAGTTTTAATATATTTATGGTTTGCCTTATAATATGAAAGGATAATTTATTCAGATGACGGTAGATTCCACACACACACCAAAACTCCCATCTCAGAACTGAGGAACTACCACATCTATATAACATTTCTCCAATCTGAATAAATACAGCACTTTATAAACTACCAAAAAAATCTGAGAGATTATCAATGAAGTCTTCAAAACTAATATACAATCAAAGAATAACATGAAGGATATATAGAATGCTAATTACAAGAGTACAATATTTAGTCTGTTTTTCCTTTTGCATGGCCATAAAGAAGTCTTAGCGATAAAAGGAAAAATATCAGTACAATATTATCATCATCATCACATCTTCCATGTGAGTTAGCAAACTCATCATGGGAGGTTCATTCAACTGACATTCAATATTTATCATATTGAACCTTAAAATCCTTAACACAATGTTAATGCACACCTTGCATTAACAACATATTCTGGTAATGTGTTTCATTCAACCACAATTCTCCATGTAAAAAATCTACTTCTCATAACCTTCTTGATCACTCTTACACATCTTCCAGGGATGGCCTCAGGTTTTTCTACAATTTTTATAATTTCCTCTGTATTAATCAGATAAAATCCACTCACTAGCTTAAAATAGTCTGTCACATCACCACTTTTGATCCTATCCACAGAACTCTGATTTACATTCCTTTAACATCTCTCTCTCTCTCCATAGCCAACATCCAAGATGCCTGATACTCTCTTAATCATTTGTCTCTGGACCTTCTGCAATGTTTCCACATCACAAACCAGGTGACCAAATCCAAACACGATAGTCAAAGTTGTGATCTGACCAGTGCTTTATACAGTGGCACAACTATCTCCTTATCCCTCCATGTTAGTCAACTTCTTATCATAGAAGCAATATGACATGCAGTCTTTGTAACATTTGCTGTCAACTATCACTTGGAGATATTGAATCTCATTAACTTCCTACAGTATATTCCTATCAATATAGTACACACAGTCTTATATCTCTGCACTCCAAAATGCAACAACTTGTACTTCATTGTGTGGTCCTTCAGTCCATGGACTGGTCGGCTTTAGCACACCATTCCCACAATTCGTTCCTCTCGTTGGCGATTCTATTCATTTCTTCATATCTTCTTGTTCCCAAATCTTCACATGCACCCACTGTTCAAAAAGAAACCGAACTTTTGATAGAAAATAAAACAGGCCAATTATAATTATGCAAATCATTTATTTCAATCAATATACCCTACCTCAGCTTTGATACAGCGTTTGGCACGGTCAATTAATTCGTTAAATGAGTCTTTTATATCGGTTTTTGGGATACTGTTGAGGGTCGTGGTTACTGACGCTTGAATGTTTCAATGGTGTCCTATCGCTTCCCTTTCATCGGCAAATGAAGTCGGGGGAAGAGAAAGAAGTCACAGGGTGCTAAATCAGGTGAATACGGTGAGTGATCCAACACACACACTTGGTTTTTGTTCAAAAACTGTTTCAATGTTCGAACGATGAGATGGTGCAAAAGTGACCAGCTGCCTGCATCATGATATTCGTGCTGTACGCGACGAATTCTTGCTATCAATCGCTTCAAAACTTTGAGATAAAACTCACCATTGACTGTTTGGCCAGGTGGAACGAATTCTTTGCTCTTGGAATTGTAGAAACAAATCAGCATTGTCTTTACTTTTGACTTCTCCAAGCGACTTTTTTTCGGATACCCTCTTCTGGTGGTCTCCACTCAGCACTCCGGCGCTTTGTTTTGGGCTCATACTCAAAACACCAAGTTTCCTCACCAATAACGATCATTTCAAGGAAGTTTGAGTCCTTACGAGCGGTTTTAATGAGGTCCTTGTGGTGTTCAATTCGATACATATTTTGGTCGTCGGTCAACTTGTGGGGAACAAATCGCAAATTCAATTTACGCAGGCCCAAACTCTCGGTCAAAATATGTTGTGCACAGTTAGTTGTGGAATCCCCAATTCATCTTCAATGAACCTTACGGACGATTTCAGGTTTTCTTTGATGAAATCACGCACTTTTTGGATGTTAACTTCGCTCAGTCCAGTTTTTGGACGGCCTGATTATTCGTCGTTCTCAAGTGTCTCACGACCACTTTGAAATCACTTAAACCACTCGTAAACCTGAGTACGGGATAAGCATTCATCACCGTATGCTTTTTGAAGCATTTGATACGTTTCTGTAAAACTTTTACCAAGTTTAACACAAAAGTCAAACAGAGCTCTCTGTTTGAAACTCATTTTCCGACCGTTCGTCAAAAAACACTGTCACTCTTGACACTATAACTCGGCTTCTAATGAAACAAATGTCATAAACAGTTGACAACACTAATAAAGGTTGCCGTTTTCGACAACAAAAAGATACAACTGGTGGCTTCTAATTTCTAAAAGTTCGGTTTCTTTTTAGACAAAGGGTATACTTTATGCTTGCTTGCGTCTTGTTCGAAAGTATAGTCGAAAATGTTATTTCCATTATGGGATCACGGACATGTTTTTGAACGGACGTAAGTCGAGGGATGACCGTATTAGAAAAAAAAATACTGTTTTAAAAGCAGTCTTGAACTACAATATATGCTCAATAATGGAGTTCAATTTTTGCCTGTACAAGAAAAAAGATACGTCATTCATGTAGTATCCTTTAAAATCTCCACATCCGCAAATAAATGCTAATAATAATTCATGATACTTTTAAGAACCCGCCTAGATTGGATTTCGTAACCCATAATTTTGGGATAAGGTGGTTAGTCTTATTCCTAAATCATTTCTTGTGTAAATTGTGTTTGTTCTCCTGGCCACTTTTCCTGATTGCGGAATGACAGATTCTGGAAGAAGAAAACCCATCCATCCCTGTATGATACCGGCTAACTTACGTTCCGTTGAAAATTCCCGATAAAGGTTCTTGGCAGGATGCGAGTCCATGTTTCTCCAACTATAAAGGGCTTCGTTGAAAAGTTCTGGGTCACGGAGACTTCAGAAGTATTAATTATAGGGAGGGTGCATGGATTTGTGAATGTTTCTAGGCAGTAGATGATTTTCATCACTGTGTAAGACCACCACTCTTATTGGAAGCTTCAAGTTTCTTAAGTATGTTTAGCTTCTGGAGCAAAGGTTCCTCGATTATCTAATTCTTACCTTGCCCATGGCACTAACTGCAATAAGGCTGACTGTTACTCTTTTGGTTTCCATTTACTTTGCTTGTATTTTCGAATTTTTTGTTGATACAGGTTTGATTTCTTTTGGCTGTTAGTACCTAAATATCAACATTACGACTCAGTGTAACACATTTACACATTGTTGGAATACCTCCATGACTGAATTGTGCATGATGCTAAACAAGATATCAAGAGTCAGCATAGAAAAAGCCAATCACTGCATTTTGTGCATTATGTCAAATAGTTTTGTTCTATGCTGACGGTAAAATCGCAGAATAGTTAAGTGCTTAATGGAAGTGAATTCTGTGATGCTTGGTGTCAAATTAGTCCAGATTTGTTTCGAATATTTTTTTAAAACTGAACATGAGGTATTAAGTTGGAAATTTAGGTCTAGCGATTTGCGTGCAAATTGCTCCTGATTATAGCGATATTAAAACATTGATTGGACAAGTATAATCCGTGACATTTCATTATTCGACCTCTGAATAATTTAATATGAAAATACCTTTTTTAAAAAAAAAAAAAAAAGTTTTTGAAGTGCTTGTAGAAGAGAGATGAACAGGGAAAGTTTATAAGAAAAGACAATGAAGACCTACTGGGCAAATTTTTGGAAGCTTGAAGGCATGTATCATAAAAGCTTCAAGAAGCATATAGGGGAAAGGTGAACCCTCCATACCATGATAGTAAGAGCGTAAATTGAATAGATATTAACTGACTGCCAGAGTATTACACATTATGTTGAAGCACTCTGGCACTTTGTGTCGGGCTCATACTCAAAACACCATGTTTCGTCACCAGTAATGATCATTTCAAGGAAGTTTGAGTCCTTACGAGTGGTTTTAATGAGGTCCTTGCGGTGTTTGATTCGATAAATTTTTTAGTCGGTCAACTTGAGGGGAACAAATCGCAAATTCAATTTACGAAGGCCCAAACTCTCTCGATCAAAATATGTTGTGCACAGTTTATTTTGGAATCCCCAATTCATCTTCAATGAATCTCACGGATAATTTTGGGTTTTCTTTGATGAAATTACACACTTTTTTGGATGTTAACTTTGCTCAGTCCAGTTTTTAGACTGCCTGGCTTTTCGTCGTCCTCAAGCGTGTCACAACCACTTCGAAATCACTTAAACCACTCATAAACTTGAGTACGGGATAAGCATACATCACCGTATGCTTTTTGAAGCATTTGATGCGTTTCAATAAAACTTTTACCATGTTTAACACAAAAGTCAATCGCAGCTCTTTGTTTGAAACTCATTTTCCGACCGTTCATCAAAACACACTGTCACTATAACTCTGCTTCTAATGAAACAAATATCAAACAGTTGACACAACACTAATGAAGGTTGCCGCTTTCGACAACAAAAAGATACAACAGGTGGCACCACTAGTTTCTTCTATTTTCGAAAAAAGTTCGGTTTCTTTTTTGGACAGAGGGTGTAGTTGTTTGATTTAGTTCATTCTTGGTCTGCACCCCATTCTTTTATCCAGGATTTTCCCTTTTATTACTGTTTTGAGGAAACTGTTATGCCTTAGTAGGGGTCCTATGCATTCAAGTCATCTCTTCTTTATGGTCTCCAATATACTTTTTTCTTCCACAAATTCTTTGAGAATTTTGTCATTGCTTTCCTTTTCAACTCACTTTCATTAATCGTCTCTGGCATCGCATCTTGAAGGACTCTAGGTATACTTCTAATCTTGTTTAAGTAGAGTCCAGGTTTACGACGCATATAATGGGACTGGCCAGACAAAGGTCTTTAATAGTCTTTCTCTTAGTTCGACGTCGATTTTCGTTGATGAGAGTATGTGATATTTATTGTAAAATGCTTGTTTTGCCTGTGCAATTCTTGATTTCACTTCTTTTGTGCAATGTGCATCTTTTGTGATCAATTGTCCTAAGTACTGAAAGGAAGTTACTTGCTTAATGGGTTTATCTTCTATTCTGATATTCACAGTATGAGGTTTCTTTCCTATTATCATTGCCTTTGTTTTTCTGATGTTTATTCTCATATCATATTCGGATGCCTTGTTATTTATTCCTTTCAGGATTTTCTCCAGTCTCTTAGAGCAATCCTTGTTTTACATCTCACTGTTTTAGCTGATTCTGACCATCCCTCTTGTAGAAACACTACTGCAGTTTGGTATTTATATAGCTGCCACATCAACTTTATTATTTATTATTCTATTCCTGTCTCTCAGCAATGGAAAGAGTTTATGCCATGACACCATGTCAAATGTTATTTTGAGGTGCCCTTGTTCTATCATACGTTCACCAAGATGCCTTAATACCAGAATTGCATCCCAGGTTCCTTGTTCTTTTCTGAAACCAAATTGGTTTTCTTCAAGACAGGTTTCCAATTTCTATTCCAGTCAGTCTTATTATTTTTAGGAGTATTTTTGACATATAACTTATTAAGCTTGTTGTTCTGGAGTGGGTACATTGTATTGATTTAGTCTTTTAAGGGATGGGTACCATCAGAGAGTATAAAAAGTCTTACAGCCATATTCCTTTTTCAAAACTATCAGTGACCATTTGGTATACCTTGTCTTTTACCTGTTCACTTGCTTCTATAATTAGTTCAATTGGTATTCTATCCACGTGTAGTGCCTTAGTCATTGCAGTAGTTGTGAGTGCATTGTCAAATTCGTCTCAAGTAATTTGCATTATATCAATTATGAGTTTATACTTCCTTTCTGGCAATTGCAGGAGTGGTTTTGATTTTTTATACAGTTCTTGTACATATTCTTGCCATTATTTCTTCATTATCTCAGGATTTGTTATTGGGTTTTCCCTGTTTATCATTTAGCACAAAAGTGGTTATACTTCTGTCTTTGTGTGTAACATTTTTATCTTCTTTCATCAACCTATCATGAGGTAACCTATCAAACGCTTTCACAAATTCCAAGAATATCACCATATATATGAATATCTTATCCAACATGTTTGTTACTTGATCATAAAATTAAAGTACTAAAACAAGATCCATCCTGATCATCATAAAGAATCTGTCAATCAACCCAATCCTGTATTCAACTCCTAACCAATCTCTCAAACACCTTAACTACAACTGGAGATATACAGACTGATCTGTAATTGGAAACATGTCCCAGAATCATGCTTGTGGAGTGGTCCTATTTTGCTTCCTCCCCCCCACTCCTTAGGAACCTGATCTAGTGTAAAGGGCATAGCTAACTGTTGCACATTCCTTAAAAATGTGGTGACAGTCATTCATTCCCACAGCTTTATTAACATCTTACCTAATTAAAACATGATACACCTCTGATTAACCTAATACTTGCCTCCCTTGTTGATGCTCCTTGTACGTATGATTGCCATTAGCTTTCTTTTACCTCCTCTATAACATTTTCATCCATTTCACTCCAACTCTATTTATTCATTCATTAACTCTGGTGTGCAGTTACACACTGCTTATGTCAGATACCGCTTTATGAATGACCATGAAATGTCAACATGTTTTCTGCACAGCTCATCTACCCAAACATATTGATGTTTACTTAACTACTGAGCTTCCCATAATCAGTCACCTTTTAACTCCAATCCTTTTTTTGGAAATAACCTCTTGTTGTTTCACCACTTCTCAAACAAGTACCTCATAATCACTCTCACCAATTGATGGCAGGGTTAATACATCTTTAACAACCATATCTTGTGAAGATATCACCAAATCCAACACTATAAAACCTCTAGTTGCTTCTATAATATGCTACTCAGAAATTCAACAAATTTACTCTCCTTGTTCCCATAGACTATCTCCTGCTTCCAAATCTTATGTTCTTGTAATTAGAGTCTCTCCCATTACAATCAACTGATGACTTCACATCACTTGCCTTAGTCCAGTCCTGAAAATACTTCAGGTGCAAACTTTGTTTGCTTACACTTGGATAAAGGATTAAACCAAATATGTAACTGGTAGCATAGCCAAGTGAAAAAATTTCCATCAACTATCTCTAATCCAGAGAATTTTAATAATAAGGTGTTGACACCTTTGGCAACTGGTATATGGTAATATGACTTTTGCATTACTTCCACATTAGTATCACCACCTCTGGGTCTAGTTCTCACTGACGAGACCTCAATAAAGGTCAAAACCAGTCTGGGTAGTGATCCTTTCCATAATACATAGCATTATACATACCCATAAGGATGTGTGCTTTTGTATTATGGGATACTTATGCAAGTGATCAGAAATTATATCACCTTTAACCACGAGTTGTCCCAGTCCTGAAAATATTTCAGGCCCAAACTTTGTTTGCTTACACTTGGATAAAGGATTACACCAAATATGTAATTGGCAGCATAGCCAAGTGAAAAAATTTCCATCAATTACAATCAACTTCTTTTTACATGCCCAATCAATCTGCCTAAACATCTGAGAATCAGTATTTTCTACATTCCCTGGACTATAACAACATCCTATTGGATATATTACTCATACTCCGTTAATTTCAACTTCACAGTATACAAATTCAAAATCTTCACATGTACTATCATTTTCAACTTCCGCTCTTTGTGGACACAATTCCTTAGCAATCATTAACAATTACTTCCCCTACTCTTTTAATTTTTCTATCCTTTGGAAAAATCGTATATCCTTCCATTTCTATTTCCAACAGTATATGATTCTCAGACAAACAAGTTTCACTTATACTAATTATCCTTGACCATACTTTTATTACTAAGTGTAATAAACTCAGTTCTCTTATTTCAAACACTCCTTATATTTGTATACAAATATAATGATTCCACCGCCGCGTCTTTGAGGCCATGCCACCAACACCATCACTCTCTACTCTAGCTGCTCGCCCTTCGGTCTGACTACTCCCATTTTCCTGGTCCTGAATGACTGCCATTCACACCTGTCTCATCCCTCACTTTATGCATCCCATCACCTTGTTCTGCTGCAATCACATCTTCTACCTTGTAACATCAATCTTCCTCCTGACCTACAATCTGTTTAGCTGTGGTGCTATCCCTTTAATTACTATGCTAACTTCTGGCCTTCTCAGCAAACAATAGTTTTGCTGAGAAGTCTAGGTTTGTGCAAAATCAAACCTATTCAAATGCAATCCATCAAACTTAAATCATTCCAACTTCCTTTCAAATTCTCTCCACAGTTTCCACAAACTGCAACCTCTTTTGCCTTACACAATTCAGCCATCTTGCTATTCATTATCTTTACTCTCCTTCACAACTCATTATTATATATCTGGACAACATGCTAACCACTTTCCAAACACTATTATCCTTTACCTCCTGCAACAACCATCTGAAGTCCATATCAACATTTCTTTTTTTCACCATAAAGTTATTCATGTCCACAGACTCTAAATCTGATGCTAACTCTATCTTCTCTGCAGAGGATCAGTTATTTCTTTTAATGTTCCACCAGGAAAGCATGTTTTGTATATTTTGTTATTCACCACATGATTGCATCCTGATGCAGTGCTTTATTTATTTTTTTTTTTTTTATATATATGTTGATTCATACAGAAGAGATCAAAGGACCAATAAGTGCCATGTCTGGGGTGCAGGTGAGGAGTCAAAAGTTTACTGACTTTTTTTTTTTTTTAAAGAGTTGCAGGTTAGAAATACTTCTTGTGATAGGCTGCTCTAGAGGAAGGAGGCAGATGGAATGAAAGAAGAAGAAATGAAGCTTTGATGTGTTTGCAGTTTCACAGTAAAGGGGTAGTGGGCAGCTGCTGCATCTGTTGATTTGGTTGCATGAAGATTTTTGCATCTGAAAAAAATCTTAAAGTGGAGGAATGATGATTGCCAATTCAGTGGGCAATGACTATAGAAGTACCTGTAGAATAGACAGAGTTGAAACACTTACCTGTGAGATAAAGATCATCTGTGAGCCAAATTGCTCTCCTTTAGACAGCATCAAGAACTTCTAGAGAAGTTTTAGATGCTCCACCCTAAACATGTGAACAGTATTCTAAGCATGGGGGAGATCTGGGATTTGTATATTGTTAAGAGTTGGATGGATGTAAAAGAGTAATTTGAATGCCTAGTTTTTTCGATACTAAGGAAGCTATTATTGAGAGGTTTTGTGCCAGGAGAAGCTGAAGGTGAATGTTAGTCTAACTAACCAGAGAGATCTGATCTTGTCTGGTGATTTCTGCATTAATGAGGGGAAGGGCTGTTTACTAGAAATGCTAGCTCCTATTTCAAAATGCTCTATCCTATAATTAAACTTTTCTTTTCGCTCACTAACAATCCACAAATCTTTCCCATTTTTCTATGCATGCAGAAAACAATTCTCACAACTCATGCACTGAGAAAAATCCATGGCAAAACTATCTTTGTGCCATAGACATGTGCCATTTTCAGAAAGTAGTAGGAACATAACACAAACAAAATTACAGGAACAAATACTACTGAAGAATATCCAGCAAGAAAAAAATTAAGTAATTCTATGAAAAAAGCTACCCTTAACTATTTAAAACACTGTATAAAATTAATTACATAGTGAATACAAATTCATAATACAATAATTTTTCTTAGTCGGATAAAAATCTTAAGGTTAAGTGTCACTATATGCAAGACAGTTGAGACTACTACAAACATGTGATGTTATAAAAATCTTAAAGATTATCCATTTCTACTTCATAACCTAAACTTGCAATACTTAGTATTAGATAGGAATATGACAAAAAATAAAAAATAGCATCACATACCTGATTATGTATATGACTAAGACCTTTTACTACCTGTGGTACAAGCTGTTGTCTGATGACATTTTCTAAGTTACAGCTGTGTTCTCTACAAAAATTTGCAATATGAGGGACTTGCTCCATAAGTTCAGCACATACAGTGTGTTCTAAATTAAAAATAGTAAATAACTCAGCTGAGATAAACATCAGCTAAAATGCTTCATATAACTTACTATTTAAATAAAATATGCAAATGATTAATAAATTGAAACTATCTACTGACAAGTAGATATCATATACAACAATTCATTTGAAGGCAGAATAATAATTTAAAAAATAATAAAAGCTTAAATTATTATTACCTGCTTAACTGGATCTCCACCTTGATGTGTAAGGAGGCTTGCATGCACCAATGGCCTCAAGAGCAATGCCAGCAGTAGCTAAGCTACTGACAGGGCCGCCCCCTCCCCCTATTGTCACGGCTATATGAAAATATTCATATAGCCGTGACAATAGAAAGAAAAAAAATAAATTAAAGGAAACAAAAGATACAGATGGTTATGCTATGTTATATAGTGGAATGGACTACCACATCATTATTAGAGGCTACTCCATGGAGACCTTAGACTCATTGAGAGGGGTCCTAAGCATCATGTCAAAAACTATCCAACATCTACACAGTATCTATCATACTTTGAACTCATTCACAGTCATGGCATCCACCACAAACTCTGGCAATCTATTCCACTCATTCACCACTCTCCAAGCAAAAAACCTAGTTCTAACACCCTTGGTAACTATACTCTGGTCACCTTCGGCCTAATCAGTAAAGGAAAAATTAGACAAAATACAAGCAAAAGCATCCAAGATTATTATTGGTGCAGTCTCATCCGCTAACAACAACAGAGCCCAACAGGAATGTGGGCTAGACCTAATGGAGGACAGACGAAAATTTGCCACCATAAAATTCATAAATAATATCAGAAGCTACCAAAGCGATCATATCTCCCTAAAAACTTATGAACACTGGAATCAAAAATGCAGACTTCATAGATCATCAACTTTACAAAAAAAGAATCAAGAAATTATCAACCTTCTTTCATCCTCCAAACAGGTTATTTGTTATACCGATGGATTGTCGGACACCAGTATGATTGGTGTTCTCATTCTACTCCCGAAAGGTGAAAAACTTTCAATAAAATCTAACAGAGAAGCTTGGGTGTTGACGGTTATTCATGACTTCACAGTATTAACAACACCACACAATTTTATCAAAGAGATGTTTTATTAACTTATATTTCACTGATATTCAACTCAGCATCATCAGAGCACAACACACTTGTATATGCGACAGTGAGTGAGTGAAACAATATAATTGCAAAAGACAAAAGATCTGAAGTCCTATTTTTGGTGCCCTCTAACGAGAGAAAAAAAAAGGCTATGCAGGAGTTTTTTCCTTAGGATAAGTCTCCCAAATTTTTGGCAAATTAATGCAACCATATTTGTTAAGGTTGGGAGAATTCTTCAAAGAAATTGCTGATTCAAAACAATCTTTCAGATCTATAAGACTCCTAAATAGCATAAATTTTCACACAGGATTAGATGGAGGAAAATGAATGTGCTATTTAGGAGTCGCTATAGATCTGAAAGATTATTTTTTGAATCAGCAATGGCTTTGAAGAATTCTCCCAACCTTAACAAATATGGTTGCATTAATTTGCCAAAAATTCGAGAGACTGTTATCGTAAGGAAAACTCCTGCATAGCTTTTTTTTTCCCCGTTAGAGGGTGCCAAAAATAGGACTTTAGATCTTTTTGTCTTTTGAAATTATATTGTTTCACTCACTCACTGTCGCATGTACAAGTGTATTGTGCTCTGATGATGCCGAGTTGAAAATCAGGAAATATAAGTTAATAAAACATCTCTTTGATAAAATTGTGTGGTGTTGTTAATACTGTGAAAAATAAGTCATGAACTTTCAATAAAAGTTGGATCTGGGAGAATTGTTTCCAATTTTACCAGTGAACTTTATGCAATAAATAAAGCACTTGAAATTGTCATCATCTCAACAATCTGAGGGATTTATAATTTACAGTGACTCAAGATCAGCTATGGAGGCAATCAAAAATGACAATACCAAGCTCACACAAGACACCCATAAACTCTTGAATAACTAAAGTGTTTAGGAAAAAAGTTGCATTTTACAATGGATTCCTGCTCATGTAGGCATTGATTACAACGAAGCAGCTGATAAATTAGCAAAAGAGGCCAGAGAACTCAACCAAGAAACTCACATGATAACTCTTGCTGATGCACTAGCAAAAGCTAAACTAATTCCACTGAAATCATTGATACAACATCAACTTCCTGACCTGAAGTCAATGCTGACAGAAAGAACTCCATCACGATAGCAAGACTACGAACAGGACATTATAGAGGAATGAAGATCAATACAGATGATACAAGAACATATAGAAACTGCAACAACTGCCCCAATACTGAACTGACACCCATTCACATCTTTACCTGTCCAGCAATTACAACAGCCTTGCAAGAAATAAATCCTAATCCTGAACAACAGCTCTATACAAACAAAATAATCGACATAGCCGAAGCAGTTCAAGGAGCACATGGAAACATCTAAAACTCTTCAAAGAACAAGACAACAACAACTACACTCTTACTCAGTTTCCAAGGATGGCTCTGGTTCTCCCGCCATAAGACTGGTTCTGGAAAATTTTCTCTCAATTAATCTTGTAAAAATCCTTCACGGCATCGCCTACTCCCTATATAAAAAAGGTGTTAGCTTAGCTGACACCTTTTTATTTCAGTAATTTGTATATCTCAATCATATCACCCCTTTTCTGCCTGTCAACCAGTTTCTGTAACCCACAAATCTTCAACCTGTTGTTGCAAGATTCATTCCATAGACCTGCTACCATCTTGGTAACTCACCTCTGGATACTCTCCACCTCTTCCTCATCACCAAGAAACCCTATGATTAGATCTGCACAGAGTAGTCAAGATGGAGTCTTATCAGAGCTTCGAATGGGGTGGCAATTTTAATTGATAATATATTGTAAAATAGTATCAAAAAGTACAATGCCGTAAATGTTTGAATTATAACAGTTTCATTAAGAACAAATAAAAGCTATTTAAATATCACAGGAGTTTATGTCCCTGATAAAGGTACAAAAGAGGATTCTGAGTAATTTTATGAGGAACTGCTCATGTTCCTCATAAAACCTAACCAGATGCTTATGCTATATTATATAGTGGAGTGGACTACCATATCTGAGCTTTGAGTGGAGTGGCATTTCTATTGACATTTTAATTCATAATAAATAGTATGTTCTGGAGGCTATTGAAAAAGCTTAGAAATGATAAAGATGACATGAAAACTAAAGATAAGGATATTCTAGATATCTGGAGTAATTACTTTGAAGGACTGTTAAACAAAACAAGCAGTGACAGAACAGTGGTACAAAATATTGTGAAGGAATGGAAACAGGAGTACATATCAAAAGTCTGAAATGTGAAAAAGAAGCTGGAATGGATGATATTTGTAGTGGCTAATTCAGAGGGCATGGTCAGAAGGTCAAATTCCAGATGACTGCAGCAGAGCTCTCATAGTTCCTATCTATAAAAAGATAAGAAATAAAGTTGAATGTGCGAATTACAGAGGTATTTCACTATTGAGTGTTCCAGGTAAGATTTTTGCAAGCAAGAAGAGGCTAAGAAAAATTGTTGAAGAGAAACTTGGAGAACAATAATCTGGATTCAGGTCAAGAGATTTTCACTTTACAACAAATAGTTGAGAAATCATTCAAATATAGCAAATATCTGTATACTTAAGTTTCTTAGATCTGGAAAAAGGCATATGACAAGGTGCCCAGAGAAGGGATTTTCAAAACACTGCAATTATATCATGTAAATAGAACATTATACAGAGCAATACATATCATAAGTAGTATGTCAGCAGTTAGAATAGAAGGAAATACAGGAAGATTGTTTGATGTAAAATCAGGTGCAAGACAAGAGCACACACAATCTCAACTCTTGTTCATCATCTCTATGGATCATATCTCAATATTTCAATCTCAATATCTCAATATGAATCATATTTCAGTGCTGGGACCATTGCTGTTTAATTTGTACATAAATGATTTAGGAAATAACCAAAGGAAATATTCAGTTTGCTGATGATGCAAAATTAAGTAGAGTAATAGTTAATCAAGGCAATGTGGAGAGCTTACAGGACGATTTAAATAGGCTGTCAGTGTAGGCAAAAGTTAATGGATGTAGTTTAATGTTGAAATGTAAAGTTATGCAGTTTGGGATAAATAGATTACAAGCTAATTAAGTTAAGGGGATAATAAATCCCTCATTATTTTAAAGCCAGATACGAAACTGAGATCGAAATATAAGAGTTTCATGCTGAAGAACTATCAGCGAGTCAAAGCGTAAATCATCACTTGGGTAGTACAACACTATGGCAACTCATGTCAAAGGTGGAGCAAAGGTGTTTATCACATTGATGGCACTATACTCATCTAGAGATTTAGGGGTAGTGGCAGACAGAGAGTTAAAGTTTAGAGGACATATTGCTACAGTAACACATAAGATCACTTGGCTAGTGAAGAACACATTAACAAGTAGAGATAAGGAAGTTGTAATTCCTCTTTATAAGACCTTGATATCTGGATTACTGTGTTCAAGTCTGGTCCCCTGGGTTTCTTGGGGATGTGGAAGCAGTAGAGAGGATTCAGAGGTGAGTGGTCTGTGGAATGTGCCCTATGAGGATAGACTGAAGGTGGGTGGATTGCAGAAGTTGGGTGATAGGAGAAAAAGAGAGGATATGATAGAAACATTCAGTTAGGGTGTGAGGACTAGAGTTTTTGCTTGGAGAATGGTGAATGAGTGGAATGGGCTACCACAATCAGTTGTGAGTGCCTTTTCTGTTAATGGGATTCAAGGAGAGGTATGATAGGTTATGTGGATAGATTGGGTCTCCTGCGATGAGTTTTATGGGCACCTCCATGGAGTTTTCGTACTCCATGGAGGTGCCCATACAATAATAATAAGATCTAAAAGTACAATTACTAAAAGAAAATAATATTAATAATAATACCAAAAGGCTTCATTTTGGTGATGTAAAATTACATAAGTGGATATCAAATCCAACAATATTTCAAAGCAGAATGTTTGTAGAAACTATAAAAGTTTCATAAGTTGACCTGAGAGCTTATGAGAATACAATCCTCAATATCCCCGAGTTCCCTTAGTATGGACTACTTAAAAATATGGGCACTGCCCATATTTTTAAGTAATTTTTAGTAATTTATTCGGTAATTTTTAAGCGTCCATATATTTGCCTTTTATTAGTCCATTCCATAAAGGTTTAATTGGCCTGTCAGCTGTCAGGAGAATGAAAGGAGGGTAAGATAGTAAGCACCATTGCATAAGGAAGGAGGTAGAATGCAGTTATCCAACTACAGACCTGTTTATATTTCTTCTGTAGTTAAGATTTTGGAAGAAATGGTAAGAGCTCATAATACAGAATGGGGCAGATAAGGGTAATATTATTTATGCAGGCCAGCATGAATTTATAAAAGGGCACTCTTGTTTTAGTATTCTGGTTATCTTTTACAATAGAGTAATAAGAGCAGTGGATGCATGCTCCTATAGCAGCATGATATAATTGTAGTTGTATATGGCAGAGAAGTATCAGGGAGTAAGAAGGTTACAAGTGAAGTTCCATAAGGTTCAGTCCTGGGACCATTGCTGCTCAATCTTTATGTCAATGATAATGCCACAGGACGAGAGAGAGATGTTTGCAGATGATGTGAAGCTTGGGAGGGTTATTAGTAATAGTGCTGATGTTTTGGCTTTTCAAGAACACATGAATAAGCTTGAAATATGAGCAAAGTCATGGAGATATCAGTTTTAATGCAACTAAATGGAGGGTTTCAAAATTTGGGATCCACAGAAGGATGCTTCATACTCACTTGGTGGAGTAATACTGGAAGAAGTGGAGGAAACAAAGGATCTCGGGGTGATTGTGGATAGAGATTTAAAGTTCCAGGGACATATTGCAAAGGTTGTAAAGGCATCTCAAAGAAGAGCAGCAATGTTGAGGAGAACATTAACCATGAAAGATAAAAGTGTGCTGATAAAAGTGTGATTGATCAGATCAGACCACATCTGGATTTCTGTGCTCAGATCTGGTCACTGGGATTTGAAGGGGATTTAGTAACCTTGGAGAGGGTGCAGAGACAGATAAAAATTATGTCAGGACTGTATAACATTGATTATGAGGATAGACTGAAGGAATGCAGACTGCAGAGTTTGGTGAATAGAAGGGAGGTATGATTCAGACATTTAAGCTGTTGAAGGGTTATTATTGTATTAACACTGAGGAGATTTTTCATATGGTAGAACAAGGGAAAAGAACAAGGAAAAGCGGCGATTCCTGGAAGTTGCAAAAGGAGGTGGTGAGTAAAAGGGTAAGAAGTGATTTTTTTTTGCATGGAGAGTGGTAGGAGTATGGAATGCATTGCCTGAGAGGGTGGTGAACATGCAGACTGGGGTGATTTTAAGGAGTGGTATGACAGACTTTCTATTCACTAGTGTTGACCTCCTTCAATAAGTATCAACTCCATGGGTTTCAGGAAAATAATAATATACCTATTACAAGATGAGTAAAATGCTATACCAATCAGAATTAACAGATTACCTAAAAGAACCTAAAATTGATGAAAATATAGAAGAAAAATGGAAATCTTTAATATAGATAATTCATAAGGAGCAACCTAAAAGGTACTTGGAAATAAAAAATAAAATACAAAAAAGAAAACATCAAAAACTTGGAACACAGATATAGAAAATGCAATAAAAGAGAATCATGTAGTATACAAATGATTCCTTCAAAAACAAAGGAAAGAAGAGAAATATACAAAAACAAGAGAAACACAGCTAAAATCATAGTAAAGATAGCTCAGCAAATTTAATAAAATAGAAGAAATACATAGAAGACCATGCATAGCCTACAAAATATTAAGAAAATTAAACAATGAAAAAAGGGGTACAGCACAAATCAACATAATACAAGAGAAACAATGGATAGAATATGAGAATTTATGGTATCATCCAAATTTATTAGAAGAAAATGAAGAAATTACAGACTTAAAATAATTAAAATTAAAATGAAAGAATATTGCAAATGACTACTCTCAGGAGAACAAAATGGGTCCAGCCATGGAAGATCATATATATATATATATAAACATATATATATATATATAAACATATATATATATATAAACAATATTTAGTCCCACATTGTTTTAAAACCGAATAAGAAACTCCAAGATTGGTATCAGAGTTTCATGCCGAATATATTATAGTAAACTATAAAAGTATCAGCGACTACTAGCGTGAGCTAATGCACGTAGTCCAAGTACGTAGTACAAACTCGGGCAACTCGCAGCAAAGGTGGTCAAGTTCTGATCGCTATTCTTGGTATTTTCCATAATGTAAAACACATTTCCTAGGAAATGTATGCTGTTATTATGCTGCCTCAATAAAGGCTGCATAATAACACATGGTAAAATAAAAGATGATAAAAGATTTCATTGTTTTAAAACCGAATAAGAGTTTCTTATTCGGTTTTAATATCCCCTTAATTTAAATAATGTTTATATTGCCGAAATGAAGCCTACTGGCTCTTTATATTTAAGTAACTTAATGGGTGCACCTGTTTGACAGCTCGTATAGCAGAGTATATAAGTTCTTATCACTATACCCTTTGGTATTAATTTGGTCTAGCTACTCACTGATGAAACCTCAATAAAGGCTGAAACCGGTCTGGGTAGTGACCTCCCACCATAATGTAATAACAGCATACATTTCCTAGGAAATGTGTTTTACATTATGGAAAATACCAAGAATAGCGATCAGAACTTTACCACCTTTGTGTGAGTTGCCCGAGTTTGTACTACGTACTTGGACCACGTGCATTAGCTCACGCTAGTAGTTGCCGATACTTTTATGGTTTACTATACTATATTCGGCATGAAACTCTCTGATTCCAATCTTTGAGTTTCTTATTCAGTTTTAAAACAATGTGGGATTTAATATCCCCTTAATTTAAATAATGTTTATATGGCCGAAATGAAGCCTATTGGTTCTTTATATTTAAGTAACAATATTTAGGTTTTAAAACAAATTACTGGGAGAAAAAGAAATTATAATTTGAAGACTTATTTGGACTTTATAGATTATGTATTTTATCAAAAGCTTTCTCATAAAGAAAAACTATGGAGTACAATGGAAAAAAAAAAAAAAAAAGAATATCCATTACATTTGGTACAAGTTGTACAAAAGTTTATATCAAGATACAAAAACAATTTGGTAATAAATTAACAGAAGAAACCGAAATTAATCTAGGTGTAAGTCAGGGAATCAGTTTATCTCAAACTCTATTCATTATATACATTGAAAAACTTATGCAAAATATGCAAAAAAACAATAAAATAAGGTATCCAAATTAACCAGAAAAACTTATCAATACAATGCCATATGCAGCTAATCAGATTACATTACAAGATAATGAAGATGGATCTTCAAAAATCAGTTTATGAATTAAACAAAATAACCTAACAATAAAATTAAAAGTTTTGCAAAAAAAAAAAAAAAAAAAAAAAAAAAAAAAAAGTCATGTCATTTAAAGGTAGAGATCATATTAGATCAAAAATAGACAATATTCACTCTAATTTTTGCTGAGTCATGTGCATATGAAAGAGATTTTGTGCACAAACTTCCAGTCTCAGACATGTGTGCGCAATAGCCTGTGCATGTTGTTCTTTGATGTCAGCATTGCTGTTTCAACACATGTCCAGCCACTCAAATATAAAACTAATTTGCAATTGTTTTCCACTTTAATTTCAGTGACATTTTGAAAGTTTAATGTGCTAAAACTGCTAACGTAATATTTCTCACATTAATTGTCCCCCCCCCCCCTTTTTTTTTTTTTTTTTTTTTTTTTTTTTTTTTTTTTTTTTTTTTTTTGTCTAGATCTGTAAAATTGAAAGCATAAATTAATTTGCTTAAACCTGCATAACTTTCATCATTCTTTGCATGAGTTCAAGTGACTGTACTGTTTAGACAGTAGACACTAAATAAATATCAACTCTGCAACTTGCTGGTATCAGCATCTGTTTGCCCACACAACAAAGACTAAAAGTAATGTAAATTAAGTTGGAAGGTGATTAGAGTAGAAACACTGGAGAAATTATTAAATAAAATAAGTGACAAGTATGATTTATCATATAATTCGTTTTCATGGTTATATTAAAAATTATTGACTGAATTAGAAATTCTGAAAGCAAAAATTTTATGTATACAGTTACTAAGCATGCACATTCCCTCTGACAGGTGTGCATACACATGCATACAGCTTAAAAGGAACATTGGTCACAGACGATAAAACAATTGAACAGGTAACAGTTTAATTATTTAGGTTGCATAAGAACATAACTCAAGGACAAAGATATAGATGAAAAAAATTAAAGAAATTTCAGAAAATCTGTAATCCAGTTAAAAGGACATGGAATAAAAAAAAAAGTGAGAAGCTGAACTTAAGTTTCACAAAATAATAGCCGCTCCCACTATATTATATGGTTCAGAAATATGGAGTGTTAAAAAGAATGATCAAAGTAAAATACAGGCAGCAGAAATAAAATTTTTAAGAGCAATTGAAGAAGGCAAAAAATTAGACCACCTGGATTTTCAATGTAAATGAAAAGATAGAAGAATATAGACAGAAATGGAAAGAGCATTTATATATATTGGCAACCAAAAGAAGTAGATAAATATAGACCAAAGGGGGGTGAGAGACCAGCAGCAAGGTGGAAAGATCGGTGGTGCCAAAACATCCAAATGCCTAATCCTTGATGACAAGAAAAGTAAATATCAGTTGCAATATACGTGAAAGCAATACATACATAAACTTCAACTTTAGTGAAATCATTAATGAACAAGTAACGCGGAACACAAGAAGAAAGATTAGCAGACAAAAGTACTATGCGATTCCAAAAGATAAGCAGTAATAGAATCATGATGTGGTGATATATCAAGTATCTGATCCTCAAATGAATAAAAACCTTTAACCCATGAACAGGTTAATTTCAACTGATGTCCAGTACAGCATTGTAATTGTTGGATAACATGAAGTTATCCAACAAATAAATTACTCTTTCACTGTGATTGAATAATTGAGGTGATTACTGTATTTGCAAGCAGGATTTCTTCAGGCAAATATATTCTTAAATCAATTCTGAAACAAGTCACACAATTTACATTTACCATTTAACACTTCTTCTGCAGCTTGTCCCACTTAAGTAGGGTCGCTGTTTGTAGTGAGTCTCCTCCACATTCTCCTGTCTTGGGGTGTAACCACATCTAATTTATCATTTCACATTGAATTCTACTAAATGAAATAGCTCATCAGCCTATGTATTTAATAGTTACAGTAACTTTTTCCTTTCCTTTTTTTCAATCAACACTTGTCATTCTATAATTATGCTGAGTATATTGGAACTGCCATTTTTGGAGTAGTTTGTATGGTTATTGTGGACTATAGCCAACAATAAGCAAAGCTTATCATATTGAATTTAGTTTAGATTGCAGTTTTTTAAATATGGCATTCTCACCTGGTTCCTCAATCAATATGGCTTCTGCTCCATGCAATATAGATGATCCCATTTCTCTATACTAAGTAAGAAAGGAAATGCTACATGCACATTCTTATATACACGTATTGCATTCTTTCCTATAGATTTAAAAGATCCCATTTTGCCATCTACCCTTATTAACACCACTAATAATAGAATATCTCTAAAAATGGAAGGAAAGAACAGATATGTTTCCAACTTTGGCTCTCTCTCTCTCTCTCTTTTTTTTTTAATGACGAATGCTATAATGGCATTTATCTCATAAGCCAAATTAGAAATAATAACTAAGAATTTAATAAGACATTCAAATTACAGGCAACACATAAGAGATTCCACATGGAGCTCCACAACCTGGTTATAATTTAAAATATTATTATTATTATTCCTGACACCTCCAAGGAGTCCAAAGACTCATCGCGGGAGGACACCTACAACTCTCTCAACCACTACACTGAACCTCTACTACGAATCATCTCCATCAACGCCATCTACCGCCCACATCCACTTCCACAATTAGATGGGGATTCCCATTTAGAATCTAGATATCCCATTTAGAATTTAGATATGCACTATGGGAATCTAATCCCTATGGGATTAGATTCCCATAGTGCATATCATTATACATGTCTGTAAGGAAATGTGCTTTGCATTATGGGATACTAAGGCAAGTGATGTGAAGCTTTGCCCAACTTTGCTACGTTTCCCCAGTCCTGAAGATACTTCAGGTGCAAACTTTGTTTGCTTACACTTGGATAAAGGATTAAACTAAATATATAATTTATTGACATAATGAAAGCTTCAGGCAGCCATCTACACACAGTATACAATAGCGAAAATTATGAAGTTACTTCATGAACAAACTTTACTAGTCTGCTCATGCTGAGGTAAAATACAGAGAAATATAAATTCTTTCCAGTTTAACTAAAAATCACTGATGCATAATTGCTGGTTTTCAGCAAGTTTTTGGCAGATGTACTACAAATGCAAATTTGGATGAAGGTATCTGTAATTCTTCATGTAAGATGTATACAACTTCAATGTCACTTCCAATCTCAGGAAAGAAAAGTAATGGAAAAGGACCACACAACAGAACTGCAGCACTAGGATAGAATAAATAACACACAATTTGATTTTGCCCCTGATGAAAAGTCCTATTAGCAAATGTTTAAACTTCTTTCAGCACTAAAACAATCCTGTAAATACACATAAAACAGTAATTGGTGGATTCTGGTGCTGAAGTTTAATACCTATAACAACATATGATAGCAAAACCTGGAATTTACCTTAGGATCATAATTAAACACACACACACACAGGATAGAATATACTTAGAACAGTCATGGCCTCTCATAAGATATTAGCCAAATCATCATCATGAATTCAAAGTAGATATGGACTGAACAAGTCACAAAATATAACAATGAAACAAATAACTTAACAGAATAAATATATGTGGAAGATAACAAGCAAAGGGAAAGGACAAAGACAAAGAAGAGAAATATCATTCTGATTTCTAGAATACATCAACTGAGAGAGAGCAAGAGGAGAGTGGAATGAAGAAAATGGGAGGGGGAGGGGGCTATCATGGAAAAATCTGGAACAAACAAAAAATTGTGCATCTCGACTAGTTTGGTAATTAGTTCACTAATTACCAAATGAAAGAGACTACATTGTAGTAAAAACTGAGTAGAATGCTACCATTCTACTCAGTTTTTACTACGATGTGACTGCATATAGCAGTCAAAGAAAGTCTCCCCCTTCAACAAACTCTTAAGTATGCCTAGCAACTTGTGAATACAAACATAAACATTTCCTCAGAGTAAAAATACCAAAATATCTGCATGCTAGCTGACGATCCAGAATACATCCCTAGTTATAGAGGTTAAGTTATTTTGAATTATTTGTATTATCTGCTAATGCATGTTCTTCTGGCTGGTTTGCCTGAAAAATCTCCATTTATGGGAAGAAACTATGCTACTGCCATATGAGACTAACTAACTTAAGTTAAGCTTAAAAGCCCTTATGAAAGTGCAATTCTAGATAGGATTCAAACTCAGATCTTTCCAACCCCCAAGGACACTGTCATTACCAACTGAGCTACAGAAGCTCTCCAGTTAGTAACTACCAGTCATATCCATTAGGGATCTGTTCACTAATTACCAAATGAAAGCAACTGCTTATTTCATGGCATTTCTTAGTATCACTACAAGCTGGCATGTAAGTTTACCCTGACTCCCCTACTGTATTTCCACATACATTACTTCCTAAGAAAAACTTCCAAATGCTTGACCAACAGTGATATTATTATTGTTATTATTCAGGCCTCCATGGAGTCAAAAGACCCATTGTGGGAGGTCCTTCCTAAGAACATAAAGTCTGTCAAGACTCATCGAGGGGAGGTCTCCCCCCTAAGAAACACAAAGTCTATCATTCCACTCTTTAAACTCATTGACCGTTCTCGCTCCCACCACTCCATCAGGCAATGCATTCCACGGTTCAACCACCCTCCACGCAAAGAAACCACTCCTTACCCTCTTGCTCACAGTTTCCTTTTGTAACTTCCAGGGATGGCCTCTTGTCATCACTCCTTCCTGCTGTTCAACCAAACGAAAGAACTCCCCAGTGTCAACCCTGTAACCACCTCTCAACAGTTTAAAAGTCTCAATCATATCACTTCTCCTTCTATCCACCAAACTCTGCAGTCCACATTCCCTCAGCCGATCCTCATAACTATCCTTGTACAGTCCTGAAACCATCTTTGTATCCTTTCCACAGTTAATTTATCCCCTTCAAATCCTGGGGACCAAATCTGAGAACAATAGTCCAAGTGTGGTCTGATCAGAGACTTATGCCAGCTGACGATCCAGAATACATCCCTAGTTGTAGACGTGAAGTTATTTTGAATTATAGCTGAAGCAACTAAGGCCAGTGTATTATCTGCTAATGCATGTTCTTCTGGCTGGTTTGCCTGAAAAATCTCCCTTTATGGGAAGAAACTATGCCACTGTGCATATGAACTATGAAACTATGCATATGAACAAAAAATTTACAACAGTCTGGTTCTCTCTCTCTCTCTCTGTTGTGCATAACAGAGTTAACACTTGGACATTGTAAAAGTTAAAATCAGAGACTTGATACTTTTGCTCAATTAGGGAGTAGCTTGGGAGTGAGATAGTTTAATTCAATAAATAAAATAATCAGAGAAGAAGTCAACCACCAAGAGGATAGAGGATTCACTATCTAGTAAAATAAATATCGTTTAATCAGGTTTCAGAATGCAGGACATTTGTTCAACTAGATTAAATGATCCCAAATGAGATGGACTGACAATACAGTGCCTCCATAGTGCAATTCGAAGAATGACTATGTTGCGCCTTTCAATTGGAAAAGGCCTAGGTTCAATTCTGGTCATGACGGGAGGAATCTTTATATGGATTTTTCCAGTTGCATGTGAGTTAGCCAATCTCATACAGAGGTAGCAAAATTTTCTCCGGGAAACTCAGGTTTTTCATCCCACATACAGACAAATTGGCCTTTAGGACATGCAATTTACAGACAAAAAACACTAGTGGTGTGGTGGTCAGTAGATGGCACTGATATAGATGGATGGTAGTAGAGGTTCGGTGTAGTGGTGGAGACGGAGCTATAGAGTAGGTGTCCTCCCTCGATGAGTCTTCGGACTCCTTGGAGGTGTCACAAAATAATAATAAATATCAGACAAGACCTTAACAAAAATGGCATACAGCAGCATGAAGCAAAACAGATGCTAAGAACAAACAACTGAAGCTGTGTGATCTGCTCATACCTCCATAACTATTGGTTGTCTGAGGAAGTTGTATGCAAGATTATATATGAATCATTTGTGTTTTTAAAGGTAATTTTTTGTTAATGTATAGGATCAACAGTGAAAATACCAGAATTGATAACTTTTATTTAAAAGTTTGAACTTAGCATATTGCAGCTGAATAGCCCATGTGTGCACAATCACCACTCTCAAATCAAACCTGAGACACTGCATCAAACTGTGAAACACAGACAAGAAAGAGACAGTTAATTATACTCAGTACACCAAACTGTGCAATGCAATTTTATTTTCACCAGCTTGGCTAGGTCAGAAGCTATCAACCTATTTCCCATTACTGGATCAAGGTTGGGGGGGTGGGGGGCTACTCAGGCCAATTTCTAGAAAGAATGCCGAGACCAAAGTCCTCGATATAGCTATACAAAACATCGGTCTAGATGCGTTATGTTCATGATATGTTTATTATTTGGTTCCATGGAACAAACACTAAATATGTTTCTAGCACATAAACAGCAACAATCCAAAAATACACTTCACTATAGACAGAGAATTAAAATAACTATCCTTTCAAGCCATCAAGATAACAAGTCTTAAAAGTTTCACCGCCATTTGTAACCTCAGTCCTCCTAAGCAGGACAATAGTCTCATGCACACCCATCTCAGAATGGGATTCAAAAACCCATAGCCTGGATAGCCACACTCCACTCAGAAACCAAAGACAGCAAACATGTGAACAGCATATTCAAGTTAAACACTACTGTTACTTCCACTGTTTAGTTTGCTTAAAATTTCACATCTCCCTTCCTTCAAACCAACAATATGTAATACCTGTCAGCAGCAGCTTCAGATTTTTTTTTGTCGTTGGCAAATTGATAGCTTTTTTTTTTTTTAAGTGTGAAAATTTTAATAGCTGCCAGTGGTGTAGCTTGAGGGGGGTCCTTCCCTGGGCGGCACTTTGAACCTTACCCTATACGTCATTTTGACTTTTTGTAGCAATTTTGGTGTGTATTAAGAGGGGCAGCAAAATCTCTGGCAACTCCACTGATAGCTGCTATAATATGGGGATGCCTATTATTGTTCAATTTGTATGTTAATGATATTGGGATGGGTTGAACTAATGATATGCAGCTATTTGCAGATGATGCAAAAAACTGGGGAGAGCAACACAGAGTCAAGCAGATGTTATGACCTTACAAGAGGACTTGAATAGATTGCATGAATGGGCACGTAAGTGGAACTGTCAATTCAATGCTGCAAAGTGTAAGGTTTTTCACATTTGGTAAGCAACGATGGGATGAGAGGTATACACTTGGTGGGGAAACTTTAAGAGGAGATGAGAGATCTAGGAGTGATGGTGGACAAGGACCTGAAATTCTGTTGGCACTTTGAACAAGTTGTAAAGACATCACATCGGATAATGGCAATGATGCGGAGGAACCTGACATGCAGAAATAGAGAGGTTAAGATGTCATTATTAAGGCCTTGATCAGGTCTCATATGGATTTCTGTGCACAGATTTAGCTGGTGGGTTTTCATAGTGATAAGGATATGTTGGAAAGGGTCCAGAGAAGATTCACAAAATTGGTCATTGGAATGTGGAGTATGAGGACAGATTGAGGGTAAGTTGCAAAGCCTCATGAATAGTAGGAAGAGGCATGGGTATGATTGAGAGATAAGCTAGTCAGGGGTTATCACGCTGACATGGAAGAAATATTTCACAGAATGGGAGAGGGAGGTAGAACAAGAGGCCATTGTTGGAAACTGTATACGTTGGATGTGAGCAAAGGAGTAAGGAACTGGTTCTTGGCATGGAGAGTGGAATGCACTGCCTGACTGTGTTGTGAACACATCGAATCTGTTTAAAGCATAGTTAGATGAGCATTGTGTGCAATAGTGTGTAGCTCCACAATTAGTCTCTGACTACATGGAGGTTAGATAATAATAATAAATGTGGATCTGTCATTGTGAAAAGTGTCTCAGGACTAGTAACTAAACATACTGTCCTTGCTCTTGTAAAGACATGAGTTTAATTTTAGTTCCCATATCAATGCAAGAACATCAACTGCTGCTAACACTTCTTTTTTTTTTTTTTTTTTTTAAGACAGAATCCTTTTCCACTTTTTCCTCCCCTGGGGAAAACAGCCTTAACTTCACTAAAGTCTCCACATTACATTAAACAGAACTGGTGTTACAAGAGGTGAGCCCCAGATGAAAGATATTTTATTTTACTATGGTATTCCGTCTACTGCTCAGTAATGCTTGCCAACTCAACTGCCGTCATTAACATTCTTTTCAACAGAAATTACAAGATGCTATCAAATTCTACATTCTATTGAACATTCTTTTCAACAGAAATTACAAGATGCTATCAAATTCTACATTCTATTGAACATTCTTTTCAACAGAAATTACAAGATGCTATCAAATTCTACATTCTATTGATCTAATGACAGCATAGTTGGCCAAGGGATTAGCATATCCACTCTCCCACCATGGGCACAAATGTTTATGACTGTCTTTAGGTGGGATATGAACTTTGTTGCCCAGTGTGAGACTACCGCTTCACTTATTGGATGTTTGAAGAAGGGTTGAAATATTTCTGTTTAGTGTTTCTGATTAAATAAAAATATAATATATCAGTGGCGTCGCATGCCCATTTCGGTTGGGTGTACTGTCGTAGCTTATGCAACCTGCCCTACAATATTCACATCAGTTTGACCATATGATTGCAGTTTTACTGATGCATGAAAGTTAATTGTGTATACCACATCATTGCTCATCTTAATTGGTCTAATGCAATTAATTGTAGGATAACTTTGAATACTTTAATTTAACAATTAATTGTAACCAAATCTGCCCAGAGTGGGAAACGTGTTCATCTTAATATATATATTAGAAAATTAGAAAACAATAATGAAGGAGAATGCTATATTTGATCAGTATATTCAAATTGCTCAAAGGTGTAAAATTTGAAAGAGGAAGATGAGGCTTACCTCCTACTACAGTACTGTTTCCCATGGTAAATATGGGCAAAAAAAAAGTTATAAATTTAACAAAAATTATATATTAAAAACTTGTCTACATTATATATAAAAACTATATTACACATAAAAACTTGCCTACCATGTCAGTTCACACTTCATGCACGCAAAACGGATGAAACTCAGAAAACAAAAAAGCAACTCATGACAAGCGATAACCTTCAACTGGGTTGGTTGACGCAATAACCAATCACAGCCTCTTGGTGCTATTGTCTCAGAGCTCACCCTACCTCACCTTCTGAGTGATTTAAAACTGCTAGAATGCTAAGAATTTGACAGTTGTGCCATCTGTACATCTTTTCAAAGGGCTCAAAGGTGTATGTATTTTGAATGCACACCCAAGCTATTAATGCAAATGTGATGTTTACGCATAGAAAACTGTTCTTTTCAATGAAGCATCAGCATATTATGTTTATGCTTAGGAATCACGCAAAGCCTGGAAACAATTAGGGGAGTCTTTAATGGGAATAAATGCAAAAATGTCATATTACTATTTGGTGGATGAGCACTGCACACCTAGCACATCCTGAATATTCGCCCCTGATATATAATTTTAAATTTTAACCTTAGTAGCCAATGGTTGTAGCCATTGGCTACTAAGGTTTTAAGAATATGGTTAAGTTAAGTAGTAATGGCATTGTTATCTTAAGTCTTCAGCCATATTTGTTTAGTGTTAGTGCCTGCGTGCACATATTATTTTTATGTTCCCTGAAGATTAATGTAACATTACTGAAATATAGGAAGTATTAAATTAAAGTTTTTTTAATTAATATTATAATATACATTGTCTTTCCCTAATAATCTGACAGTAACATATCACCAACGTACAAGTTTATCTACAAGAATTATTATTATTATTATTGACAATTTACTATATTTTGAGCATAGAAAATCCATCATTGAGAAATGAAACAAATCATTTTCAGTTGTATCTAAAGAGACAAGATAAAAGGAATGTTTGAGTAATGTATCAATATTTTCTCATTAGTATTAATACAGTTTTTTCCCTCACCATTCAAAATACATACCAATGATTTTTCAAGTTGCATCCTGTTCATCAACACATGGCATGTATCTGGTATTTACTTTATAGTTATTGTACTCTTGGCCCAAAGGCCCAAAAGCCCAAAATCAAATACAAGGAAATGTGTTCATTATTAACAATGTGCACATCATTTCTGAACTGTATTAATTTTTGCATTAAGTCCATTAGCTTAGCTCTTCCTGCCATGAAGCACTTCCACTATATTTAAGATCTGCTATGAAACATGCATCCCACTGCTTTGTTTTTAGGAACATTTTGCAATATGTTTAAGAGTTTAAAGTGCAAGAATGGCACCTGCTATTCCACACAGACATAGTTGAGGTATTCAAGTATATATAATTTTCATACATTGTGCTCCACTGAGACTCAACACAGGTTTGATTGAAACAAAAAACTGGAATTGTCAGACAAATCTATTTACAGATTTATTTATCTGTACAATATTTTACTAATTGATTACCAAGTATATTATACTTGAAAAGAAATTATATTCATATATTAATGTCTTACCCAATTGAATTTCATATTGAAGATAAATGTGTAAGAAAGTTTTAAATGGAATCCAAGATTGAGAAGCTTTCTGAGGTGAAATGTATACCAAAATATACAAACATTATTGAAAAAAAAATTGGAGTTTGAAAACAAGAACCAAACTTTGGAGATTCAGTGGCATGGCATATCCTGAAGAACATCAATTCAGTGAGAGAAAAGCATGTGATGAGGTTGTCTGCAAGAATAGAAAAATCAGAACTCATTGGTGGACTTAAGAGTTAAACAGGCAGTCACAGAAAAGAAGAAGTGTACTGAAAGTTTCTTGTAAATAAGTCAGCTTGGAAAAAAATGTAAGAAAGTGAAGCAGTGTGTACCACCTGAGTCATGTGAAGACTTTGGTAACAACATAGAAAATAAATATCAGGAAGGTGGCAGAAGAAAAATTATCAATAAATTTCTTCTTTCCCAATCCTCAATTGCAACATCACATACAATACAGATGTGCTATGGGTTCTTTTAACTCTTGTGTATGGATCAAAAAGAAAAGGGACTAGGTCTCTTCCCCAACACTGCAGGGTTTAATGACAAGGTGGTTGCATTACTGTCTTCAGAAAATAGCCCTTGTAAATTTTTCTTGCGTTGGATAGAGGCTTGGAAACCCAAGTCTTTTCAACTAATTGTACT
This sequence comes from Typopeltis vanoorti, assembly GCF_054136105.1. Taxonomy (NCBI): domain Eukaryota; kingdom Metazoa; phylum Arthropoda; class Arachnida; order Uropygi; family Thelyphonidae; genus Typopeltis; species Typopeltis vanoorti. The sequence continues at coordinate 24,971,118 of NC_143566.1, read as the reverse complement.
GTCATTCTTCCAACTGTACTAAAGAGGGACCTAAATGCAAATTACTAAAGAAATTACACTGATGAGACAAAACATTATGACAACCCAACCCATTTCCTGCTAACAGAGTTGACCAGAAACAGACTAGTGGTGGCAGTATCCTGGTATGGGGATTGTTCTCATGGACATCACTGGGCCTCTCATCACCAATGGGCACAACTAGCGGTGAGCTATGGAAATTTTAACAAAGGGCTCGCATCATTGAGCAAAAAAAAAAAAAAAAAAAAAAGACTTAACTTAGCCCTTCTAATACTTATATTGCGACTTTGTAGAGCTTCTGACAGATATTATAATTCCTGTAAGATATCAATCATTAATGCTAGATCTTTTAAAAATTCCAAATTGAGAAGTCTGTTTAAAAAGCCCTTATATTTATCGTTCGATGCAAAGCGCTTGCATAAAGCTGGGTAATTTCTCCACAAAGCAAGAGCCATTCGTAAACTGCCCATCATGGTCCAAACACACGGCCGATCTTTAAAATTTCGATACCAAGGTCTTTTGCAATTGTATTTAATTCTCATTGATTTTTTGGTGATTGATGATAAAAAGCATATATTTCAAAATGATTTATTTCTTTAATGTTTTTTTATCTAATTCTAATGCTAAGTGTAAACGATGAGCGCAATGCCAAATCACAACTTTAGAAAATTTTTTGTAGAAATTTGATTGCAACACTTGATTTATTTCCTAACATTACACTAGCTATATCAGAACAAAATGCAATGAAATGATTTTTTATATAGTTATCAGAAAATCCATATGAATTTAAAGTAGCAATTGTAGTAACATATATACATTACACAGTGGCATTTTCTAGTTCTACAAGATTATTAAACAAGATGAACAAGGGGATCACAAATTTGAGAAAAATTTAACAAAGGGCTGCGTGAGCCCCTTGTAGCTCACAACTGGGTACAACCATGATTGCTAATTCTTATCTGGGGATTGGTTTGGACTAGGTATTATCCTACATGGTGATGCAGCCTGATAGATCAGAACTCTTCCAGCAAGACAACCTGTGTAACAAAGAACCATGCCACCATATTGTGGCATGGTTCATAGAGCATATCCAAGCATTCCACGTGCTCCTAATTCTTTTGATTTGAATCCTAGTGAGTTATTTGTGGGGTCATGTGGAATAGAATATTTGCCAGTCGACACCCGCACCTTGCCAGGATACAAATAATCTTTATCAGGATATCTTTTCAGCTGAAGGTGAGTTAGTGGGTCTCATATGGTGGCAGCAAGATTTTTCTTCCCAGAAATTCAGGTTTTTCAACTCAAAGCAGACAAGCCAACACTGGACTCATGGCATGAGTTGCTTCGACCGTATATCTAAATAAACCAAACCTTGCTAGGTCACTGACTTCTGAGACATTCTGTCTAGAATACCTCAAGATTCACAGTTTAGTGGAGTCAATAGCAAGACCGTACAGGCAATTTTCTTGGCTTGCATCTCACTTTGAGAAGTTTGTGAAAGTCTTTAGGTAAAAAAACGATTTTAGTTACCCAATGTAAGATCATTATCTGAATTACTGAAGACTCAAAAGCTAATTGAAAATATGCCATGTTTGGTCCCTGGAGCAGAGAACCTTTATTTAACCCTCAGCCTACCCAGAGTACTAAATCTCTCTCTTGTTCACCTCCCTCCCTACCCCCTTCAATTACTTTTGCCTCCCTCCCTCTAGCTGATATTTCAATGTTTTAGAAGTCTTAAAGTAAAATTTCAATGAAAGGTTATTATATATTAGGCTATATCATATACTAGTATTACAAAAATGCGCTATATATTTGAAAATCCAGAAGGGAGCCCTACATTTCCAAACCAACTTAACACGAGATCATTATGTCAAGCTGATCTGTTAAGGAGGGATAGAAAGGTATTAGAGAACAGCACTGCAAAACTAAAAAATTTCTCTTTTTGATGTTCTTTTTTTTTTTTTGCTATTTCTGGGAAGGAGAAATAAGAAATACAGAATATGAAATTTATATATACATACTTTATTATATAAAGCCACACGAGAAGCAAGGAAATTGCTTTGTTCACCCTGTGGGTATAGTTTTAAAAGAAAATAGGAACAATTAAGAAATACGCTTTATCACTGTTTTCTACATCGTCGCCGTTTTCGTTGCAAGAATTGGCTTCAGGCTTCAAAATAAAGAAATACTTACTGGGGTTTCTTGGTAATAGTAACTGAACTACAAAAAAACACGGGTAACCTTACGAACCTTTTTTTTTTTTTTTTTTTTTTTTTTATAGCTCAGAAGGCTAATTTAAATGAAAATACTCAAAGTTCGATATGAATTTAAGGTTTCTTGTTCCTTTCTAAAACGAACACAAAAGATTATAGTAAATAACATAAAAAAAATTATGTCTTTAACCAGACTTAAAGTAACTAACACTGCTTAAACAGTATGACCGCTACGGCGATAAGCTGAGCAGGAACTGATAGTTTAGACCAGCACTTCCCAAACTGGGGGCCGTTAGTTTTGTAGCGATGAAATAAGGAAAACAAATTTAAAATGTTTTAAGACTAAGTAAATCACACATTGGTTCACAAATTTCGCTCCCTGCATATTTCGGCGCTTAATGAATATTAGTAAATATCTGCTTATTCATATAAGTTTCATTTCAAAGGTATTGAAAAGAAGCACAAAAAAGCTTGCAAACGCAAAATCTTGCGCTCATTTAAAACGGCCAAATCTTTCGCGCTTTAATGTTTCATTGCTAGTGTACACAGGTGCGGCGATGCGCGGAAATAAATACGCTTGGTGTGTATGTTTTGTATTGAATATAAATACAATAAATATTATAATAATATTTGTCTGTATTAGGAATTTTTTTCCGATGGGGGACCGTGAAATTTTAATTTTTCCAAAGGGGGCCTTGACATCCATAAGCTTGGGAAGCACTGGTTTAGACAAAAGCGAAATATTATGTAGCCCCCCACCTTAAAAATGCAATTTTACTCTCTCAAAAGAGAATTTTGTTTACAACGTACACAAAACTGCGTACAAGTGCTATCTGACTAGATTAGAAGCAACTTTCCTTTCTTTAATAGCTAAAGTCATGTAGAGGAGACTATTCTTCATTACGAAAAACAGGCAAACCGCCTAAAAGTGCACGCAATTTACAGACATAACACACTGGCTTTAGTTGTTAGGCAGCAATTCCAAACAACAGAGGCAAATTCATCAGTTCTATCATCAAATTTCTGGGAAAGTCTTCCTAGAACCTGAAGTCATTTCGGATAGCTACTACTTCTTCAGCTGCTCTGTTTATTCAATAGCTAACTTCATGTATTCCTCTTATTTCTTCTGTGTGTGTGTGTGTGTGTGTGTGTGTGTGTGTGTGTGCGCGCGCACACACACACACACATCGCTGTTACAAGACCGAAAGAAAATTTTGGAAGTCATTGATATGTTGTTAGACCCTGCACACGCGAAGATAAATCCGAATATTAATATGTCTTTAGGTTACCTAGCTATGGTCAATCAAATACGCAAATAAGAGCCAACAAATCATATACTCACTACTAATTTGAATTATAATCCAACGTAAAACCATATCTGCTAGTCACATGCTAATCTTGTACTGTTTGTAAGTTTTTTTATCTTTTGTTTCTTTCACATCTGAAGAAGTACCGTGCAATTCGGAGGAGAAACCAGTCGTTATTCCGGTTATTTAGTCTTATGAATAGTCCCATATATATAAGTTACAGCTGCCCTGTAACTTTAGTTCTTTGGTAACATGGATGACCGGCTGCTCTTAGGTTATACCAACGATTTAAAAATAAAAAATAAAGTACTTTAATTTGGAATAGGTCTGACTGATTCAAGTGAATGATTTTTCAAAAACACCACACCCAATTCAAAGAACACTTAAATTTCACAGCCATCACTTCGCCTTACAGGTTTCATTTCAATAGTTACTGAAAAAGTTTGAAATAAGCATAGTGTTCATATAGATTCCGATAAAGTGGATTGTGATCTGAAACTTCGTCAGTCCTTTCATTAATTCCTCACGGTAACCAACACACACTCGAGAATAATAGTGCAGCGCTGCTCAGAAAATGTTTTACTCTTAATGCCAACGACATGATATATAATCAAGTATATGAAACGGTGTGCAGAACAATTCAATATTGAAATGCTATAAAGAAAAGAAGTAACTCTGTAAGGGTCAAAATTGTCACTCTTTGCGTGCCAAGATGACTCACTCACTCTTTTTTCTGTGCGTATGTGCACGCGCGCCCGTGTGTCGTCTACCCAACGGTACATATAAAAAGCCGATGGTAATATGGGGGGGGGCGGTATTTTCGTGTCCAATGAAAATCAATACGCTTAGCATCCCTATCTAAAATGTACTTGAACAATTTTCCCAAGTACAAAATTTCTCTCAAATTACGAGCACAATAGGTTAGCTCACTATAACGAACAGTATTTTTTACCAAGGTACTCGCAAATATTCCAACATTAAACTTCAATGAATATAAAATTATCGGTACCTGAAGAAGCGTTGCTGCTAACCAGGCAGACGTTTTGATCATTGCTTCAGTGCTACCTAAAGAAAGCGAATTACGAAGTAATTTTAAAACGCCAGTGAGTTTACACTAGTAAGCTGAAAGAAACAAGGATGCGTTCGTGACATTTTAGTAGTTCACAAACAGTAAGACAGCCTACCTAGGATCTTCCAAGCACTTTTGATTGGCCACGATCCATCACATGGCGATCTTCCAGTCTATGCCAAAGTGGCGAATTTCCAACTATTAGTAAGGTGAAACGAACTATGATGAAAAGGCTTAATTGCTTGTAACCCTTCCATGTAGTCTGGAAGTTAAAAACAATTGATGCTAGCAATACTTTTTAAAGAGCGCTCCCGCTCTATTTGTCCCTCCGGCAAGGGACAAATGAGAACGGACCATTTCATTCAATTTAGAAGGCCATCAAATAAATTATTACTTATCAGATATTTATATTGACTATCGAAAAATACATTCAATTACTCAAATGCATATTTAACAATCAAAAGAGGCCTGATTATTAAGAGGAATTGATGTTCCTATGTATATAATATACTTTTCCCTTTTGTGACAAAAAGAAAAATTACGCATACCTTCCGTAAGATAAAAACTCATGATTTCGAGCAGGATATCTTTGAATATGAAGATTAATGTGTCAGATTTAATCAAATTTCACTTCAAGAGATGATTCGGATACTTTGGTATACGGCTTGATATATCAAACTTTTCAAGAAAGTTTTAAGTAAATATCATAAATTATAATTATCGCATTGTGTTATCAATAAGCATCCAAAAAATTGAACCAATATCTAATTAACTTAATAAAATTTCGTCGCCCATAATAAATGACCAATATTAAAATATCAAAAACCACGCAATTTTTAATGAAATCCCACTCATGAAAGGCTATGCCTAGTACCGTGTAGGGGCTGAGTCAAATAATCCAGAAACCCTGTTCTAGAGACCAAACATGGAACACTTTTTTCAGGGGCAATTCAGCCTCCACTAAGTGCAGCGACAGTCTCACCATGTGATGTAATGCATACAATCATGCCAAGATGAGATTCAAATCCTTAGCCTGTCTGGTTGGAGGGTGGATACGCTAACCACTCGACCAAACAAAGCGACAGGGGGAAAAAAAAATCATTTGCGTATGTCTAAAAGGTATATGCAAATCTAATAAAAAAAAGTTTTTTTTTAAAAAAAAATCGCAAAGCATGAAAGCTTATATTCATACATGGAATATATTATTCCATGTATGAATTCTGTGCTCCTTATTAATTCAGAGTTAGAATATGGATAATACACCTTTAAATGTGTTTAACAGCAATGTATTTGGATATTCGTTTTCAACTATAAAACGGTGGAAGAGATTATTATTTTTATTATTATTTATTATTATTATTTTTTAACTACAGTCCTTGCTTTTTGGTGGCAAGCTCCTTTGTCTTATGACCTTCGATCCAATTCTCTCCCTTTGGGCATTCACTTAGCACTAAGTCAAGAAGATAAAAAAACAGCATCTAACCTCAGATACGATTTACTCTCTCTGAATTTTATTTAACCTGACAACTACTATTAAGGTTTAAAAAAATAAACACATCCTCACTATGAAAGAATTATGCAGTCGATGTGATAAGAACCTGCCTAATTTATGGCGAATATAGGCAACTATCTTGGCTGCAACTTGCACTATGATTTCTCTGGTTTAGCGGAAACCACATGTAAAAGTTAATTCATAGTGGCGCTGTAGCTCTTGCAGAGAAAAGACAAAACATTCGAAGCTGATTAAGTCTCAAACCAGTGACCAAAAATCAATCAATAAAAGCATCTCTTCCGAAACACATTATATAAGCGAATTATCTCATAACCAATTCGTTATGAGATCATGCCAATTCTAATGATTTTGATTAAATAATTAAGCATAAATCAAATTACTTGTACTAGTCAGGTCAACCTAAGAAACTGCAGTACTAAAAGATGTCCTTCATATTATGCATAAAAAAAATAAATAATAATAAATAAATAAAAATAATAAAAAATTTACGTACGAAGAATACTAAAATTCAATAACGAAGGAGTGCAACAAGTGCTAAACTCGGTCAAAAATATCAAAGAAAAAAATTGCTTACTGAAGTGCAAAGATAATGGAGAATAACGATCTACACCGTATGAGATGAACTGCGCAAATAAAAGAAAGTTGAAAAACCACACAAGCAGCTTAGAACAAAACTTCTATAAATCGAAGGAATGCTAGAAGATAACGCAGAGAACTTAACCGTTGTAATTCAAAATTAGCGAAATATGTGAATACTGAAATTATCACTGAAGAAATAAAATCTAGTCAACAGATAAAAGATCACCCCGCACATATCGCAGTTCATCTCGCGCCAAATCAAGAATGATTAACCAAAGCAAAAACAAGTGGTTCTGGAAAGAAGGTCCAGTATAGGTGAACAATTACACGACCCCCCCCCCCATGACAAAAAGTATTATTATTACAGGCAACTCCAAGGAGTCCTTAGACTCATCGAGGGAGGCTCTAAACATCATATTAAGAACAACTATTCAGCATTCGCACAGTATCTATCATACTTTGTTTGAATTCATTTACAATCATGCCACCGACAACAAACTACTCTGGCAGCTTATTCCACTCATTCACCACTCTCCAAGTAAAAAACCTAGTTATAACATCTTTGCTAATTACACTCTTGCTCAGTTTCCATGGATGGCCCATAGTTCTCCCATCACCAGACCTGTTCTGAAAATTTTCCTCTGAATTAATCTAAAAACCCTTCAGTAATTTGAATGTCTCAATCATATCACCCCCTTTCCGCCTATCAACCAATTTCTGTAATCCCCAGATCTTCAACCTGTTCTCGTAAGGTTCATTCCATAGACCAGCTATCATCTTGGTCACTCTCTACCTCCTCCCCATCAAGAAGAAACCCAGGGCACAGTAATTAAGATGGAGTCTTATCAAGGCTCGATAAAGAGGAACAATAACTTGCTTATCTCTGCTCGTCAAAGTATTCTTCAGTAACCATGTGATCTGATGAGCTGATTTAGACACTTTTGCTATGTGGCCCCTAAACTTCAACTCCATATTCACCAACACACCCAAATCACTAGCTTCGTCAACCTCCTGGAGTACAGTTCCACCAATGTGATATAATGCTGCTAATTTTTTCACCCCAAAATGCATAATCTTATGCTTTGCTACATTAAACTGACATCCATTCTCATTAGCCCAGACTGCCAATCTATCGAAATCATCCTGAAAAATTTTGACATCATGTGCATTCACTATTGCTCTACCCAACTTTGCATCATCAGCAAATAAATTAAGAGTTCCTCTCAGATCCTTTCCTATATCATTAATGAACAAATTAAATAGCAGTGGTCCAAGAACCCTACTATTTAATTTCTTTTGGACTCCACTCCTGAATAAACTACTCTCTGATATCTCCATCAACCCTATATCCATCCCCATGTGCTGCAGCTTACTGATTAGAATTCCATGTGGTATCTGGTCAAAGGCCTTAGCAAATACCAGCAGTATCACTGAAAATCCATTACCCTTATCCAGTTCAACCGTCACTGTATTATAAAACGTGAGCAAGTTACTGAGGCATGATCTACCCTTCACAAAACCATGCTGTCCTCCATACAGTATCCCATTTTCATCTATCCATTCCTGTATTTTGCTCTTGACTAATATCTCCAAAAGCTTGACAACGATTCCTGATATGCTGATCGGTCGGTAATTTGCAACAGCAGTCTTGGAACCTCCTTTATGCAGTGGAACTATCTTCCCCCTCTTTCCACCCCCTCTGGACTAACCCAGAGCTGAAACTTAAATTAAACAATATGGTCAATATCTGGTACCTTTCCAGGAAAGAAAAACAGAACAATAAACCTTTGGTTCAAAAAATCAAAAATATTCATTAAGAAAACAGACATAACGTACAGTGTCAATTACCAGTGAAAGTGATCTGGAAATAATTATTTTCTTGCTTATTCGTTACAATAAAAGTTGAAATATCGTAGAAGGTCAAGTAAATCATACAATTGTATGTAATTCATCTGAATACTGAAAAAAGAAATTCAAGTATTTAAATTGATGCAATGTACTACATATTAATATTCGTAGTATAAAAAAAAAAAAAATACTGGCGATTACTTTCAGCATATTCTTAGTGAACATAATAGAATAAAAGAAAACGTGAAGGGGGGGGGAGATTCTTCTTTACATTAAACAAAAAATGCATAATTCTGACAGAATTATGCATTTTTCAGACAGCCAAAAAGATTTTCTCAAATATACAGATGGTTTAATACTGTACTCCATCAGATGATATCATCATCCTTTCAGGAAATTATGTCCAGTGGCCTGTTCCAGAACCATTCCATCTTTTCCTTGCTCCTAGTACTGTTCTTAGAGGAACTAGAAACTTATCTCATAAAAATAAACTAACTTATAATTTTGGATGAGACACTAATCTTAACATCAAAAGAATCAATCGTAATTACTACAGTTTTGACTAAATAGCAACCATTTTTTATCTTATATTAGAAAAGAAATGGTAAATGAAAGATTGTACAATTCTGTATAGACCCCCCCCCCATTAATGTGCGTGTCAAAGATAACAGATTTATATCAGCTGCTATTAAAGTAAAACTAGGAGTCTACTACTTCACATCATTATATACCTCAGCGCCGGAGAAACCAAGCTCTATTTCTATACCAAACCAATTCAATTAAAATAATAATAATAATAATAGATAACAGCATTACGGATGAAATAATTGGGAAAACCTCATGGCATCTTCTAACGCACTCCGAAAGAAATGTATGACTCTTCGTCATCGATGCGTTGTATATGCAAGAAGACTACTCGAAAAATGAAGAGACTACACTTCCTTATCAAAAATTAGAATAATCAAAATTAATGTGTTGTTGAACGATTTGTAATTCTCATTTATTGCATAGAAAATAACTTTTACCAAATATAAATTAGCATAATCTAAATTTACGTGTTTTGTAGTCGTAAACACATAAAAATGTAATAAGAAAACTTATTTGAAAACATTCACATTAAAATAATTTTTAACGAGGTTCAAAATATTAGAATAATGCGAAAATAAATGCTCAAAAATTAAAGTCAAAGGGAAACAACATAATTAATACTTTGTTGCATCCCCGTTAGCTTTTATGACTGTTTGTAAACAGTTGGGCATCTTATTACTAGCGGTTCAGTCTTTTTTTTTTTTTTTTTAATCAAAACATGCTCATATGGTCTGCAGACTAGAAACAAGTTCATTTTTGTCTCTTGGAACTACTTCTTTAAGACGTTTCTTCATAATTCTCAATGGGGTTTAAATCTGGTGAGCTTGCCTTTTTTTGAATCATCTAGTAGTGGTCTTGAAAGTGTGTGACGAGAAGCTGAATCTTGCTGAAAAAGGAAATCACTATAACATAAATCTTCCGATGGCAATAGCATACAGTGCTCGAGCATTTCTTGGTACACTTTGGAACTAACTCGTTCGTATACAATACACAGCTTACCTGGACCCTTTGTGGTCCTACAAGCCCATACCATGATAGATGTTGCAAATTTCACCGAACGTTTCATGCATTCTTTATTCAATGCTTCTTGCATAAGACGCCAAACATGTATCCCTTGATGACCATGAGACACACAGAACATACTTTTATTGCTAAAAAGTACCTTTTTCCAGTCCTCTTGACCCCACAAAAGTATTTGCTTACACCAACGCATTCTAGTTGCCTTTTGCTTGGAAGTCATAAGCGGTTTCGTCTTAGGTACACGTGATTTAAAATCGAATTTGTGAAGTCGTCTCAGCGTCGTACACATTTAGACACATTCACACCTACTTCTTCCCTCTCCTGTGAAAATACCTTACACTTTGGATGCGGCTTTTCTTCACGATATTCTTCAATCTCCTCTCATCTTTCGATGTAGTTATTAACCTTTCGACCGCTATTGAAACGATTATTTTGAAAACTCCGGTCATTAGAATTCTGTCTTAATACTCTACTCACACTTGCTTTTCAATTCCTTAGCTATAAACTGTTGAGTTTGGCCTTTGAATCATCGACCCATATTTAGCAAATGATTAACTGAAATCCACGCGCAAACGATTCCTCAACACACACGAGTCAGTCATGCAACTACTGAAATATATACTATTTCTATGCTCTCCTCAAAACCAATCGGAAAAATCTGGAATATTTTCCAATATTTAATATTTTGAACTACGTTAAAAATTATTTTAATTTTGTGAATGTTTCAAATAACAGTTTTTCTTATAATTTATATTACATTTTTATGTTTACATGGTTATAAAATGTACAAAGTATGTAGATTTAGATGTTAATTCATATTTGGGAATAATTATTTTCTATGCAATAAATTAAAATTGCAAAACATTCAAACACATATTCTTTCATTATTCTTTAATTCGGAGGTGTATAACATCTACAGTGTTTAGTATCATATAGGTACTGACAGAGAGACGATTCATCTTGTATACTGGCGACGTAAACTTATGGTATCAATAAATACAGTACAGTAAATCTATGTTCTCTTTTTTATGATTTTCTAGCTTACTTTATTATAAGAATACAATATACAATATATAATACATATAACATACAAAATATGTATTAATCGACTGTTTATGTTATCGGTAAGACTTCCGGTCAACAGTAGACTACTAGTTATACGAGGATTTCGACTGCGAGGGGGTAGGGTCGTCGCCCTTACACCCAGCGTTGTTCGGGGGTCAACTGTATTCGCATTCAAGACTAAATGGCGATATACCACTAAAAATATACATCAAAAATGCATCAGTTACAAAAATCATGCAATCAAAGCTTAAAAACGAATATACGGAATACACAAAGGAAAATTAAAAGTATGTGGACAATAATAAACGAAGTACTCAATAAAATATCACATTCACAAACTGTTATCCTGAATTTTACGAACACGATTTAAGCAACAGATAACTATCGGGCAAATTCAAACTTCATGGCTAAATTACGATATACTACTAAAATATGCACCAAAAAATGGCATCATTTACACAAAAAAAAAAAAAAAAGCTTTCGAAATGAATCTACAAATACATAAACAAGCGAAATCAGAAATACGCCTAAATATACGTAATTATTAATATAAAATAAAGTTAGATAAAAGCATATGAATAATAATAAACGAAGCAATCAATGAAACATCATATTCATCAATCCGGAACTGCTATTCATAACTCTGCCGAACACGATTTATCGGGCAACTTTAATAACACTTTCAAGGAAGAAATTATCAACTTTGCGAACTATACCCAGTCTCGGAAAGCCAAATACGAATATTATTCATGCATTAAACAAAGCTGTGGCTTAATTTAAGACCTTCCCTGGATTTGATCACATCCGACGAAGAGATGTCAAAATTGCTAAATTCAACTGCTAAACCTAATTATTTAGAAATGCAAAATACTACTAATCAGAAAAGTGTAGTAATAACTCCAATACATAAAAAAGGAAAACTTGATGAAATTCATAATTACATGCGCTGGGGATAATAGAAAAAATCATGGAAAGAATCGTCAATGGAAAAAAAAAAAATTACATATCTAGCGGAGGGCTGTAATATCCAACACGCAATAGAGATTTCCTAAAAAAATAAAGGAACCAGTATCTCATTGGATGATCTCTGTAACAATTAACTCGGCTCCGGATTAAAAATAAATAAATAAAATAGTGTTCGTTATAGTTCTTTACTTTTATAAGGCTTCTAACAACCAATAGAGCACACAACGCTTAAAAAAAAAAAAAAAAAATCGAAGCAGTTGTAGGAAAACACTACAACTTGTTCAAAGATTTACCGAAAAACAAACCCAGTTTTATATTAAAAAAATAAATCGCATTTGTAGCAAAACTCAGACTGATGGTGTCATTCCGCCAAGGACAACTCTATCGTCATGTCTATTCAACATTTTTGAAAACGATCTATCCAATCTACAGTTATACTATCACCTCTACCAGTACGCAGATTAAGAGGCGTAGCTTGGGTTGAGGTGGTGGTGGGGGGGGATGTCCTTCCCGGGTGACACTTCGAACCTTTTTGAACTTTTGCGGTTAATTCTAAAATACAGTCTCGAGAACTCAGTTCCAAATATTGTAATGCCATTGCGAATTTTCCTCACAATTGCTGTAAGTGTTACTAGCTGTGAGAAAATTTCTAAAAAAATGGATTAAAAATTACCTACATTACTATGAAATAGACTTCGCCAATGTCATCGACGATTTTGCTAACAGAAAAGCACGAAAAAGAAGATTTTAGAATGTTGAAATTAAAGTTTTACTTCGAAAATAAACATAGTGTTTTAATTTATTTCCCTAAACATCGTTTTGACTTTTTGTAATATTTTTTGGTGTGTATTGAGAGGGGCGGCAAAAGCTCTAGCTACACCACTGGGCAATTGACACTACTCATATCAAGACAAAACCCATAATAGTATTACAGCAATTACAGACTCACCATCACTACTTCCGGCTTCAAGAGCCGTTTCCCATTATTTCAAGCAAAAATTGCCAGTAATTTACAAGACTTGAGATACGTAATGAACAATCCTTCACAAATGACTAATGAGAAGTGAAAGCAGAACGCGAAACGGACAGCAATGGTAGGCCAGTAGGGATATAGCAACTATTAAGACGTGCATATGATTGGGGGGGGGGGGTATTAACAAAAGATCGCGCGATCCGAAGACAAAAGCAAGCCGACAATTGAGTTCGCTCTCATTTCAACAATTGAGGTTGAAATGCTAATTCACTTCAACCGAATTGCATAATATCTGAAACACATTATATATTTCTTAGTTTTAACACGTTCACGACGCGGAGTGGGTGTCAAACAAAACCATATGTTGCAATAGCAACATATGCTTTTGCTTGAGTCTATACAGCAGTTTCTGTGGGATGGGAGATGTGATTTATTAGTTAGCACCGTTTTCATCCCAGTTGTCTCTAATTGCACAATTTGTTGAGAAATATATTACACAGCCTGCAAGTGTCTCTGTACCTTATTCAGGGACATAATAAAACTAATTGTTTTTCGTGCATCTGCAGTATAGTAGCTGTTGCGGAGGGCGTGTTATTTACCGAAGGGAGCGAGTTATTATCGCCGTTAGTAGCTCGCAATTTGAGTAGAAGAATTCATACGTAATATAATTTAATATATATCCCCCCCGCACAATATATATAATTTATTAAGAAATATATACGTTTAAATTAATTCCTTTTGTTTTTTTTTAGTAATGATTCCATGCGTTAATGATGCATAGCCGAAAATGGCCACGTACCCCAGGGGGGGTACGCGTACCACACTTGGAGAAACACGGACCTAGGGCAAACAAAAACATCCAGCAAATCCAGAAAGTGTGGTACGCGTACTATATATAGTTTTCGCCTGTATGTGTTACACTATAATATAATGTAACACATGCAGGCGAAAACTATATATACAAAAAAAGCTACGCATAGTACTCTTTAAAATGTGCTATCTACGATAATACTTTTACGATTACCAGAAAGTACTAGGAAAATCATCCATACATTCCTGGAGGCAACAACAGCTCCGGAGGTTCCAAAACAGCACTCGTCTTTGTTCAATACATGACAGCGATCGAATTCTGACTAAGAAATCTTTGACACTATCATGAGAAATACGCTACTTTTCTAAAAAAGTAAAGAACACAAGAACTATCCCATATCAAATCAGACTTCAACATGCAGCACACAAGTAATTATAATAATGCATAAGGTTGGTCGATTGGTAGAGCCCGCCCCTGCTACTAATGGCTCACGCAAAAAGTTAAGCAAGTTTGTGCGCGGTTAGTAGTTGGACGGATATCAACCGTTCGATGCTGTTGGCACACTCTCCCTCGATGAGTCTTTTGGCCTCCCTGGAGGTGTCACATAATAATATGATAAAGCTATTCTCCCAGACCTATTAAACTTCCACAATAACATAAACACCCAAATTTTATATGCCAGCAAAATGTTCAAATAAATAAAATAAATTCTACTGGCAAAATTATCCACTATTACAAACACACACACCTTTTACAAAAAAAAAAAAAAAAGACATCAGTACTGCATCTAAGCTTCGTACGCCACAGACTGACTTCGAAAGATGTGGATAAAATAACTAATACAGATATAGTTATTAGTATTATCATCATTCATAAAATATATACTAAGCATTTCGTACTGATTCTCTGCAGTGAACAGAAATGAGTATCAACACTCTTCACGGACGATGATAATTTTATACATAATTATTATCTTCTATGCAATGTATATAATATTTAAAAAGTATGTATGAACAAATAATAAAACTTGATTGAAAAATTATTATTCCCGTTTAGTTTTAATATAGTAAACCATCCACGAAATTCACTACGAAAAAAGAAAAAAAAACTACTACTTTGAGTATTCGGAGTCAGGGAGTTCCAAGATGTTTTCGTGGATTATAAAAAGAGAAAGCTATTTACATTTTTAGCGTCCTCGTATTCAGTTTCTGTGAAATATTGATGGTAGAACTTGTTTCAAGGGGAAGAAACTTGGATAAATAACAGGGATAAATGAAGGATAATGAGTAACTAATAGGATGATTTCTAACATCGAAAACGGCTGACGCTAGAATTTTCACAGTTTTTGCGGAGAGCAATGGAATTACAGATGCATATATTTCTTGACTCCCAATCACGAAAGGATTGGGAACCTATTGTACATTAGTAGCGTGGGAGGGCTAAGGTTTTTATTATTATGATGTTTATTATTTTATATAAATCTAGAAAAAAGGTAACTTTTTTCAAGCCACTTCAGGTGGGCCAGTTCTCACACCATACGATTAAATTTATCTCCCACCAAAAGACATTCTCAACTATCCATGTTCACGGCGGGATTCGAATCAGTAGACCGTTGGTTGGGAAGGGTATGCGATTCACTGATCCAACCAAACTGGCAAGGAAATATCTATTTCTAAAAATGCAGTTAAAAATTATTTATTCGAAAAATCTCGGAAAATATTGGTATTAGTCACTTGATACTGCTAATTATAGGTCAATGTTTCCCCTCTCAAACCAAGACGGTTAAAATAATAATCACTGCGATAATCGTGCTCAAAACTTACTTCATTTCGCGTACGCGTGTTTTGTGTGTAAGCACGCGCCAGAGAAAGACCCAAAGAACTATAAGAAGAGCGGAAGAAGGTATATTTATAAACCTCAGATAACGGGGAAAAAGAAGGGGAGGAAAAGAAATGCTGAGGCGTAAAGTACTTAGAAACGGCGCGCGTGCTAGACGCATGGACGGCATGCGCTTTGCTCGTGCCTTCAAGGCTGAACAGTAAACTATATATATATATATATATATATATATATTAAAATAACGAAAATTTATCCCAAATTAGAGCAATAGTAGGGGTGAGGTTCTGCTAATAAATAGATAAAATTGTTTTTTATTTATGATTTTTAATATTCTGCAAATTTCTGTTATTTAGCAGACAGTTGCTCTGTACTCTGGGAAGCCGGTTACGCACAGTATGGACTAAAATGCTCTAAGTAAATACTGTAATTTGTATGATGAGAATACAGCACAAACCGAGTAAGTCATTTTTTCGTATGTGAACGGTCGAATGTGAAAGCTTTCACAATCGACCGTTTTATAAGTCAATCGGTTTTCTAAAAAGGTAAGATACAATTAGGAGTTTATAAAAATCAATCATATATATAAGGAAGAGGATGGATGTGATTTAAATATTTTTAGTTTGTTATATTGATCATTCACAAAAAGTGAATGAACTTGGTGAATTACTGTTCATCTATTAATATCGCCATTCTATATTTTATCTCTTCTTTAAAAAAAAACATTCATAGTTTATAAGAAATCTTATGTCACTTTTAAGTAGAACCTAAAGCTAAATTTCGGTGTTAGGTGCCAAAAAAGTATAGGATAGGTTAGTCTTCACTTTTTAGAAATCACTAGGCAGTCGGCCACTGTCTCTCACCATCGTCGAGGCTAACTTACCTTCACTAATTTGTGTCTCTAGAGCAGAGCTAATAGATTACTTAGTTCTCAGCCCACAATAATGTACAATACGTTGACAACCTTTTGTGTGGGATTCATGCTAAGAAAGACAGGAAGCCTCATTCTTAATCTAGTAACCCTCGTATGACGCGGTATTTATACAACGCGGTCTAAAATTGTAGTAACCCTTGTTAAACACGGTATATATAACGTGGTTTCGATATAACGCGGTCTACAAATTGTAGTAACCCTTTATCTTTTGATATGTTTTTCACCGCGCGATTTAAAAATCAAATTTTATCTTCGTTAAATTTGTGTCAGCCTGTATCCCGCATGTAATTATAAGTAGCGAATTTATATTAGGGGAAATACCCTTTAGCACGCAAGTACCTCAATTGTTTACCGTATAAAACGTTTATTGTTGAAAATTGTCCTCGTTTCTGCCAGGAAAGTGCATTAAAAATCATAAGTGTGTTCATCTCAAGCTGAGCACTTTATTTTCTGGTGAGTTACATACAATATGTAATGCTTGCTTTTTTGTGTAAAAAAATATTTTTATAGTAATGGCCACAAACTGCAACGAAAGGGAAAACCAACATTGAAAACAAAATTAATTTCTCTCGAAGAAAAATATTCAAAATCTTGAATCGGTTGAAAAATGGAGAAAAACCAGGAGTTTTTGCAGGGACTTTGAATTTAAATGAATCAACAATTCGAACAATCAAACAAAATGAACATAAAATTTGGGAAAGTGTTTATTGCTGGGTCAACGATAAGTGCAAAGCGCGTTGCTCGTGTACGCGATATTTTAATGGAAAAATGGAGAAATCTCTAATGATTTCGATAGAAAATTGCACCTCAAAAGAAAATTCCTATGGATGGAAATCTTCTTAAACAAAAAGCTCTCAAAGTTTATAAACATTTATAGTGCAGACCAGGTGTTCAATGCGGATGAATCCGGGTTATATTGGAAAAAAGTGCAAAAAACGCACCTATATTTCGAAAAATTAAAGATCAGCTCCTGGATTCAAAGTTTCCAAAGATAGAATTACTCTACTTTGGAATTACGAGGATTTGGGGATTTGTTAATAAACAAATCCTCGTATTATGAAAAATAAAATATGCACTATTTTATTTTTATTTTGCCTAAAACATTTATGCATTACGTGCAATGAAGCTTAATTACAATTTGTAATTTTTATACTATGTATTTGTTTCATAGTTTATGTTTTCTTAACTTACACGAATTACCTGATTTAAATAAAAAAAATATTTTTTGTTGGATATGTCATTGTTGTTTATATAATTAAAAAAAAAAAAAAAACGATTTCGGAACATTACGCTACTTTTAAACCAAACCTAGTTCAAAAACAAACCAGACTAAATGTATACAATACATTAACCTTATCAGTCTTAATGTATGGAAGCGAAATCTGGACAATAAAACAAAAAGACAAACAAAGATTAATAACAGCAGAAATGAAGTTTATGAGAAAAACTGCAGAGTATACTCTATTTGATCACAAAAGAAACGAAGAAATTATGAAAGAATGAAACCAAGAACCAGTAATAGAAAAAATTAAAAAATATAAACATAAATGGATGGAACACGTTCAAAGAATGAAAACAGAAAAATTACCAAAACAAGCCTTAAAGTACAAACCATTAAGGAAAAAGAAAACCAGGACGTCCTCTTAAAAGATTCAACGATGACTTCTAAGGCCGGAACAGGCCAAATCCTTGATACACATGATGATGACGCCCCTATTTTTTCTATGTGATCTGAAACTCGCATAACGCGATTTATATAACGCGGCATTTCTGCGGAACCTAACATCCGCGTTATACGAGGGTTACTTGTATATGCCTGTGCGATTCTGGTTATCTGTAATAGAAAGATTAAAAGAGATAACAAATGATAGAAGAGACAAGGGGAATATCTACGAGATATTTCTCAGGCATATATTTCAATGGGTAGAAAACGCCGTCAGAAAAAATTGTAATGTGGATCCAATAGATAATATCTGATCTCAAATGGCGATATAAAAGTTCTACAGTGGCAATACTGAGTAATTCAGTGGCCTGATCAGAGAGTCGAATCCCGAATAATTAGAAGAGGTACCAATTTATAAGAGAAGTGAAACAATGAAAATTATTATTCAGCATTTCCTTAAGAATATATGAGAAAAGACTAAAAATATTTGAAGAGGAAAAGTGATGAAGAAAGTGTCCAACAGGGGTTGACACAACCAGATTTTACATTACAACAAACAGTCCAGAAATGGACTGTTTGTTCATCTCATGAAATATAAAAGTTCCTTCTTTTTTATTCATCTTAAAAACCATATAGCGTCAAGAGAAAACCTGTTTAAAGCAGTAAATTCGTATAGTGTAAATGAAACTTTATAGGGAAATTTGATCTAACTAGTTTCAGCTGGTCTGAATTTGTCTTAAATAAAACAGCTGATTAAAGATTAGACTAACTGCAGTAGAGTAAAACAGAACTAATTTAAGATTATTTGGGTCACTTAAAAAGAATGGGAAAGGAAAAGTTGGGAAAACATGGGTTCGAAGCAAAAATGGTATGGGGAGGAGGCACTGAATAGGTTGGGGTCAGGAGTGTTTTAGAAAAAGGAAAAAGAAGAAAAAAAAAATCTTTTAGAGTGATTCAATTAGAGGCCTGACAAATAACAGACCAGTTTTCTCAAAAAAAAAGTTTTGGATAAGAAATTAGTCATTAACTATTGTTGGACCATCAAAATATCGGATCCAACCTTTCTGCATATACCAAAATTATGATGTGCTGAGTACACTCATTTAGAAGAAACTGGCTAAACAAGTCAACAAATTACATGTTAACATTTTACAAAAAGAAAGATTCACATAAGTGGCAATGTAATATCACTTCAAAGCTCCTGGAGTCTTATTTTCTCTTCGCAGCAAATTATTAACTAAATCACCTCCTCTTATACTAACATTGCATAGTACTTTCCATAATCTTTGGCCAAAAAAACATCGGAACACTCTTGATGGATGGGATACATCTCCCTGAGTAAAACAATCCCATGAATTCAAAAAACGAGCTACCATCAAACTATAGTATAATCAACTCAATTCATTCAAACTAACGGAACAATCAATGACTAAGTTCTCCACTAGGATGCATCCCAATGAATCATTCCACCACTTTACAGAGTCAACCACTTTAAATCCATAGAGTACTGCATAGCCAACATCACACATCTTTGGACACAAGGTATGGAATATTCTGAAGAAATTTATATATCCAGTACATCCAGTACAAATTACATGATAAACGTGCGACGACAATTATATGTCTCATCCTGGATAATTTTATCAGCCAAAATTAATGGGGGGGGGGTTTCTCCTGTCAGATTTCTTAACCAATATCCTCTTGCAGTTTTACTAATTCCATTCCTCCTCTTTCTAAGAGTGCAGTGATCAAGCACTCGAAACTCCGACAACTCCTTTTAAACACTGATCATCCTTTGACATTTTTCAGCGTGGCGAAGACAACTACAAATGTTAGTTAAAATTATCTTACTACCTTTCTAATAAATATCGCATTTCTTACCCGCTACCTTTAATAATACCCTGATCTCAAAAAAAAAAAAGGGAGATTTCTCTTCTGTAGCAGACATAATGACTAACTTTTCCTGACAACGTTGACATCTACTGTTCCAACTGCCTCCAGAAGATGTTGGATTCTTGAATATCCGCTTCCGGTCAAAACCTCGCCTGCAATACGAACTCACTCTGCGCAAATCTGTCCAAACTTAGAATAAACATTATTATCAAAAATCATCCCAAAAATTCTTGATGCTACCAGAATTGTACAATATGGTTCATTATTATTTCTCACATATGCTGTTTCTGCAATGGAAACATTGCAGAAACATCCCCGCAGTAGCTTCGATTGTTCTAGTGAACTGGAAAACTAGGCTGCTCTTGTTCGATATCCATTCGCAGTCTAATTCACACTAATCGAATAACTTTTCATTCCATCTACATTTGTTCTTGAACCGATTTCCTATGGTTTCTAAGGGATTATGCACCGCTTGATGAAAAACCAAGTTTCTTATACTGAAAAAGAGAGCCAAAAAGATTCACTTCGGCAATGCAAAATTATTCAAATTAAGTGGACATTGAATCCAACATTATTTCATAGGGGAAGGTCACTACCCAGACCGGTTTCGACCTTTTTTGTGGCTATGAAATGTTGGATTCAATATCCACTTAATTTTGTATTGCCGAAGTGAAGCCTTTTGGCTCTCTTTTTCAGTAATTTTTGGTGCCTTTTGTAATGTGATACCTTTTTTTTTTAGCAAATTGTATCGTAAAGTACAAGTTTTGTATCACTTCATCCTGAGTATTCTTGGTCTAACTCCCACTGACGAGACCTCAAAAAAGGTCGTAACTGGTCTGGGTAGTGACCTCCCCCCATAATGTATAACATCATACATCTCCTAGGAGATGTTTTACAAAATACAAAGGACTGTGATCGGAGCTTGCCCCACCTTTATTACGAGTTGCCCTTCATGAAAGATTGGCGTACGCTTGTATCCGCCGAAACTTTTATAGTCTCTATATTCGACTATGAAATAATGTTGGATTCAATATTCACTTAACTTGAACAAGTTTCTTATATCTTTAAGGTCTTACTCACATATGGCGCTAATGAGCTATAGATTTAGCAACCTTTGAAAAGTAGGATTAATATATCACTTGTTACAGAACATCCAAGCTCAGTGATTACCCTTTTTGCCCTTTTCCACATCTTTGGCATAGGTTCCGAAACATTTGTTAGCTGTCTGCCACGGGGAGAGGGGAGGAAAAAATCCATGGATCCTAAAACTTGCGCAAGCCATTGTACAGTGCATACTCACTACCGATGCAATTTTATTGATCTGCAGTTAGTAGAAATTTCCGGAAACGTAATTCAGAAAATTTTCACCATCCTATTGGCATGACTACCCCGATTTCAAAATCATTATTTTAAACAGTGATAATGCTGAAGAACTTCACAAGCCTGGTTCTGCAAGTGGTTAACATACCCGTTCTACAACTAACAGGCTGAAGTTTCGAATCCCGCTGTGGGCAGAGATGTTTATGTATGTCCTTAGGTGGAACACGAATTTTACCGCCGGGTATGAGACCACACTTCTGCTTATTGGTGGCCTGAAAAAAAAAAGTTCCTCATAAAAAAATTAATGAAAAAAAAAATCCTTATATCGCAGACAGTACACAACCATTAGAGGGCGAAAGTCGCAACATACATACTGCTTGGAAAGAAGTCAATGGACACTTCCATGAGCAGGATGCATCGTGCCAAGTAACGAGTCACGTGTTTGTAGCCAGTATAAATTCGAGTAATACGATACTCAAGTTAGTACAACTGTATCCGGGCGAAATGGCTGCGAGGCGTTGTGATAGGCTTGCAATGGCATCCTATCTGTTCGCAAATTGCTGACAAATTGGACCATCTCAGGTCAACAGTTAGTGATACCATACCGAGATGAGAACACAAGGAGTCAACTGCAAGTGCTACCCGCAGTGGATCATCTACCACTCTCCGAACGTGACCGTAGGATGGTACAAAGGATAATACATACAAAGGATTAAAAACCGCCATTCGTCGGCCGACAATTTGAATGCGTCAACTTGAACATGAATCTGAACAATCTGAGCCAAGGCTCGACAACATAGATTTCCGACCACAATATGCAAGTCCCACATTACCCGCACCAACATGCAGCGTCATCTTCAATGGTGCAAAGAGCGTGTACAGTAGGATGTGTTAGCTTGGAAAATTGTGGTATGGAGACGACGAATCTTTCCAAGCAGTGCACATATACATAAAATAAAAATAGTCGATTCCGGTTAATCAGAGCAGCGGTTTATTACTCCGTGACCCTTCAAGGAGTCCAAGGACTAATTGCAGAAGGAGGTACAAACAATGAGGTATCTACACTACTTGATTCTCTTACGACCATTATAGCACTTTTTTTAATATGTAAATTGCATGTTCTCTTGCCGATTGGCCTGTTTATTTGGAGCAAACCTTGAAAATCAAAAACTAATAGTGAAAATATAACCAAAGTGTGATTCACATATTTGGTACACCATGCCGTTTTATCGGGACAGTGAAAGCTAGACTGCGCGCTTGTCTGTAGTATGGTGGCCGTATTACTGAGACAGTCTTTGGGGAGGTTCACTCAATGGCGTACAACTGAGTATTAAGACAGTATAATGAAACTGCTCACAGTGAATGCTAGATTGCAAACGTCATAAAATATGTAGCATGTGGACCGACTTACTCAGTGATGTATTCAAAATATTAATTTTTGTTTTATTGTATTTTGCAAAATTTCAGACCCCTGCTAAGACACTTGACATCGTCTCTTGGTATAGATTATTGGAGCAACGAAAACTACAGTTGTACGTGTGATACAGCAGTAATATAAGCTGAGGGACGAATGGATATTGCGTGAATATATTGTAAGAGATGTTCGCGTAAATTCCACTGTGACAACACAAGAAATATCCCTTAAGCCTGCGGAGGTCGCGGATGATCTGACAGATACAAACAAATCGTTTAATATAAATATTCTTACACATATCCAGTGTATAGCTTGGAGATCATGAATAGCTGCGCATGTATATATTACGAGTGATATTCCAAACTGTTTATGCGGTCAGTTTTGGTTTAACACGTGTTATGTAAAGGTGTGTGATATTTCATAAATTGTATCCGAGAGATACCGCGACCTCCAATGTCAGTATAGTATTGGTTTAGGTTTTTTTCTATTTATTGTTGAAAATGGCTGGGAAAATATATCGATTGGATAATCCATCATATGTTGAAGAGATTCAACGATTTTGTTACTCGAGTCCGATGATGAGAATGATAGTCGACTGCGAAAGTGATTTGATAGTAAATTGTATCTGACAGATACCGCGAACTCCGATGCCAGTATAGTATTGGTTTAATTGTTTTTTTTTCTTTGTTCAATCATTTCTAGATTAACTGAAAATAAATAAACCATCATGCATTATAATTGCAGGTTTTTTTTTTATCGCATTTTAGCACATACCAGTAATGAATGTATCTCTAAGATACACGCAACCTCGCTGCAATTTTTTCGACCACGACCTCGCAGGATTAAACAGAAACGTGAATGCGATGATCCAGACGTTGACAAGGCTCTCAATGAATGGTTCTCTATTGTAAGCGGACAATATGTCATGTGGTCCAATGCTGTGAAATGTCTGAGAATTTAGCCGAAAACGAAGCCTGCAAGGGCACAGTTGTTGATGAGGTTGATACACCTGAGCGTAAGCGAGTGACTCACCAGGCCATAAGGATCCATTTTAAGGAAACAGGTGGATGGTTGCCTTGATGGAAATCTAAGCGTGAGATGAAAGCCCGCGGCGAGAAAGACAGTGCTGTTGTTTTTTTTAAGTGTTGAACAACAGGAATCCACAAAACTGCCCAACTTTGTTTCCTAAATTCTGCGCAGATGATACTACAATGTCGATTAAGTAGGATGTTTTATCGTTCTACACCGGACAGTTCCCTGACCTACAAACACGAAATACTATTTACCGTAATTTGTCGGGTTCAAAGAAAGCAATAGATAGCGTAACTGCATTTATGCTGTTCAAACATGTCAGGAACGAATAAAAGGACGCTGTTAGGTATTGGGAAAACGGCTCGGCCGAGATGCTTTAAGGCAGATGCGTAGAATGCACACAGGCAAATTGCCAAGGGATATTTTACTAATTATTGAAACTGTTATGCAATAAAAGGCGCATGGGTACGAATTTACCAAGGGCGATGAAAACCAAGTTAAGATTTTGCTTTAAGGGGCTTAGAAATTCACTTACTAGTTCTGTACGGTGTTTACAAGAATGCATGAGGGACGTGAAAATTTTACTAAATGAGTACTGAGTTGGAAAGTTCCACTTTCCAACTCAGTAAGTCAAGATATATTAAATGATTATTGAATTGGGACGTGGAACTGCAATGAAAGTTGTCAAGCAGCAGAGCTTTCTACTGAATCTTGACAACTATGTGGCACATCCTAATTTAGACGTTTGAAAAACATCTGGAATTCTCATTTCCCAACGCCACATCCACAGGGCAGCTTCACATTTTAAAAAAATGTGAAGACGTATTGCGGAAAGTTGGTAACCTGTAGCAACTGAAGAAAATCTGCTGGCATCATCTTCAACAATCAAAGAGCTCAGTGCAACTAGGTAACCTTTAACAAGGAGTACAGTTTGTTGCCGACAGTTGGAGAGAAATAAGCTGTAACTCTTCATTATGTCAAGCATTCAGCTTTGAAAATAAATACGATTAACAACGAAATTCCAACTGTTTTAAATGGCAACTAATCAGATATGGAGAGTTTGTATGCAATGACAAAAACATTCAATGTTAAAATGAAGCCTGCAAGGGCACAGTTGTTGACAATGAGGTTGATACACCTGAGCGTAAGTGAGTGACTGACCAGGATGTCAGGAAGGTAATGAAAGCAGTCTACGTGCACTAGATGTTTGCGTTAAGTTAGGGAGAGCAGTAAATTGGAATTGTTTTTAGCATAATTTTTCTTTGATCTGTACCATTTGTTTCAGAATTCATTTATTAGTCCGGTAAACAGTGGTCTGTCTTCTGTTTTACACTAAGTCTGGTCTTAGCGCATCCTAACTAAGTAGAATAAACTGTATTTACATTTGGAAAGTAAGGGTAATCGACGTGAGTGGATCAAAAAGTTAAAACATGTACCATTTAGTACAACCAAAGAAACAATTTTACATTAAATCAGCAATTTACATGTCATTTAAGACCAGTGAAAGTATTATGATATAATTAAATAGCCCAGACTAAATATATAGGCATTTTAGCATGTAGATAAACCACGAATGTTCTTCAACCAAGTATATCCATTCGTGCTGATCATTTAAACTGCATGTGTGGACCTTTTCAATACAACTCACTATGTCACAAGGCAGGTGTCGTCCAGGAACGGTTACATGAATATGATAGCGACTTCAATGTACTACTCCGTTCAGTCATTGGATGTCAACCGTAAGATAGCTAGCATCTGAATTCAGGTGATAAATGTTTTGAGAACTAGTGCCAATAAGTTCGATGGAACAGAAAAATTTCATGCCCTGCGTGATACTTGGGGATTCGATACCCTATCGAATCAAGGTCAAGGCTGAAGATTATTTGGTAGAATATCTGTAATAAACTGATCATTCCTTCAATGTACATACTGATATGCTATATAACGGATGGCGGCCTTTTTGCATACTCGTCTAATGATAACACCAACTAGGATAACTTCAGTAAATTACATTTCATGTTTTATTTTTTTGTTTTATTTTATTTTTTTAAAAATTAATCTTTAAAGGAGAAATAATAAAATAACTTATGGCACCAAACCTCTAAAATGTTCGCATATACAACCGGTGCGTGGTGCATGTGTGTGACTGTTGTTTACTTAATGAATTCGTAAGTCCGCGCCTACGGCTGTGTCGACCCTTAAGGGTCAACGTATAAAACAACGCTCTTAATATTGCCATTAATTACTCAAAATTTTAAATATTACAGTCTAAGTTAATATATTTGCAACAGGATAGTCAAAGACCTGCTACAATAACTTCGCTTGAAGTCACTGCCAGACAACTGCTTCGCAATGGGTCATTGTTACTGTTATAAGGGATTACGGAGGGGGTGAGGCTATGCGGCCAACATGTCTATTCATTCTTCGGGCATATTTGCTTGTTGTGCAAGATGAAAAACCCATCACTTCTGTATGAGACTGGCTTACCTTCAGCAATACCCTTTATAAAAGTTCTTTGAGTTCTAAAGGGAAAATTTGGAATCCTCCAACCAAAAAAAAAAAGGAATCGTCGACACCGACTGAGCTATAGAGGTACTACAATAGGTAATATTAGAATTGATTAAAGCTGTTAGGGGAGCATGTTATGTTCACTGATCGGGTTTTGTTTTTTTTCCCGAAGAAAACCTTGCCACTTACCGGACTCGACTGCAATTAATGTGGAATCTTAGACTGGATTCGAATTCAAGTGCCTCCAGCCGAAGGGCAAATATTGCTCGAAAGGAAAACATACCATGGTGGATGCCTCCTTAACAGCGAGAGATACATACAAGATGTTTACAAGCTCCGCAATGGCTAGTGCAGAATCCTCTTTAGGTTGCTTTATTTATTAATATTACTTGGTTTCTGCTATATCAGATAACGTACTAAGGGAATTTGATTCTTTTAACAAAATCAGACTGAATTTAATTGTTGAAGATACGGAAATGAGCCAATGAATTTTAAATCCAAGGTCTGCTCAAACACACATTGACATACCTGGTTTACCATGAATAGTTACAATTGTTTAACCATATCCTTAATAGCTTCTTTCAAATGGCGGACTTGATTAAAACTTTTCTGAACGATTATTCATTACCTATTAGATATTTAGTATATCTAATGTTTTCCATGGCTGATTCTCATCCACACGCTTATTTCGATACCATTCGAAAGGCATGCTAATTAAGGAGGATCGGCTTTAGAAACTAAGTAAATATTTTAATCACTGATCAAAGTAGGTATCATAAGATAAAAGAATGCTATTAAATATATTTGGACATTGTCAATGTGAATAAATTAAAATGTGTATTCTGAAGTAATCTTTGGTCTTCTTCTTGCTAACACCTAAGCAGCATATAATCGATTTTCTCAACGACTTATGCAAATTTAGGAGAATATTAAATCTAAGAATCTCGAATACAAAATAACAAGTTATGTCAATGCAAATATAGTGAACAACGTCAACAAGAGTCAAGTATTTTTAAAAAAAAGTAATGAACTAGGCAAAAAGTTTTAATACTTAAAATATACGCAAGCAAAAATGTGGAATTCATAAGGTTAGGAGAGGCGTATAAAGCGAAGAAAAATGAGGCTCCCCACCCTGAGCCTTCAATTAGATATTAGTGAGAATCGTAATACAAAAAGTGCTGCATCAGCACAATTCTTACTCTTCATTCTATTCAGCTGAGTATTTTTAGTAAATGTTTAAGTTTAACAAGCCTTTGGTTTCAATTATTTATAAAAGTGAATGCTTATAATTATGTACCAATTTATTTCTGCGTCCGATCGCATTTTTGTATCAAGTTCGTGTTCACAGGCTTGACACAAGATCAGCGACTATTTTTAAAAATCTATTATAAATAAAACAAACCTCAAAAAATCGCCATTTTTTTTAATAGAATCAGTGAGCCAAATTAGAGGCTTACCTGAGTTCAAGCCATGTCTAGAATGTGAACAACACTTAACTTTTATCATTATTTCCTCCCCAATAGAAGGGAATTCAATCAGTATTAGTGCCAAAGTTCGCGTTCCTGAAACTTTCGTCAGTCTCTGTCTCTCTCTTTTCAAATTTGTAAAACCGAAGCCATTGAAAATAAATACACAATTAACAAACAAAATACTCTCGAATCATGAGTCACTTCACTGACCGTTATTTTGAATAAATACTATAAAAAATATTAGGAAATTACACAAGATAAAAATTAAATAAAAGATAAAGCCCAGTAACAAACTATGTAAAACATTGCCTTCATTCAACTTTTTAGATTTCTCTCTCACGCTCAGTACGTTTCCAAGTTTCCTGACCTCTCCAAAGGAGTGAGTAGGGAGAAATATTTTGCTTCCTCAGAAAGCACTAGTAGTTAACTTGGTGATCCATAATTAAGAGAGAAACCAAAATCGTCTTCCTTTTAGGATGACGGCCAACTATCACTCTTTCCCTTCCACACACACATCACATCTGAAGATTTGTTGTCAGAAACCAATGTCACTGACTATAAACCACACATTACAGTTTTTATAGGAAATACCAATGCGGAGGGGTGGGGTAGGAATTATTCCGTACTATGAGTTTGAAATTCCTGGATGAATGGTGATTTGAGTTTTGCTTCAATTTTAACATGTCTTGAGAAGAATGGATTTGAGTTAGTAGTGAAGGGAATCGGAACATCACCCGAGAGATCTCATTAAATAGGTACAGAAGGCTTAAAAATTGTGATGCAACCTCTGAGGATACCACCAGTGGAATACTCCATTAATTAAAGCAAGCGATCGAATAATACTCTGTTGGAAAGATTATAGGATTTCTAAGGTTTTGGAGCACTTTCCCCATGAGTAACAACAACAGTATTCCAAAGGTGAGGCAATCTGAAATTTGTAAACAATAACTGGAAAGAAATTCAAAACTGTTCTTTGTCTTTAATCCAAAGTCACTTAGAAGATACAAAACAAAGGGCAATTCTTTGCCTAACGAAGAATGGCATAAAAATCAACCTTTAAAAAGAGTGGGTGATAAAAAGTATTTTCACCAAAGAGTCAGGTAATTTAAATGCAAACTTTTGAGGCTAATTGATAATAATTACCACCTCCAAGAACGTTTACTTAATATCTGTTAACTAGAGGGAAAACTTCAGTATTTCACTGTACATTAAATCTGAATCAGTAATTCGTACGATGAGAATTCAAGCGAAATTATTAAGGATAATGCACTTCATGATAAAACCGTAAGTGTTCAGTATTACACTGAACTGGTTCAGTGTAATGCTAGACTACGCACATATCTTATGACTCATCCTGTATAAACTGTACAGCACTGTAATAATTTACCCCCCCCCACACACACACACCATGACAATCTTCTCACTTTATTAATAGTTTGAATAATGTAGTAGTCTAAATAGCATTATTCGACACTCGATCACAAGATTTGACCACACTGCGCGCCATTTCTGGCTCCTTCGATTCTGAGGCTATTATTCTATAGTTTCAAAATGATAAGGTACAATGAGTATTACACTGGCGTTCCTAAATGATATAGGGGGGGGGGGGGAGAAAAGGTCAAGCCAATCACTTTGCCAAGCATTTCTAGAGCCTCAAATAGCAGATCGCGGTGAGGGGAATGTGCTCCAGTGCCAATGCTGAAGACATCAGCATTGTTCTGTTCCATGAAGAAGGAACAAAACTAAATTTCATTTACTTGTTATCGCCATACATTGTGATAATAGGCGTTCCAATGCCTACTTAAGTGGATAATTATTTGTCTACTTCGTGAGCTTCTGAATTTGAACGTCGGTTACATATTGACCTGCAACCAAGTCAATCAATATGTATTATTCCATAATGTATTACGAAATAAAGCTTGAAAAATAACAAAACAGAACAGATATACATTATGTATTATTATTAACAAGAATACATGAATGCATGGCAGCTTTCCCACTCCTTTGTGCTTAAGTGTACGTGTGACAAGAATATATCAATGAATTTTATATAGTATTAATTATAACTGTTCAGAGCGACAAATTCTTGACATGTTGACTCAAGCACATATATATTAACGAATTATTAATATAAAGTATTGCTGCTCTTTTGCATAATATCTGAAACAACTTAACAGAGCACTGTTTCCAGTACATAACTATTGGCAAAACTGTGATATGAACGATGTAAACCATCTCGTATGTAAAAAGCTTGTATCAAGAACTGAAAGGCACAGCAGTTGACCAATTGTGATTTAGAAGCGGGTACTACTGGCGATTTTTTTTAAATTAGTGGTACAGGCTGTGGCGCACTCGGGGTTTACATTTTTTTTTTTGGTGGGGGGGGGGGGGGGGCAGACAATTTGAGAATACACATTACGCATTGCATACGACCTATGACTAAGCATCAGCAATGATCGCTAATTCATGAGTAGTATAGAAATAGAAGACCAGA
Source organism: Typopeltis vanoorti (assembly GCF_054136105.1). NCBI lineage: Eukaryota > Metazoa > Arthropoda > Arachnida > Uropygi > Thelyphonidae > Typopeltis > Typopeltis vanoorti. The sequence goes on along the minus strand of NC_143566.1, from coordinate 24,940,585 downwards.
CACAACATAAATAAAAAAATAATAAAAATTTTATTAATTAGGAAAAGATTTTTGGAAAATTTTCTAGTGCTTTTTCCCTTTTCTCTGGGGGGCAAATCCCCTTGCCCACCCCCTATGGGTGCCCCACTAAGTACAGTTGATAGTTGTATGGCATCGCTAAAATTTCACAATGCAATTTATAGTCTCAAACTTATATTTATGTTAGCAAATTAGCTTTTCTAAATCACAGATAATCTTCTGCTTTCTCGTTGTTAGGATAATTTTTTAAAGTGAGAATGTTTTTTGATGAAATCACTTTTTAAGATAAAACAGGTAATTTTTTATCTTAAAAAATTAACTATTTAGTCGAAATCGGTTGAACGATGAGATCTGGACTTGTGTACATCATTTTCGTTTCTCTATATCTCTCTCGCTTCCTCACAATCTAGCAATCAATTTTGGTCCGGCTTTAATCCAAAATTTTTCGACAACAGCTTAAAGATGGAACCTACAAAATGGAGACAAGAATCTTCCCCCTCCCCTTCTTCCGAAAATTCTGGTTTTTCATAAAGCAAGGCACACAAAACCACTCAAGAGAATACACGCAACTGACAGGCTATATAGACAGAATTACCAGAATTATGTCAGTCAACAACAATCATTAAGTTTGTATGAAGCCAAGTGACTCTTGTGTACTTCTGCATGTTAGCTAAAGAATTACCTTAATTTAGCCAACATGCAGGGATACGATACGATAAACTATCGTAAAACACTTTAAATATTACAATTGTTAGAAATGGTAAGAATACCGCTACTGGAATGTATGCGCGCGAACGAAATAGAACTATGATAAGTACCATTATAAGTTTTTATCATTTTAAAACAATACACAATCAAGCGGAATAAGGGGGTTTAATAAATTTCCGCCATACAAATAACTGTAAAATCAAAATGTCGTAAATAACCGTAATGCAAGTAAGCAGCAAGGCCAACGAGACGCAGAAAATATAGAATTGGGTGTCCTTCAAGTTTAGAAGGACGGTAAATACCTTTCTTTAGCCAACATGCAGGAATACGATACGTAAAACCGTGGTAGTTGATTTAACCAGCAATTCAACTGGTAACCAACCAATGCTAAATAAGCATCGAAATCCTTTGGAAATACTGCTCACGAGAATACATGCAGGCGTCATCTAATTGCTGATAGCATAAGGAATGTTTAAGCAAATCGCAAAGTAAACTCAAATATTTTTTTATTGATTTTTTTTTAAATTTTTTGAAAAGGAGAATGATTATTTCTTTTTTGTAAATCCAAATAGGAATGGTGTAATAGGATTCATAGTACTCAGAGAATGAAGTTAGGCAATCTTGACAATGAAGCACATCGTAACATACAACATTAAACATATATGTGTGTAAAATACTAATCGGTATTTCTTCGCAATTGAATGCCTCCATAAATGAATTGTGACACCGTAATTCAAAGATAAAAGTTTTATTTCATGCGTTAGGGTATTTCAAAATGCTGCAGGGTGTCCAATAAAATCAACTACCACGTGTCTGCCAACTTCCCCTTCTTTGCCAACAGATGGTTAGGGAAAAAATAAATTTAAAAAAATTAAAAAAAAAAAAAAAAGAAAAAAAAAAGTGACCTTGAATCAAGTGGGGTACCTCTGGGGAAAAGACGGGGGGGGGAATGACAGATGTTACTGTGTCATCTGCAGACAGTGTGTGGGTAGTCACAACGAACTGCCGTTGACTCGTGAGGGAGAAAGTAAAGCATACAAAAAAGTAATAATAAAATAAATAAAAGACGGGGGGAAAAAAGAAGCACGTGTGGTGACTCATTACCGGCTGTCTCACACACGCAGACGAGCTCATTTTGAAGGGAGTCACTCAGTCTAGTGGTGGGGGGATTTAAAACAGCAGAAAATGAATCGGTGTGTGCGCATTTGTTAGAATTTTCTCAATATGAACTAATAACTTCGTAAATAACATTCTGTGGTACAGATGAATTGCATTCTTTCATAGGATGAGAGGAAAAAATAATCCGCATACGAATAAAATAACCAAGATCGCATAAATAGCCATCGTATAGTCGGCAGATGACTTTGAAATTACAAGCCCGAAGTGGCTACTATGGGTACGAGGCCAGTGGATTAATCTGTATATTCTTCTGAATGAAACATTAAACCTCCGTATGAGACGGGGTATTCGAGGTCAGTTGGAAAACCTCATTAAGGTTCTTCGCGCACACAACAGAATTCGAACCTAGTTCCTTCCAATCAAAGGGCTTCATCGATATCCAATGAGCTATGGAGTCGCAAGCAGTTCGGCAGCAAACATCCTCTTTCGGTGAAAAAAACCTCAGTTCGAGTTCCATCTTGAGCACAACACATGTAAATAAAACTTTCTGGAGAAAGTGAGTTAGCAGGTTAAATAAGGATGGCAATGTGTTAACCCAGAGTACAGGGAGTCAATCCAGACAGAGAACATACACATTAACAATAAGCAGCAGACTAGACTTGGATTTATAAAAATAATAATAAATAAATTCATTCATAACAGGCCACCTGTCCTAATATGTAAAAAAAGTAGGATTAGGAGGGGGGGTATGAAGTACTGAAAATAATAATTATTTAGTGAGCATTTCTCATAAAAGATAAGCCTTTTGAAAGTTCACACATATGACAGGAGGATTAGCTAACAATAAGTTTATATATATAATAATAATAATAAATTTTTTAACTTGGGGATATTGCATATTAGGATAACGAAGTTATTTTATAAACTTGGTTATTTTAACTCCTAATCCTAAGTATGCAAACAATTAAGTTTGCGCCTGAAACAAAGTTCAAGTCTAAAGATGGTGCAACACCAGGGCAACTCATTGTGAAGGTGGGTAAAGCTCTGATCACTATTCTTAGTATTTTTCCATAATGTAAAGCGCATCTCACTAGAAGATGTATACTGCAGTGCATTATGGGTGGGGTCACTACCCAGACCAGTTTCAACCTTTTTTGAGGTCTCCTCAGTGAGTAGCTAGATCCTAAATACTCAATGCATTGCACTGTATATCTTCTAGTGAGATGTGCTTTACATTATGGGAAAATACTAAGAATAGTGATCAGAACTTTATCCACCTTTACAATGAGTTGCCCTGGTGTTGCACCATCTTTAGACTTGAACTTTGTTTCAGGTACAAACTTAATTGTTTGCATACTTGTTTAAAATAACCAAGGATTAGGAGTTAAAATAACCAAGTTTATAAAATAACTTGGTTATCCTAATATACAATATCCCCAAGTTAAAAAATTTATTACATCTATATCTCCTCAAGAGATTTTTATTCAAAATAAAAACACCTTGTTGCAACTTGTATAGGTAAAGTTGATAAGGCTCCGTATTACTATAACCTTGGTATTTAGGGTCTAGCTACTCACTGAGGAGACCTCAAAAAAAGGTTGAAACCGGTCTGGGTAGTGACCCCACCCATAATGCATTGCAGTATACATCTTCTAGTGAGATGTGCTTTACATTATGGGAAAATACTAAGAATAGTGATCAGAGCTTTACCCACCTTTACAATGAGTTGCCCTGGTGTTGCACCATCTTGTTGTTTCAGGTGCAAACTTAATTGTTTGCATGTTTGCATACTTGGGATTAGGAGTTAAAATAACCAAGTTTATAAAATAACTTGGTTATATATATATATATAAACTGATTTACTTGGCTGAGACATTTTTTTTTAAAAAGATTAAATGACAAAGCCCAGAGATCAAAGTAAAAATACTATTTTAATTAAGTAGATTGCCCGACTAGTTTCGTCTTCATATTAGACTCCTTCGGATGCATAACAAGAGGGAGCAACCAACAAAAATTGCGAAAAATAAAAAACTATACATTAAAGCGTTAGCGTATTAATATGTTGATTAACATCAACATAATCTGCATTAATATACAGCATTTTAACATGTTAATACGCTAACACTTTAATGTATTTTTTTTGATCTTTCGCAATTTTTGTTGGTGGTTCCTTGTTGTTATGCACCCGAAGAAGTCTTCTATGAAGACGAAACTAGTCGTGCAATCTACTTAGTTAAAATAGTATTTTTACTTTTATCTCTGGGTTTTCAGTCATATAATCATTTTAATATAAATATGAATTCCACAATGAAAAGTTGTAAACATTGCTTATTTTTAATATCATGAATGGAAATGGATAAGATAAGCATGCAGCAGAGATATGGAAACCATCACTTCCAGCCTCTAAAAAGGCAGGGTGGTGGATGGACTTGAGCCAGTTTGGTTGGAGAATGGAAACTAAATTCAATCAAGGCCAGTTTGATATTAATGAAATGACGCTAATTATAGCAGCCTAATAAAATCATTCACTTCAGACATTTAGTTTGTGTAAAAAACATCCTCTTTCCCCTGCATCCATACCTCATAGGGTTTTTGCAGTGAAGTCTTTGAGAAATGGTGGCATTGCAGATGCCCTATCCACAGAATTAATAAGACAATCACAAACAATGTGGAATTCCAACCCACAGCCCACTGGCAGGAAAGCAGCATGCTATCACTCAGTCAACCAGGTAGGCTGGCTGTTATCTGTTCCCGATGGATTTTTCAAATAAAACTTTTTTTGCGACTCCAACCCACAAAGGTTTGTGTATCCTTAGCTTGCACACAGTTGTGTGTGCAAGCTAAGGATTTTTTTCTGTTTTTATTCATTGTATATACACTTTTGTTTTTACATAGTCCAGAAACCCCTACTCTAGGGACCAAAAAATTGAACCTTTTCAAGCCATTTCAGACATCCGATAAGCAGGGCTGATCTCAGAGTCGCCGAAATAGATCTCCTGCCTGAAGACAAATACAAATATCTATGCCCGTGCAGGATTCAAACCCAAAGCATACTAGCTGGACATTAACCACTTGGTCAACCCAGCCAACTTTAAAGGTATTTTGTTGTCAAAGTCCAACCATTTAACTCTTACTTTTATCTTTCAAGTTTTTTTTTTTTTTTTTTTTTTTTTTTTTTTTTTTTTTTTACAGTGATGCTTCTACTTATTTGGATTTTGTTCTTATAATTCAGGGAAAACATCAATCACTTCTCCTACTGAAGGGGATTTGTGCAATGGGTTAAATTTAGCTTTCTTTCAATTCACTCAGAGCTTCAGTTTGGGGGGGGGGGGGGGGGGGGGAGCCACACTGCAATTTTACAACATGGTATGGTAAGAAATTAATCCAGTCATAAACATATCAAGGTGCTTTGTATCAGAATAAAATTAATGACTAGCATGTATACTGCTATGCATTATAGGAATATGTCAAAACCAATCACAATATATAAAGTATCATATCAGTGGGATCTATAGCCAGGAAGATATTGAGGTTAAATAAATGAAGAAGTCAGTTTCCATATACAAGTAGTAAAAATGTTGTATCACCATATTATTCTAATTGAATTTATCATGTTGAGGAGACCTCAGATAAAGGTCTAGGGTAGTAACCCTTTCCATACTGCTGAGCCATATACAAATCCAGAAAGTAGTGTACTGTACATTATGGGATGCTAAGACAAATGATGTGAAGTCAACAGCCTAGTCATCAAGATACTTCAAGTGCAAACTTTGTTTACATATGGGTAAACAATGAAAACAAGGATATAATTTCTAGTCTATCATGATTTACTTGATAACCAAGTACAAGTTTAAAGAAATTCTATAAATACATGACACCAACATGCTATATATTTTGCAATGCAAGTTATATATATATATATATTTTTTTTTTTGAGGGGAGGGGGGGGTTGTGGGACTGTTAGAAGTTTTATAAAATCCCAGTAAGCTAAGCAATAAGTTCTTCCAAAAGAGGAGCAATTGTATTCACCAAAATTTCGATTTATTAATGATTCCTTTAAAAAAAACGGGATAAAAATTTAATATTTACGCATATCAAATTCCTGATATGTACCCTCAGAGAATGCATAGAATAATTATGATAGTAATGGTGTAACCTTTCATGTAGTACTAATTTTGGATCAACAATTTTCCTCCAAATTAATCTGTTATATGTCAAGATTCCAATATCATCAGATCGTATATTTCTGTCTTAAGGCACTTTTTACTATACCAATCAATCTACAACTTGGTTTTCCTCTGAGTCTTTTTCCTGCCAACATGGCAAAGAACGCTTATTTTGCTCATCTTTCCTCTCCCATTCTGTTTAAGTGACCATACCACCTGAGATTAGCTCTACTAACACATTCATAAATGCTAACAATGGCAAGTTCTTTCCTAATATTATTATTATTATACACCTCCAGGGAGTCCAAAGACTCATCAAGGGAGGGCACCTACTCTACAACTCCGTCTGCACTACACAATCCACCAACTGACTGCACTACAGCAACACCATCTACTGCCGACCACCACCAGTATTTCCACAAACATCCATGCCCACGGCAGGACTCGAACCAACCCGCAGCCTCGTGGCCGGAGAGCCGATACGCTAACCACTCAGCCAGCCAGGCTATGTCTCAATTGCTTATAACAAGAAATGCATATCCTCATTTTTAATGTGATACATTGATGTCATGTGTTCATTCCACTAAATCTTTCTCAGAACTCTCATATCAGAAGTCTCTGGTCTTTGATCGAGTGTTTTATTTCTAACCCAGAGCTCAGTCAGATCCATAAGTTAAAATTGGTTTGAACAATGTCTTGTACACAGCTAATTTAGTATTTTGACTAATTTCTTTTTGTATTCCATATAAATTTATCCATTTTATTGTCAGTTTGCCATCATCACTAAAAATTGTGCCTAAACAGCCAAAATATTTTACTTGTTCTATAGGTTCATCATTCAGAATACAGTTGATGTTTTCAATGTTTTTGCCTATTTTCACTATTTGTATTGCTGATTTTCATACCAAATCAGAAGTAAAACATTTGCATAAATGTAAAGAGCTAAGATCATCAATTTTGATATCAGATTTAATATCACTTTCCATCATAATATGATCCATATAGATAATGACAGTGGAGATAATGTGCATGCTTGTGGCACGCCTGCTTTTTACCTCAAACTATCTTCCTGTACTTCCTACTCTAACTGCTGACTTACAGTTTAAATAGAAACTATGTGTTGCTTGATATATTGTCCCATTTACATCATATAACTATAGTGTTTTGAGGAGCTTTCCTTTTTGGTACCTTGTCATGTGCCTTTTCCAGATCAACAAAACTTAAATACAAATCCTTGTTATATTCCCAGGATTTCTCAATAGTCTGTCTTAAAGTAAAAATCTGATCCAGATAACCTTATATGGCCTGAATCCAGCTTGTTCTTCATCAAGCTTCCCTTCCACAATTTTTCTTACCTGTTTCTCAAATATGCTTGCATAAATCTTACCAGGAATACTCAGTAGGGAAATACCTCTAATTCTTGCATTCAGCTTTATTTCCCTTTTTATAGATGGGTATACTATGAGAGCTCTGTTCCAATCATCTGGAATTTGTCCTTCTGAATTATGCAATGTGTCTGCTGTAAAACTTTTATACTTCCATATTTCAGCATTTATGGTCAAATTTCATCTACTCCATCTGCCTTTCTACATTTCAGGTTTTTGATGACTTTTTCTATTTCAGGTATGTATTCCTGACTGCATTCCTGTTGCATGTTTTCTACCACCATGCTCTCTGTTTCATTTAGCCGTCTTTCAAAATAATTACTCCAGACATCTAAAATATCTTTAGCTTTAGTTTTCAAGTCACCTTTATCATTTCTAATTCCTTTTACAGTATTCTTTCCTCTATTTCTGAGCTTTTTTTCAATATCCTCCAGAATATGTTGCCACCTTCCTGATACTTATTTTCTATGCTCTTACCAAAGTTTTCCCATAACTTTTGTTTAGCTAATTTTACACACTGCTTCACTTTCTTATATTTTTTTCTGTATTCTCAGAGCACAATCTGACTTACTTGCCAAGAACTTCTTGTGTGCTTTCTTCTTTTCCTTCACTGCTTCTTTAACTTCCTGAGTTCACAAATGGAGTTCTGATTTCCCTTTCCTTATAGACAACCTCACCACATGCTTCTCTGGCTGAATCAATCAACAGAATTTATTAATTATGTTGTCTATTTCCAAATTTAATTTCCCATCTTCACTAAAAAGTGTGTGAAAATAGCTGAAATGTTTTACTTGTTCTATAGGTTCTTTTTACACATATACTGATCTATTTCTCAGGTCTCATGAATCACTTCCAATTTTCTAACATGCTTTTACATATCATGTAAAATTCAAATTAACAGAACAGTAACAACTGCTAAAAGTTTCAGATTTGCAAATGACAGGGAACCACTCCAAAGCTGAAGCTGAGCAACACTTATCTAGTATACCTCCAGTACTAAATAAGCTAAAATACTTCGGTAAAATTCTGATAACATGCATTCAATGAAAATTTTTTGTAAATGCTTAGACCTGATTATAAACTGTATGCATTTTATAATCAGGTCTAAGCAAAGTTTAAAATTCACCAATGCACAATATAGGAATTACTACTGGATCTTGCTGTATGCTTGTGGAATTATAATTCTGATATTTTCTCAGAACATAACAGTTCACTAATAGCTGATAAGAGGACATGTATTGACTTCTATAAATTAAACCAACTAGTATCTAATTCTTTAGCTATATAACTAAATGAGTTTACAAATGTGAGGCAAAGTAAACAAACAAATTTCCATATGTGGAGTTAGCCAGAAGTAACCCTCTTTGTTCATAATAAGCAACCATAGGAATGGTTTGTTTAGACATGCTGCGACATTTTTTTTTTTTTTTTTTTTAAGTCTAAGCTGTTCAAATCAAGATGTTTGTGTGTTCAGTGTAAGTTTCATCTAGCTCTCTATAATCAGCAATTATAGAGTTTCACTACTGTAAACCTCTCCTACCATAAACCCTGAAGCAACTTTGAGCATTAAAGTATCATAGATGTCACCACCAACTGAAAAATTGTCCAAATTTGGACCTTATTCTGTGACAATTCATAAACTGTATTTAATTATCAAGAATGAGATATCAAAATAATGAAACCCAAAGGCTCTAAGAACAATAATATGAGTATGGTAGAAGATACCAAAAATGAAACAAAGCCACTTTTAAGGGCACATGAGAGAGAGAGAGAGAGATGAAAATGACACCATATTTGTATTATTATGTGGTTGTGATCCATGTGAATGTATTGAGGAGTGAGACACCTATAATATGTATAAATAATAATCATCTGTAGTACTCAGAGGTCCTGAAGGTCCATGATCAGTTTTTATAACCAAAATTTCAAGATAAGGTGTTTGTTTAAGTCAGGGGTCGCCAAAGTCATTTGCCTGTCGACCCCTTCAAGCGTTTCTTGACTTTTTATCGACCCCCTGTATTTTACTATTACATAATTATAATAGGATAAGCAAAAAAGAGATGCTTATGTGAGTTTTTAGATTGTTTATTTTATAGTTACAGTGTTTATTGTATGTATAATATAGTATATATTATTATATTACTATCACTAGTAATATCACTTATTACTAGTGATATTAATATCACTGGTATTACTACCAGCGCTGCTCAACTCTTCAACATAGAGAAGTTTAGTTCATGAATGAATAACGATTGAATTATATGTATGTTGATGAATTTTAGAACATTAACGCTCGCTTGTATGTCGATGTGCAAAAATGGGACTGGGATTGAATACTTGTAAGTATCAGTAAATAAGAACCACACACACACGTGTTGCAATCTCGCTCCCACTGCGCCGGCCGGCAGGAACCACCAACATCCGTTTATTGGTAAATACGTCATTTTGGCCTACTTGATTGGCCTCAGTAACTATTTTCATGACCTTACTCCATCTTACAGGTCCATGAATAGGACCTGTAAGATAGAGGTACTGATCCCACGATTCATTCTTAATTGCGTTGTCATTACCTCCATGTCTTTTGTCATGGAGGTAATCCAAGTTAACCGAATTAAATATTACCCATACAATGATGTCTTATATTTTTCTGTCGACCACCAATTGACCCCTAACAATGTCATATCGACCCCTTTGGCGACCACTGGTTTAAGTCTTATACCAAATATATATATATGTATAAATAAATTATATGTGTCCTCTTGGCCAGGTTGCAAGATCAAATACTGGGAGGAAAATTACCTGCTACCTCCATATGAGACCAGTTAACTCAACTTCATATGAAAAGCTCGGATAAAGGTTTTCCACACTGCGGTTTTGTCTAACCTTCAACCAAATGAGCTATGGAGGCTCATTCTATAGTATACTGTCAATAAATAATGTTATATAAAGAGATATTTCAAGATTTTGAAATACAATTAATTTCTACATAAACAACCATTAATATCAACTTTCCATATAACATTCATATCTGTTGAAGGCAGACAGACTAGGACAACAGAATCTGTATTTACGAGGGCTGTTCAATAAGTAATAAGACTAATTTTACTGTTGCAAAACCACTCATCAAAATATTAATTTCTGTGGAATAAAGAAATGTTGCTGTCTGTATTAACAAAAGAAGTTGATAGATGGCGTATACGGGCTGATGTGCCAGAGTGTCACGTGACTAAACGCAAGCTTGTTTCGGTGCACCTAAAGCTGAGACCAGTCATCGAAATGGAAGCGTCCTTGGAACAGTGTTATGCGATTAAATTTTGTGTGCGTTTGCAAAAATCTGCATCTGACACTTTTAACATGATACACTAAGCTTTCCACGATAAAGCAATGTCGAGGGCAAGTGTTTTTCGCTGGCATAAAACTTTTAAGGAAGGAAGGCAAAATGTGGAAGATCATGAACGTGAGGGAAGACCTTCAATGTCCATCACAGAGACAATGATCAACACAGCAGTGATTATCATCAAGGAGGATTGCAGAATTACAGTATGCCAGCTGCATGTTGTCCTGAATATTTCTGTGGGAAGTGTTCACTCAATCATGGTTGAATATTTGGGACTGAAACGTGTTTGTGCCCGATGGATTCCCAAACTCTTAACACCGGAGCAAATGCAGCATCGAGTGGATGTGTGCACAGAATGGAAAGAAAGACTGGAACAAGAAGGCGACAACTTCTTAAAATGCATCATTACAGCATATGAAGCGTGGTTGTATTACTATGACCCTACAATGAAACAACAAAGCAGTGAATGGAAGCATCCGTCTTCGCCTACCCCCCCCCCCCCAAGAAAGCAAAAACTGTAAAATCGGCTGGTAAAATTATGACCATAATGTTTTTTTTTTTTTGACTGCGAAGGCATTGTTTACCAACACTCTGTAGAACCCAGAAATACTGTAAAAGGCTTGTATTATACAGATGTTTTATGGACAATGGTACAGCACATCAAAAGGAAGCGTCCATTGCTGAAGAATGGCTTCTAATTGCACCACATTAATGCAAGGACACATATTGCTGGTGATGTAGTGGACGTTTTGCAGAACAACAACATAGATATCCTACCACACCCTCCATGCAGTCCTGATCTCACACCGTGCGATTTCTGACTGTTTCCTCAGCTCAAGAAACCATTAAGAGGCCGCCATTTCGAAACAACAAAGCATGTGTAAGAGCTGCGGAGGCAGTTTCGAAAGAACTCTCAAAAACGGACTTTCACATGTGTTTAAGATGTGAACGCAACATTGGGACAAATGCATCGCGTCTCACAGTAGTTACTTCTAAAAAGACCATGTAAATGATGATGATTAAAGGTATCTGTTTTCTGTATAAATATAGTCTTATAACTTATTGAACAGCCTCTGTATAATCATAACAGTAAGACACTAGCAATTGGAAACAGCCTCCTATCTAGATATTTAATTTGCAAGACTGGTTTTGCTGAGTAGTTAGCATCTCTCTGCCTCAACCAATAGATCACGAATTCAAAGACCATGACTATATCCTGTTTACTGGCAAGCCTAAATAAAGTGGATTGAAAAAACCCAAACCCATGTTTGGTCTCTCAGGCTTTCTAGATTATCTAACCTTAGCCACATATAGTAATAAAAGTGCTAAAGTTTATAACTTTTCTTAAGTGAGACTGATACTGAAAAGCGGAATAAGTTTTTTTTTTAATATCTTATTTCTGGAACCAACTATTTTTCATACCAATAAGTTTTCAAGCATAAAAAACTTATATCTTCACATGCAATTTTTTTTTTTTGGGAGAGTTTGTGAAATTAGGAATATATTCCAGAAAACCAATGCATCTCAATATCTTAATCTAGTACTCCTAGTTATGTGGAAGAAGGGAGAGGAGAAAGAAAACAGAATAGTCACATAATTGCTAATCACAATGGTAGCCTGAGAAAAATGTGTTCTTCACAGCCACAGCTTAATTTATCTTTCTGCTCGTTTTCTTATACATTAACTTTTGTATAGTATTTTCTTGAGAGCATTATTTAGTGTTGTTAGGCCATAGCACTGTATGCTATACAACAGTGGTGTCCAACCTTTTTTACTACGCGAGCTACTTTTCTATAAAAAGTTATTCGGCAATCTACTCTCTTATAAGTTATTTGGCGATCTACTCTCTTATATAGATCATGTTCCCCCAACCTGATATCTGATTACGCACAAATAAACAACTTAAAAAAAAATACACAACTAAAAACTTTATTTGTGTATTTAAAAATTTATTTATCACTTATAATTATTTTAATATAACAAAAAAAAATAAAATATATTGGAATAAAATATTTATTTCTCTATTTTGGAAAACCAAAGTCCAAAGTTAGAAAAAACAACAGATTGATTACAAACTCACAAGTTACAGGAAATGCTGGTTGATTAAAAAAAAAAAAAAAAAGTTAATGTGAAATTTGGCATTGTTTGGACCTCGCAATATTTTCATAGTCAAGTTGATATGAAGAAGTGGTCATATCAACTTGACTATGAAAATCATTTGGATGATTGTCAATCACAGACAATCATCCAAATGATCATTTGTAATTTGGTTTCTTAATTGATTTTTTATGATGGTCATATTTGAAAAAGCGGATTCTGACAAGTATGTTGATCCGAAACACGACAGAATTTTTCGCGCAATATCAGTTAATATTGGGAATTTTTCATGTGCATACATACTTCCAAATGACTTCATTGTTTATTGATTTTAAATGTAAACTATTCTGAATGTTTATTATCTCAAGTTCTACTTCAGCTTGGTTTATATCAAACAGCCCACTAATTTTATTTGAAATTTCTGTGATGTTCAAGTTTTTATGAAATGGATTATTGATAAAAGATACAATCATTTCAGTTTTATTAAAATCTTGAAATCTTGAATTTATTTCATCCTCAACTAATTCTATTTCACGAATAAAATCTTTTAAATCATAGCGAAGCATTTCTTGATTTTGTTCAAAAAATTTTAATGGATAAGGTAGATGTCTAAATTAGCGGTCATTTATATTTTTCTTTAATAAAAGTAAGTATTGTTGGAAAGTTTATTGAACTTAACATGTCAATTAAATTTTTATCTCTACCTTGTAACTATAAATTTAAATTGTTTAATTTTGTACAGAAATCTACTAAAAATGGTAAGTGTAACAACCATCTTTTATCACTCAATTGTGGATAAAGATCTCCTTTTTCATCAAGAATTTTTTATATCGTTAATTAATACAAGAAATCTTTCTAAAAATTGACTTCTGAGCCAGCGAACATTATTGTACAACAGAAGTTCCCTATCATCATTTGCCTGTAATTTAAATAACCACCATTGCAAGGCTTTTCCTCGAACAGAATTTATAATTTAAAATGTAATATCCAAAACATCTTTTGTGTTTAATCTTTTACTACACAGTACTTGTTGGTGAATAATACAGTGGTACGTTAAAAAATCTGGATATTTGTCATGGTTTTTACATAATGAAATGAAGCCTGATTTATTACCTATCATTGCAGGAGCACCATCAGTAGTAATAGACACAAGTTTAAAAAGCGGAAATTTGTGTTGTTTCACAAATTCATCAAATGCCGAAAAAATGTCTTCTCCCCTAGTCCTTCCCAATAATGGTATGATTTTCAAAAGTTCTTCTTTACTTGAATAATCTTGAAATGCCATTAACTGAGCAATATCAGTGAAGTAGTTTGATTCATCAAATTGTAACGAAAATGCAACTTCCAATTGCCGGAGAAACTTTTCTCCGGCAATTGGAACTCTTCCTTTCGGCAATTTGAAACCTTGTCTGCGGCCTAGAAGTAGTCTCTCTCTCTAGAGAAGCTCCTTTCTGAAAGCGGGGAAACTCCTCTCTCAAGCAACGTGGATCCGGGCAGTCTATCTGGCAGCGACTCTGGACCAGGCAGCCTCCTCTCTGACAGCAATTCTGGAACCGGAACCTCCTCTGCTTGCTTCAGTCCCTTTTTATTAGACCTCCACCGATACCTCGCATGAAGTTTGGCAACCCCCAAAGAATCAGGATGAGTCTTTCATCTTAAGTTTCAAGTTCGGCACTTCTTTTGTTCTCCTCCGCTTTCTTTTGATTGTAAGTTGCCGGTCATCGGAAAGTTGTTTGGCAACAAAAACATTGGCTTTATTTTTAACACTCTAACATATCCTTATTAAAACAGTATATACAGTTAGCTTCAAAAGAGTTATTTACAAAAACATCTAATACAAACTATACCGAGACAAAGTTTATTTTTTTACAATATTCACATGGGACTTAACCTAAGTAAAAAAAATTGATGTAATGTGCTTTGGAATATTTAATATTTAAGCTACAATTGAGTTTTTACACTTTGCTTATAATCGTATTCACTCAGCTCGCTGTTCGACTTCCACTGACCCAAATTAAAAAAGAAAATTACTGATTTGACAATATTAACGAAAAATAAACAAACAATAGCAATACACTTAAAGCGAATTAAAAATAATACAAAATAATGATAAATAAAATATTATGTTTTCAGTTTTAATTAAATTTGTAAGTAAGGAGGAATACACAAGAGATCGACCAAAAATTGCTCTGCGATAGACAGGTTAAACACCCCTGCTATACAACATTACAAGCTGCATATATTTTTTTCCTAAAATTTTGTTCTTCAATCAGCAATTTAAATAACTGGGATAGTTTAACTATATGAAATATTCCAATAAAAAGAATATTCAATATTTTTCACCTTATACTCCCAACAATCTGGAAGTATAACTACACTGTTAAACAAATTTTGATCGGTTCTTCAAAATGCTTTTCCTCTTACTTCTAAAAAATGGTAGCAGAAGAATACTGAGAAAATAATGAGCGATTGCACTTACTGTTTTTATTGTACAGAATGTAATTAACATCAACCACTTAAAGTCACCTTCTTACTTTCTTTTTACGCTTGCTCATTTCTTTTTAACTTCTGATATTTATATCATGAAGAACAACTTTTACCATAAATGTTCACTAGCACCTAAGAATTTCATTTCATAGTGGTAGCTATTATTGTGCATTATTTTAAAATAAAATTGTTCAATGATTATTCTTTAAAAATTTTAAATACTAAGTTCCCCTCTGTTATTCATTATCTATATGGATCACATTATGAAGGAAAGTGGTAATAAACACTATATCAAAATTGGAGATGTTAATGTCAGCTCTTTGCTCTATGCGGACGATGTTATACTTCTAAATAAATCTGCTACAAGTCTGCAAGATTCTCTGACTAAATTGAATAACTGTTGTAATAGATATGGTATGAAGTCAGCAATAAAAAGACAAAGACAATGAAAATAAGCAGAATCATTGAAAATGTCAACTGTGTTGTGAATGGAGAACCTGTGGAACAAGTAAAACATTTCAGCTACTTAGGCACGATTTTTAGTGAAGATGGTAAATTCAATATAGAAATAGACAACAGAATCAGCAAAGCTGGTATGGTGGGAAGTCAATTGAATAAATTCATATGGAATAAGAGAGAAATTAGTCGGAACACTAAATTAGCTGTATACAAGACAGTGTTCAAACCAGTTTTAACTTATGGACCTGCGAGCTGGGTCAGAAGTAAAACACTTGACCAAAGACTAGAGACCGCAGATATGAGAGTCCTGAGAAAGAATAGAGGCATGAACAGATGGCATCAATGGCAATATCATATTAAAAATGAGGATATTAGGAAAGAACTTGACATTGTCAGCATCCAGGAATGCATTAGCAGAGCTAATCTCAGGTGGTATGGTCACTTAAACAGAATGGGGGAAGAAAGATTAGCAAAACAAGTGTTCTCTGCTAGGTTGGCAGCAAAACGACCCAGAGGAAGACCAAGATATAGGTGGATTGATACGGTACAAAGTGCCTTAGACGATAGAAATATAAGATCTGATAATGCTGGAGTCTTGACAAGTAACAGACTGATTTGGAGGAAAATTGTAGATAGGAAGTTAATAATGATGTAACTTTTTTCATGTAGCACTGTACACCCCTTGAGGGTACATAGCAGGAATTTGATGATGAAGTTTCATTAAGATCAGTTCATTCATACTTGATTTTTTTCATGTACATGAAAACAGGTACTGTTCACTTGCAATTGTGTCTTAAAAATCCTGTTATCACCAACAAATTTAAGAAGCAAAGCAAATTCTCCAGACATAGTAGGAATCTAAGCAGGTAGCTCATTTTTCCAATGACTCAAAAAAAAAAAAAAAAAAGTAAACTAAAGCATTGCAACGTTGTTAAAAATTAATAAAATGCATACCATAGTCACCAGCAAGCTTATCAAAAATTGCAGTAACTCTGTGCACATCCTCTTCACTGTCAACAACAGAACGAAGTGTATCCAATAAGCTTCGTGCCACAACTTGCCTATAATATAAAAAGTAAGAATAATTGTTAAATGTCAAATTCTAATACACCATATTTAAAAGAGAGAAATGTCAATAATATTAACACCCCTACCAGCCATGATGTCTATAGACATTCAACAAAATCTGGATACAATTCTGTAACATCTATTGAATAATATGGATAAGAAGTGCAATTTGGTAGGAAAATTGGTCACTATTTCATCCACCATGGCTGGTTGAGAGGATAATTCAAACTATAAGTTAGTTGAACTAATGAAGAATTTAAGGAAATACAATATAATAGCAAAAGATATTATCAGACCTCCATTGGAGTTTTGGTTATTATTAGTACACAATATTTTTTTGAGTTGATCATTACCATTTGGCACTATTAACATTCTTTACTATACTATATTTTAAATAAATTTTCTCAAATCCATCATGAATCAAATCTTTTGTCATTACTGTGTGACTGCTTGTCTGTGAAATGATCTTTTTCCTCTTTAAGAAACATTCCACTACCACAATACATTTGTTTTGTTGCATCTTTTTCCCCAACCCTACCTCCAAAGTTTTGCCAGGAGTCCTAGTCCAACCACTACAACTATTTCTAAGGTTTTAATTTTACTACAGATGAACTGCAATTGATAAATAACATTGGTCAACTATTATCACACCAGTGATAATAACCAGTACAAACAACATTATAAACAGGAGGTGCTGATAAGAGAAAACAGGAATTCAAGAGGCTTAACCTATTTAGTTCTGAATCACATGAATACATACAGTGTTAAGAAATATACCTTTCACTATGCCCCAATCCAAAAGAATCTTCATGCACACACCAGCATAAGAAAGTCTAAACTTTTGATGATACGATTAAGTGATCTGTACTATACATTTTACAATTTCAACGAAAAGAAATTTGTTACATCTTCCTTTCTAACAAAAGTGCTTATGAATAGGGGGGGGGGGGGGAAACAAATAAATTTTTTCTTCTGTACTAATTTTATACTTAGTATTTGAGAAGGGGATTTCATAACTGATCTATGAGCAAAAATTTTAAAAAGACCAAATTTCACCAGTAAAATAATTTAAATAACTGACTACAATCACTATGAATGACTATAAATGATATATGAATGACTATAAATATCTGACAATGTTGGAGAATTGAGTGATTTGCAGGAAAATTGTAGATAGGAAGTTCGTAATGATGTAAATTTTTCATATAGTACTATCATATCCTGTACACCCCTTTGAGGGTACATGCCAGGAATTTGAAGATGACTATAATCAGAAAATCATAATTTTACCATTGGGTGGCTGTTTGGCAAATGCTTCTGCTTCATAACACTAGACAACCAGCAGGGGAACTTATGGGTATAATTCTAGTTTATGATTAAAGGAACTTTTTCTAGGCCTTCTTTAAGTCTGTTTCTGAGTCAGTATTTTGTAGGTGTTTTTTTTTTAAATCTCTGGGAAACTTTGCTTTTAAACCCACTTAAACAACAATCAGAAAAAAATTAGCACTGAGCTCATTATTTCAAACAATAAGTTTAGAACACCAGGTGGAGGAATTTTTTTTCTGCAGCTCTCCTGAAGTTACTGAGAAAATCAATAACCCTGAACTTCACCCAGTAATGGCTAGGAAGTAAAGAGTGGCTGACCACTGATTTCCAAAAGTGACTAAAGGAGTTCTGTTTAATGCATCTGGAGAATAAAGAGACAATTTTTATTTTTTTTTTCAGATCTGTTAACTAAGAAATTACAATTGCTGTCATGCAGACAGTATATTTTGTTGTCACTTAACTGCAGTATCAAAAAATGTGTTAAAAAAAAAACTGTCTTAGATTGTAAGAACCAGTAGATGACTAACAAAATGGAAATTTTGGTACATATCTGATGAAGCTTTAATCATGAAGGCTGCAAAAGGGTTGTGGCTAACTACACTGTGAAACCACTGTGTATGTGTGTGTGGGGAAGGACATATACAAGAACTGCAAAGAGATTCATTTATTGACTTACTCTTTCCAACTGCAATTTCCTCTACAGCTGCTCACAATGTATCACAGATGGCTTTCTTTCTTCAGATATCCTCACAAATGCCAGAGTGCTGAACTTTTGCCCGTGCTCTTACTGATATTCATAAATGACCTCTCTCACTAACATTAAATCCCTTTCATTGTTTTGCTAGACAGTGTACACTCCAATCCTTTTATCATTTGACAAACCAAGTAGGCATATTATCCTAAATTACAAGACTCTCCATAATCAATGCTGTAAATACTAATCTCCCAGCCATATTTCAATTCCATTGAAGTGTGGTATTATCAATTTCAATGATACTAAAACATTGGCTTTTATTATTTCACTCAAAGAAATTCACACTTCATCTCCCTTTTTGATGATACTCATGCCTCCAGCCAGACGAGATCTCCCTCTTCTTGGGCTGACTTATTTTACTAGCCTCTTAGATTCTTGTTGAGAGGCTTATATGCTGGTTAAACATAACTAATATTTAAGGAATTGACAGCGTATACTAGAAATATAGATTAAATAAATTTTAATGTATACTTTCCGATATTTTGGCGAACGTCACGTTGCCATCTTCTTGGGAACTTACTACAAAGACACGTGCACACAAGTACTAATAACAGCAAATGAGACTGAATCTAGGAAGCTAGCGTTTTCCTAAAGTCCTGATGGTGCCCCCTGGCGGGCTATATTGGTAGTTCTTGGCCTTTGGGCTGAAGTTCTTCTGATAAAAGTTTCCCAAATTTGGGGCAGTCTCATGCATCCAAATTTGTTGAGGTTTGGCATGTTCCTAAGGGCCGAGGCTGATTCCATGAATAGTCTTTCATACTTGAACTTGCTGCGGTGTATTACTGTGGCTTTCTTCCATCTTATTCTGTGGCGAGTATCCAGAGCGTGGTCTGCAAGCCCAGAGTGGCTGTACTGGTGAAATCGGATGTAATCCTTGTGTTCTGAGATTCTGATATTTGCTGTCCTGCCTGTTTGGCCAAAGTAGGACAGTTTACAGCTGCAAGTGACCTGGTATACACCAGGTAGGTCTAGGGGAAGTGGTTGGTCTTTGGTGGAGCGGATAAGGGATGCAGTTTTCTATGTGGTCTGTAACAAGTGGTCAAGTCATGTTTTTTTTAAGATTTTATTGATTTTTTCCGAGGTGCCTCGGATGTAGGGAATGGTGATGGATTTAGAGTAATCTTTTTTGTGAAGGGGAGGGGGTGGTGGGTTGTGGATAACTGGGTTAAGTATTTTTTGGAGGGGGTAGCCGTTGGCTGAGAAAGTGTCCACTTTCTCCCTTATCTGCTCCACCAAAGACCAACCACTTCCCCTAGACCTACCTGGTGTATACCACGTCCCTTGTAGCTGTAAACTGTCCTACTCTGGCCAAACAGGCAGGACAGCAAATATCAGAATCTCAGAACACAAGGATTACATCCGATTTCACCAGTACAGCCACTCTGGGCTTGCAGACCACGCTCTGGATACTCGCCACAGAATAAGATGGAAGAAAGCCACAGTAATACACCGCAGCAAGTTCAAGTATGAAAGACTATTCATGGAATCAGCCTCGGCCCTTAGGAACATGCCAAACCTCAACAAATTTGGATGCATGAGACTGCCCCAAATTTGGGAAACTTTTATCAGAAGAACTTCAGCCCAAAGGCCAAGAACTACCAATATAGCCCGCCAGGGGGCACCATCAGGACTTTAGGAAAATGCTAGCTTCCTAGATTCAATCTCATTTGCTGTTATTAGTACTTGTGTGCACGTGTCTTTGTAGTAAGTTCCCAAGATGGCAACGTGACATTCGCCGAAATATCGGAACGTATACATTCAAGTTTATTTAATCTATATTTCTAGTATACGCTGTCAATTCCTTAAATATTAGTTATCATAGCCTCTTAGAATAAGCACATCATATCCCCTAGCCTCTTTGGTCTCCAAGGAACTAGATATTCTTTTCCACTGCAGATGTTACTTCTCATCTATACACTACTCCTATGGAATCAGTTGTGCAGATGGCAAATTTGGAATTTATACCTAAATTTATACCTAGGAATACTGATCTCACATTTGGGGAATTGTACCAAAATCCTCCCAAAAAATTGATTTTATACCAGGGCAATGTGGTTCATTGATGACTGATAACCAACTCAATACAGCCTCTTTCTCACAGAGTTTTGTTTCTGCCCAATGCCTCTTTTAGGTATTTTCAGGGATCCTGTTCTGCTGAAACAGCTGTTGGTAATAATGGATGTTTACCAGACAGTAATTGCTGATAAACATTCATTACTGTCTGGCTTCCAACATACTCTTGTTCTATTCTTTCACATTCTGTCTACTTCTGCTTTGGAACAGTCATTCACATCTAGATATCCTTAAGGAATGTAATCTCCAACTAAACAAAAACATATGAATAAGTTCTGTCCTTTTTCTAAATTGCTTAGCTACAAACATTAATAGTTTTGCAGCCTCTCATGTGTCCAAATGTAGCCGGGCATTCTTTTGTGCTGGCCTGGATGACAGAGTGGATAGAATTCTCATCTCAAAAAGCTGCGAGTTCAAATTCCACTGAGGTACAGGTGTTTTTAGAAATCTCTAGATCATGGGAATCAGATTATCTAGTCCTTGGCCAACTATAGGTGTAAACCTATCCTACAAACCACAAGATAAATTTATAATATTTCTTGGGAGGGTTTCACATTTTAAAAAAGTAAAATAAAATTTAAAGTTCTGAAGGAGACATGATGAAATCATTAGTGGAATCATGTTATTACACCACTGAGATGCTAATATTATTAGTATGTTGAAAGCTTTTCAGAAAGTCAACAATGCGAAAAGCAGGAAAAATCATCATCCAAGAGAGAAACAGTAAGTGACAACACACACAAGCTTCATGCAAAAATTATTCCAAACCACAAAGCAAAACAGAAATACAATACCATTCAAGCCATGTGCATCATTTTGAATTGTGAAGAAAGAATTTTTAAAATGGTCCACAGGGAGCTTAACATCTTCACAAGGGGGAATATCAAGGTTAATTCATAAAAAATGCTGGTAACTCCTGCATACATAATGACAGTGGCTCTGCAACACAGATAATGTATCATCCTTCACCATGTTTTCTATGACTGCTTGTATGCATAAGCCCAATAAGCACTACAGTCTGAAATGTCTGATTCCGAAAAGGAAAAGAATATAGTAGTGCTGTTAAGGTGAGTTTGTAGCACATTTCCTACTAACTTAGGCTGGGTGTGATTAATCCATTAGGAGAAAAGATTAGTGTAGCATTCTCTTTTAAGAAGGTACTGTGTCAATCAACAGGAATATATCATGCACAATAATCAGAAACTGAACTATTAATATATTGTGTGCACTATAATTCTTTCACATTCAACAAACCTCACTCTACATCAGGGGTGGGAAAACCCTCGCCCGCGAGTCTATTTCAATTCGCCTCTTTGCTGATGTACCTCGTATGTACATGTAAATAAAATTTTATAATTTAAATTTATTATAATTAAATTTATTTAAATAATTAAATATACAAAACCAAAAATAGCTATATTAGATATAATATGATCGTAATACGTCTGGCAGGAAATATATTGCACACTATATATTAGAGTTAAAATTTACCAGTCGCCCGCAGAAGTTTTTAAATTAGCAATTTTCGCCCTTGATACTAAAAAGGTTCCCCACCCCTGCTCTACATCAAGAGTTCTTGAAAAATTTTCATTAAAACCATGTTAAACTAGTTTGGCAATTTGCTTATTCCACATAATGTGACAAGGAATGTCTAGACTTGCAAAACTTAATAGATAATGGATTATAGAAATTTTGGCATTTTATATATATACATAGTCCATCAAAAATATATATATATACACACTTCAGCAAAAGAAAAACCTGTATAAAAATTGTAATACTAAATTTATACAGACATCACGGGATGATGAATACAAGTTACCTTTGATTTCTACAATTACACAAGGTACTCAAAGTGGTTCCCATTAGCGTCCAGACACAATGGCCAAAGTGTCCAGTGGGATTGATGCACATGCTACTTCAATTTCTTTCTGAAGGACAACCAGTGTGGTTGGTTTACTACGATACACTACATCCTTTAGAGCCCCCCACAGGTGGAAGTCCAAGGGTGTTAACTCAGGAGAAAGTGAGGGGAAACTCAACCGAACCTCTTCGTCCTATCCAGTGTACCTGCAAATTCTCATTGAGATAAGAGTTCACATTTCAGTGGCAGTGTGGTGGCACATCATCTTGTTGGAAGAGAAACTGATCATTCCCATAAATTGCATGAATGGCAGGTAAAACGGATGTGTGTAGCATGTCTAGGTACACTTGACCAGTAACAGTACCTTCAAGAAAGAATGGCCCTATGAAACCCCTAGATGACAATCCACACCAGCGATTGAGCCCTGATAAATTGACTGCCTAGTCTGCATGAACGCCTGGATTTTCTGGAGCCCAGTAAACACAATTATGCAGATTCACTGTTCCATTAAGCTTAATTGTGCTTCATCAGATCAAACCATCTTCCTCAGAAACTCCTCCTCTACCATATGTTGAAACCACTCACAATACTGCATTCTTTGATCAGGATCATCTTCATTCATTGCATGTAATAATCTTGGGATGTGAACTTTCCATTTAGCTGCTTTAGAATGCACCGTATGCTTGCACTGCTAACTCCTGTCTCACGTGCACATTGTGTGGTAGAATTTTGTGACGAGCATGTAAACTGTCAACACCATAGCTGAGGAAGCAGGACTTGTTGCTGTGCAAGGCCTCCTGAATCTTCCCTTGTGCACATCACACACAGTACCATGGGTTTCAAACTTATCACGAATGCATGCAATTGTCAGGCATGTTGGAGGTTGTGTTGCAAACTCATGCTTCCATTATCATTGAACTTCACCAACATTCTGAAATTTGAAATACCACTTTAAAATGGTCTTGCGTTCCTTGAACGACAATCGTGCCTGGGCCATTTTCTTTGACTATCCTACCGATCACGTGTCGATGCTAGTATTCATGTGAGTAACGACATCTTTTGAGAGAACATCATACAACACATTGCTACTGTAATTCGATCCAACTTCAAAAAAAGTCCATAGATATCTGTTAAAGTGTGTATAAATTTTTTGGCAGACTCTGTATACAGGGGTTGTTCGATAATTCCGTGCAAAAATGAAGAAAAACAATTTTTTGGGGACAAACATTTTTTATTTTTAAACATAGTCTCCTTTGATTCATGTTTGGAAACAGATAGTAGTCCGAGGGAGCCAAATCTGGAGAGTGGGGGTGGTGGTGGTGGGGGCAATGCGAAAAGACTTCGTAGCATAAATCGAACAATTTTGCAATCACAATTGCAGAAGAGTGAACGGGTGCGTTGTTGTGTGGTCATTTTTCCTTTCCAAAAGATGGTGACCATAACCTTTCCTGCTGAAGGAACGGTTTTCGCTTTCTTTGGTGCAGATTCCCTACTTGCAACCCATTGTTTTGACTGTTCCTTGGTCTCAGGCTGGTAGTGATGAATCCATGTTTCGTCCACTGTTACGAAACAACGCAAAAATTCTTCTGGATTCCGTTGAGGCAGCTTCAAGCTGTTCTTGCAACAGTTCACACATTGACGAATTGATCCAGTGTGAGCAAATGCGCACCCATCTTGCGGATAGTTTTCTCATATGTAAATGTTCATGTAAAATATTATGTACGTGGTCATTTGAGATGCCCATAGCCTTAGCAATTTCACGCACCTTCACTCTTCTATCATCCATCACCATATCATGGATTTTTTCAATAATTTCTGGAGTAGTGACCTCAACAGGGCGTCCCGAACGTTCAGTGTCACTTGTGCTCATATGGCCAGTTTGAAAGTTACTAAACCACTTAAAAACCATTCTAATCGAAGGTGCAGACTCACCATAATGTTTGTCAAGCTTAGCTTTGGTTTCCTGAGCAGTTTGGCCTTTCAGAAAGTAATGTTTAATCTACATGAAATTCTTTATCATCCATTTTTCACAAATCACTGTACTTGATCGATTCAAATGAACACCAAACACAGAGTAATAAATCTATCTGACTGAAACTTAGTGTGTGTGATCCTCCAACAGTTGCCAGCAACTAAAAATAGCCATGATACGTACTGGTGATGCCATCTCTTAGACTTTGCACGGACTTATCGAACAGCCCTCGTATATATGAAATTCTTCAATAATACCAGCTTAAGAACTACAGCTCTACAAAATAAAAACCTTATGAATATCCACTTCCAATTTCTTAAATCTCTACACCGGAAGTAAAGAGCACTGTCCATTTTTTTCACACATTCTAAGTAAACGGCTACTTGTCCACTTAGTGCTCTTTACCACGATGGCACATAGTGCCCTTTCCAACTGGCTAATCCGCTTAATATTACACACAGGAGATAGTGCTTTGCACAACTGAAAAGAGCACAAAACAAAACATTAAAATATACCTAAAACACAATTCCGTAAAAAAATGGACATAGTGCCCTTTACCTCTGGTGTACAGAAATGCTTTCCAATGAATCATATAAACTGGACCGGATTTAAGGCTGTTGGAGTCACTAAGCTGTATCTTTTAAAAGGCTATCTTCTACTGAGTGAATTTTAGGTTTAACAACTTTTTGGAGGCCCTTGTAATGATGCGAGAGTGTAAGCTGCACTTTATGCATAAATCTGGCCATGCATATAAAACTTGAATATAGTAAAATTCCATAATGGAATTTTTTTTAAATACAAAAATAATAATTCCATATTTTGTGTGTAAAAGAGAGCGAGAGGGAGAGAGATTGATAACAGCATTACATCACTTACATTTTAAAACACTACAAAGAAGTCATTTCCATACAAAAGCTAACCCATATTATTGACAAACAAAAAAGATTACTAATGAATGCACTGTGATACTTCAAATATATTTTAGTGAATGGAAATACAGCTCTCATTATTAAAAAAACTGCCAATTCTTTTAACAATACCTTGTAATACAAAATGCTATTTCCAACTGCAATAAATCTAACTGATATTGCAATAACTTTCACATAAATTACCAATTTATAGCAGAATTCACAATCATTACACATGTATTTCCCACTTGCAGAACAATGCACATAAGCTTAATCGGAGAGGAATTCGTTTTGTTAATTCATAAGCATGTTAATAAACTAATGACTGACTAAAATAGTTTTGCTTGCTCCACTAGATGCAGAAGTTTGTATTTTAGCAACTAAGAAGTAAGATGTGCATCAGCAATTTAGGAAGGTCTAAGTTTGTGGCTAACATTTATGTCATAATGGTCAGGCATTTTATCATTTTACAATACTGTACTCTAATAGTAACTCTTATTAATATTATTTTCACAAGATGAAATATCCAGATATAAAATTTCTATTGATAAAGGATTTCTTTTGAAAATGTTTGTGAATTTGTGCATCATAACTAACAAACTGTTGCACATCTTATATAAAAATTAATATTTTAACAAGTTAATTCTTGTGAAATGGTATCTTTGAGAGTAAAATTTTTCAAAAAAAATTATAAATGATAGAAAGGGTCTCACACACTATAAAGAGACTAAGTTTGATAAAATTATATACATAAAATGTATACATTTAGTCATTTGTAGATTTATCCTAATTTTGATGAGGACAGTCTACAAATTATATGCTATGTCAACCTTACCCATGAAAAGTTGAAGAGCTATTTCATGTTTTTAGTATACTGGCTTGCACAACTGCCTGGATAATTGTCACACTTTTTTTTTTAATGTATTTATTGGTTTAGTTTACTGCAATCAAAATTTTGAGCTCTCAGTAAATATGATTTTATTTAAAGCTAGCACAAGAAGTTCATTTGAAACAGAGTCCAATATCAGACACTATAAAACCTTAGCTCAAAATTAATCTTTAAATATTTCAGTTAATTCCTATTTAAGTTAAAAATGTGTTCACATATTTTGTTAAGGGGAAAAAAAAAACCTATTCTTAAACTATACATGCCCTGACAGAGGCAAATCCCATTTTTTGAAAAGTTTCACTGTAAACAAAGCATACCTAATTACAGTGAAACTGTTAATTTTTGCACTTCTGAAAGGGATCACATTACATACAAACAGCTGACAAAAATCAAAAACCAGA
This sequence comes from Typopeltis vanoorti, assembly GCF_054136105.1. Lineage (NCBI taxonomy): Eukaryota > Metazoa > Arthropoda > Arachnida > Uropygi > Thelyphonidae > Typopeltis > Typopeltis vanoorti. The sequence goes on along the minus strand of NC_143566.1, from coordinate 24,913,554 downwards.
GAAATGAAAACAATCAACCTACATAGAAATGTGAGCTGCTTTAGAACGAAGGTTTGGCGATTTAAAATACAACATACCTCTATGAACATGGTTTAGTCCATAATACATGTCTTTACATGACTTCAGGCTAACCTGAATAGTCAATATTTATGATTACATAGCATGCAATAGGAATGAAGTTTTAGTTATATAGTGTATGCACAAATTACGGCTAACCAAGTGAAAACGTATATTTTTAAGCCATTTGCAATGCAGGCAAGTAACTCCGTTGCTTAGAAAATAAGGAATTATAAGAACTGTGAAAACCTAAGACTAAGCAAGTTTTCATATTCAAAACTAAAAAGAATGAAGCGTAAATTCAAAGAAATGTAAAGTTGCAGAAACAGTGAACTGGTTAAAACTTAACTACTTTTATAGGCATTTGGCCAGACCCATGCTGGAGTGCACAATTTCAAGAGAATTATCAAGGGATGTTGATAGGTGTGCTGTTACTATGACTAGATTCTAAGACATTTCTACCAAGAAATCTAATCTATTCCTATAACTGAGTAGTATGACAACAGAGTCCAATATAAGAACAGATATAAGGGAGTCTTCTTCCTCTTCCTATCCAGGTTCTAGGCCAAGTGGCCTGTTCTAGACTCAGTCCATCTTCTTATTGGTCGTCCCCAATTTTTGTTCCTCTAGACTTATATGTTAAAGAGGCATATTGTGTACTAAGATTACTTATTTATTACTAAGTTTTAGTACTACTAAAAACAAAATCAATAGAAGAAAAACTAAACAATTATAAACAAAAATGGATAGAACATGTAAACCGAATGGCCAACACCCGATATCCAAAACAAATACTGAAATATAAGCCAGTTGGAAAGAGAAGGCAGGGTAGACCTCAAAAAAGGATATTAGATGGATACTGAGACCAGAACAGACCAATATGGTCTATACCCATAATTAGCATTATGATGATGATGATTACTAAGTTTTAGGAAATTAGAGAAATGAGAATCTTAGTTTATCCTTTAAGTTCCCCCTATCCAACTTATCACAGAGTAATACAATTAATATCTGTGATATTCAGACTAAGTTATAAGTGAGCAAGACAGACTATTGTTCATTTAAATTTAAAAGCAGATTTTTTCCAACTCACATAAGGATCTCACAAAACTCCAAGAAAGAAAATGATCATATAATCATAAGAAGAGTATCGTAATTGCATTTCTGTATAATAAAGCCATTCATTATCCTAAATGCACTAAAGGCATAACTGGATATTGTCTAATTTTGTCAATAAGGTCCAATTGAAATTATTCAAGAAATTTCAAACCAGAAATTCTAAATGCCAAATTTTTCAAATCCAGAATTTACTGTTGTCATTTTCAACTGGTTTTCAAACAAAAATATAATACTAATTCATATTATAATGAAATAAATTATCATTACAAATTTTTTTGTCAATAAGAATGGAATTATGTGTAACAAATTAAAAAAGAAAATTTCATCCATCAAGTCTAGTTTTAACAAATTACTGCACTGAAGTGGACCAAATTATAATTTTAATTATGTTTGTGAATAAAAAAAAATAATAATTATGAAAAAAAAGTTATGATTTGAAATGTTTTGATGATAATAACAGAACAATGACAGAAGGAAATATAGGATTAAATAATAATAATAAACTGCACAGATGCATATTGCCAAGCTGCCTTTTAATTATTCTGCACAATTTTTGATGTTCTGAAATTATGGGCAAAAGTAAGGCATTTCTTATAAATCTATTTGTTTGTTAACTTGAACCCACACACACACAAAAAAAATCATTCTTCAAATTTATAAAGTAGTTTAACATAAAATTTTTGCTCTCTTCTTTTCTTCATGTCAATTTTAACATTAAATTGCATTCCCTTCAAATGTAATTATAAACACTGAAAAATTCATAAACAAATGCCATGAAATTCTTTTGCAACTAATCTATCAATATGACAAACATTTCTATATCATTACCATGTGACTGTGCACAGATAAGATAAAAATAATTGTGTACTGAAATTAATACAGGGTGGCCATAAAATAACTTTCCCTCTTTGGAGGCATCTGTTGCTAAAACCAATAAATGGAACGAGACCAAATTTTATATCGAGACTTTTGAAGGCATGGAGAGATGATTTCTGCAAAAAAAAGATTTAGTACCAAAAGTCACCGATAGGAGAAATTTTGGTGCTGGCGGAGCCAAAAACAAGCAGGTAATTACATTAAAGACAGATAAAATGGAATAATAACATTTCGACGGTGTAAGCGACAGCCACGTCACTCATTCCAGCTGGATATGTGGCACGTTACAATGATAATAATAATAATAATTAAACTAAAACAACTTGCGAGAGACAGAAATTAATGTAGTAATTGAACTCATGGGAAATAATGTTTTATTCATCAGAATCAGGCTCCCCTGGACCACATACACGATTTTCAATGTGCTGACTTTCTTGTGTACAACAAATTGCAAGTTAACTGGTGTGCGACATGCTCTACAGCTGAGCTTAAGTAGTCGGATTGGATGTTCATAACAGACCGTTTTATGTTCTCTTTCAAGACATGCAAGTTGGGAATGCCACCAACATACACAACGGATTTCAAATACCCCCACAGCCAAAAGTCACATGGAGTGATGTCCTGGGATCGATGCAGTCATGCCGCTGGAAAGAAATTCATAAAGTAGTTTAACATAATAAACTGATAACCCTCTCATTACTGAAATGCTGGCGTAAAAAGGTGCTGTACTGAACGTTCAATGTTTGGCAGTGCTTATGAAGTCCAAACATTGTCTTTGCTGCAATGCAGGAATTACAAAATTTTCCAGCATTCGTCATATATCTCTCCAGTAATGGAGCAAGTTACAGGACCTGTAGGGGTAATACGTTCAAAAAAGTATGGTCCTATTATGAAATTGGCTGTGAAGCCACATCACATGGTTACTTTTGGAGAATGCAGTGGTACTTGCTGGATCGCTTGGGGGTGTTCAGATGCCCAAATTCTACAGTTGTGAGTGTTGACCGACTCATTCAGATAAAAATGAGCCTCATCATCCCACAATATTCTCCAAGGCCAGTCATTGTCGACCTCCATTCGGGCAAGAAACTTTAGGGCAAAGGTCATGCACTTATCATAATCTGCAGTAGTTAGTGCTTGCCCACGAATGAACTTGTACAGATAGAAGAGAAGCATTTTCCAAGATTTTCCAGACTGTACCATAAGCCATATCAAGTTTGCGAGCTATGGCACAAGTGCTTGGACCAGTACTGGTTCCTATGTCGTCGAACACCGCAGTAGCAATGCCTGTTGCTGTCTCTTCTTGCACTGCTTTCCATCCTCTGCCAGGTCTAACTCCTAGTGATCCAGTTTCTTCAAACTTCTTAATCATAGCTCTCAGTGCTACAGCTAACATAGGACCTGTATGCAGGTTATGAAGTCTTCTAAATTCCCTGAAGGGCCGCTATGGCATTGCACTGTTTAAGGTAAAACACTTAACAAGTAAAGTATGCTGAGGCAAGGTAGGATGCATATCGAGCACAATTCGTCAGTCATTTGAGTAACTGCCCGAACGTTCCCAATCCCTTTTTAAGTGGAATTGGTGGCGCTGCTGTCATATATGCACAGTAAAATTTGCATAATCCTTTTTGCCTGCGTTTACTGCAAATATTCGATTGCAAACTGCTTTTGGCTCCTCCAGCGCCGAAATTCCCCCTATCGGCGACTTTTGGTACTTTTTTTTTTTTTTTTTTTTTTTTTTTTTTTTTTTGCGAAATTCATCTCTCCATACCTTCGAAAGTCTCAGTATAAAATGTGGTCTCATTCCGTGTATTAGTTTTAGCTACAGATACCTCCAAAGTGTGAAAGTTAATTTATGGCCACCCTGTATATGTACTGCTTTTGTACTGTTATTAAAAAGATCCCACGTGCAACGAATTGCTCTGGGTTTGGATGGGCGATTTCGTTTTCTACGCTTCGACGTATTAGTCTCAAGAGTAATTAGTTTCTTTCCTCCCACTTTTCCACCTTCACATTAAACATCTACTTATGGCCGAATGCCGGGTTAGAGGTAATCTACTGGGCATAACTGGATAAGTTTTGTCATTCTGGCCAACATAAAATTCCATGAAATCTTTTCTGAGAAAAAATATAACGTATTCAGCTCTTCAAGTTTTCGTTGGCAACAGCATCTTGTGTTGTTCAGAGGGTGGGAATACGTATTATTCCAAGTTTTTCAAAACTATTTTGACCTAGATATGATTTACTTAGAATGTTTCAACGAAGGCATATGGAAAGAGAAAAAGCTTTAATTAAATATATGTATATTTATTGGTATTCGTGATCTCGTAAAGAAGTATAAATTTCATCGTATAGCTTTAAATGGGATTTTAAAAAAACATCCAAAATGTCTTCCTTTCTTTTCCCCTATTGTTATTCTTCGTCGTCGTAATACACGTTTGCGCAATTGGATTTCCTTCTTTGGAAGTAATACAAGTACAGTTATATACCTTTCAGTGAACAGCGAATCATTTTCTCTCATATTTTGACAAACTACTTATTTTAACCAGAACGAGTCTATATGTAAGTTCACAAATTTGTTTCTTTTAAATAGATACAATCATGTATTACGCTTGGAAAGAAAGTAATTACATACAAATACGAAAGTTCTTCAAAAAAAAAAAAAATACTGCTGTGAGATTTTTTTTTACACAAGAAAGGTCACAGCAATGGAATACACACACACTAGTGTATGTGTGTGTGTATTCTAACTAATTTTCACATCTAAATTTTAAAGGAGATAATGTCATGAGCAATATAAGAATTAGTATCAACTTATACTTAAAGTGTCAAGTACCTCAAGTATAAATACGATGCCGTTATTCACTTTAAATGTTGGAATAGTGGTAGGACTGAATCCCACGATCGGTTTGGTTGCAGGTTATGATCAAAATAACAGCCTACAAAAAATAAGATAAATAATAATAAATAATAACTACGCGTGTTCTATTTGGTCGGTTTACACGATGAAAAACTGCTATTCGTATGAGACTAGTCCCAGGAATCATAGCCACAGTTACGATCGCGTTAATGGTTCACACGAAATTGAACTTAGCATGGCTTTATAAGGAAATCGCTTACTTGAAAGGTCAAGAGGTAGGCTAATTTACATAACACTGTAAATAAATGTTCTCTCTGTCTCAAGATACTCGGCAATTTCTTATAAACTGTCATTAGGTAATACTGATCATGTAGCTTAAAAATAAAAAAATAAAAAGGGGGGATAAAATAAAAATAATAAAGTTTCAGTAGATTCGTAAATAATAGGGAAATTTGACTCTCGGACTTGTTTGCATCAGCCTGCCATCCCGACAAAAGCATAAAAAACAAAAGTATGCGATCTGAAATCATTTTCACGTTTTAACAAATGCTACCGTCACAGGTGTTGTATTTATGTAGTTGAGGCTACAAACAGATCATAATGGTTGCACCAGAAGGAATTTCACGAATTTCTTTATTTCAATGAAACAGAAATAATCGGATAGATGGCGCTACAAGCACGCAGACCAATATTTAAACACAGCAGTCATTTTTCTCTGACACTACTGATGTACCCTTTAACAAATTTTGTGATGGTTTTACTTAAACAGAGATGTAAAACTAAACATTTAACACTAATTTAACGTTTTCTTTGATATCTCGCTAGCAATTAATAGGCAACACGTGTACTACATAAAATTATTTATGAACATGAACAAAGATATTTACAAATAGCTATAACTAATAACTGCATAGAAGTTCAAATTTTGTTGACTAAATTTAATTAGAAGAAATGTATGCATTTAGATAATTTATAATTATCGTAGAAACTCAAAGCTTCATTGCGCTATTAAGTGTTTTCTCTTGTTTTTTTTTCCTGCACCATAAAATAGACATTTTATAGGTTCGAATAAACATGAAAAATTAATGGATCTTCTGTTACCACACCGATGGATGCTAAGGAAGATTGAAATAGTCACCAGAGGCCTCACTCACCACTGGGCGACATCTAGCCAGAGTACCGGTAGATGTCGGATCTGTCTCCATGGAAACCCATCGTGGCGATGATGTGAAACTGCGCACATGCATTCCCTACTGGCCAGGGTAAAATAAACAGGATGGCGGCGGTGCAGACGTTGGGCTCCAAGGTCACCTTAGCCTTTCTTCCACGAAAAGCCAACTAAAGATACGGTCGCATATATTTTCACAAATTTTTTTGGTTGTAGTATACACTAATTCACATATTCCAGGACAAGATTATCCAGTGATGTGTAACAATGCACTACATTCCGATGCATCACATCATTAAGAGTGGCCTCACTAACACCAAATAGCCTACAGCACAGATTTCAAAATGACACGAAATATCAACTACATAAATCCAAGTAATAATTACATGATAATTCCATATTATGCATATATATTATGCTCGCGATAATGTGATGAAAGCGGCAATTTAAACCACAACTTAAGGAGCTTAGAAGCAATATGCCACTCCCTAACCGCCAACTTCTAAGGGCGAGGTCCTCGGCAACTTCCGGTTCTCCGGTAACCCTTCCCCAGCGGTCCCAGTCAGGCTGGCCTCTTTGCTTCTCATTTGCCGCCTTTCCTTGGCCTCCCCGACGCCGGCTAGTCGCGTTCATTCTCCACCCACTCACTGGCCCGCTGACCAATGGCCGCAGCTTAAGGATTGTTACGTTGCCTGCCAGTCTCACAAACAGCGTGTCAAGCAGGCTGAGATTATCGCAGTTCGCTACTTCCATTCTTGCTAATGAAAATTCAACACGAAAACCACAAGCATTGACAGAGATCACATCGCTGCATCACTTTTTTTTTTTTTTTTTTTTTTAATAGCCAGCGTTTCTATAAATGTCACAAATTATGCAAGGTTTGATTGATATAAGTTTCATGTTATACATTCAAAATAATTCAAAGAATGGAACCCAATAAATAACGAAATACAACTAAGTTGTATTTCATTTTAGTGATATACTAAACATGTCGGTTTTTTTTTATATTGAAACACTAATAATCCTAAGCATACCGTGGATGCTGTTTATAGCAGCTTAGTGTGTATATAAATTTAGTTTGACTGGCATTATAAGAAATTTTTCTCAGCTTGCTTACGACAACCGAAGGATTGGGATTTCGTGTTATGCAGATTTGTGATTTACTGAAAATTTTCGTCCAATTACATCCGTTTCTGCCTAATTGAGCTTCCGTGTTCGTCTTTCCTTTGTTCGAAATTTTGGATGACATAATTTAAAAATAACATTTGCAGCAGAATGTTTAATTATTATTGTCTTATTATTATATATTTGGTCTCCATAAAATTATTCTCTTTTACTTCCCCCCAGCTGTATTCTTTCCGGCAAGTTATGAGTGATCTTTTCAGAGTTACCTCGAACTAAGGAGGGTTACACCAGTTTGTTTGTTTTTTCTTATACGGTATAGCTTTAAAACAAGTATTCCAAAAACGAGCCGATAAATACTGGCCCGAATCTAATGTTATGTTTTGGAGGTGTACAATCAGCAAGCGAATATTTCACTGCCACTTCTGATTTCACTAAAGCACACAAGAGATATAGTTGCTCGGGGCAGGAGGATATTGAGCAAACAAACTGTAGAGAAGTTGAATAAAGTATGTATGAAAATAAATCCATTACTGACAATTAACTTTATCTTTAAACAACTATGAAAAGTGAACCAAAAAAGTAGATTTCTTTCTGGGGAAGAAAAACATGCAAACCTACAGAAACTTAGCGAATATACGAGGTCTTAATCCCGTCCTATCTCCATTCTCCAATGTTACACTTATTTTTCTTAAACAGAAATACAGTTATCAGTGTAAAAGATAGCTATTTGTCTCTCACTTTTCCCCAAGTACACACTTGAAAAGTTGAGATTTATGCACGTTTTCTGTTATCTTCACATTGAAGCTTATCTAAAATAGAATTTCTTTCTGACTTAAGGCTAAAAATATGATCACACCGCTGTATCAAATCTCTCTCTCTCTCTCCTAATTCTGCTAACCTGCCACTTAATTCTTTAAATTCTGATTTCCCCCAACTTCAAACTTTAACAGCAAAGTCATCGTCCTCGAAAATTATGCCCACAACTCCAACTCTGGTATCACCAATGATCACACATCATCCTTGATCTCTTCTTCACTAATAATCATAAGCATATAGTGAATGCTGTTTATAGCAGCTTAGTGTGTGTGTACAGTATATGAATTTCGTTTGACTGGCATTATAAGATTGCAGACAAATTCTCCGTTTGCTTGGTTGGATTATTGTTTCCAGTCAGATGTCCTGGCCTAGTGGATCATCTCTTCTTTTCAATCAAAAGGCTGTGTAGAGTCGAATCTGCATTAGCATCGATGTTGTTGAGAGTCTTTAGGTGGGATATCATCTAATTCTTAACCTATTAATGGTTCTAGACGTACAATAAGTTTCAGTTTTCAATTCTTGCACTCAATCTTGGTGAACATCTATGCCAAAAACAAATAAGAATTTCCAATCACAATATCTGTTATTTCCTAATTTGTCCAATTCCTCTGAAGGTTTCTGCAACATAACTGACTACCGTTTGGTCATTTTTGCAATGTAATAGTCTCTGAGAGACTATTCCACTAATATTTATCCTGAAGGTAGACAGCGTTCGTGGCAACATTTATCTTTCGGTAGAAATGAACTTTGAGGGAGGAGGATAAAATACAAAAGAACCTTATAAGCTGCAGGTAAAATAGCCGTCGGTTTCCTATGGGGGGGCCAGGTTTTCCTCTTCCCTGAGAAGGGTTTTTTATCCCGCAAAATCTATCAACGATGCCCTTTGGTAGGAAAGACTTGGGTTCGAATTCAGTCTACAACGCATAGAACTTTTATAAAAGCTTTTCAGTGAAGGTGAAGTTAACCGGTCTCATACGAAAGTAGCAGGATTTTTTCTCCCACAAAAAAAAAAGCAAACGGGCCAGAAGAACACTGGTTTCGCGGCCTTAATTGCTTTGTCGTAATCCCAAATAACATCTTGCGAAACAGACAAAATAGCTGGCATTATACCGAACATAACATTTGTCTCGTAGCCTTAGTTGGTGCTTGGACAGTAACTTCAAACACCTCGAATCTGCGGCTAGGGAACTAGTCCATATCCAGCTTATTCTTAAGAAGGATGGCATTTTTACGAACAAATTACTAATCAGTATCTTCAGGGCATTTGACTGGTTGCACAAAAGCGAAACCAAGTTGCAGAAAACAAGATGAGAGCTTACTTAACATCTTCTACAACCGGGTTGCTAGCTTTACGTCTATGTCCAGTATGTACGATTATGGAAGGATCTTTATTCCCGGATTGCAAAACCGATGAGAACTACGGGCTCTGGGGTCTTCCCGCTCTCTGCATATCAACAACAAAACACTACTCCGATGACTACGAATATAAATTAGTTTAGATGACAGTGCACACAAGCTTGCATTACAAGAACTAGCAAAATTTCGAGAATATTAATGTAGCCATAAATACTGATCTCCCAGTGGAATTATAACAACATTTGGAGTGCTGCTCCTAAAATTTTCATCAAATTCTTGATTTACAGAAGAGAGCAATTAGATTTATTGATGGCCTATCTTTCACACAGACATTCAGTTGCTACTTCGTGCATTTTATATATCTAGCGATCTTTCAAAATCTGTCTATTCTCATCAAGGATTAGACATTTTCACTAGTGTTTCTATTTTGAAAGTGATCTTCCTCTCTTTATCCCTTTGCCCTATATTTATCCACTTCTTTTGGCAGTCGATATATATTTCCATCCCATATAACTGCTCTTTCAATTTCTCTCTATTCCTTGACCTTTTCATTTAAACTATAAATACTTAGCTTTCTTCTGATGTCTTTATTTTTTATATGGTCCTATCTTATGCATCCTTTAATTCTTCTTTAAAACATCATTTCTGCTTGGATATTTCTTTATGACAGTCCATTTTTTTTTCAATATTTCTGAACCATATAATAGAAGGGGAGTGGCAAGGCCGTCGTAATCCATTAAGCAACTGAGGCAATGTCTAGGAGCGGCAAATTTGGAGGGCATCAAAAACTGGCAAAGTTATATCTCAGCTATAAAAACGCCGTTTTTTTTTTATTTAAAAAATATGAAAAATTAAAAACAAAAAATAGAATATGTAATTTTACTTTCTTTTATAACCCTTTTTTACGTATTAGGCCTAGTGGCCTGTTACGGAGCTGTCCTTAGCCTTCCAAACCATACCCATCCCGATGATAGTGCTTACCTAGGGGCGGTATATAACCTAACAACGGTCATAGTGATCATTACTGAACTTATTTTTATTTATTTTTTTTTTTAATTCAGTATTAATTTTCCGCAGATTTTTCTGAAATTTTTTTTCAGCTATAACATAAAAGATAGATTAAAGACATATTAGATCAAAAATAGTTATGGAATGAACTATGATCTCCGCCTTTAAAATATCATGATCTTTGCTTTCTTTTGTGAAATTTTTAGATTGCATTATTGGCTTATTTTATTTAATTCATTAACTGATTTTTGTAGGTGATTACCGTGTATAATCTGAATAAAACATTATATAGATAATATTCTTCTGGTTAATTGGATACCTTGTTTTCTTGTTGTTTTCTATATTTTTAGAATTTGATAACATATATACTGAAGAGATACGGACAAACAACTTCCTTGTCTTACATTGATTAATTTTTTATTTTTAATTAATTGTTTTATTACCTAACTATTTTTCTTTATACAAATTTTGTATAGCTTGTACTAAACGTAACTAGTATTCTTGTGCATTCATTATACTCCATAATTTTTCTCGATGTATCTTATCAAGAAATTTCTCAATCTATGAATGCTAAATGCGTCTCCAAATTAATACTCGTCCTTTTTAAAATAATTTACGATAATAAATATTATCTATACCTATTCTTCGGTGTCTGTCAGTTGGTTTCGACGATGCAGGCTTGGGTGGAAAGACATGGGTTCGAATTCCGTCTAAGACGAGAAGAATCTTTATCAGGGTTTTCATCTGAAGGCGAGTTAGCCGGTCCCTTACGGAGTGAAAGTTTATCCCCCCACCTCTACAAGAAACTAGGGTTTTTTTTATCCCGCAAACCGGTCAAGAGACCACACCCAAATACAGACATAGGAGGGAGATCAGGGGAAATAAAGATTTGGCTTCGAAAGCCTGCAGGATACGGTGTGATCTAATAAAGCATAAAACAGAAGTGTTGCAAAATACCATCTTCATGATATATTTCATCAAAATGACTAAGATTTTACCCTCTCTTTTCTGGATTTGTCATGGCAAGTGCGGTGACTACTCACCATACCTTTGCAGTTCTGCTCCTAAACCAACAGTACAATTTTTCTTTCCGTTCGTTCATTTCCTTAATTGTTTTAGGCACCATCTTTAAAAAAAGGGCATTCAAGTTTTCAAACGTAACATTTTCAAGTTACTTCTTTTCATCTTCCTACCTGTTCGCCATACAATATGTTGAACAAACAACTGCTCAAGTTTGGGATCTCTATTAAAATAAAACAAGCAGAAAAGCGATGTTTTTTTTTTAATATATATATTGAGCATGTTGTCCATTGCGGTACAGCGCACTTTAAATAAAATATGAATGCTGACCTAAGAGGTTATTTAAAGTATTTTCATACAAATACGGTAACGTTTTCCTCACAAAAGAAACCAACACGATAAGGAACACACACAAGGACCTCTCATAGATTACCCGTCCTACTCCAAGTTTCTCAAAGTTGCTCGGCTGTAACAACAGGCTACCAGACATGACACGAGATTTTTTGTACATGGTATTAAAATTTTAAGAAAAAGTTTCAATCGTCCGATTATCGTAATAATGAGTCAGCCTGGAGGACGGAAATCAACCAAACAATATCTTTTGTCGTGTTTTGCTCGTATCCAGCTAAGCAAAGGATTGTTTTCTCTATGTGTGGTATAAATAAATACTAAAGAACTCCTATATCAATCACACATGCACGAGATGTTGCAAAACCTAGCGCACCATGGACAAGAATAAAATTGCAGACGTGTTTTTATAACTGAAGGTAATAGTCTTCAGTAATTTCCACACAGTTCTGTTTCAAAGGACAGAAGAAAAGAAAGTCTCATTTCCTCTGTCCTTCGAAAAAGTATTTATTCTTAAGAAACAAAAGAGGAGAAAACAAGTAGTTCGGTATGTTTGGAGGTGAACAATGAATCAGTGTTGACCAACAATTACGCTTGTGTTTATGAGCTGGAAGAAACAAAGAGGAATAGTATCACCGACTTCAGCGCCCAATGAAATACATGCGATAAGGCATAAGGAAAAACGGTCCATCTACACAAACCAGCCACTGAATTAGAAAACCTTTATGCAGATATACGTAAACGTCGATCCTCCGTAGCTCGGTCAGTATAGACGAAGCCCTTTGGTCGGAAAAACCTGGGTTCGATTCCCATCAGTGACGTGAGGAACCTTTATCTGGTCTCTTCCTACTAAAGGTGAGTTAGCCGGTCTCATACGGAGGTAGGGGATTTTTTCACCCGGAAACTCGGTTTTTCGTCCTCCAGAACAGGCAAACCGGCCTGGTGAACACACATGGATTACAGTCATGGATACACAGCCATATGCCGGTCCCGAGCCCGGATAAAATTGGGGGGAGGGGGGGGAAGCAATGGTGACCTACCCTGTAAAAAACCCACCAGGAACACCTTGTGGGCAATGCCTACAAAGTTACCTAGGATCGGAAACGACGGAAAGGGGAAAAAAATCACACGTAAACGTTACTTACGCAGCTACGTGCAAAAGAGTTGCTCACATGCGTCACCACGTGTTCTAGGCAACTATTTAAGAATGCTGCTGTATATCAGTAATTATCCACAGCAGTGTTGATCGCAATTGGGGGGGGAGGGGAGACAAAGGATCTTTCGGATTTCGATAACGGGCTTATTGTTGTTGCCCGTCTGGTCGGAGCCACGATTTTGAAAACAGCACAGTTAACTAATTTCTCAAAAGGTGAGACATCCCAGGTGTTTCATCAGTGGAAAAATAACCCACAATGCTTGTCTAAGAGGCGTAATTGTCGTCGTAACACGGTCAAGAATGAGATCGCAGTCGTCTGAGAAGGCTTGTACGGACAAACTGAACTTCCCGAGTGCAGCAATTGACCGAAGCATTTAATGAAGGCCGTTCCCAATCCATATATCTCATCGAACTATGCGCAGGGAATTGATTGAAGACTGGTATTAGCAATCGCTAGAAGGAGGTTCAATACCATATTAAATAAAAGTTTCTCACAGATGGGTCATCAATTAACCCAATTAATAAACCAATGAAATTATTAAAACGATACTGTAATAAAATCTAACAACTTGCAAGAAAATAAGTTAATTTTTACAGAAGTAATACCTTATGAACCATTAAACATAATGCAACAATTGAAGATTTCTACAAATGGTTTATCTCTGTAGTCATATCTCATAAATATCATTAAAATTGAAAATCCACTGACTAAATTAGAAGCTTGTTACATTAACCAACGCCATTACTGACGTTAAAAAAAAAAATACATCTATTCGGATATTTCAAAGGCAAAACTATTTTAGGATTCCCATCAGTAGAATGACAGTCCACACTATGTGATACAAATCATTGAATTCAAATCATACAGACATTTATGTCAATGGGATTCAAACTCGCAGTGTAGTGGGAGAGGCGAAATGATATCTGATCTGGATATCATTGCTGCCCAACCAGGCCAGCAACAGAATCTCTCTTTTTTTAAATTATTATCGAGAGCGTGATAAAGTCCTGAAGAAAAGATATTATTTAACGATTAGTCCTTAATTGTCACGCTACAGTAAGAGATAGGTGAAACCTGGCTAATTCAAGCTGAAAAGTCCTCATCGCTAACTTTGGCAAATGTCAATATATTCCTAAGTATGAGGCAACATATGTTGCCCATGAAGGAATACCTTAAAAAAAAAAAAACACTTAAATCAGAAATGGAAGCGAAGATGGTATTCATATTTGATATGAACACTTTCTCAAAGTGTTAGGCTCTGAAGTTTTTCTAGGTGTTCTACTAAAAACTCGCCGGTTCCAAGAAATGTCTCTTCTCTGTTGCAAAACTCACTGAAGAAGACATATTGCTAATGGCAATGTTAATTGCAAAATCTGCCTGAAATTAAAACATAACATTCTCTGTATGTTTAGTGCTCACTTCTGTCGTTAACTGAATGGTTACCGAGATCAGAATCTTATCAAACTTTTTTTTAAAATAATACATTACTACCCCCCCCCCCCGGCCAGTGTAGTGTCCTTACCCAGATGTTGTGTATCTTAAAGATATTGAGTAACGTATAGAGAACTCTAGGGGAAGAAAAGGAGAAAAAAAAGAAAAACTTAAAACTTTCTTTAAGAATATAAACCTAAGTTATCTGATTTCTTTTAATGAGTCGCTTTATGATTTCAGAATTTTACAAGCCAGTTTGAGAAACAGATAGCACACGTTGTCTATTAATTAGAAGCGATATCTCAATTGTTATATTACTTATGACTTAAAAACCTCGACTTTTCACACAATCTAAAGTTTATTTGAAAAAAAAATAAAATAAAATTCGCATCATTTAAGCAGTGTTGAATTTTAAACGAGTTGTCAAGAATGAAAAACTTATTCACATGCAATATGCTATTTGATAAACACAGCTGCTTGTGAACTTGTTCGAACGTTTTTGTGGGGATGTCTATTAATTAGAAGCGATATCTCAATTGTTATATTACTTATGACTTAAAAACCTCGACTTTTCACACAATCTAAAGTTTATTTGAAAAAATAAAAAAATAAAATTCGCATCATTTAAGCAGTGTTGAATTTTAAACGAGTTGTCAAGAATGAAAAACTTATTCACATGCAATATGCTATTTGATAAACACAGCTGCTTGTGAACTTGTTCGAACGTTTTTGTGGGGATGTTTTAAATTGATCAATCTTTCTATTTAACAGATTTAAGGTAATTTTCAGTACATTTGCGAATCCCATCTATGTAAGGTTGTAAATGCATCGTGCATCCGTGCGTGGAATAAACGATTAGGGGTATTCCAGGAAAACCATACCTTAAACATCGAACTTTCAAGTCACTTCAGGCCTCCAATAAGCAGGATGGTGATTTTAAACAGGGCGTTACGTGAGATGAAATTCATCTCACGTAACGACAATCACAAACATCCACAGTGGGATTCGAGTTTCCAATGAGCACACTGCTTTCGCTCTCCAGTGTGCTCATTGGGAACTCGAATCCACCTCGGTTAACCATTCCAGCATTTCTTTGAACAGTTCAATATTTGTCTCCTTCATTCGGTATCATTCGAATATATGTTCAATGCAGTCCTGGATTACTCCAAGCCCATATTGACGATGCAATTTTATATTCCTTCCCTATGTCTATAATTTCCTGATGATGAAACTAGTTTGACAAGTGCAAGAAATTGTATACTTCTAGATTCTATTCTTCATGACAGTTTTTCAGCGATTTAAAAGGTTAACAATTTTATCAAGATGATGTTTACTGTTCTAAACGCAGAAACAAAGGGGGAAGGATATGGCTGATTGGTTTGGATTACGGCGGAAGCAACTAACATTATGAAGCTACTGTATCATGTCTGTAAATTGCGTATGTTCTTCTGGCCGGTTTGCGGGATGAAAAACCCGTATTAAACTAAAATCTGGCGTTTATGTGATATGTAGAACGAACAATCGACGACTACTCTGTCAAAACGATAGTACTATGAGGAGCATTCACGAAATAGGGGTGAAACCTTGGAAATTGTAGCTGTGGAAATTCTTAAGTAGAGCTAATTTAAACATGCTCAGTATATCAAAATTTATTGCTTATACTGTGAAAAATACGGCTAAAAAGCAAAGCCAACAACGCCAGCTTCACTGACTTTTTTTTTTTTTCCTTTCCTATGCATAACGTTCTAATTATGCGACTACAATGTTAATAGCTTAAAACAGGGGTTCCAAACCTTTTTGTTTCCTAGAGCACATTCTAAAATACCGGTAGGGCGACGGGCGCCATCTATTTTTTCAAGCAAATTTTTTGAATTCTTTTGTTAAATGAATATATACAAAGTTTACATTATAATCAAATGTTTTATTACTTAAAAGTTTACATTATATAAAAATTTAAATATATATATGTAAGTTAGTGTGATCTTTGGCATTGCATTTCATTGGCCAGTGCTTCATAATTAGGAGAATATGATGATATTCCAGTTCTTAAAACTGGAATGAACAACTTCGAATGCGCGTCTACTTTACATTATGCGTTTAATACTCGTCATGTGTCATTAACTCATGCGTCATATAGCATGCCATGAATTGTTGAGTGATTATTTCAAACTATACGGCACAGGGTTAAACAACGGCGGGTACACGCAAATTGGTCGACGGGCGCCATGGTGCCCGCGGGCATAGGGTTGGGAACCCCCTGGCTTAAAAGCTTGTCAACGATTGTTGGGGGGTTGCAAAATAATTATGGAGATTTCCAGCAATGCTGTGAAATTATTTCAGCAAATTTGTAATCTAATTCTATTCTTCGAATAACTTTTCGTTTATCAATTATGCCTTTCAGATGCGATTACTCATTAACATTAGACCGATGTCCAGTTCAAGCCTGATTTTTCTTTTTCTATGACTACTAATTTCAGCAAATTTATATCTAGTGAACATCTTAAGTATTTTCATCTGATCTCGTGAAAATACTAATAGATGTTTCTGTGCATCACCCCATCCTCTAACTGATGACATTAACATCGTAATTATTTTGATATTTGTCGCAAAAGTTAAGCGTCCATCATTATTAATTACATGATGTCATTCAGGACATCAATGGACTAAATTCAATCTTCGAAATACGTATCGTGTGGGTTGTCAAAAGTAGAGGTGTCAAATATTTCAGTGATCGATTATTGAAACAATCAAATGGAGCAAGATTAAGCAAGTGAAAAACACTGTCATTTATATAACTGATGTTTATTTAGAACGAATGAACTGACGCGATTTTGCAGCAATCTATTTGAAACGTAAAAGAGGAAAACCTAGAAAGATTTTCCTCGCATGGCATGACGGGAAAACGAACTCAAGGCTTCAATCAAAGAACAGGTGTACCGACCGACCGTGTCGTGGAGGTGACTTTGAATTAGTGAACAACAGTGAGACACTTTCTCTTGTTGCATCATACTTATTCTATTCACCGTGAATAATTGATGTGTTGATAAAGCAAGATGTTTTATACCAGCTAGAAGTTTCACGCTCATTACAGATGCTCCTTTCCAGATAAGCACTACATTTTAGCATTTTCGAAGATTACACGAATCCTCATTGATATTATTTATTATAAATATGTATTAAATCTACTCTACTGAGGATGTCTTGAAATGAAGTTTGTAATAACTGTTTTAAGCATGATAATCAGTTATTTACCATGGCATGTTTTTGACTAAAGTGACCAAACGTTACAATTTGTAAAACCTATGCACGAAAGGCAAAAAATGTGAATGACACATAACTACGCCACAAATAAAATGTGGTGGTATGGCGATACTTCATTCCAAAGTAATGTACAGTCGACTTTAATATCGCTTAATTACAACAGATGACAGAAATAGCAGAAGTCTAAAATATTAGAAAGTGAACAGAGGATTATAATACTACGATAAAGCTGGCTTTTTAAACGAGTACAAAATCAGATTCAATTGATGAGGAGAAAAACTCCTCTCTGTGAGTGGTACACAACGTTTCGGGAAAGCAAGTCTTACATACTTTTCCATGTGATTGAAATAAAATAACTGAGAAGCAGACCAATGCTCATTTATTAACTCAAGTTCCCTAGGTGTTATAATGTGACGTTAAAGTTTAATTCATTTTCACGACAAAAAAAAAAAAAAAAAAAAAAAATCAGAAGTATTATGTATCCTCGTGTTCATCTTTATAAGCTTGAAAGATATCAGCTTCAGAATAGAGGGCAATAATGATCCTTAGTTATGATCCGCATTGCTAAAACAAATAGGCTTTTATTATTTTTTTTTCTGGATGCTATTAACTAAACTTACCTCAGACGCGCACGTAACAGGATTATTTTCAGAAAAAAACTTGCTGTAATTTATGATTTCATCGATAAATATGATTATAATGCTGTGTTTAAAAGACACCAATAAAAACAATTTAAAATTTTTAAACTAGTTCAAGTGTAATTTAATTTTCACCCTCTTAATTGGTTTAAGAAAAATACTAAGACGACCTAATGGGAATAAATAATGTACACTTACTTCAAACGTATATAATAAGAAATTAACTGTTATATATGTCTCAAGTATACGCCGTATGTTATCTGTGCCCTCACGGATACAGTCATTTGATTTTGTAGTTACTGTATCGTTTACGTTTATATTTTTCTGTACTAATATTGGCCATGGTCTTTGGTTACACACATTGTACAGTTCCTTGTACTCTATTTCCTTTTTGTTCTTTATTTTTAAGTATTTTCTTTAACCTATCAGTTTCAATACTACCACTTAAACAGTAACACTACATTCATAATATATATAATATTACTTTTTACTATATTCTATTATAATTTTAACTGCTGTAATACTTGTGTTGCATTACTACTTCTTCGGTCTTAGTAAATTTCAATTCCATTTCGCATAAACTTCTCTTTTCTTTCCTGACACTGATCTGAAGAACAGTAGGTATCACTTTAAATCATTATGAAAAATAAGAAATTTTCTTAAAGACTTTCATATGAGAGAGAAAGAGAGAGCAACTTTTTAAAATGAAAAGTTGGAATGTGCAATATTCACTGGAAATCCTGCATGAACCAAAATAGAACCTCAGCCCGGCTCGGATTAAAAATTAAATAACGAAGTCTAAGGTGGGTTCAGATCGGGCTATGGCTCTACTAATTATGTCTGTTGTGCTATTCTATACAAACTTTTTTTTTGGTACCTTTACCACTTAAATTTCACACAGTGCGACTTAACAGAATAGGGAACTCCTTCCGACGCCTAGAAGATTAGTTCCTTCGATTTTGGGTCAACACGATGTGTTGACCCAAAATCTTAAATTGTTTAGTATCCACTAGGTTTGTGATGCGAGGAATTAAACCTGCTATTTTTAACCTGCTCGACAGTCGTATTGTACAATTTTTTTAACTACTGGAAAATAACCAAATTAAATGTGAGAAAGCTTAGGCATGAAAGAAATACACGTAACTATTAAAAATCTATCAGAGAAAACAAATGCTCAATAGATAAAGATTTTTGGTATTCTGGTTTTAAATTTAAAAAAAAAATTAATTCAGGAACCATATTTTTAAGACGTAAAGCACAGAATATTGCAAGTTAAAAGAAGGGAAGGTACAGATCACAAAATGAAAATTAGCTTTATATATAGGGGGGAGGGGGTATATAAAAAGAGAAGTTTTTATAAACAGTTATATACAAGTGTTTTGTCGGGTCATTCACAACTTCACTTATCAAGTTTTTAATGAATATTAGAAAAAGCGAATATGAAAATTCCTGAAGTGCGTGTGTGAAGGTATCGTGACATAAGTTATAACAGTTGCAAATTGAATTTAAGAGAAGGCATTTGAATGAAGTTTATAAACTAACTTATACGTTAGCATATATAAGATAAGTGAGCTGCACTTAGCTGATCTAGACTCTACAAGAGCTGGCATAATATTAAAAAAATAATGAAGACAAAATAAATATATAAAGTTCGTTTAAAAAAAAAATTTCAGTGTTAAAAATATATAGAATAGTCTTTAGCAACTGATTATGCAGCGAATTTATGAGATATTAGTACGGTTAATTAAAATTTTTTGTATATGATTATACAAAACGAATTATTAAAACTAACGATACTGAGATGTATTTGTATATAAATGTAAGTAAAGAAAAAAAAAGGATACGAAAGAATGAAGAACAGGGAGAAGATCATACGTGAGTATGATCTCCCTGTTCTTCAGTACTTCACTACTTTGAGTGATAATTCCCGTGTTACGTAAAATCAGTTTGGTCGTAATGATTGCTCAGTATTCAACGTGCTGTTAGGATTTTTCTTATGCTTTTCGTTGTGGAGTTCGTTTAAAGGATAAGAAAGCAACATTCTCTCCCTCTTAATTTTTCTCTCTGGAGAGGCTTGCTTCACAATTGGTAGCAGAATGCGTTTTTATTCATTCACCCGAAAAGAAAGCAGCGCGAGTGATGTAATGGTTCAATAATGAAAGATATATATAATACGCATATCAACTCGAGTAAATAACAGTATATTTTATATATAATATACGCATTCTAACATTCTTTAACTTTGAAAACACACAGATCAATTTAGTTAATGTTAGTATAAATATCATAATTTTTAATTTAGAAATCGAGTCTTCTAATAACTGTGGAGTTATTCGTGACATAAGAAGCAAACCGCGCACATACTAGTTGCTCTGCCAGCCTCAGTATACACCACTGTTAAACTACTTTATGGCATGCATATCAACATTATATTCAGGAAGTTTAAATAATATTCATTCTTAAAAACACCTTCAAGATCAGAGTAATCATTATACAAAAGATACAAATACGGCAGAGCAACTCGTAGGCGTGAGTGAAGGAGAGAGAATGTCTCTCTAGAATCCAAATGACATTCTTTCCCAAAGAACCGATATATTCTTTGCGTGAAGGAAAACTAAAATAGGTAGCAAGAAAGCTCTTTGATTTCTAAAAAAATGAACGCAAAATTTTTTATCGTTGCATCATTAGTTTTTAAAATATTAATTAATATAATTACAAAACTTATAATTACAAATTTTTCAGTTAATTTTTTTTTTGCTTTAAAAATACTGCAGTACATTCATTAGACGAATTACCACACACACACACAGAGAGCTCTAAAGCAATTACATTCAATGCAACCTATATCTTCCATCTCTGAATATACCAGTGCAAATGTGACAAAATAGGCTTAACAGCCTAGGAAAACGAATGCATTTTTCGTGAATTGGCTTGCTATTTAAAAAAAACCCCACTAAGGTTGCTATATATATTTGGTCATTTGAAATTTATTTTTTCAAATGAAATAGATATCATTTGTAAGGAGGGAAAGTAGTATATCTATTTTTCACAAAAATCAAAAAGGCATGTACAGCCTGTTTGCAACTACCAGTGGACTTGTATTTAATACATTTACGAAAATAATTTGTCAGTCATATGTTTGGTGGTGGGGAGATGGTTAAAATTAAAATTTAAAAGTTGTGTACTTAGGTAGAGTGGACTTGAAATTCATATTGTACAGGCCAACTAAAGGGCATGAATGGCAATGTAACAAATCAATTTAATAAAATATGAACTTACTAGAAGTGTTAAAGATCTCGGAGTTTACAAATACAGTCAATCTTCTCATAACTGGCATGCATATAAATAATTATCTGCGGAGCAATATCAGCTGATGCTTTAAAATCAAACTTTCAAATTATTGGTGTTGTAAGGGTATAATTCGTAACCCTAATTTAAAATAAGTAGCAATTTCCCCATGGCAACTACCGACACAGAAATGCATATTTTTGGTCTGTTCTTTGGAGTTATTTTTAAAGGAAACGGAATTCCTGTAAACTTGATTAATTGATTATAACAAAGTAAGACCTTTGCAGGTTACCAAGAAACGAGTGCGAATTTTCTTTCATATTTTTTATTTATTTAAAAAAAAACAAAAAAACTGAAAACTTTAACTGAGAAATATTTCAGTATAAAACTCTGCCTAAAGGAAGTCAAAACACGCATGGGTCTGAGAAGGGAAGCCAGTAACAATGTTTTGCTGGAACACAGTGTGATTAAGAAAAAACTGTTGTTCTACAACATGTTCTTATGCTAAGCTAACATTTCCAAGTATTCGCATTTTTGAACTTCTCAATGTTTTTCTACATAAAGCAACTTACTACTTACCTTTTTCTTGAGTGTCCCAAAATTAAGCACTATCTTCGAGGAAGTTCGACTTTCGGTAAAAGAAAGGAACTGGGTTAAATAGTAATTTATGGAAAACCTTAAGCTCGAGTTTTTTTTTTATTTTTATTATTATTATTTTTTTTTTTTTTTGATAAATCGAAACACTGATGATATTCGATGGCGAGGGGTGAATTTATTTTATTTATTTTATTTTTGCCTCAGAAAATTTTGCAAACTGTGATCTATAAATATAGAGGGGGAAAAAATGCACACCCACACAATCTCTGAAATTTCATTGGCTATTTAATTGGAGAGGGAGTAGACGCTAATGTCTATATAAAAATTTATGCTATTCTTAATTCATTTCAAAGTGATGTTACGAACATGCTCCTAACAAAAAATAAGTAAACCTTAAGTACGAAGATTGTTAAGGGCTACCATGAAAAGCTATTTGAATAATACATCCAAACATTCGCTAATCTGACGAAATGAATTACTATTACGAAATGGACATCGCAGATTCTTATTGAGTGCGTGTCCACACGCGCGCGCAATGCTGCTGGTATTCGGTGCCAAATCAATACTGCGCCATGACCGGATGAAGTGCCAAGCAAGAGCCGCCACAATCAAGAAAGAGTAAAATCGTGGCATCTCGGAAGCTATGCATACAGGCAATTTGAATATCACTTCGATTAGATCAAGTGAACCTTATTTTCGAAACCAGAAAAACGTTCATTCCAATTTAATTAACAACAAAAAAGTAGTTCCTTTTTAGCTTTATGACGTGATTTTATACAGCTAAACTAAATTATAACTTTTGCTTCTTTAAAAGAATAGAAAATGCTTAAAAATAACTAGACCTCAAAAAAAAAAAAATCTTAAGATGCCCATTAGAAAACAATTTACTTTCAAAAATTTATATTTATATATTTATTATTACTTAAAATAATAACATTTTAAATTAAAAAATATTTAATATTGAAACCAAGACGAGAACAAGATGAAAATCCCATCCCCAGCATCTTGTAGGTTTTTTTAATTTATTTTCTCCCCTAACGAAAGGTACAAGAACCTATAGCACAAGTCTATTAATATTCTTCTTAAAGAGCTATAGGTTGAAACTGTTGGAAAATAAGTTACATCTTGAGGAAGGCTGTTCCAGAGGAGATGGAATAAATGAGGAAGAGCAGGTCAGGTTCGATGAGTTTGCAGTTGTACCGTAAAGGGATATTGGACAGTAGCTTCTCTTGTTTTAACGGAGACAAGATTGTAGTGTGTGTGTGAGGGAAGGGTCATCTATGAGCTGAAATGCTTAGAAATTCTTGATGCTATCCTCTGAACAGCATCAAGAATTTTTAAGGTGGGTTGTTTTGAGTGCACCAACCAAAATGGGTGTATAGTATTCTAAGGATGGGCAGATTTGGGATTTACGCAAGGTTAGTAGCTGGGTGGGTGTAAAATACTTTCTTGAGAGGAAAAGAATGACTAGTGCCAAGACACTATGTGCCAAGAGAGGTTAAATGTAAATATCAGTCAGAGGAGAGAGTTCATTCGGTCTGATGATGTTATTGAGGATGAGGTAAGGTGAGCTGAGATGCCTTTTGTGAGATAAAATCCAATTGCCATTACCTCAATTGAAGGTCACTAGATTATTACTTTATCACTTAAGGATAGTAGGGAGATCAGTGTTTAAGGCAATGGTTGCAGATGATCTTGATGTAAGGGATGTCTGAGAGCGACATGGTTTGCCAAGGAAGCAGGATGAATGAAGAGTGCTATCGTTGGCAAAGCTATGGACAGGATTTGTAGTGATTGAGAGTTTATGTATAAGAGGGTGGATGAGAGAACGGAGGCACGAGACACTGCTGCATTGGTGACAAAGCTCGAAGAAAGAGTGCCATCCACCATGGCATGCAGTGAACGACCAGAGAGGAAGCTGACTATCCAGTTAAAGAGGGTAGCAGGTACACCGAAGGAAAGCAATCTGCAAAGCATTGATACCAAACACGATCAAAAGCCTTGGAAATTTCAATATCTGCAACACACATTTCACCGAACCTTTCAATGGCACTTACCAGTGATGTAGGCTAAAATATCAGCAGTGGATCCGGATTGGTGGAATCCATACTGGTAGTCGCTGATTAACTGGTGAGCTTCTAGGTGGTGAAAAAGTTGACTATCGGTAACTTTGTCCATTATTTTGGAGAGGATTGAGGTGATGACAATTTGTCGGTAGTTAGACGGTAGACTTTAGTCTCCTTTTTTTTTGGAATGGGTTGGATATGTGTTAAGTTTACGTGAGATGGGACAGGTATCGCGAGAAACATTAAATGGTGTAAGTTTGGATCCAATTCTGAATGTAGTCTTTTTGAAGAAAAATACTTAGTACCTTTGCACACGGCAATTGCTGATGTATCAACACAGCAGTATTTTTCACTTCATACAGATAAGCTACAACTCATTTAAACATTAGAAAATCAAAATACGGTAGTTTAAATTGCTGATAAGTATTAGTTAAGCGACCAGTGCGCCCTCCGCAGTGGATGCATGGTTTCAAGTTGTCATATTAGATGTGAGAAAACGCATTTATTCACTGATAAATATCAGTGATTACTAATATATATTAGTGAATCGCATCCAATCTGACTTATGCGTTGATCTGTGGTTTCTTATTTAGCAGAATTATCTTTAACACCTAATAATAGAAAAGTGGACGAAACGAGAAGTGAAAAACACACGGGGGAGGGAATATCGAAAAAACAGTATTCAAAGCCAGATGTTGAAAAATCTGTCTAACGGGGGATACGGGAAGGCTGTGACACCGGACGTTATCACGAAGAAGATTCGCAAGTTGCAAAGGTTTCGAACCACTCCCATCTGAAATCAACTCAGCAGCTGAGCTATTTTTCATAATGATAACTCAAAGTTTATGGCAATGTGTTAATGTTAATGGCAAAACAACAGAAAAGTAATCTGGATGGTTATCATATCTGCTCTCACGATGCAGGTTCGTATCCAGCTGTGGGCATGGATATTTGTAACGGTCTTTAGGCAAATATGAATGAATTTCATCGCCTGGTGTGAGACCACTTCCTCAATTACTGGAAGCCTGAAGTGTCTTGAGAAAAAAAAAAAAAAAAAAAAAATCCCACACGTTTGCTCTCAAGAGCAGGGTTTGGAATTATGAAGAAATAAATAAAAATTCCTAGCCAATCCACAATACTCATATACCACAGATATACGATTAGATATACGATTTGGGGAGGTTGCGTTCCCAAAGGAAGCGATATTTTTAATACGTCTCCAGCGATTTCAGGCTGCATTAGACGCGCTCGAGTGCACACGGGGGGATTTCCGGAATCGTGCTGGGTGGTCATTTGCTGTTTTTAGAATTAATGCCTTAGCAGAAAGCATGAGGTTGGTGTTGCCTGTTATTGTGTTTGTGCGTGCAGTCTTCAGGTCGGTTTGTCTAACTTGAAGGATTAAACACTACTCTCCTAGAAGGAAAATCCTAACACCTCCAAATGAAACCAGCTAACCAGCCTTCAGCTGAAAAGTACTTATTAAAGGTTCTTCACGTCGATACCTACTTCGTTATATAGGTTAGACATCATCATCGATACCTACTTTGTTACATTTCACCAAGTTCACTACTGCAAAGTGGTTTTCTATCCACAGGTAACCCAAGACTTTAAAGGAACTTTGTAACAAATAAATACAAAAATCAAATTGTGTTTCGTTACATTCTTGTGTTGTGATATTCATTATCAACAAAATCATACTGTATACAAATTTTCTTTCGACTTACATTATAATATCTTGTAAATCTTGGTTTCAATCAGATCATTTTAATTTCAATCAGTTGCGAACATAATAAAATGACTTCAAAATGTCAAGAGATCCTAAACGCTAAATTCCAGTAAATCCCAGCCAAAATAAAATAACATTTTAAATCATTTAGCCTAGTAAAATATTAACACAGGGAGAAAAAAAAAAAAAAAAAACCCAATCTCGAATCTAAGAACTGAAAATATAGCCGAGTAAGGGTGGATTATTCATCGGAGACACTCTCGAATGTTCGCCTAATCGTACTGCATGCATATGACCAAATACACCTTGCCTTAGCAGGCTCTTATAACTGTTTATACAAAATACAGTTCGAAACTGTTCAAGGTTAACATTTTCAATGTCGTCATTAACGTCAATTTCGTGAGGTCCATCAAGAAATCTAACAAATTTACAGTATTCAAAGGGTTCTATCGAATAGTGATATTTAAAACACAATGAGTGTCAAAAATTGGTGTTTGTGAAAGGATGGTCCATTTTTGGTTAAATGCACTCGAGTTCACATAATTTCAACAACTACAAAGTCCGATTGAAATCGGATTACTATTTTGTTAAATTAGATCAAAACTTAAATAACTACATTTTCAAATATATCATTAAAAATAATAATAAATAAAAAAAAGAGGAATATTCAAATGGCTTAACAAATTTTTGTAAAACTTGCGAGCACCAAATTTCAGTATATTTCATTCGCGAAAATATTGGAATAACCTACGTGCGTGCGTGCGTACGGACAGATCGAATCAGTCAGTCAGTCATTCTAACAGAGCCATGCATTTTGCAAAACACTTAAACCGAGAGAATTTTCCTCTCATGGTTGCAACCAGTTTTCAGAGAAAACTGTTCTCATTCCACTTAGCTAAATTTGAGAGCTTATTACACAAAGAACGCTCATCTTCTGCAAATTCATATTTACAGAGGAACGTGTAGTCAATTAACAATAATTAACTAGTTTTGCCGATATAAAATCATTCGCAATATTAACAGTCACCATTAAAAGTTGGCAGCGACTTTGGTTTGGACATGTTGAATCCAATCACTTATGGGATTCATCCTATCCTTCCACACTCAAACTATTCATAGGCTCTGGCTGGATTTTATTGAAATTCAGAATCTTTATAAAATGTGTGCAGTCATTTCACAATTTTGTTTCAATTGGACAATTTGAGGCAAAAACTCTTCGAAACGACATAAAATGCAACCTCCTCGCTTGACAAAATTTAGTAAAATTATATTTAAATAGGGTAGAATATCCTAGGTGGTTCAGTTGTGATTTGTTAGATCACTTTTATTGACAAAATGATCCGAATTGATGGAATTGGATGAAATTTAGTGCTTAGGATATCTGTGAAAATGTGTCATTTCAATTTTGGCTTCAGTGGCCATTTGCAGCAGTAATATAATGCAAATATTATACGTTGATAGTCCACAAAGTTAAGATGGGATCGAAGCTTTTAATGGTCCTGCAAAAATTGTTGGATGCACTAATAGTTTTGATATAAGAAGGAAATGTGCTGATTAGATAGATCTCTCTCTTTGAATTGCGTAAATATTGAATTGGGCTAATTCTTGCGAAAATGAAGGAAATATCGATTAACCAAAATTCACCTCTGAACAACTTTTAATTGTATTGTATGTTAACATTACAAGTGACTGCCAAAACGGGGCATATATGCACCGCACAATGACCAAATATGCACATGAAAATTACTGTTTCATGTGCAATAAACAGTAATTTTCAATATTAGATTCATATGATTTTCCTCCAATTTTTTTTTTTTTTTTGACCGTTTTTATTGCAAAACAATTCCAAATTCTGATTTCCTCTGGCTAGATGGAATTTAATGTCATTCAATATTTTGGTTTAATCCGGTTAAAATTTTAATGGTAAAATTAACGAAAGAAAAGTTTATCTACATTTTGTTGCGATATTTATAAGAGTTAAGAATCGCACCTGATTATATGATCAATTCCTTACTCGTCCCCCTCCTCTCCTCGTCTTCTAGTCTTTAAATAAGTTATCAGCATAATGTGCAACGGTCATTATATTTGACTAACCAGCTTTCCGCGAACCTATTTTGCATACGAAACTTCGACAGGCAACAGTTAATTGCTTTTCAAGGTTAAGTGAGGCAAGTACTATACACAACCGCAGAATGTTTTCAATAGAAAATTGCCATTTAGAAAATTTAACGTGCCCATGCTTTGAGAGATGACTAAATTACACAAACATTTCAGCAAAAGAATTTTCCTGTGGTTGTTATATCACTCACCTCATGTCATAAGGAATGACTTGCATTATTTAAGATATCTATTTAGAAGTTAAAAACACCGCACTTAAAATTTAGTTAAGTATGATAATGATGAAAGGATAAAATTACTAAGTTTTATAGCTGTACTAATTTCATAATTTTCTACTTATGAGTGCAAAAGCACGCGCGTGACAAACAGAAATAATTATTGAAGGTTATTTAAGAATCGTCAAAACATCTTCAAATCAAACCTTTAACGAATGAGATACATAAGAAAAACGCAATTCTAAATGGTAATTGAAATGTTTCTAGTCCAAGTACACCTGAATTCTTCTCTATTTCATATGCGCTGAAACATAGTTAATGAACAATTATTACTAAAACAACTATCAGAAACCTGAAAGGAAGTATTTCTGAATACTTGGCTTCTTAAGAATTTAAGAAGCCTAGTATTTTGCGAAATACGACCACTAACGTGCCCATACTTTGAAAGATGACCAAACTATACAAGCATTTCAGCAAAACAATTTTCTTGTGATTAATATATTACTCGCCTCACGTCATAAGGAGTGACTTCCAACATTTAAAATATCAGAGAAGAATAATTATTACTTCCAGTCCATATAAAAACGTATGAATTACATATTTTGTTTAAAATATGCGATGTATATGGCCAACTCGCAAATCAGAATTATCAAAAATTTGTCTTTGGAATTGTATTATTATACTAAACGTTGGATTCATCTAAAATTTGGCTACATTACTGAATGCATGTAATCATCACCAATCCCTATGGGAAATCCAATGAATATTAATTGCAAAATCTCGTTTGATTCTGTTAGTTAAAATGTCAACCTTTCATATGCGAAATAAACCCAAAGGTTGTATGCAAAATACTATGACAGTACTACTAAATTAAGTTTTTATCTACCAGTTTCCTATCAATCATTTTCTTCCAGCTCATTGTTAGGTAACCAATACTGTGTCAAATCATGCACTTCGATCTTTTTTTGTCTTTCTTTGCGCCTTTTTTTCTACCATCAAATACCTGCTGCTAACCTATTCTCGCTTATTTCATATCTTATTCAACTAGATCCCCACATACCAGAAATATCCGAAAATGTTTTATAGGTTCTCCATGTTGTGATTTTAAGCAAATAAACATTTTTCTATAAATCCTTCAAGCTTAACTGATGACTTTCAACTTAAATATAGACTATGTATTGCACTATATAATATCCCGTTTATACCGTATAACTGTAGTGTTTGGAACAGGTTTTCTCTTGGCATCTTACAGACATTTTCTAACTTTACAAATCTCAATAGAAATCCCTGTTGTACATTCACATGATTTCTCAAAATACGATCCCAACAACTCCTATCTGACCGGAATCCAGCATACTTCCCCTCAAGTTTCTCTTCCTTTTTCTTGACTTCAAGTATGCTTGCATATATCTTACTTTAAAGACTCAGAAGGGAAATTCCTCCAATTCTTGCATTCAGTTCTGTTATCCAATCGTTTAGAATTGGATAATCTGACCAGACCCTTGGGAATTATGCAGTGCAGCCACTTTAAAAACTTTTACACCGCCATATCTGAGCAATTCTAGTTTAACTATCTGCTCCGGATGCCTTTCCACATTTCGGGTTTCTGATAGGCTTTTTTCTACCTCAAGCAATAATATGAATTCTTGATTGCATTCCTCTTGAGCAGTTTCAACCAGTGACCTGCCAATGCTTAACTTTATTTAAAAAAAAAAAAAAAAAAAAGCAAAGTAATT
Source organism: Typopeltis vanoorti (assembly GCF_054136105.1). Lineage (NCBI taxonomy): Eukaryota > Metazoa > Arthropoda > Arachnida > Uropygi > Thelyphonidae > Typopeltis > Typopeltis vanoorti. The sequence goes on along the minus strand of NC_143566.1, from coordinate 24,883,571 downwards.
ACTGCAACCATCGAGAATATCCATATCTTCTGTATAGCTGTGGAAGAAATCTACCTTTATCAATTTCTTCTACAGTTCATTTCCATCCTCCTCAAGAGTATTTTGCCATTTCTGCGATAATCATCTTCCATAGTCTATTACAGACTTCTGTTTAGCTATTTTTACAGTAACTTACAGAATACGGAGGGTGAGGAAAGCAAAAGGCACATGACTTACTTAACTGGTGCTTTCGATGTGATTTCTTCTTTTTCACGAATGCCATTTACTAAGACAATCAAGAAATTCTGATTTTTCCATCCTTACAACTTCATTCCATGCTTCCCTGGATAACTTTTTTTTAATATATAGTTTTTTACCATTGGGTTTCTAAAGTCTAGTTCTTGTTTTTAAACTCATTTTTTCCTCAATACCAGCCTATAGTTCACTTTGGAAAGATGCTCAAATTTGAAAAGAAAAATATGTATGAAAGGATCAATTTTCATTTTATCCTGCTTTAATCTAAATGACTGTCCATCAAATCCCCTATATACTCCTGAACCAGTGTCAATATATTGTAAGATATTTTTACATCTTGTGTGCACTTTCCGTGTGAATTTATGTATACCTTTATGCTTGACATGGTGTTAGCCCATGTCTTGCGAAAAAAATCCAGTATCATTAGTTTTGTTGTTCTCTCCAGATTTTCCCTTATACTGTATTTCTAGGATTCATTTCCTTCTCTGCTGCTTAGGCTTCCAAAATTAACCAGTTTTATTTATTTTATTTTTTATTTTTATTTATCACGGCTATTCTCTGACCACTACTAAAAATACTACTTCTTCCTTATTAGATCTTTCTTCGGTATCACAGGCTCGAGTATATCTCAATATCCAATTTCCCATTTTGAAATTTACACAGTTCACGCAAAAGTGCACGCATCTAATCTTCATCTTTTGTGTTGAATACTATAGCTCTTTCTTCCTTTCCTTGGAAACATCTTGTAATTTCAAAAATACATCATTTGCTTTGTTTGGTTTTCTTCATCTCTTTAACATCAGTTAACATTAAGTATTAGCTTCATCTATTATCCACTGATGCTGAATACGTCAGAGTATAATTCACAGCTATCTTTAGAGATTGCTTACTTCTTAATTAAACCGATGAAAACAAGATGGCAAAGAGTAATCCATAAATGGAATAATAATAATAATAAAAAAAAGCTTTAAAGACTATTTTATCGCACGTTTCTATTTTCATTTAACTTTAGAATATTGTTATTTATTTCCAAGAACAAAATACACTGCATAACAATCACATTAAAAATAAGCTGCCAAAAAAGAATATGACATATGGTATTCGTATTCATCTGATATGGTGGTCTGCACTCTTTTTTTCAGCTCTCTAAGCATTTAAATATAACTACTTAAGTATTTTTTTATATTTTTTTACTGAATACAGAAATTAGAATAAAATTACGAAGAGCGACTAATCATGTCTGAAATTTAATTAATCGTATTCGTATTAATCTTTTTAGGCAATAAAATTCCAAACGTTTTCAAAAGAAATTCTCGTTACTAGTCACAATTCAATAAAATGTGCTGAAAAATAACTTTTTCACTATGTCAATCACTGAATTAATAAGTGGTGGTCTTCGCTGGGATAATAATTATATGAGTACGCAAATCCTAATACCAACCTACATAACAGTACTAAATTATGCAGAATAGCGAGTAACATATGTTGTAATTAGCATTGTTTTCTTACTTGTCCATAAATTATGCAATGCTATTTTTAAAATGTTCATATTCTTTCCATGTCAAAACTGTCACACAGATAAATGACTCCATTTCAACACTTATAAAACAAATTGGGGATGTTATCCATCTTTAAAAAAGTATTTTTTTATATAAATAGATTTTATTATGTTCATAATATAATGATTTAGTTTATTAAACCCTATTCATTTGTCTAATGAATAAAGTAACAATGATAAATAATTATACTAAAATCATTAGGGTATCAATGTAATCAAAGTAGTCATCCTTTCCAATTTGAATTAATTTTCTATCAGCAATCATTTATATGATTTCATTAACTGCGCAATACAAATGAATTTTGAGATGCAATTTTAAAAAAAAATCTTTTGAGTAATAAAAAAACAAACGAAAGATATCCCACGTTTCTTATCGTATTTTAAGTGCAAATAAACATTTTTTACCCCAAAACATTTATTTTCTTGTTTACAGCAACTACATATCTTTTATTTTACACATTTGATATAGCTCCACAGTAGATAGCAGAATGCACTGTCGTGTACAATGTCAGCACAACTGTAGAATAACGATCAGAGAATCTATATTCGAAATTTGAGGCAAAAATAGATTTCAGTAATAGTATGGCTATTTTAATGCGGCAATGTTCATTAGCAGTGCATATTTATCTTAAACAACAACAAAAGGATCCATTTCTTGACCATATAGGTTTACTGCTCTAATAAGTATCTACAAACTATCAGAAACAAAACGTGCTATTTAAAAAAATGGGGGAAAACGTTGTATTGTTCTTGTATTTGTAAACTAAGTTCTTGTAAACTCTTGTATTGTTCACAGTTAATTTTATCACCCTTTTTCTCCCAAAGCGTTAAGCAAATTTACAGCTAAATGTCTTAAAATAAATGGAAAATGTTCTTTGGGCTATAATACCATTTATGCAAAACAGTAGCCAAACTGACGATTTTGGATCAAACCAATCAGGCATATATGACTACAAATTCTTTATATCAACACTTCGGCGATTTAAGATTAGGTGAACGTCAAACGCATGGTGTTAAAACAAATGTTCTACCAGAAACGTCTTGTTTTGCAGGTACGTTATGTCATCTGTTTCATACAGAGGTGGCTGGTTTTTTCCTCTCGGAAACTTTTTTTTTTTTAATTCATTCAGAAAACAAGCCATACAAGCAATTAACAGCCAAAATATAACTGGTCTCGGCCACTTCTTCAGTAATACAAGAACAAGCAACACTGTACCTCTGCAATGAAGCCACAAAAAGTCATCTTCGTATGAGTAGTAATTTAGTAAGCGCAGCGTTTCCAAAAGAATGCTTAAACGGGGTAGGTATGTAATAAATATAAACTGCCTAGTTTATCTTTTTTTTTTTACGTTGCTGACGACTGTTTTTTTTTTTTTTTTTTTTCATGAGTACTGTATTTCAAAATCTTCCTATTCATGGTTATTTTCTGTGGAATAATTGCACGTGCATAATATATATATTGAGGAACCATAGTAAATTCTTATAGTGTAAGTGGTCAGGTGAAGATTTTTCTTGCAAAATTTCAATAAAAATGCAGCCTGTCTGAAGATTGATTTTTTTTTTTTTTCGTATTCGAAATGAGCCATACCATTAAAAACGGCAAGAAACTCTGTCCTAAGCGCAAGTACTTGTGCTACAGAGGACAAACTCCATGAGCTATTATCATTACTTTCTGGAAACTGCTATCCACCATTCGGCAAATTCACTTAGAAGATGACCACACGCTTCTTGTGAGTGGATGGGGGGGGGGGGGGATCAGTACCTGGTCAATGAAGTATAGTGTTCAACTGCGATACTACATGTCATACATTCCTTGGCTATTCTGCATACCATAGCTTTCGATAATTTTCACAGAAACGAAGTGGTACCTTAGATTTAATCAGAGGTAAATACCGTTAAGTATGTAAAAGGTTTCTCAAAATTAGATTTACCTTTTAGTTTGTTTTTATAGGAGGAAAGACTGCCTATAAACTGTTACTTTTCCATAAATTCAAGGACACACGTTCTTGTCGCTGGATAGGAGCTCCCGTTTCTACTGGAAGCGTTACTGCACCATCTGCCGTTTTCTGTCACAACTGGGAAACTCTAAGCTGGTGAAAAATATTCATCGTTTAGAAGTATATTCATTGTGTGTGAGAGAGAGAAATTCAGTTTAGAACTGCATAATATCGAGTTAACTATGCATAGTAGTAAAGAATTGCTCTGATATAGCTATAATCGGGAAGAGAAGTTACTAAATCAGGCAACACCTAAGTGATCGGAACTTTAAAGTCTCTCTCGATTCTCAATATATGGAAGCTCTGCATGTATAAACTTGCTAAATGGCTTGGCTAGCAGATGAAAATTTTAAGTGGATTATTAAAAACACGTCTTGGTGAGCTCACAGCACATTTAAGGTTATTTCGTATTTCCCTCCAATTCAAATATTTGCTGAAGAAACGTAGGACGCTTGCAAACAGTTTTTCATGCTGTTTGGAAATAGTAGGGATACGATTTCCAAACAGCATGAAAAACTATAAAACAGGGTATAAAGCAGTTTGTAATAGAGCAAGTCAAAATATTGTGATCATCCCAATTATTTCACGTTGGAAAAGGACGTGATCTGAAGAACTTCGAAAAAAAGGCACAATTGTAAGGTACTGATTGAAGTGTAATCCAGGAAATTGCTAATATTACAGAGTGCTGTAGTCAGGGTGTTCAAAGAGTGGAAGAATACTAGTCATAACGATCGCCGGGTCAATGATAGACGGACGCACACGCCTCATCGATGTTCGTGGATGAATCCAGGTCGTCTCGCATTATGTAAACGTATAGCCGAAAAACTGGAATGGCTGAAAATAGAATTTAACCAGAGGATGGATGGCTGTTTTCCCAGACCATTACCTCACGCCTTCCTCCGTATGGCCCTCCGAAGTAGGTGCCTAAACAACATATCCCTGCTTACCCATGTTAATTATCAGCAACTACCCAGTATGCATATGACATCACTGGACCACTGAAACTGGAAGAGAGAAAAAAAAATTGCCTCTTCGGATAAATCTCATTTTCAGCCATGTGGACGATTGAGTGCAGGACTAAGCGAAATCTGAAAGAGGCATCTGACTGATATCATGATCCTGCAGAAACAGGCAGCGTTAGGTATGGGTGGATGGCATAGGTGTATTCCACCAAAGTAATGTGCTGTGCCACGTTTGACGGTATCGTACGAGAATGGTTCACTGAACACGACAGCGACTTCACTTACTAGTGTTACTAGGACCTCAGAATTTGTAGAATCCGAATCCCATAAAACGTATCTAAGATAATGTGGATCAAGAGATCTGGCATGTGAATCCTTCACTCTGACCTTTACAGGTCTAGGAAGCAATCCTAACAACATGGTAAAAGCAAACTTTCTGCAACGTTCAAAGCTATTAACGTGTTCCACGCCGCACAGCGTCAGTTCTGGTGGCAAGGAGGAGTATATAATATTTTGACTGGACATTGCACATACACTATTTTAAAGATTCTTGGTGAAAGTCTTTCCACTTAATTTTTGACAGGAGCTACATTTTTGTCATACGACGATGTCATTTGTAGTATGACTTCCTCTTATCGGTTGATCACAAATATCGACTTCGTTAAAAATCGAGTTATTATGAAACAAAGTAATCAGATACGTGCCTAAATGAATGCGCTTTATCTGTTCTGGGAGCAGAAAGTGTGCAAAGTTCGGAAAGGAAACATGAAGCTAATGTGTAACAACGGCTAACTCAGCCTTGACTCAAATCTCTCCCGCAACAGTATGCGAGCTGTATTTACAGCCCAACAGTTGTTTTTAAATGGCATTATAAAGATAGTTTTGTTTGTATTTTGCATTTTCTTTCTTGCTTAAGTAAAAAAACTAAGAAATATTAAATTATTACAAAAGTTTGTTTTAATATGGCATACGGTCTCCACTAATGGTATGCATTAGTTGAAGAGAAAGGTAATGTGCTTGTTGAACAGAGAATGTAGTAGGCATTTGAGAAAGGTTGTTCCGGAGAAGCACGAGAAGTTGGATCCACAGTTGATCATGCTTTTTTTTTTTTTTTTAACAGGCTTCAATGAAGTAGATGAATGGTCAATAGGCAGAAGAGTTTCCATAAAAATACCTATAGACGCAAGACAGAACTTGAACATTATGAGAACGCAAGTTGGGAGAAAGAGGAGCAGATGTCTATAAGTGGATTATCCCCTTCTAGAAGCATTAAGCATTTTTAGTGCACCACCATAAATGTGAGAAGAGTATGCTAAATATGAGTGGATTTATAATTTTTTTTAGCACGTGTAAGGATGTAAAAGAAGTCTTGAATGGAAAAGAATATGCTATTTTTTTTAGGCACTGAAAAGATATGAATGTGATGAATTTATACCAGAAAATACTGTATGAGCAAGAGTAATCCGCAAGCTTAAAGATCTGAGTATTATAAAATAAAGGACGTGAGGTGAAATTGTTCTTGTCAAAAATATAGGTTCGTTTCGGTTGCAGTGAAGTTGACAATAGTGCACACACAGTCTGGCAAAAGCTAAGGACATTAGGTTACTGGTTATGGAAGTTTTTTAAGCTTGGAATAACTGAGCACTACAAGGTTTGTCAAATGAAGAACGGGATACGCTGTCATCAGCATATCTATGGATAGGACTTCGAGCTAATGCGGAAAGGTCATTTATATAGAGGAAGAACGTGAACAATAGTACAAGAGTCTTAGGGTACTCCAGCACTAGGAAAAAAAGTTCACAATAACATGCAGTGAAAGCTCAGAGAAAACTGGCAACACAACATCTAAGGGTGAAAAATAGACTAAGATAGTGGGCAGACCCAATCAAATACTTGTAAATGTCAAAAGCGCCCACAGGAGTTTCTCCAAACGTATCCATGGCTTGTGTCCAAAGGGTGAGAGTGCTGGCTAAGCTATTTGCTATATATTGACAATGGCCAAATCCATAATGATAGTCGCGAACTAACCGGGAAACTTTCAGGTGGTGATGGTGAATGTGGCTTCTTGATGACCTTTTCCATTATTTTCAGGAGAACAGTATTAAATGCAAATTTTAAAAACAGAATAATATTTTAAGTAATATGGTGATATTATAGATGTTTTTTGAGTAATCAATACATGCTCTGCTCATTTTTTACTTAATTCATTCACAAGAAACTTCTCACCGAAAAGCGATATTAGTGAATTACAGTACGAAGATTGATGCACTAGAATATCAATCCAATTTTTTCTTCTTTTTTTTAAACAAACGGTGCAACTACAATATATGTTGGTTAACAAGACACAATGACAATTAAAACTTTTTGCTTAGCAGAATTTATTTTTTATAAGAAGCTGTGAAGCTTACAGCTTTCGGTGCATAAACTGCTTTGGCAAGATAGTTTTTTTTTTTAACAGTTGTTTATGAATCATTTCTTATTACAAAAAGGTCGGAAAGGGCCTTTCTCTCCTGATCAATTTGCATTAAACTCAGAAATTATCGAAATACGATTTTACATTACAAGCGGTAATTAAGATAATGACAATGACCCTAATGTATGCTTTTTTTTTTTTTTTTTAACAAGTTCTGCATTTTTGCCTATTTTATTTAGGACAAAGTAAACGCAGGTTACAGGTGTTTTCTAAAAGCATTAAAAAAAAAAAAAAGCAAGTCAGGAAATCAATATAGACAGTGATATTAAAAAAGATGTTTCGTAATGGCATTCGTGTATATTGGTGCCAATCATTGTCGCAATCTAGAACCATTTTTCACATGTATTGTAAATAATTTTGGCTTTAATACGGATGGTCAAATTGAAACCTAACCACAAAATTTCATTAAATTTTATTAACTTTAAAGCAATTAACAGTTCTAATCGTTTCACTAACGAAAAAAGGGAAACTTGCATCAAGGTCCAACTTAAGACTGGTTAAGACCAAAAATCGCAGTAATGTGCAATCTGACCAAATAAGTATTAGGTTTATTGACTGATCTCAAAATTTTATTCATTTTTCAGATTTGTTCTAATACTCTGTTCAGATACTCTTCAAAATTATCGATCGTTAATATTTCCGTTAATCGATCGCTAATATTTATTTCAGCCGATACCAAGAAAACGATCTGCGATTTATTAAAAAGATTTATCGAATGGTAGCACTTTTATAAAAATTCGAAGATTATTTCAGAAAATTTTATAATGTCCTTATGACTCGATTTTGGTAATTCTAGACATACAAAACAACCACAACCTGAAATCACTTAATTTGAGAAGTCAGATATTTCAATTCGGTCATTTAATTGAATTTCTTAAATCTCTTCAAGCGCATAAACCAAGCAAAAGCAAGTCGGAAGAGAGATATGTCAGATATTAAAATGAAAAACAAGAAATTAATCTGAATTTAGTTTTAAAAAAAAATCGACACAAATCCAAAAAAGAGAGCCCGATACTGATCTACAGTAGTACTTAACTTTCATTCATTAAAGGTCTTAAAAAGTCACTGAACATGCAAAATAATTCCTGTACAAAATTATATACATTCCTATATATACAATGATTTGCAGCATGTTAAATTTTAAAATTATTAAAATTAAATAGAATTAAAACATTAAATTTTAAAAATTATTTTAATTTTATAATAAAGATAAATTTTATAATTCATTTAAGATCAAAAAATGACGAATTCTTTCGGTTGATCAGTTTTTATAAATTATGGCATATTATTTCAATTATTTTTTAAACAGTTTATTCCAAATTTTACATAAAATAATGGTTTGTGGCCTATCATTTATTCAAATATAAATATATGTGTGCAGTTTGTTTCCTAAATAAAACAAGCAGATTTGTAATAACAGTAAAAAAAAAATACACGATATTTTTTGCTGGTAGTAGAGTATCTGGATATCGCTTAGACAATGGGCTTCGACTAATCAGAATATGTCTATTTCGCGTGGATTTTCTATGACTGCTCGCGTTATCAAACTGGAATAAACAAGTTACACATTTCTCGTTTATTTTTATTTATTTACTGGTTTATCGGAAGCTTGATTTTTTCTATCGACAACTGAAACACGTTTGAATTTTTGTTTGAGGACCAGAGATACGCATCCTAAGGATTAGTACTGATCCTTGGGAAAACAAACTTCAATTTCAGTTGGACGAATTACAATGTAATATATAAAAAGATGTACGCAGGGAAATTTCTACGTTGTTAAATTATTACATTTTGGTTTCAATCGGCTCGTTTTTAATGACAAAAGTGATTCAAATTTAGAAATCACATACTGGCTGGATGGATTTAACGAAATTTGCTGTTTATGACCTTAAAATTCCTCGAGCAATTTCCATTCTGATTTCAAAACGTTTCTGTCTAGAATAGATTCGACGTGTCAAACACGCCAAATATTAACACACTCGTTTTTGTTTTTTTTTTATTTGATTAATATGAAGTACAAAGCACACCACAGAATTCTTTGAATAACCCAAATCAGTTACGAACAACAAGAAGCAATCGCGAAAATAACAATTGAAAATTAAACTCTAAACAAAGTGTACCATTGGTAAACCCTTATAAGAGCATTCCAAACCTAATGTGTTTTTTTGGTCACATGTATGGTGCAGTGCAGTATTCTTCGTCCCTAAACGAGGGAAGCCTGGGTTCTTGAAGGATTTCTTCACCTTCAGTTATAATTCTGCTTTATTGGCAAAACATTTTAATAATTCGTCTTTGTATTGATACTTTAATAATTATTAACGGTAATTACAAACAACAGTGCTCAACCTGAAGGTATTAATCATGTAAACAAGACTTGGGTAAGAAATTAACTAAAACATAGAATTTGCAGACTGCAGATTATAAATCTAGGAAATATATAAGATGAATGCTCTTCCAAAGAACAGTAGCAAAGAATGAACGAAATCGTAATAAAATATGTTCCGAATTGAACTATGATTAAGTATTGAAACAGATAAACATGTGTTTTAAGAGATTTAGAAGAGAGTGGGAGAATTACAAATTACACGATCTCGTGAAATACGGAAATATCTGTACAAAATGCAAGTAGCAACAACCAAGCATTTGTGATGCGTGTGCGGGGTGATGATGGAAAGATTATTAACTTAACTACGCTTCTCTGTAGAGAATCGAGAATTTCAGGGCCCTCTAAAGGGCACCTACCGCAATGTGTAAAAGAGATTCAATGGCTGACGGATTAGCGATTTATCGAGTTCAAAGGAAAATTGCGCAAAAGTCAAGAATTCAGCGAAAGAGAAAACAATTTCTTAAATTCTGCTATGACAATATTTATGATATGTTCAATGCCAGGAAAGAAGGGAGGTTAGAGTAATCCCACGAAGATCAAGTATATGATAACTGGTCTATGATCAAGTATATGTCGTCAAAATTAAAACAAGAGAAAGGGGGAAGGGGGGGGGGAGTTGAGAGAAAGAGAAGATTGTTAATTTGAAGGGTAGTAAAATTCAAAGTTATCGGCACCATATTGAAGAACGGATCGGAAATCATTTTCGTGTGGAGAAATTTCTATTCTGGAAATTGTGATTTGCGTTGCGCAATGTTTGTCAAAGAGAAAGCAGTACATAGACTACTGTTACCAACAAAACTGTCAACATGATTTGCAGTAAAAATGGATGTCTGTGATGTACAGAAAAGAGGAAATAAAAGAACGGAGCCTTTGCAACATGCACAGTCTGAGGATAAGGATCCACTCACCGTCATCACATAAAACCTGCATCCAAACAAGTGGCAACCCATTTGCTGAAGTCACACCCATGATATGAGCTTACGTTGTTATTTGTGTCAAGCCAGATCAAATGGCTTAAGAGATATCAGAAGCAACCACTTCAGATTTCTCTGTTGATTAAACAGCGACGGAATCCAGGTAGCATGAATAGTCGAATATTTCCATTATTTTAGAAGAATTTAAGTGAGACAAATTGTACGGTAAATATATGATGGGTACAGATTTGACACTTACGAGAAACAGGTTGAACACTGTTAGTTTTTAAACGCAGGATGAATACCGGTGGAATAAGAACATAAAGAGGCACACCAAGCGCAAATCAATGGATTGTAAGGGTTCAGGAAAAGTGGAGAAATGTCAAGACTTTTGGGCAAAAAATCAAAACGGTACGTGAAGGATTGTTTAGTGTTGCGCGTTTGAAATGGAAGTAGGACATTTACCAAGAGCATCAATGCTAATAAACAAAACAAAGAAGCTAAAAGAGCAGCTTTTCTAAGAGTAATGAAGCAATACAACTCGAAAGTAAGAGAAGTGGAAGAAGATTGTCTAAATCCATTTCACGCTTTAGTAGAGTCAGAGAAGTAAGACTGAGATGTCGATGATAGTCAGATGCAATATGCTGGATTCTTCTTCTGAACAACCTTGACATACTTGCTGGAGAACCAAGGCTTTTACAGGTGAAAACAATTTAAAGTGAGATAGGAAATTAATGTTTTCCTACCTTTAAGAATTGTTTCAGTAGTGCATTCGCCAAATATTTGGATTAGATGACAGAAAACGATTATCCAACCAAAGGTATGAGGCTAAAAATCTTATCCTATTTGGCATTTTTATGACGATACTAGTCAACATGCAATGAGAGTGGCTGTGCAAGTGTCGCTCAATAAGATGAGGTGGGTTAAATATTAGATTGGGATCTGAACTGCATGGTTGAAAAACATTGGGAGTATTATAGAAGGATCATACGATCAAGAGATGAGATTAAAAATGGAGTGGTTGGGTCTACTGGTAGCAAGTGAACTTGTGAGACTGTTGGTAACAGAAAATGCATTTATACCTGTCGAACCAGCATAGCTAAGAAAGGAAATATCTCCATGAAGATTATTTCACTATTAAGAAAGTTGACCTAGAAAATATTATTTGGAAGAAATTACTTCAAAAAATTTACTACAATTCTCGTGGTAGATAAAATGAATTTGATAGTTTAGCCATAGAATATAAGAAAATTGGATACTGTGCATCTGCACAATTGCCATCAGTGAGACGTAAACAGGCAAAAGTCTGGGAAAAGTGAGATGAGCGGTGATTGCAAACAAAGTTGAATTTCTTTTAGGAAAAGCAGTTGGAGATGGAAAGAAAGATCACTGAGATTGGAACTAAAATAAATCCTCTAACGTCTCTTTATTCTCCAGAGCTAATAGAGGAACTAGCAAACAAAACGTTCGGCAAATTTTAGAAGGCAGCTGGCTGGTCACCATAATCAGTTGTCAATGCCAGTTGAATTCATCGCTAACGATGATTTTTAATACCTGTAAGTAAGGTAGACATATCTCGTGATTCTACACCCTAACTGGATATTAGTGTCTGAAACAGTGCGAACACCAGTTGATTTTCTGAGAAGAGTTTAAGGGAGAAAGACATGCATGCGCCAAAGACTGCCTAATTCTGGAATGGATGGGGGGGGGGGATACATATGAAGTTCTAGATGCCGATTAGAAGCGAATTAATAAGTCTACCACGTATGTTGCTGAAGTTGATCTAAAAAGTTTGAGAAGTTTTATTTTCCTCCATGTAATCCATTTATTTAACTTTTCATGATTGTGTCAAGATGAAATGACTAAGATGACTGAAGATATAAGAATGCTATTAAACGCATTTAATGTAAATCAGTTCCTTGTTTATTATTATTAAGGGTGTACAACATTTTCAGTAGTTTTCTCAACACAGAAATTTACATAATTTCCTCTGAAGAGTTATTTGAAATGATGTGATTTTTGTAGTGATTTATAAATTATCTGAATGTAAATTTTGAATGATGAGTTCTAGATGGAGGACGTAAAATGCTTGATTATAGTATACATCAAGGATGACGTGTCTGCGTGCGCGAACACACATACACAAATGAAATACAGAAATATATTTACTATAAAGGATCGCAACTGATTTGATGTAAATAAATTATAATTTCAATGTGATGGGAAAATATTGAAAAAAAATAAAATAAATAACTAGTCTCGTCGTTAACAGTCACGCACAATTAATGCAGCGCTACAAAATAAACCAGCTGTAGATCGTATTAATTGGCTAACTTACAAATGGAATGATACGAATACAACTACTTTTCTTAAGCTATGCTGGAATTAAAATTGGCCAAGAGAATATCTAGTCATGAGGCACCGCTACAAAGTTTATCAGTGTATTCCTACAAATATAACGAACGGCGCAAAACCGGTTTTCCCCCCCCCCCCTTTAATAAATAAATGGGCTGTTATATAAACTTCATTCTGTGCATAGCAATAATAGAAAAAAAAATTGGCCTAGATAAAAATGGTTTTGATGCTTCAATAACCACCACACCCAAGTTCAAAAATAATCAAGTGAAACGAAGAGAAATGAAAGGGCGCGACATAAGAGGAAAGGCCACTGTCACTTAGTCCCTTTACTATCAGCTTCGCTGTACGAACTGGTTCATAAATTTAGCAGCATGAGTTTCTACATATTTAGATCTTCCCATTTTGTCTCCAAGTGTGTTATACAAAAAAACGCGCCTCAATCAAAAGTTACTTAACATATAGCCAACCCTCTTTCCTAATGAACACAGAGCACACAATAATAATACTATTTTAATATTTTGATTTTCTAAATATACTTGTAAAGTAAATATTTTATTTCAAATTATTACTGATAATTATAATTTAACATATCTTCGTTTTCGATAGAACCTTCATCTAGATGAAAGGTAACTGAATATAACAGACTGGAAAAATTGGAATTATCATGAGGGCCAATAACCGTTAATTTCTGATTGACGCAATAAAATAAAGGGGAAAAAATCCATATATATATCACATTTAAGTGCTGTAGTTACAACTCTTAAATATATTAAGAGTAGGACAAAATTGTAAATATATACAACTCATTGTTAAATGAATAAATGCTGTATAATGTATTATTAATACATTATACAGAAAATAAAAATCTGTACGAATTTCATTGTTACAAAAAAAAAAAAAAAAAAAATTAAACTGTTGTAAATATGCAATTATGTGTAGTAATATGTAATCAATTTTAATAATAATAAAAAAGATTTAAAAAAAAATATATGTAATCAATGTATGTATGTACGCAATGTACGTATCACATGTAATTTAAATATGTGATCATAAATTTTAATAAAAAAATTATTTAAAAAATTAGTATCATTATCTAATAATGTGGGATAATGTAGGATAAAATATTCCCCTTAATTTTCCCTTAATCCCAATCATTATTATTGTTGTTATTATTATTATTAAACATTATTATTATTAATGTGTGTATGTAATTTTTCTGAGACAAAGTGTTAAAAATTATAAAAAAAAATTACTATATGTTTGTACTACTAAACATAAAATATGCGTTAACTATGCATATTGTACATACTCTGATCATATTTTGTCAAACCGGAAAAAAAAAATGTAAACTTTAACATACATCATATTTCTTTGTGTAACTGTGAACTGCAATAGTAAATTATTATTGTGATATTAAAAAAAACTACAAGGTTGTTAAATTAAGGCAACGGAAGCCAGTAAAAGCCACTGCTCTCGAACCTGTTTGCAGGATGAAAAAGACCCAAGTTTCCGAGAGAGAGAAACTCGGCCACCCATATGAGATTGATTTTTTTTTTTTTTTAAAGCAGAAATTAACATACATTCATAGCCTATAACTAGTTGATGTTCCACTGCAGTCATGCGTTCTCAAAACAATCGTTAATTTCTGATTGACGCAAAAAATTGCACATTTAAATCTTTCATTCTGTTTGTTACACACGATTAGAAAATTAAGTTTTAATAGTTGCCAAAATAAATTTAATTACTAACCGAAATAAATATTTAATAGTATCTGTTTATTTTTAACACCATTAGATCAATTACATCACATCTCTAAACTCAATGTATATATAAATATCAATTAAAGCAATATTCCTTTAATGGAATATTATAATTAATAAGTTAAAATTAGAAATCCATACTGATAATTCAGAAACCCAGCTCTACAAACTAAAACAGAACTTTTTCAAGCAACTTCAGAGCTTCATTACTCGAGGTTATTACTTTACCACGTACGATGAAAATCATGATCGCTCAGACATTCAACAACCAAAATACGTAAATTTTAATGAAAGGATCACTCTGCAGTGGCGACTTCTCTATTTTACGAAGTGATCCTTTCATTAAATTAATTTCGGCTATTCAGCCGAAGACATAAGGAATAGTTATAAAATACAGTATTGCATACTCTGCGCCCAAAATTTCTTTTCATCCTTTCTGTACCTCTGATGATAACGATGATCCGAGTTACAGAAATACAGAATATGGCATACTAATGAAATATTCAAAATGCACTTTTATATTTAAAAGTTTTTTTTTTTTTTTTTTTTTTTTTTTTTTTTTATAAATATGAGCAATGGCAATATGAGTATAAAAATATTTAATGAAAAATACAGTTTTATGAAAGCATTTCATGTTAAGTAATTTAAGTGGACTTTTTTTGATCGGAAAACGTCTGTACTATTTCAAATTTAATGTCTAGTCAACGTGAGGATACCAAGATGTTAATTTTTATTCCAACTCAAAACTTGAGAAAATGAGTGAAGACACAACATACTGTTTTACAAATTGCGATAATTTAAGATAGTAGACGGTTATCGCCTCTATCTTGCTTACTGAAGTCCTGAAGTAGCGGCATGGGGAAAAAAAAAAAAAAAAAAAGTTACAAAGCTGAATTTCTGGCTTATCTCTAACTAAAAGCCTGACGACAGTACTAATGTACTATTGGTTCCCAAAGTTTCCAAGAGCAAGCCATAAAAGAAAAACCGTAACAATTTCAAGAAGCGTAACTTGTGAGACAAATTTTTAACCATCCTTCATACATTAAGAGTGACAAATATTTACGCAAATAAAATAATCGCAGCCCCCAAACTTTTGCTTCTGAATATTCTTCTCAAAATTTTGATAAACATCTATTACAAACTTTCCCAAAAGGTTTTAAGACATTCGTCTCTGCAAAAACTGTTTTCGAAAGTGCATGCTAGCAACATCTGTGCATTTCCCAAAATAATTGTATATAAATTACTTTTACTATTGTTTTTCTCAGAAATTCTAACAGTCTTTTTTTTCTTTAAACAGGCAAAGTCATGGATACTGAGCTGACATTTATCTGGCTATCATTTATACTCTTGACGGGGCCAACGAAAGCAACTGATAGGCCATGGGTGAGGCACCTCTGGTTTAAAGCATGCGCTAAGTAAGTAGTAAATGCATCTATTTAAATATGAAAGCTCCGTCAGTTTGTTTTAAAATACATACACTCTTATTAGAGCCGCTTTGTTTGCACATCTACCGCTGCACGTATAACAGACATGCTATCATTGGCTGGAATTTGATCTCAAATTCTTACTTAAATGCTATCGACATCTCAATTTTACCCATTTTCCATAACTGCACTTAGCAATTCACAACCACGGAGCATTTAAGAGACTGTCTGGAGAGTCATATAACGATGGTTTCCGCAGACGCTTCTATACTGTCTCGATGTCGTTCTTTCTGTTAACGCCATAGAATAGGCGTTAACAGAAAGAACGACAAGTGAAAAATCCTAAAGTGAACACATAACGTTGACGTTTCTAGTTTTCTGTTCCATGACTTGTTCGCCTTGTCATTAATGAAATTCAAAGAACTAGCGGAGCATTTATTTTAAGTAAACTGCAATTGAGGCCTGAAGCATCACACAATTTAGTGACGCATGGTAACATATATTTATGAACAGCTAGTGTAGACAAAGGGCATAAAAATTAAATAGTACGACTTATAAGGTAGTACCTTAACAATTTAAAACATAATTTCAATACCAAGTATGCAGGAAGCTACATTCATAAGATGCTAATGACAAATTACATGTTTATGATATGATTATAATTTATAATGACAAACCAGGTGCTGATATCAACACTTAAACGAATGAAGGTCACACTGCCGCCTTAATGACTTAACAAATCAACAACACAAATATAAAGATTATATCTGATAATGCCCTTAGTATAATAATTATTCGTTACATGAACAACTCAATTACCCTGATGCAGAATAGTTGTGATGAGACCATAATCACAAAGTAGGAAGAAAATATCAGATTGTCATCCTCCATAAACCTTTGTGCATACCAGAAAACGGCTTATTTCTTGTAATGAAAAGCTCTGACCTCACAAACCATATCTGATCTCAGACAGAGGAAAACACACACATATATAAAAGTAGACTTTATTTCACGGGTTACCGAATCAATAAGGAAAATACTTTCATCAATGAAACGAAAGCCGTCAAGTCCGAATGTCGAACAATACAGCGACAGCGAAAAGGGAATTTTAATAAAAATGTGGGCATTTTTATGGCGATTCCAGCTAGTTTAAATGACTAACACAAGCACTATGGGTGGACGAAGACAAATAACCAACGATCTACATCTGGTGAATGTTTTTGGGCCAATTCAAACTTCTAATAATCACAGTGATAATGTCATATCGGACTGTGCAAATCACTAGCTGAATATATCTGCTGGAAGGAATACTGCAAGAATAAAGTGATTGATATATTTCCTTATGTACTAATTCCATGGAGTGTGCAGGACTTTCCAAATGAAGAGGATTCATGGAACCCAATACTCCAAGTTATGCGACTTTCGCTGAATTAAATTTTTTCAACAATTACCAATCACTCTGGCCTAAACAATCAGCAAGAATTCAATGCAATAACGAATTTCACTGAAATGAGAGCAATAATCGTCACCCTTTGATGTTACCATGGTGAATTTTCGGCGGTGAGGCACAGCTGAAAGGAATGCACGTAGAAATCCAAGTGAAGAGACTTCCAGGATGGAAGTCTCTTCACTTGGATTTCTACGTGCGTCACTGCATTAAGTTAATATAGTTATTTATTATACTGTCAAGAAGTGTACTGCATTTACAAATACTTATCCTTATGGTTCCAGTATATATCGTAACCATTCATAAAATAAGCAAAAAAAAAAAAAAAAAAAAACCAGAGGTAAATTTAAGAAGAAAACTTTGGTGTATCTCTTTTCTTAACAATACTCAACATATTTTGTGAAAGTTTCAAGAAACTTAGTTTTTCCTTACGAAGTTATATTTCCACTGCACCCTTGGTGTCAGATGAGTTCATACACTATGGTCACTTCCCTAATTCTTTTTTTATTTAATTAATTTTGTCATAACCACTGTTAACTTGAAACGGGAATAATTAAATCGAATGATCGGATTTAGTGCATAAATAAAAGATGTACATGACATTCATTTCTAAAAGAAAACTTACATGATTACAACTGATAATTGTCGGAGCAGTGAGTACCATCAAGAAACCGTAAATATTTAATTCCGATACATTCAAAGACAAATGAAATCTATGCAGAATGACATGTCAGGCTACACAGATTTTGTAAAGCGTCGCACACGATTTAAACTTTATCCTGTACTAGGTATTTATTTCAAATCAAAATTCATGTAGAAATTTTGATTTGAAATAAGTATAATAAATAAATGCCGTCGGTGAATTTTATATTTATAGGGCGTTCTCCTAATATTTAGGAGTAATTCGTTTTTGCAGCATTGACTTATTGAAACAAGCAAAATTGTTTCAATAAGCCAAAAAAACTCAAGGAATATGATGAATGAAATTAGGTAACTACGAGAAGTTTATAACGTAAAATTTAGTCTCAAGAAAGAATTTCTGCATGTTCTACCGTCAAATGAAAACTCAGGGAATTTGGAAACATGTGCAAACGAAATTCCCCAGCCCAAATTAAATACCAAATCCTAATCCAAAATTGAACTTCGAAAAGAGAGGCATATTTTAAAAAACTTTCTAGGGAGAGCACTGGAAACAACACAAGCGAAAACAAGGAACTTTCTTCTGGACGGCATAAACACGATGGAAATAAATATCTGCACCCCCAAGTATTTTAGCAAATATTTTCTGAAATTCTATTTCGGCACTGATACCACTTTTGTGGCATGTGACCTAGTTTAACTAGCAATATTTTGTTTTGTGTTTATCAATAGTAAAATTATCACGAATAAAATACGTATTGCGATACTGGGATGTCTTATCCAACCTAATACATATTAGGTTGGGTAGGACATACCCAACTTATCGTAGTTCAGTCTGTCAGAAAGTTAATTTAAGTTTGATTTATCATTTCTTATGAATAATTAAAATCTTCCTGTTCCTGAAACCAGAATTTCACTATACGCAATCAGAATATTGTGACATCCATATATTCAAAGCCAGAAGGAGAAACAATAATAGAAATTTGTGGCAGTGAGACTTTCTTTATTAATATAAATGCACTACTCTACATTGTACTGTATATTTATCATAATGCTTTGAAAATTGTCGCCGTGAAAAGATTGTGATGCTTGATGCAATTTATATCCTGCAATAATGTGATGACAACTTTATTCTTAAGGTATAAATGGTGGTTAAAATAAAGTTAATATGTAATAGGTCTTACTACATATATAATTAAAGAGAAAATTATTACAAAATTTTATATTGATTACGCAGAACTATGCACTGACATTTCTAACTTCGAGACAACATTTGTATGCGACAAACGTTGTCTCAAATTAAATTATATAATAATTTAAAATAGAACGGTGACATGATAACGGAGTTGATTTGAAGGGTTTCAAGTAAATAATATATAAGAAATGTTAAATAAGAGAAAAATACTAAATATATAACAATCACTTCTGGAGCTTAAGTCTCGGAACCGTTAGGCTTAATATGCATGTAAACATAATTTGAAGAGACATGTTACACAATTCAATATTTCGTAAATTTAACGTATATAAATTATTGTTATGCGCACTAATTCGCCACAAGAATTAATCCGAAAAATATTTTGTGATATAATGAAAATTAACAATTATTTCTGAAAACTTAAGACAAAATAATAAGTCTCGCAAGGGTAGAGAGATCGGATGCACGTCCCTCAAGATGATTGCACGTTTTGCATCTCGTGTACGTAAATGCAGTATAGAAAAATAAAAAATAAAAGTATCATTTAAATTACAACTATTCAGAATATGGATAATAAACTGCGCTAATAATATAACAAAGATAAAGAATACTAAAAATAGAAAGAAAAGAGAGAGAGCAAAATTTGTTGCAGCTGCATTCGATATACGAATAGCTTAACTGGCTGAGGAAAGTGGAACACCTGCATCTTGTCTCCAAACCAGTCAACAGAATTTCGCCAGTAACAAATCCGATCCTCCTACCCCTCGAATTGCGAAATGCAAATTGTATGTTCTGCGATTTGAGAAGGGGAGAAAAGCAGAAGTCAAATCAAAGTAAACTGGACCGTATATATTATATATATTAAAATTATATGTAGTATACAACTTAAAAAAAAAAAAAAAAACCTACCTACGTAAAAATACGCTTGAAATTTCGACTTCTTTCAAATATACACACATTTCATATGTATTATTTTATTATTAAGTTTTACATTATTTACTTGCAATTAAAGACCAAAGCAAACAAAAACCATTTTGGCCTTTAATTGCAAGTAAATAATACATATGAAATGTGTGTGTATATTTGAAAGAAGTCGAAATTTCAAGCGTATTTTAAATAGTTTATTAAATTACGTAAATTTTTTATTTTAAATTACAATAGAAATACCTGTTGTAATTTCAAACGTATACAGAATTTACGTAATATAAACCATTAAATATGTGCAGTGAATGAAACCACCGCATGAATGCTGCTTGTAACTACCTTCGATACAGCAAGAAAAAAAAATAGTATACCAATTTAGTAATACACTATAAATATTATTTCTGGAAAATTTTTCCAGAATTTATGGCTATTTTATCTATTTTCTTAAGGAGTACCCTTAATCTTCATTCATTATATTCTTTCTCCTTTTCCTAAAAAAAAAAATTATAGTCCATCATTGGAAATTCGGCTTTTCCTATTTGCTTTTCTGCATGTTTAGCTCCGACATGTTTCCCCCCCCCCCCTGTTCCTTTCAGTCATTTTGCAGTTCAGTTTTTTTTTTTTTTTTTTTTTTTTTTTTTTTTTTTTTTTTTTTTAATCGTTATACGCCTGATGCTGCTCCAAAAAAGACAACCTCCAACAAACTATATTCTTCCATATTTTTCGTTTATCTATGTCTTTAAAATATCATTAATGCTTTAAATAAACTTATTTAAAAAAAGCCAATGACATTATATAAGGGTTACTCCTTAAGAAAATAGGCAAAATAGCCATAAATATTAATAATACAAATTTGTATTATTTTGTTTATTTTCTGAGTGGATAATACAGGATACAATTTTTAAGTCTCGTATATTGTCATATAGGGAATGAGCGTCTTTAGTTTACTGACATTTGATAATTGAACTTTTTCATAGGATTCGCGATCCATTCTCTAGTTATGCAATGGAAAGTATGAGAAATGTGTTATGCAATGGAAAAATAATTATACACCTAAAATCTTAGAAACGTCAGCAATAATTTAAAGTATGAGACAAAGAATACTTTCGAATTTCTTGATGTTTGATACTAAGCGATTCCCAATTTTTTTTATGAATTAATACATATTCAAGAAAGAAAAAATTAATAAATTGTAAACCATTTTGTTTATCAAAATTAATGATTACAAACTAATTATTATATATGGCCCTTCATGGAATCCGTAGATACTCATCGCAGGAGGTCTGCTAACCATCATTTGCACAATACTCATACACATTAAATTTTCAAGCGAAAACTTACTATAGTACAAACAGCAAAAAAAAATTAACTGTCGTATTATTTTAATGTGACAAACCTTGTTACAACGCAAACAAATATATAATAAAAATATTTTAATAACTGTCATACAACTTTAATGTGACACAGTCTGGTGCTTCAAGTTATGAATTCGTGGTTGAACTGTGGATAAACATTCCTCTTCTTGCATTTAATGTTTCATTCGATAGCGTAGAAAGCAGCCATTCACAGAGATAAGTAGTGGGAAATTACTAAATTATCACGGAAGTCTTTTCAATATTAGGAAATTGTTTGGTAACACATCCAAAAAGAGTTCAACGATAAGTCGTGGTTTATTTGTCAATTTCGATGATTTCTTAAATCAATAATCTCTTGTCCAGTTTGGCATTGCGTTTACGATTAGTATCTTTTTTTCCCTACATTCTTTTTTTTTTTTACAAACTGTTAAGCATATCTATATTGGATATTTAGAGGGAAAAAAAATCTCAGGACACATGGTTGGGAATCAGTGGCTTAAATTTTACTGAATTTATGATACGTGATATTTTAAACAGTGGCGACAGGCGAAATAAATTAAATAAGAATCCCTGTCTTTGGTGGATGCAGGCCGAAGTAGCTTGGTGATGAAACGAAGGTTTCATCACCAAGCTATCAATGACCATCGAAATAGAACTGTAATACCCCTCTTTTTTAAAAATAAAAAAATCATACGATAGTAGACGGACTTGAAGTCGGTGCAAAGCACCTGGAATTTCTGTTGCCCCGAGTTGGAGGAATAAGTCAGAATTTTTAATCTTGAAAAGTTTAAGTATATTCCAAATTTCACTTGCACCTTACTGTGCATGCACAGTATACTTAAGAGATAACCAAATAAACTTCTTAGTGTAATGATGGGGGTGGGTGGAATTTAACAGATTTAGAAAGTTAAAATGAGCATTTTCATGAATTCTGCACAAACTGCAGTGTTTCAGGCTTTTTCTAACGCCTCTGCATGAAAACCGTTCAGAAAGAAAGCATAACTGCAGTACACGGGCCGTTAGGAAACTGAACGTACGTCCTCTTTTAGCGGCTGAAGTTTTTTTTTTTTTTGGGGGGGGGGGGGGGGCTTTAATTTCTCTCCCATAGATTCCGACCAATAGCGAACTAGAGTTGGTGAAAGCTCCCTCCAAAGGTTCCACAAAATAAAGTATTTTTTGTTTTTCCAGGTTCGAAGGACAGTGAAACAAAAAAATGGTCAAGATTCTTCTCTCTTTCTGGCAATACAAAAGAGACATGGGGTACGCTGTTTCTATGATGTTAAAAAGAATTATCGTTTTCGACCTAGATTTTTTTTTTTTTTTTTTCCAAAACTGAAACAAGATTCATGGCCTGAAAGAGGATTTGGAAACTTTTTTACCGAATACTTCTTTGCTTCTGCCACACTATGTTTGCCTTGAACTTTTTCAATTTGTTTGTTTGTTCCTACACCAAGCAGAGCATGCTACAATTAAAGCATGTTATTTACTGGCATATGAATTGTAGCGATGACGTCATTTCTTTCAA
Source organism: Typopeltis vanoorti (assembly GCF_054136105.1). Taxonomy (NCBI): domain Eukaryota; kingdom Metazoa; phylum Arthropoda; class Arachnida; order Uropygi; family Thelyphonidae; genus Typopeltis; species Typopeltis vanoorti. Next base: position 24,860,420 of record NC_143566.1, on the reverse strand, counting down.
ACCATTATCCCGAATTAAAATTATAACGTAAAATATAAATAGAAACAACCAACAAGAACAGGATGAGCTGTCAAAGAACATGGAAGGTAAATATCATAACATGTTTTCGAATATTCCAATTGCAGTGAACTTGTCAAGCAGGTATTATGCTTATCCAATGAGAGATTATCTATTCTTGAATTCGTGGTCTGACAGACATTACGGCCAAAGCAACCAAGTTAATGAGATATTATTTCTTGACTGCACGTTTTCCAACTTAGTGGGGGGGGGGGACTCTTAATGGCAGTAAAATGAACTTGATGAATCCCATTGAATGGCATAACAGATATCTGTATTTATTTAGGAATAATATATGTTCCTTCATTGTGTTCTAATCAGCGAAATTACTAATCCGTTGATGAGACTTTCTTTTTTACCTCTTTACTATAATTAGATCGCTACATATGTTAAGGGTGATATTATTATACAGATAATTACTGGACTTCATTTTTGAGGTCAAGAAAGGAGTTTATCTTATAAGCAACAGGAAGAACCGAAATAGTCAGCACGTTTTGGTTACAAGAGGCATAAAACCCATTTAACACCTTTATTTTTTAAATTATAAATTAAGTCCTTAATAGGGAGGTTTTCTCTGATCATACAGCGTGAGGCTAACCTATAAAAGAAACTTCGAACAGAATTATTCCATCAACGACAGGAGGCGAAACTCAATAACTATAAGGAAGTACTGTTCACTCTTAATTACAGCAGACACTAACAGTGACTCACGGCGGAGCCATTACTCCTAGTATAGAAGTACAGGCGCGAATTTAAATTAATACTTAACTCTGTTTAATAGCAAACAAGTGAAACCAGACGGAGACAAATTGAAAGAATACGTATATGCCTTTCAACCAAAATAAATGGTACATTTTTAAAGGCAACTTATATTTTAACAAATGAGATCCATATAACAAAACTAATTTTAGCATACTCATCTCAAGAGATGTGCTAAAAGCAAAATTGATCAAAAGATAGGGGAAACCATCAATCTGAAAATTTTGATTGCGGTTGTTTGGAATTACGGTTGAAGTGGCTAAGGCTATGTGTACAGCAAAAATTCTGCCACCGCCATATGACCAGCTAAACACACATTCTGATAAAAATCTTCAAGACGCTTCACGTCCTAAACAGGATTTGAACTCAAGCCTTTCAAAACCAAAGGGCATTGTTGATACTGACGAAGATGCAGTGGCTCCCTAGAAATGCTGAGGAAACGTAGATAACATAACCAAAGGCATTACTGCAGAAATATATTACAAATGAAGTTATTAAAAAACAATTGTCTAGTATTAAAAGTAAACCGGTCTGAGATGTTACGGCAATTTAATGAGAATGACCCATGAAAAATCAGTGGAGAAAAAATAAATATCGACAGGCATATTAATATACGTGGATTCATGCAGAGTTGGCTAATGGCTGTAAATAGAGCAAGAAATTACAGAATAATTTAAAAGAAAGCAGCTGATAATAACTAGTGAAATTGTTTTTAACATCATAATTATGACAAGTAAATCTCGTCTGAAGGAAACTAGATTCTCCTAAATATTTTTATCATTAATAAGCTATCAGCTAACCCGATTTTAAAACTAACTCTTGTTTACATATCATGCACTTCTCTTTACAAATCCATCCAACCAGTAACTACAGTTCACATTCGGAATGGTGCTTCTTAAGAGCTCGCTAAAAGTTCTTGACACAGCACAGAAATATCTGGCAATTATGCTAACTAATGACCGTCTTAAACTTTATGTCGCTCTCTTTCACGTTCAGCTTCTGCCACTATTTCAACAGAAATTTCTGGTCAATGTTCATCAGAATGACAATAATAACCTCAAATCCCTCTCTAAATATGTTAAAAGACGAGCAGCCGCTAGTCCTTATTCCTCCACACTTCATTTCCGTCCTCTACCTTCATTAACTTCAATACTTTCCTTCAGAAAACCTACATTTTTACTCGTTTCTTAGACTGCAGTCTAGTAATATAGCAACTCACTACTAATAAAGGCTATCCATGATACCAGAATATAAAAGATTGAACAATCTTGTGTGGAAACACTTTTCCTAGTATACTAACAACCTAACTTCAAAATTTAGCCACATATTCCGATAGTCCAGTAAAATGAGGAACAATGCGAAGAAAGCACATGTGAATCTACCTTATAATATAAAATGATAAGCTTTTTCTGTAACGTTTTTGTGTCAAGTTATTTGAAACGTTTTGAAACTCAGGGGCTACGAGTCATCAGAATTCAAGGAGAACCGGCTTACCAGTCCGGAACTCGGGGGAGGGGGGGAGCCCCCAGTATATATATATAAAAGAAAGAAAAGGAGCAAAGGAAATGCTCAGCTACTATTTCAGTAATTTCTCCTTGAGTACTACCTTAAACTGCTCTAATTTTCCCAAGTGAGCTGTAGCATTTACCGTTAAAAGACGAAAATCTAAAAAGATAATGCAGCAAGTGAAAATATGTGAAAAGGCAAGCAAATTAATCTTATTTTGTTCACCGAGCCCTCTGAAGGGAGAGGGAATATTATCCAAAATAGTATACATGAAAATGCGATGTCGAAGTTCCAGATGTCAAAGTAAACAGCAGTCCATTGGAAATCCACCCTGCCTTGGATTTCATAGCAGAACTGCAGATCACATTACTTCTAAAAGCGATGAAGGTCACTTGGTGTGGTGCAATGTCCATCGTTCTTGGATCTGAAACAATTATTATGACTCTTGTGTAAAACTATGACGAAGCAATCAAGAATGGCTATGATTAAATTAAATATTTATTTTGCAGGACTAAAATCCTATGTATGAGAGTACCTCCGGTTGAAAATTAAATAGGTTTAGGTTGAAACCTACCGAACTATATTCAGAACAACTAAGGCTTAGGAGTTTTTTTTTTTTTTGTTTGTTTTTATGTGAATCCCAACCACGAAAGGCTGTTAGTCTGCAGCACATCAATATTAGTACTGTGGATGGGCTAAGAATTAGACAGTCCAAAAAATCCTGGCTGTAAACATGGAACTTTTGCAAGACACTTCAGGCATCCAGTAAGCAAAGTAGAATCTCATTGTCTAGTGCGAGGTCATATCTTGGACAAAAACATCCATGTCCACAGCGAGATTCGAACTCAGAGCGTGCTAGTTAAAGAGCATATAAGCTAATCACTCAGTCAGCCAGGCCAGCCAATTACATCTGTTCTTGCTAGTTCGTTTTGCAGCATGAAAAATCTGGGAGGAAGATCCATCTACGTAATGAGACCGGGTAATTCACTTTCGGTTGTAATGTCCTTATAAAGGTTTTTGGCGTCCTAAATTTGAACCAGATCTTAGCAACTAAAGGCATTGTCTTTACCAAGTGAAGAAAAAAGAAATTGGAAAGTTATTCCTTAGTCTAAACGGGATTCGAACCGCAGCTCTTTCAAATCAAAATGCACATGTCACATTCGACTTTTAAAGAAGATGGTCGGAACAATTGAAACATTATGTAGAGCAATGAGTCACGTAACACTATCTTCAAGTTGCCAGTCGAGAATGAATTTTAAAAATGCTCAGAGAATGCTACACGAGCGTGCTTGATCCAGTCCAGGGATTCTCAACCTATGGTACGCGTACCACTGGTGGTACGTGAGCCACTGCCGGGTGGTACGAAAACAGGTTTGCTGACTGGTACATCTAATATCTTTAATTAAATATAGTGGTACGCCACTGGAAAAGGTTGAGAACCCCTGATCTAGTCCTTTCATCTTAAAGGACCGGATCATGGTATGAGGACTGGTTTCCCGTAGTATTACTAATCGCAGTTTCAAAAATTCTGTGTTCAATGAGAACACCATGAATTATTTCATAGCACCTACGCTAGTATATTATAAGTAGCATTGTCATATTGGAATATAATCTCGTTTGAAGGAAAAGAAATTTAAGAATTAGCCTTACCATCCATGAGTTCTGATCGAAATCACATTTGAGCAAGTTTGCATCTAGTCTAAGTCAGATCGGGTTGAAACGATATTTGTGCCATTTTAACACAGCAACTGCACTGGAAAAGAGCACCAAATTCCAAGTGTCTGCTAGCGTGGGCTACTTTGAAGTAAGAAGAATCACTATTGCCACTAAAGCTGAAGGTGACGTTATATTCGAGTATTTCTGAATGCAATTCGGGGGAGGGAGTGGGGTGGATTAATCAGTAGCGATTAATTCTCTCTCTCTCTCTCTCTCTCACACACACACACACACACACACACACACACACACACACACACACACACACACCGGAGCATGAAATATATTTCATTCCAATGATGAACCAAACAGCATTTCCCCAGACTGGTTAAGCAACGCAAACGTTTATTTACATTTTATTTTAATACCAATGGATTCGATAATAATCTTAAAAAATTCAGTTTAATATATATTTTCAGTCTTTCGCGGCTGAAGCTATTCCGCAACTAATATTAAATCAATTTAATGAAACAAAAATTGGAGAAAATCTAGGCCTGGAAGAACTCAGGGAACAACCAATCTTTAGTAGTTCCGGTGATAGCTCCACATCAGTAAATTATGCGAAACTGGCAATGTGTTCCGAATTTTTATGTAGCAGCGCTTCTCTATTTTAGAAACACTTTCATTGTTTGTGTGTACATTATTTTTCATTATTTTTTTTGAAATAATTATCACAACAGCACAATTTAAATAAGTTTAATATATTAATGTTTCACGAATAGGATTTTAGAAAGATAAATAAAGAAGACTAATATGACGTGTTACAAATAATTTTCATTATCGTTAAACTATATTTCTAATTTATGATTGAAAAAAACCTTACTAATAAGCATAGGACAAAGTTTCTCATATAGTGGGTTTCTTAAATTTGCGAATTCATTCATATCGCACACTTGTTATTGTGCAATGTGGAAAGTAGTGCTTTATAGTAGATCAAGTTAATCCATTTCTTACTCTCAGTATATAGAAGGCAGGACACGAACAGATGCCACTATAATAGAAACTTGACTTGTAAGAGAAAGAGTTCTCAGATATGAAAACCTGATTGGTTTAATTCTATGGCATTATGGGAATGAGGGACTTAAAGACACTACTCCAATTCCATTTGCTACCTAAATATTGAAGTTAACATATTAACGTCATTTAATAAAATATTCTGAACGGCGATAGTAAATGCCGTTATTGCATCTTTGATTCCACCATCAAAGATGCAATATGTATCCTTCAGCTAGGAATATCCGAGTTCGAAGCCGGTCCTGAACTGGAGAGATTTTGCTCAAGTTGAGTTAGCTGTTTCGTGGGATGATAAACTCTTCGAATTTTTCATCCCACGAGACAGCTAACAGCATACTTGTCTCATAGCCCCATATGAACTAATGGCAATTTTTTCTTACTATATTCTGCAACGTTCATTTGTAATCTATGTCCTAATTCAATAATCACTCCTGCCTCTTCAAATTTTTATTCCCACGCCCAGATTTCCTCAGTCCAACTACGGGTCATCCTCCTTAGAAGAATAATTTATCATTACAAGTGACCTCCTTTTTCCATTTCCAAAACAAAAGCGGCAGAGATCCCGAAATATTTGCTATTAGCAGTGACGTAATGCAAATCATTCACTCACCCACCAGAATACAATATTATACTTGCCATCAACCCATTTCACCTCTCTGGCAGTTCATTCAGGTATAACAGTAACGCTAGTACTCCTCTACCATAAACTCATCCAAGGTTTAACCAATTTCTTTTCCCAATATACAAGATGATCTTTGAAATTTTTTCTTTCCTTCCATGGCCTGATTGCTATTCACCCTCCTACTCTGAACATATGTCAGCTGGCTGGTTATTGGACACCAGAAGTAATAATAGCCCTAAAGTAGTCCTCGAGTGGCATCTTTGCACGTTTCTATCTTCGGTTCCTTATCTAAAGGATATCGACCTGCCCATCTAAATCAGATTCCCAATATTCGTATAACTGGGACCTACTAGACAACACTTTAGCATAGATCTGGGTCTCCATTGATTAGACAACACTGCACATTCAAAATTTCATGCAGCAGGCCCATTATATGGCATGATGGTTTAGTCTGAATTCCTTGTTATTTAACTTTGTCAGATATGAAAACTCGAGTTCACCAAAACTAAGAATCAGTGAAATGATACTTTCTGCATTAAAGTCTTCATCCGCTGTTACAGCCAGCATCAGTACCCATTATTCAAACCACGGTTTTTTTGTTTATAAATGTTCCAAAGCATTCCAAACAACAAAAAAAAAAAACACTCAGCATACTGTAACTGGCTTCAAACTCCGGCTTCTTGTTCAGTCTACAAACGCTACAAAAAAAAGGCAGCAAATATCAAATTTCAAAGGATGATATACAGAAAACTCTCCTCCTACTAGCAGAGTAGTGTACCTTCTCGTGTCCAGCCAAGGTCACTCAACCCAAATTCTGTCTTTAAGTGCATTCATTCTTCTCATACACCCAGATAACAGTATGAATCACTCAAAGACAAAGCTTTCCCCACTTGCCATCATTCTTTTCTTTGAACCCCTGCATAGTAGATGAGCAATCCACCTTCTACTATACCAAGAACAGTTTTCGCAGCAAGAAAGCTTGCTGTGAAAATTTATTACACTAACAAACTATAATCTCTTCACGTCAGTTAAAAAAAAAAAAAAAAAAAAAAAAAAAAAAAAAAAAAAAAAAGATTACGGTCAAAAATCATTAAATTTATCACACGAGAAAATAACAAAAATCGACGGCCACGATTAGAGATTAGCAACTCATGACTCGCAGTAGATTCTTCACAATACCCAGAAGCAAAACAATCAAAAGGTTTGTTGAACCTTGTGTGATCGCTCTTTATATTTCCAAGGCATCTCACTGAGTCTGACATTTAACTGACTAGCTGATTTCCTTGGCATCATTCATTGCTTGTCAAGAGATTGATCATCTTCAAATTTCTATACCAATTCTAAGGTTGCCTCAGAGATACACTCATACAAATTACAACCGTCTTCCTCAGACACAATCTCAAATTACAACCGTCTTCCTCAGACACAATCTCAAATTACTTTTGATATTAACACAGTTCATTCCTACCCTTCATTTGACACAACTGATGCGATCAAAAAAGCCAAGTTTAAGGCATGGATTATGGAAGGTCTTCAAACACACTACACTCCCTGAAAATCGCAAGTAGAATGAGGTTAACCCTTCAATTCTATCATCCTTCTCGCAAGAAAGATCTCGCTTTGATTTTCCCCTTACATTTGCTGATACTATATCTACAGACAAGAACAACTCTTCTTGGGCTGGCATATATCTAATGTTGCCTGCAAAATGCATTGTATCAATAGCCTGATCTGCTTCAAAAAAACTATCTGTTCATGACATTATCATCCGTACAACTGTTAACTGCATGCACATCTCAAATCCGCCCCATCTTAGACAACTACTCACACAATGTGAAGTAGTATACCAGAACCCCCTCCCACACACACACACACACACAAAAATTGATTCGTCTAGCTAGAAGAGACCCATCAGGCTAAATGATCCCTTCTCTCACATGCTTCCTGCAACTTCCTGTTCTCAGATGCTCTTCTTCCTGCTTTATGCTTTTTTAATGAGCATTTTTCATGGACAGTGTTTTAGATTTCATTATTCTTATACCTTTCTTTAAGCCAGCATCCAGTCGCAGTACAACTTCAAACGCCAAGCTAACTTGTCATCATTCTCCTTCATTCTATATACTTCTGTTCTCTGGAACAGCCTTATTCTTGTAGTGTACCCAAGACCTGCAGCTTCAAGAAAAGCATTACTAGATTCCTTTTCCCATCACACACAGCATTAATATGCTGTAAGTTCAGCGACTCCTCTCGTGTGTGGTGTTAATATAATACATAACTGGTTTAATTCCATTTATGATATTGACGGGAATGATTATTATACTTATGTCCAGAATCTTTGGTTCCCAGGGAGCTTTTAAAAAAGCTCGTTTTTGATTTCGAAATTGTAGCACGTGAAACCATAATTCTACATTTCTTCCTTTCAGAAAAACTCAAGAAAACTGCAATTCAACATTAAAGAACGCTGATGAAGATGCGACTAATAAAAGCAATTAACTGCATTTAAAAAAATACATAAAAAGTACATGGCTTGCCAGGGAAGAGATTTCTATGTAATTTTATCATATTCTCGCATAATCACAAGTATGAACAAACAAATTGAATCAAAGTGAAGAAAGATCCAAATACTATTAAATTATCAAAAATTTCCTTACTAATCTTGTTAAATTCAAAAAAGGCAAGCTTTCAGAAACTACCTAAACGAATCTTATTGTGTGATATTTCAAATTCCTAAAATTCAACGAACTAACAACAGTCGAGAAAAATTCGTAGTTCAAAATTTCTATAAGAATTACAATATAGAAACTAATCAATAAATGGAGTAATATTTTCTTTAATTACGAAAGAATATGTAATAAATTTCTCCGCTAATAAATCTGAAAGATATTAAAATACAATGAACTCTTACCCAGGATCTTATGCAGCAGTGATAGGATCAACGAAATTTGGCGATAGGTTAAAAAGTAAAATTTCACTTTTTCCTCCCCACAAAACAGTTTAAATAAGAAATGTAATTTTATTCTATGCGAGTGTATTGCATCTAACCAAACTACATGATTTACATATTCTTAAATTAATTACTAAAAGTCTATATTTTTGATTTTTTTTGTATGTCCTTTATGTCCTTTCAAGGCGTGAAAAGATTAGTCCTCAATTAACCGATATCAATTTACTACCGGATATAACGTGTGTGTGTGTGTGTGGATCGCTAAAGAAACACACATTTCATCTCTAATAGAACAAACAGCTATAAAATTAGAAGCACTGTAAGAAGCATCAATCATTTAAGATGAAAGCGATATTGTAGTTAGTTAATAAGTAATTCCAATTACATAATTGCCAAATTAAGTTGACCAGTCTGGTATCACTTAAAATGGCAATGTTCTCCGCATTCCCAACATATATCCCGGATATATGTAGGGCTATGACTACTATTGTTCCTCATTGTACATTTTTGGCCATTCTCTGTGTGAAAAGATTTTAAATCATACAGATTTATATATTCGTGGAATATCAAATTTATGTATGGAAAACTAATTATATCAGTTTTCCATAAATTAATTAAAAAAAAAGAATCAAACGTAATACTAAGAATAAAGCCGACTTAATGGACATGCGAAGATTTTGTTCCCCATCTTCCCAGAAATCTGTAAAAAATACTTTCGGGTATTACAGCTCAGTTTCATCTTCATTATTATTCCTTCTGAAACTTACAATTTTTGTTCGCACCTTAGACTATTTTTCAACATCTAAGATCTTAATTCTCGCAATGGAAAGAAGGTTGCAGGGCTAATAGCCATTGGGAGTGGAAATTTTGCAAAAGATTAACTATCCAATAAACGTATCTAATAAATAACATATTTTCTAAACCATTGAAAATATTACATCATTTTGCCATCACACTCGGACTAGTTCATCATTTGCTAAAAGCAATAAATGAAAAATTCTCATCACCCCTGCAACTTGTTCAGGAATGCTTTCTTCTATTACTATTACGTAATAGTATTCATAAGTTTTAATCTTAGTCACCATCTTCTCTGAATTCTAAGACTTATTTCTTCGCGCCTTAGAATTTTTTTTAAATACTTAGTAAATACAACTGCGCCTCAACCCGAACCAATCGCTGCACTCTTACAAGACCAAAGGGGGCGCGGGAGGATGAACTCCAGTCTGCGCGCGCATAGAGAAGAGAAATCGGGCATATCTGAGTGTTTGCAATGGCAACTGTGTGTAGAGAAACCATCCATAATCACAGATACTCACAGCTCCGGTCCACGCAACAGCTGCTGCAGCTACGACACCCGCCAAGGTCATGTGCCTCCTCCATCACTAGCAAACATACATGTATTGTTTCCAAATCTGAAGTAACCGATAAAGATCCCATCTTCCAGCACATACACAAAATCACATATCCTAAGTTTTAACACGGAGAATTTTCTGATCAAAAATTGAAGTGAAAAAAAAAACACGATAGAAACATTTTTAACTCCAAGTGAGCACAACGATCCGTTCACGCACGAACGTTCCACTCCCAGTAGATGTGATAGTAGGCTGCAATCTTGGCACCGCGCCAATACGCAGAAGCAATTACAGCGTCTCCTAGTGGGAAAATTGGTACTTACTAAACTGCTGATGGCTGTAATTCTTCGGTTACATATTTCCTAATGGTAAACTATTTCCTACAGTTCAACTTGATAAAATACATCACTTTGTGTGAATAATTCTGTAGTTCTGAGATACAAATGCCATAATTCCCGTCTTAAAAAATGAAACAAGTCAATGGTATAATATTTTTCATCAACAGCAATAACTAGTCATGAAGCTTCGACACAAAGTAACGACTCCTACTGATATGCTTTGAACAGGCTCAATATTCGCGATATGCGTAAATTTCCTTACTTGACAAGGGGATTACTATCTCTAACGCTTGACATTTTGCATCCCTTAGAAGAAAGGACAAGAGATGTTTAGTTTTCTTTATTTACTTTTCTTTAAAAAAAAAAAAATTATGCAATTCATACTGTGCTATCCGAAAGATCTGCGCAAATCTTTCTTTCCAAACATAAGAATAAAGTAAAAGCTACGATGAATGCGCACAAGAGAAGCGCACTACATCACCGCCAACCATTTCCCGCCAAAAAAAAAACTTATTTCCTCTTCCATTCACCGATCGGCTGGCGGGAAACATTCAACTTTTTCTAATAGCACAAAAAATAAAAAAGGCAAACAGAGAAAACCAAATATAATAAGCATCTTCAAAAAAATTCTCTGTATCCAATTTATTTCTAAAAAGATTAAATGCAAATTTAAAAAACACTTCCATGAATAAAATAATATCATGGAGAAATCGTGAAATTAATTCAGCACTATAATCATATATAAGCATTTGAAATGATCAAGAAACAAATATAAAAAGATCAATTTTGTCAACGCTTAACAGCAAAGTATTTTCTTTCAGAAGATACAGCACTTTTACTTTAAGATGTTATCCTTGCTTAAAATTGCACTTCGCGTACGCTCAACGTATACATAAACATGCTGGTTACATCAGACGACAGATACAATTACAATAACGTGTTAAAAGAACACGCGAAGAGAAAAATTCATTCCGAGGTAAAACAGTCGTGTTTAGGCTTAGGGCATACTATGCATAAAGGATGAGAAAACCAATAAAATAAATAAAAGTAATTTTAAACATGCTTCGCGTTTGGATCAAATTTAAAATTAACTTCATTTTGTTAAAATAAAATGTTTTACAATCATAAGCGGATTTCTTCGTGTGGTAATTAACAGTTAATTGTTCTTATATGGAAGACTTTGAGTAACATGCTCTAGAGACAGCAGGTCTAAAGCCCAAAATTTGGCTCAGATACGTCGACGATATTTTCGCGATTTGGTCCCACGGGCCGCGAAGCACTAAATACATTTCTTAGCCACCTAAACAAACAAACAACACAAACGTATCCAATTCACCATTGAAATGGAAAAAAACAACTCTCTTCCTAGACACACTTATCACACGTCTTCCCTCTGGCTGTCTCTCCTTCTCAGTCTACCGCAAACCTACACACACACAGGCCAATACATACACAAAAATTCTTACCACCACCCAACACAAAAACTAGGTGTCATAAGCACCCTTAAACACAGAGCTCAAACAATTTGTTCTAATGAACAAGCTCTAAACCAGGAATACAAGATCATCAACCAAACATTTATAAAAAATGGATACAGTAAAAAAAAAAAATATTCACAAGATCCTCCACAAAGATACCAGTAAGAACAAAAAAGATTTCAGGAATGTTATTGCCATTCCTTATGTTAGAGGCATTTCTGAAAAAATAGAACACTACACAAATACAACATTAAAACCACTTTTAAACCCCCGAATAAATTAAGACACCTACTCAGTTCTTCTAAAGATCCTCTTCCACATCTAGCCCACCCAGGGGTATACAAAATACAATGCACATGTAACATACCATACATAGGGGAAACAGGGCGAACTATCCCAATTAGACAAGACGAACAGAAACGACACATTAAATACCTCCATTTTGGAAAAACCGGGCTTTCTGACCACACACTCCAAACATACCACAGAATTGATTGGAAAAATACCAATTCCCTACACCGCACCAAAACCTGGTTTGAGAGGAAATTTAAAGAGTCATGTGAAATGCTCAAACATAACCCAAATTTCAACAAAAATGATGGCCTAAGAATGTGGAGGACCCATCTACAACCTGCATAACACCCTAAACATGCCGAAAAAAAAGAAAAATCCCACTACAAGAAAACAACCTGGTGAAGTGTTTGTAACATTCAACAACAACTGAAGGAAATCATATTATAACAATCAGAACTGTACAAATCCAGAAGAATATTAATACATGAGGACTTTAGCAGTTTATTGTAGTTATATATATATATATATATATATATATATATATATATATATAATATTTTATTTTTTTTTTATTGCTAGAGGTCAGGCTAGGAAAAAGGATTAATTAACTACATAGATTTAGTTCACCGGTATACAGGGCTATAGCATGTTCCTTATACGCATGCAGTGGCGCACTCAGGATTTAATCTTTTTTGGGGGGGGGGGGGGGCAGGTTGAGTAGACGTTTTGCGAATACACACTACACATCGCATACGACCTATAACTGAGCATCTGCAGTGATCGCTAATTCATAAGTAGCACACAACATAAATATAAAAAACGAATTTTAATTAGGAAAAGATTTTTGGAAATTTTTCTTGTGTTTTTTCCTTTTCTTTGGGGGGGGGTTGCCCGGGCCCTTTGCCCCCCCTCTGGTTGCGCCACTGTACGCATGTATCCTTCTGATGATGATCTCGATACAGGGGTCAAAAGTCAAATAGTATTTTATTAATAATTAATAAAATCTTTTCAACACGTGTGTTTTTGTGTCCCTAAATGTATAAATATGAATGCTGATCACCGTCTAACCTTAAAAGAAAGCATCTGAGAGAAAGTTGAAAATAATTTCCAGTATGAATTCCGCTTGTATCGAATGTCTTTGCTTATGTCACTCAACTTCAGAAAAGTTTAGGGAATCTCAAGTGGGGTTGCTCTTAATATCTATAAGAGACTGGGTTTGGAACAATGGCCTATTAAATAAGTTCCCATCACAATCCTCTGAGTTTCGTAACCTGGGCTGCGATCACCTGTGATGGTGGATGAGTCTTTATCCTCACACTTTCAAACTAATGCTGGTGTTCCTCTGTTCTTTCATCTACTCGTCGTTCTACATATGAATGACGTTCTCCTCCTTGACTGCAAATCCATACACCAGTCCACTTTCTCATTTGACAAACTTTGCACTATACAAATCATCCAACTTCCAGAACTTCAATTTCTCTCCTAATTTCTGGTCTCCAAAAACTACTTAGCGTCAATTGGATGTTGACAATCTCACCAATTTTAATGGCAGTAAAACTGAATTCTGTCTTATTTTTACTTCTAGCAAAAACCTCTTCAAATCTTACTTTTGACAACCCAGCTCAATCTGCAGTCTTTCTGGGCATAATGTAGCATATCACATATTTTGTCTCCTTAGAATATAAAAAAAAACTTTTTTCGATTCTAAGGAGGCTCAAGTTTTATTATTATTTTTTTTAAATTTTTTGGCAGGGTGTTATTACCTCTGAACAGCTATTCCCTCTATAAATTACAAATCTGCCCAACCACTGAATACTGTTTTCATATTTGGGGGAGTGCTCCTAAGAATTCCCTAAAATGATCAGTATCGAAGAAAACAATTAGGTTGATTAATGACAGTTTCTCACCATTTCCCTCCACTGTCTTTTTTTTTTGTATATGTATATATATATATATATATACACACACACACACACTATTCCCATGGTCAATGTCCATCACAATTGGCATCAATAATTCCTCTAAACCCCCCTCCACTCACCCTCTAAATCTGTTGAAACACGTGCTGTGGTAATTCGACACCACAGTTTTTGACTCCGAACTCGCAGAACAAGTTTTCCTACCGCAATTTTCCCTCCTATGTATTTCCTAAGGAGCACAAATCTGCAGGTCTACAAATTCAATGGTAACAAGTTTCTTCTGAACTTTCTACACATCCATGGTAATAATATGATGTTGGCTGAATACCCTCTAATGTATGAGAATAACAATAAAATTTAAAAAATAGCAATAATAAATTATTTCATCAAGAAGAACGAAACAAGTAATAGAAGATTTTTTGCAAACGCTTATCTTATTTATTTTGGACAATTTAATTGCGTATCAGCATAATGATGGTTTAGATAAATTATAAATTTATTTTAAAGGTTACAACTATCCAGGAAAGATAAAGATTATGCAAATATTAAATATTTCCTTAAACAGGCAATTCACCTGAAATATGTAATCCCATCTCAAAACCTGTTTTGTAAAAGGCACGAACACTAGTCTTATTTAACAATAAAGAACTTTACTAATTTACCTTTAGCAATAACAAAATAAAATCAGTCCAAATAAGCATATGGTTATCCGTAATTGCGCTAAATAAATCCTCCTTATTTCTAATATTTAGTATTTCTTAAGAACTATGACCTTCAACTGTTCAAGAAATACATGAATAGATTACCTTTCTCTAACAACTTGCCCACATGGCCTATCTGTGCTATGGGTTTTGCGACTTCTCGTGTGCTGGGGGGTGATATACAAAATTTCATGATCGTCTTCTGGAGTAAACTATACAGTTTACAATTTGTTTACAGTTTAAGATATGAGATTACTTCTCTTTGATCATATACACAATTAAAACCTATTTACAGTATCTTTATTGTACTATATACTTTTAATAAGTTCATGATGAGCTACTGCACTTAGCTTACACTTCACTCTCCATAAACTTTGTACATTTCCTTACCTCCATCCGTAATGACGTTGCCCTTTGGTTGCGAAAACTACCAAGATTAGCAAAATTTTTCATTCTGCAAAGCAGGTAGAATCGGCCAGAAGAACAGGCTCAATTAACAGGCAAAAATACACTAGCTTTAGCCTTTAGTTGCTTCGGCTCTAAACTTCAATTTAGAATAAATTGCTTGATTATAAAAAGCGTTTAAAAATTTTGGAAATCCAAATGGGTATCATATGAGCTATCTCTGTCCAGCAGCCTAGCAAATTGTCCAAATATAATTTTAGGTTGCATCTATCAATTAGAACATGTTTTTGCTGCAATTTACTATTATTATTGCAAATACCTCCTGAAGTCAAATATTCATCTAATAGAAGTTCTGTATGTTCCTAGCATTTATAGTAATTAGTATTTCAAATATAAAATCATATTTACCGGAGTGCATATTCGTATATCCGCGTTGTCTGTTAATGTTTGTGCAATTTTCTCAAATAAATCTAATAACGGCAGGATAAAATCAAAATATGAGTAAGATACGGTAGCGCAACTACCACACTGCCAAAACCCCAAAATGCGGAAGGCTCAGGAGACCCGCGAAGACCGAGGGATATAACAAAAGCTTATTGGGGTAGGGGGTAAAAATCATAGTTATGGCGCTGAGGAGAAGCATTCAGAATATAAAAATAGGAACTGTAGGGAAAACAAAAGGGGGGAAAAAAAGATTCGTTACTAGTGTGTGTGTGTGTGTGTGTGTGTGTATAAGCAGAAAAAACTAAGAAGATACGTTCAAAAAATTGGTACATTGTAAGAAGACCCTTCAGCTACTGCACATGAAAATATTCTAAAAAATAAATGTTTAAATTGATAGCAAGCTTCTAATTAGTATAGGCAGAAACTAGCTAATTAAAAATAAACTGACATTTGCCTCAATTTATTTTTGAAGTGAAAATGGATGAGAGAAAGGGAGAACACTATTACGAATAGCCATAAAAATTTTAAAAGCCAGACAAGATTTGTTGAGAAATTCGTTATGATGCAATTCGAGCCATTTCGATAACATTAAATAAAACTGAACCAAATATAGGGTATCTTGATTACAGAATAACTGAAAATCCGAATAAAGCAAAATATCAGAAGAGATTAAACAATATTTTGTTTCTGGTAATCAAATTGAATAGTTCCTGTAATCGCGTCTGTTGGACATTAAGAAAATTAACCTGAAAATACAATAATCGTTCAGTCTCAAAATGAAAACGTATGCTTTCACAATAACAAAGCTGAGTGCAGATAATCAGAAATCATTATTCACAAATAAAATTCAGACAAATTATTCTTGATAAATCCGAACTCTCTCAGCCTCGTTGATAAAGAACGCTTCTTATTCTCTAAGAGTATTAGCATATATACAATTCTCCAGCTAATCAGCAATTCGATTTCGGAATATATCAAATTCTGAAATGTCAGAATCACTGAAAAAGTTAAAAAAAAAGTGTATACTAGTATATTTAGAATATTCTGAACGGCTAAGCTTTATATTCATTTTTTTTTAATTACATAAACTTCAACTTCACCCTCCAAAATCTTAAGAATTTATTCTAATTTTATGATATATCTTTACTCAAGTATTTGGTTTTCACCTTCTAAATGTTTCCAAACCTCACATTTTTCAGCTAACTTTTGATATTTGCCGTATATATATATATCGCCTTCACCCTTCATATATTATCCAAGAAGTCAGAGTTGTTACTCTTAATAAATAATCCATTAATCTTCTAGATCTGAGTCAAAGGAGTGGTTCCATTACTATAAATCTTAGTTTATAGTCATATTTTAAGTATTTTGTAGTATTTCTGAGGTATAAACACTAGCATTGGAATCCTAGTAATCGAATTGATCCCATTCGTGTGAAGAATGGGCATTTCAATTTAGCAAGAATTTAAGAATCCCATTAAAGATAACTAGAAAACTTAAGTTGCAGGAAAGTAAAGGTTGCGAAGATACAGAATACGTTATAAGTTTGTTTTTTTTCAGCAAAAAATGTTAAATTCAACTAGATTGATCGCTTTCTATTACAGACGGAAACCTGAGGTTGAAAAATCTATTACTAATAACTATGGCAAATCTTAATGAAACTGGCTTTATATCAAAACCAATTCCTATTGAAAACTTGCAGTAGCACTTATCAAAGAAGAAAAACCCTTCATATTTGGATATATTTTTCAGACATGTCCACCCACCAGGTCATTCGAATAAATCCAGTTGTCGAACTTGCATCTGAGCATATTATATGAACTATGTTCTTAGTCGAAAAATCTATATTTGAACAGAGTCTGTCGTATTCAACAGAGGATGGAGATACCAGAAGAACAGTCACATAATGCTTTATGGATTCGATAATGGAAATAATGCAACTACAGTCATACATCATGTAAAACATTCCAACTGTTCATAGTGAAATAAGCACACTCAAAATTCAAGAAAAGCCAACGGTGGTTTCAGAATTGGTAATTATTACAGTTTAAAACCGATAAAGCGCATTCAGGTCAACAATGACCTGCTGTTAATTAGTAACACGAACAATATTGTAACTGTTCAAAAACTAAGCTTCAGGTCAATTATTCCTTTATTCATGGCCACTTGTAACATCATAAATCAATTTAGAAAGTGTGTTGCTCGTATTTGTTAGATATTCTTTGAACTGGATTCTTGTGAAATTCAAGCGCAGTTTTTCAATCGTATTAAAGAGATAAGAAGTGAATTCTTTATCACAATGATGAACATAAGTTACTAACAGAAAATCTGATTATTTTCACTCACGGGACATTTTTGGTGTCCATTTGATGGATTATTCAAGACGTGGTTCATTCTGAGTTGTTGTAGCCGAATAAAGCCGTTAGCGTTGAAGTGCACTGCCAACAACTTAAAGGTTTGCACGCTGAAATAAAATAAAAAAAGTCCTCCTCTTATGACACAACTATAAGAGTGCTGTTTTCCACCAAGACAACACACGCTCATGCTGTTCGAGTCACGTGAACCAAAAAATCGGAGCTTGGTTGAGTTTTTTTTTTTTTTTAATCTACATCCGCCAGCCCTTATACTATCAGATTACTACCTATTCTTAAGTCTATTCGTTGAAAGGTTCAACGAAGCCGAAAGTGATCTATTCTTTGCTTTCAAACCACCCAAAAAATTTACAAACGTGGAACTGTTTGTAAGAGGGTTTATATATGATTACGTTTAAATGAGTATTTGATTTGGGAAATGGAAGAAAAATAACTTAAGGGATGATTCTATACAATGAAAAACTGAAAGCATTTTTAATCTTATCAAATTTCCCTTTTAATCTCAGAAATCAGAAACACAACACACTCAGGGCTTACGTGCTACTTATTTTAAGAACACTTTAACTGCAAATGCAATGATCACAAATCAATAACAGATTTGTTATCACTATCCAGGTATTTTAACTTAATACTTCCACTCAAAATTCCTGGGACCCGCAAAGTGCCCCTTTCACTGTATATCAGTTCTGTTTAAAATAGTATTACTATAATATAATTTAACATTGCAATCCCACCAACATATCAGAAACTATTAGTAAACTTATGTATATGGATCAAAGCGACAAAAAAAACTTATCCTGTTATAGACGAGTGTTTAGTTTCATGGGATGAAGGTACCCGAAACAAATGGAGTTGATTAGTAGCAAAAACTATAATTCAGAGAATGACAAATTGATGAAATTACCAAATCTTTAGACTACTGGACTCAAATTTCAGCTGAACAATGATATGATACTAATCGAAACGAGTACAAACTTATAAACATCTGCATGTGAGTCAGCAATATAAGGGTCATTTAGCTCAACTATTCTCTTCACAAATCCAAAGGCAAGCTTTAGGATTTGTGTAAGATAACATTTAGAATACAAGAAGGCCGGTTTTCTGAGGCAAGACAATTTTGAGCACTAGAAGATATTACTCAGAGGAGATTCCAGTCTGTGACTTGTAATATTAGAAAAGATAACATTAAGCACACGTTTCACCTTAAGTAGTTGGTATCAAATTCATACAAACAGCCGATCCAGATGTATAATAATGCGTTAATACTGGATTCGGTCTGGTGCACTATTTGGCTACCTGCCTGCAGAACTATTTTATTGCTGTTAGAATGCGAGTGGAACAGATGAAGTTTCGAGTTCTCAAAGTGCTTGCCACACCCTCTGGAGGCATTACTCACAACCCACGGTAATAACGAAGGAGGGGGGGTCACAATGGAGGACGGTTTAAAAGTAAGCCGAGAACTGCAGCACAAACATACCTTTATCCTTTTTCGAAGCCTCCAATGAACAAGTCTGTGGCAAAGTATCTAGCCAACCAATCTAGAACACTTTTTTCTTTCTTTTATCTGACATCACTGAAATGCTTTCGCTTTCAAAACGACATTATATACACACACAATAAGTAAATGAAATAAGTAGCTTTAATAAGAAGGAAAAAAAAGGAGGGGGTATGTTTGTCAATTTCATTAAGATTCGTCAAAGATGGATCAAGCTCTCGTCTGAAAACATGTTTCTCTGCTCAGTTTCAGGTTATAGCTATTTATTCTGCTTTAAACGCGAGTACACACACAGACTAGACACACGAACTTAAACCGAATATAAGTTACTGCAAACGTAACTTATATTCGGAGAAATTGCTTTTGCAATTTCTCCGACTGAATTGCTGCAAAATAGAGCAGATATTCAGTGGGCGTAGGGCAACAGCAAACAACCAACCTTGCAGCTATTTGTTTGCTATGCACTATACGAAGTATGTATGCATAGGTCTGAATCATTGCTTCGAGGCGGTTGAGAAGAAAATGCGAAGCGTTGGAAGTCAGGAAATGGGGAGAGAACCACCACCACCAAGAGAACCAATTGACGATACAAAATACGAAGGAAAATATTTTATTGTTTCGCACTTCTATGGTTCTTGTTTTCCTGTCGGAAACTCTAGTATATTTGGAAGATAATTCGCATGTCCACATGTAGCATTATCCGTACCACACTTGGTGGGGGGAGGGTCATTTGCTAAAAACAGGGAGGAAGGGAGAGATTTAATGTTAGATAAGAAAGTTCTCATTTTCCAAAAATATTTCTACCTTTTTGAAAAAAAGTAAGATATGAACACATTAATATGCGCATGACGGTAATTAGGAGTTAACGAATATATCAGATTTATTTTAATTAAAAATAAATGGGCATCGTTGTTGTATGAACATTCCTTGTTCAATGATTAAGGTACACTTTAGATTTTGACATCACCGACTTGATCTGATGACTGAACTTTGAAATCCTTAGAGGGCTAACCGTTTGAAAATTAGGTTAGGCATTATCAAATTTTTAGCACGATGACATGGAACAAACATTTGAATGTTTCACTGACAATAAATAAATATTTACAATCAACAAAGAAAAACATTACTTTAATCCTTTCTTTAACATTTATTGTACTAAATAACATTTTATGAAATCAAAATATTACAATAAATGTTCGCTTTTCGTGAAAGATGGTGTTTAAAGGAAGGGGGTTACAATTTCTTATAAAACGTTTAAGGATTATTTTTTTTATATAAAATGTAATAGTTGTGAGGGGAGTGGAATCCTGGAAATACCGCGTCACAAAATGTATCGATGTGTTGCTAGGAATATATATCGTTTTATTATTATTATTGTGGGAGGAGCAGGAAATAAGTACTAAGATCATCAACATATTATGATGGATCCTAGGAATTTTCTTCACTGCTTACCAGACATTATTCAGTTTAAAAAAAAAAAAAAGGTGGGGGGTCTAATAAGTAAACCAATGTGCAAGAAGCCGAGTATCTGGCTCACCTACTAGCGAAAACCAATATCTACGTGATAGACAGAATGGGAAGCAAAGATCTTTGTTTTCGGATAGGTAGCAGTAGTCTATTTTATGAGAGAGACTGCAACCTATTCATATTTATGCTATCTTTGTGCCTGGATAGTTGAAATGCGTAACCTGTTCTTCAGTTCAACTTTCTGTTAACTTTCGCAAAAATTTGGAAACCTTTTTGCTAGTTTTCCATACACAAATTGTGACAATTATTGAATTTGATTAAAATCCTCAACACTAAGCAAAGGTCGGATACAATCCACCCTCTCCAGTTACCCCTATCTGTCTTTCCAGTTCTTCCTCACTCTGTCGTTCGACAAGTAGTTTACGACTTTCTATTTTGCTTTAGCCTTCCGGGATCCATATCAGAGATTTCATTCTTAATATATATACATATATATATATTTGCTTTGTCTATTTGAATAACATTTGTTATACGTTCGTGTTAAATATTAAAATATTTTCTTCACAACACTTCGTTGGAAGACTTTAATTTGGCTTCCCGCTTTGTAAATTCCCATGTTCCTGATCCATATAACATTACTATTAAGGATCCTTATTTTGGTTTTATGATATCCGGATGGTTTCCATATATTACTCAATCTTCTGAAATTACTATTCGTTTTTGTCAACTTTTGTGTTATATCCTTGTCAGTTCAAACTTCAATATTAGTGTTTACAAACTTTCATTTCATTCATATTTAAAAATCCAACTTCTTCAGCTGTTTTATGCAATATTTCTGATTTTACTTCTATTATATCCGTATTTATATTATATTAAAACAATGTTACCTGCTTAGTCCAGAGCATGATATATCTTTATATGAATGAGATCTAATATTCCTTTCCTTAATGACGTGATCCATATTGATATCAGGAGTAGAAAGTATACAACACTATATTTACAACTTAGGTATAAACTAAACCGGTATATATCACATCCCATTTACTCGTACATTACACAAGCATTGAATATTTCTTTGGATACTACGAGTATTATATTATGCTTTTTCGAGATAGTAAATGAAATGTTATATTCCTATAAATAATCAGCAATTCGTCGTAATGTATATCTAGTTTCCGCAACCTATATTTAGCGTAAATCGAAGTAGTTCTTTCACAGTTTTTCCTTTTAACATTTTGAATTTGATTTTTTTTTTTTTTTTCATATTCTAGAACACTCAACAGAAATTCCTGTACAATTCTATCTCTTAAACAATCAATAAGATGAGAGTTCAATTTAATAACCTTAGAATTCGACTCAATTATGTAGCGATGTCCATGTAAAATCTTTATACTATCTTTCAGCATTTCAGATTTTTAATGGACTTCTCCCACTTAAATACTGAATGTATTCCAGATTATAATCCTTCTGGATATGTTATTATTATTTTTTTCAAATAATGATTAAATATTCAGAATGTAGTTTTAACTTCTTTTTATATGACCTTTATGATCTATGATTCCTTCTTGTCCATCCTTAATTTCTAAGCTTTGGTAGAAATAAGTATTACCACTTTCGTGATATTTACTTTTTACATTCTTTCCAAATTGTCCATTAATTATGCATAACTAATCACCTTCCAATATTTTACTTCGTATTTTCTATGGGCACCTGTTGGCTTACTAGCCAGGAACTTTTTATGAGATTTCTCCTTTTCATGGATTCTTTTATATCTGCATACAATTTCACTACACGCTTTCCTGTCCGAGTACCAACACATTTTCAGATTTTGCCATGCATTCTTTAAGATTTTGGCTTTTTCAAACTTCGTCATATCCCTCTTCATTTAACATTTGTATATTCGAGTCAACAGTTCGCTGAGTTGCTGGACTTTGATTTTTTTCCAAAACAGCACAAGTTTAGCTTTTAAATGGAACATTGATTCTTATCTTGCTCAACAATCTCTTATATCAGTAAGTAACATTATCGATAAGACTATTGTTTCATCTGTGTGTGCTCTCCCATTAAAGAATTTAGGCACACTTCTATAACACATGGTGTTATAGAAGTGTGCCTTTTACGTTGGTCTGACACCAACGTAGAAATAGTAATTGTCTGTGTCTAGAACAAAAAATCTAGCAAGTCGTCCTTCCCATTAATGACTAGCCATGCTATAAATGGAAGTACTTGCCGGATTCCATTTTCACCAAAGGAACATTCTATAGTAATATATATTTTTATACTCAACTCTGCACGGGAGAGGTCACAAAAGTGCTCAAGAGGAACCTGCCGATGCACTTCCTGAAAAGATGGAGACAGTCCTTGGAAAAACAATGAGGAAGGCTATCCCTGATGGAGTAACAAAGGATAAAACCAGTAAAAAAAAAAAAAAAAAATCACCAGTTTCTCGTGTTTTTACATGCCTAGAGAAACGTGATGTGGTCAATTCGGATGAAACGGCATCTAGCGTTCATAAACGTGCCAATAGTTAAAACATAAGGCAGAAATATGATTTTATAAGAAAGTGGCTGAACTGAATTTGTGACAGGAGATAGTCTATTAAGTAGACTGCCTCCTGATAGCAGCAAGCAGTTTTAGGAATGCTTTTGATGCATGCTCAAAATGTGAAGACTATTCTGTTAGGTGGAAACGTCTTTTGGAAGCCAAGGAGGCTTGCATGTGTTTGTGCTGGATTGTCCTCACACCACTTGAGAATGGCAATGTGATCAGTGTTCAAGCATCATGAAAGATTTAAAGCTTGATTCATTTGGGCACTACAAGGGAAAGTACAATCTTGAAAACGATCATGAAATCTGAAGAGAGGACTAGAAATCCAGATGCAAAGGCAGAGCATAAGATGAGATCCTATCTTATGCCAAATCTTATGCTCTCTATACCAGATCCGATCAAATGACTTGGAAATGTATCAAAACCTTTCCGTGATCTCTGTCAAATTGTGGGTAAAGTTGACAAGGTGATCTGCTGTGAACAAAATAGCAGAATCCATATTGGTGATCATTCAGCTTATTGGTGTGCTTCCAATTTGAGGAATTTAATTTTTTAAGTTTTTTTCTTTTGATGGGATGAATATAGGCTTGCTTCCATGTTGTTGGATAGATACAATTATGATAGCGTGATACAATGTGTTAATTCTAGCATAACTCGGGAAATACTTTCTGAAGTAGGAAACCTATTAGTATCCAAGCTATAAATTATTCGTCTGTTTATTGAAAAAGACATGCAGTGAGCTGTTCTTGTATCGAGGAGGCATCTATACAAGAGTTGGAGGTGAAAACGACTCCAATTAAAACTCATTCGGACGAATGTTGGAAGTTATCCTTAGAAGCCTCCATCTGTTTCACTTCTGGATGGCCATCCAAATGTTCGAGAGGTAGAAACTTCGAAGGGCAGAATCTGTGACTAGTAGCTTAAGCAAGGGAGCAAAACTTCGATTATCGTTCGTGCAGGAGGAAGGTTTTTGCATTTGACCCCACAAAGCCAGATATGAATTTAATATTATTAATCTATTATTCTTTATTATCGTTTTTCGTGGTGCAGTCTGCAGAGCGAGGTGAGAGTTTTGGACTTGACGTTTTGTCCTGAACCGTTCTTGCTGGAGGTTAGGAGCTTGAATAATGGTACGAAGTTTTTTGAGGGTTCCTCATACCAACAGAAATTATTTAACTTATTCGGAGTAGATGTTACAACCAGGAAAGGGGGAAATGGAAACCAGATCATGAAGAGAAAATAACCGATAATCATCACCATATGTACGTTGGGGGCTGTAGTACTAATGGACACGAAACTACATGTAATCATGGCTAGGTGAAAGATGTTCCAGAGAAAAGGAGCCAAATCTTATTATCAGAATTGTCTAAAGGAGACCTGATATCAACCTATAAGAGTAAGATCTGGTTAAGAAAAACGTCCAGGATGTCTGGAGAAATGTAAGGATTATCCACTATTCTGTTGAGTGAACAATGTGATATTATTATTAACAGCAACTAATCAGTGGAACTGGAGAAGGAAAGGTCCGTTAAACAAGAAGACTTCACTGTTTTGGTAATTACAGGGCAGATTAGTAATAACCTTCAGAGATCAGAGTGGTTATGATTTTGAAGAATTTTAAGTGCGTCACAATATTTTTTTCTTCCCGTAGCTTCAACAATGTGTAATACTCTGGCAGTCAGTTAATATCTATTCAATTTACGCTCTTACTATCACAGTATGGAGGATTCACCCTTCATACTGTGATAGTAAGATTCCCTATATGCTATTATATGCTATATGATAGTAAGATTTCCTATAGGCTTCTTGAAGCTTTTATGATACATGCCTTCAAGCTCAAGAAAATTTGCCCAGTAGGTCTTCACTGTCTTTTCTTATAAACTTTTCCCGTTAATCTCTTTTCTACAAGCACTTTAAAATCTTTTTTTTTAAAGGTATTTTCATATTAAATTATTCAGAGGTGAAATGTCACGGATTATACTTGTTCAATCAATGTTTTAATATCGCTATAATCAGGAGCAATTTGCACGCAAATCGCTAGACCTAAATTTTCAACTTAATACCTCACGTTCAGTTTTAAAAAAATATTCGAAACAAATCTGGACTAATTTGACACCAAGCATCACAGAATTCACTTCCATTAAGCACTTAACTATTCTGCGATTTTACCGTCAGCATCGAACAAAACTATTTGACATAATGCACAAAATGCAGTGATTGGCTTTTTCTATGCTGACTCTTGATATCTTGTTTAGCATCATGCACAATTCCAACAATGTGTAAATGCGTTACAATGAATCGTAATGTTGATATTTAGGTACTAACAGCCAAAAGAAATCAAACCTGTATCAACAAAAAATTCGAAAATACAAGCAAAGTAAATGGAAACCAAAGGAGTAACAGTCAGCCTTATTGCAGTTAGTGCCGTGGGCAAGGTAAGAATTAGATAATCGAGGAACCTTTGCTCCAGAAGCCAAACATACTTAAGAAACTTTAAGCTTCCAATAAGAGTGGTGGTCTTACACAGTGATGAAATTCATCTACTGCCAAGAAACATTCAAAAATCCATGACACCTCCCTATAATTAATACTTCTGAAGTCTCCGTGACCCAGAACTTTTCAACGAAGCCCTTTATAGTTGGAGAAACATGGACTCGCATCCTGCAAAGAACCTTTATCGGGAATTTTCAATTGAACGTAAGTTAGCCGGTTTCATACGGGGATGGATGGATTTTCTTCTTCCAGAATCTGTCATTCCGCAATCAGGAAAAGTGGCCAGGAGAACAAACGCAATTTACACACGAAATGATTTAGGAATAAGACTAACCACCTTATCCCAAAATTATGAGTTACGAAATCCAATCTAGGCGGGTTCTTAAAAGTAACATGAATTATTATTAGCATTTATTTGCGGATGTAGAGATTTTAAAGGATACTACATGAATGACTTATCTTTTTTCTTGTACAGGCAAAAATTGAACTCCATTATTGAGCATATATTGTAGTATTGTAGTTCAAGACCTGCTTTTAAAACAGTATTTTTTTTTTCCTAATACGGTCATCCCTCGACTTACGTCAGTTTAAAGATATGTCCGTAATCCCATAATGGAAATAACATTTTCGACTATACTTTCGAACAAGACGCAAGCGAGCGTAAAGTACACCCTCTGTCCAAAAAGAAACCGAACTTTTAGAAATTAGAAGAAACTAGTGGCGCCACTTGTATCTTTTTGTTGTCGAAAGCGACAACCTTCATTAGTGTTGTGTCAACTGTTTATGACATTTATTTCATTAGAAGCCGAGTTATAGTGGCAAGAGTGACAGTGTTTTTTGACGAACGGTCGGAAAATGAGTTTCAAACACAGAGAGCTGCGATTGACTTTTGTGTTAAACTTGGTAAAAGTTTGTCCGAAACGCATCAAATGCTTCAAAAGGCATACGGTGATCAATGTTTATCCCGTACTCAAGTTTACGAGTGGTTTAAGCGATTTCAAAGTGGTCGTGAGACACTTGAGAACGACGAAAAGTCGGGCCGTCCAAGATCTGGACTGATCGAAGTTAACATCCAAAAAGTGCGTGAAGAAACCCCGAAATCGTCCGTGAGATTCATTGAAGATGAATTGGGGATTCCAAAATCAACTGTGCACAACATTTTGACCGAGAGTTTGGGCCTGCGTAAATTGAATTCGCGATTGTTGACCCACAGGTTGACCGACGACCAAAAAATGTATCGAATTGAACACCGCAAGGGCCTCATTAAAACCGTTCGTAAGGACTCAAACTTCCTTGAAATGATCGTTATTGGTGACGAAACGTGGTGTTTGGAGTATGAGCCCGGAACAAAGCCCAGAGTGCTGAGTGGAGACCACCAGAAGAGGGATATCCGAAAAAAAAGTCGCTTGGAGAAGTCAAAAGTAAAGACTATGCTGATTTGTTTCTACAATTCCAAGGGCAAAGAATTCGTTCCGCCTGGCCAAACGGTCAATGGTGAGTTTTATCTCCAAGTTTTGAAGCGATTGATAGCGAGAATTCGTCGCATACAGCATGAATATCGTAATGCAGGCAGCTGGTCACTTTTGCACCATCTCATCGTTCGAACATTGAAACAATTTTTGAGCAAAAACCAAGTTTGTGTGTTGGATCACTCGCCGTATTCACCTGATTTAGCACCCTGTGACTTCTTTCTCTTCCCCCGACTTCATTTGCCGATGAAAGGGAAGCGATAGGACACCAATGAAAACGTTCAAGCGGTAGTAACCACGACCCTCAACAGTATCCCAAAAACCGATATAAAAAACTCATTTAACGAATTAATTGACCGTACCAAATGCTGTATCGAAGCTGAGGGAGCGTATATTGATTGAAATAAATGATTTGAATAATTATAATTGGCTTGTTTTATTTTCTATCAAAAGTTCGGTTTCTTTTTGGACAGAGGGTGTAAAAAGGTTTTTATTTAGCAACAATGGAGTGGCAACAGCGCATTCAGCGGCAATCTCCCTCGGCAGTTGGCACGTAGCTTCAACAGTTCCTCTGTTGATTTTGTGTTTGAAAAATAGGTTATTTGTGTATTTATCGTTAATTATTTCGTGATATTTTGTGCAACATGACCCTTACACGCCCAATTACAAAAAAACCTAGTGGATAATCAAAGAAAAAGAGGCGAGCAATTGATCTTGAAACGAAGTCACAAACGATAGTGACGAAGTAACAAGGTCCTGTGATTGGAAAAGCTACTTCCATCATGTATTGAGGACCTGAACCAAAAGCCCATATCTCTTAGCACTATGTCCATAACCGCTAAGACACTAAGTCTCTTCAACATGTTGAAGGAGAAAGCAGGATCCAATTACAACTACGAATTCAACGCTTCTTCATGACATTCACCCAGCGTTTTACTCTGCATAATGTGAAAATCTATGGTGAATCTGCAAGTTCCGATGAGAAGGCTACGATGGAGTTTGTGGAGAAATTGGATAAAATTATTACGGAGGAAAATTATTTGCCACAGCAAATATTTAATATGGATGAGACCTTGTTTCGGAAAAAAATGCTCGAGCGGACAATTCATCCACAAAAAGCTAAAATCTATGCCAGGTTACAAAGCTCTTAAGAACCGTGTTACGATTCTGTTAGGGGGTAATGTGACTGGATATAAACTGAAACCATTTGTGATATGGCACAATGAGAATCCACAAACCTTCAAAAACATTAGGAAGCATACTCTTCCAGTTCATTAGTGGAGATATAAGAAGCTGTGGATGAATCAATAATTCTTCGCGGATGCCTTAATCAACTGCTATGCGAGTGAAATGGAAAGCTACTGTGTGAAAGAAAACGTACAATTTAAAATTTTATTAATTCTAGATAATGCTCCAGGTCATCCGTCTTATATCAGATGACCTTGATCTTCACCAAGTTCAAGATCATGTTTCTCCCTCCAAACACTACTTAATAATCCAATCCATTGATTGGATCAATGATCTACGGAGAACATTTTCACAAGCCATTTCTGCTACTTAAAGAAACGACCAGACTCTCATGCAATTCTGGAAAGCATTCAATATTTATCATGCTATTAAAAATATTGCTGTGGCTTGAGACGAAGTGACCTTTCAATGTATGAGTGGCATATGGAAAAAGACACTGAAAAGGTTTGTGCACGATTTTTGGAAGTTTTGAAAAAAAAATGAAGACCTTTATAAATTGAGTGAAGAAATAGTGGGCCTAGCAAACAATCTGAATCTCGAAGTGAATGATGTACATTATTCATTTCGAGTGAATGAACGTGTTTCAGAAGAGGAAGAACGAGAAGAGGGAAAACAGAAAAACAAGAAGAGGTAGTTAAACAATTCACAGTGAAGGGTCTTGCAGAAATGTTCTCTGCAGTTGGCGATGTTCTCAAAATGGCTGAAGACATGGATCCCAATACTGAACTCTACTTATTGGTGGAAAGGAAAGTACATGATGCGTTTGCTTGCTATAAACAAATTTGTGATGAAAAGAAAAGGAATAAGCAAAGCACATTTTGTTTTCATCAAGAAAACAAAAGTTACACTAGAAGAGCCGCAGCCTGGTCTTTCACATAGGGAAGGTAATCAAGGTGTGATTGTGGGGGAAGATTCGGGTAATTATTCTTCTGTTTCATAGTGGTGTAGTAACGCACAATACAGTTTTATAAGGTTTAAAAATTAAAATGGCAGTATACTTATTACTGGTAAGTCCCTAACCCCTATAACTCTGTTGATTTAATGTGTCGACTTACGTCCTGCCGGATGGAACGGAACCCCAACGTGAGTCGAGGGATGACTGCAAATTAAAAAGATGGGATTGAGGGCCTGAAAACAAGGGCAAAGACGTAACGAACTACGGACTGTAGCAAAGTCATAAGAAGCGGAATCGAGGATGAAGAAAGCGCAGCGGGGACTTCGCGAAGGGTAGAGTTCCTCCCCCTTCCCTCCAATTAATATATATATATATATATATATATATATATATATACACTGAGAGAGAGAGAGAGAGAGAGCAGTTAACTGCACACTCAGTTGCCCTTCATATCCCATAACTCGTAGCTAACTGCAGTTATATATATGAAGCTTAATCGTCAAAATACTTTTTTTCTTTTAGTAAACCGTTGTTTGCTTACATAGAATAAAATATAGATGAAAAAAATGCAATTTCGTGTTTCTATCTGAGTGTATTCCCTTTTGAAAAAGAAAATAGGATTATTATTTATTTATTTTTTTTTTATTTTTTTTAAGGACAGTTCACAAGTATCAAGTCCAATGAGAAACAGAATAAAGTTTTGAGATAACGACGAAGCAACGGATGTGATAATTATTTCCAAGATCAAGTTTCAATTTATTCTTCTTCGACGCGTTGTAAGTCGTTGATCTCGCAAATAATATAACTAAAAGTAGTTATAACCCGGCAGATAGCCAAGTACTACAGATTTACATGCTCAATTATGCGAAATTTATATCGGCAACAACTTTCAGACATGGTTAAAACGTTTTATTATTATTATTCTTCATGTTTTACAAATCAAAAAATTATACTCCTCCACTCCCTCGTAACTGTATGTTACAGTTTTCAAACTGTAACATACAGTTTGAAAACCAATAATAAGAGAATGGTTGGAAATCAATGCTTAAAAGCAGCAATCATATCAGAGATAATAAAAGTAATGAAGTCTGACACCGAGATAATTAAGATCTTAACCAATAATATAAGTTCTGAATACGTGTTATCACATGAATAATCAAAGTCGGCAAGGCCAGAAGAACCGTATTGCACTGACAATTGTCAGTGCATTGAGCCGACAGGCTTCTCGTAAGTTCCCACTTAAGAAGTATTGAATAATCGGTGGATTACCACCGATTCATGGCTCGCAATAAAAAGTCATGACAATATTCAATATGAAACTCAATCACAAATGATACATTTCGAGAATATCACAGAAGTAATTTTCTGGTACAATATTTTGATGTGTACTAGAAATTTCAAGCTTCAGTGTTTATTATAATTTGCCTATACAAACATCAATAAGCATGCAGTCCGCTGCTTTTGTATAAATTGTTTTAAATTAAATGTTTCAGTTGAATTCGCGTTAAGAAACAAAAGTAAGTATACATAATGATATGATTTTGAGCAAGTCTTTAACAAACCGGATGCCTCTCCCCCTACTTGCTTTGGTTACATAAGACATGAAGAGCTGGCATAGTAACAAGAACAGGAAATTTCAACTTAAGCTTTATCGAAACTTCTATTTACTATAAAAGTAAATACTGATATCCATGCCTAAGAGTATTTAAGTAGCGAACTGAACTTTGTCCTTCATTTATCTGTAATCTATCCTTGGTAATATTAAAAACACACCACACTATTTTGATACATAAGACAGAAGAAAATTTAACTATGTATTCACCAGTTATTTTCACCCTCCACTTGGCAAAAATACATCTAATTTGATAGTCAACTAATATGACAAAATATGAAATAGAAATGATATACGGAATTGATAAAAACAAGTTCTTATAGCATTAATGTAACATGTCAATACATTCCTGTTTTTTTTTTTTACTCATGAATTCGTGAGTAGAAACTTTATAGAGAGAAAAAGAATAATAATATTGATTATACCTCCTCCTCTATATATTCAAAGACATAAGGTCCAAAATTCCTACAAAAAAATCTACTGGACACTTTAGAAATCACCTAGTTCACAGCTAGCAACTTACGTTGTGAGAATTATACATAATACGAAATTTAGCGTTTTTCAAGAGAAGCAAATGCAACAGAATACGACGTGTAATCCATAGTTCTCAGAGAGCGTTGTAAATGCTGTTTAACTCGTCAGTAACTTATTGTGTTCTGTGATTTTCAAAATGAGTGATGTGAAGGGGTAACAGATGCCATTAAGTTTTGTTTTAAACTGGGTAAAAATGACAAATATCCATTTTCAGAAATAAGTTCAGCACCACCAGAGAAAGCAGAGGCAATCCGCGTGTTGAGGCTTAAGTGCTGTGAAGAATTCATGTTGGAGGTTTAATGGAATATTATCAGCACTGAGAAAGGATTTTAATACTTCCAATATTTCGCTCCGTCACAGAGACATCTTCAGGGATCACAAAAAAAACTTTTTGTAACAATACACACACACAATAATACAATAGCGGGTGAAATTAAAGTCCTATCTAGGTGGTGCGCCCTCTATGGGCATTTGCAGGTGGCCTAGAATGTAAAGAGGGATCTCTGATAATTAATGTTTCCCAAATTTTGGGCAAATATATCAACCCCCTCTTGCCAATTTTTACATGGAAAATTTTGAAAAACGAGCTATAGACTCTTCCCCTCTAAAACCTATCTGGCTAAGATATGCAGATGATGTGTTCTCTATTTGGCCTCATGACCCAGACACATTAGATTCCTTCCTCAGTCACCTCAGTAGTCTACATCCAAGAATCCAGTTTATGATGGAAAAGGAAAATAACAGTTTAACCCTTCCTAAGGGTAGCCTTTCTTTCCTTGTAAGAAAGAAATTTTAATACTTCCAATATTAATATAGAAAATATAATATTGAATATAGAAAACCTACTCATACAGGCAGATACATTCACAACCTCCCCTCCCCCCCGAGCAATATGGCATTATTAAAAATCTTACCAATAGAGCCCACAATCTTTGTTCCAGTGAAACTGCCCTTTCAACCGAACTCAAACACATACACAACACCTTCCTTTCCAATGGCTACAGTGACTACAGAATTAAAAAAATAATCAAGTCCTTCCCCAACCATCTCTTCAAAAGGACTTCAGAAATGCCATCACCATACCTTACATCTGTGTACATCAGAAAAAATAGCCAGATCATTAAAAAAGTACAACCTCCATACAGCTTTTAAGCCCCACCGTAAACTTGCTACCTTTATCCGTTCCACCAAAGACCAGCTCCCTCCTCTCTCTCTCTCTCTCAGTGCCTGGAGTATATAGAGTACTTGTGCCTGTAAACTGGCTTACTTCGGACAGACAGTCCGAAGCAAGCCAGTAGATCAGCAACCATCAGGTTAGAAGAACACAAGTCATACATCTGCAATCACGATTATGGTCAATCTGGTCATGTTTTGGTTACAACCCACAGCATCTCCTGGAAAAACACCACCATAGTAAATTCAAAAAAGAAAGACTGCATCTACGCACAGGAATCAACCGAATTACGGTTGCATTAAACTTCCCAAAATTTG
The DNA here is from genome assembly GCF_054136105.1 of Typopeltis vanoorti. Taxonomy (NCBI): domain Eukaryota; kingdom Metazoa; phylum Arthropoda; class Arachnida; order Uropygi; family Thelyphonidae; genus Typopeltis; species Typopeltis vanoorti. The sequence continues at coordinate 24,827,248 of NC_143566.1, read as the reverse complement.
AGAAACATTAATTATCAGAGATCCCTATTTACATCCTAGGCCACCTGCAAATGCCCATAGAGGGCGCACCACCTAGATAGGACTTCAGTTTCACTCACTATTGTATTATTCTGTGTGTGTGTTGTTACAAAAAGTTTTTTTGTAATCCCTACAGATGTCTGTGACGGAGACGAAATATTGGAAGTATTAAAATTAGTTTTAATCCTTTCTCAGTGCTGATAATTTCGCGCCAAAAACAAATTAGGGTTGTGCCGCACATTCCGTAAGTGCCACTTCAAATATAAAATCGCATAAATCGTAAAAAAAGATTCTGAATGACAAATCGCAACTTTAGAGAAACAGGTTAAAGACAAGAAAATTTTACATAGAAGCCAACTTCCAGGAACAGTCTCCTGAATAAAAGGTCTGCTCAACAGAGAAATACGAGGAAAATTCCTTCAATCAGTTTGGGTCAAAAAATCACTGAACCAATATTCAAACCTTTTTATCCTGGAGAATGTTTTCAATAATGCTAACAGCGACTAATGCTACATTCTGCTAAGTCATCTAAATGTATTAGCGAACAAATTTCATGTTCGCAAATGCATTTAAGCACGGTCTTAGGGGCATAAATACAGGGAACATCTAGTATAATGTATTATTTGTGGATATTATATATATATATATATATATATATATATATATATATATATATATATATATATATATATATATATACACACACACACACACAGATGCATCTATGTATGTGTATATATATCCACAAATAATGCATTATACTAGATGTTCCCTGTATTTATGCCCCTAAGACCGTGAAAAATAAAGCCGCTTTTTTTTTCTTTCTTTCTTTTTTTTTTTTTTTTTTTTTTTAAAGAAACCAAAGAGAATACAATACGTCACTAATGCTTTTCTAAGGTTTATTTAAAATGTTCTTGTCTCGTAGCGAATTCACACAAAACTTCAACAATTGGGGTTCAACTAACATCTTGCATGAAATACTACGAGAAGTAAGTGTTCGGCGCTACTTATATGTAGTATACTGATATTACATCCGTCGCATGTAGCGAATAATACATTATGCAAACATATCACTAGAGTCAAATATACATCTATAAAAGGTACTAATATCACGTGAACTTGCTGACTTCGAAAAAAGGTATCATACGATGTGATACTTTTTTTTATTCTTAATCGTTCTTCTCATTACCCGTTTATTCCTTGATGATAGCGTTCCTTGCTCGTTTTCTGTGTTTCTTAGCAATCCGATGGGGAAACACTCAATGAGTTCAGAATTATTTAGTTTCAGAACAGTAGCAGTAAAGCACTAGTACAAATGTCGCACGTAAGCCGAATATCAACAATGACTGTGCAGAATAGGCTGCTGTAAAGAATATCGGTCCGTTGAACGAAGAAAGTGTGATATAAAGCGAACGAATCACGCTCCGATTGCATGTTTTAATATCAGTACCACATCCCAGAGGTTGCAAAATCCATAGCACTTATATCGAGCGTGCAAAGCTATTCCAAAGAGCAGACATAAACAAGCTGGTAGGTTTTAGACGAAAGTGAAAAAATGATGGCGGGTAGTTCGTTCGAGCAGTTCCTATAAAATACCTACAGAAAAAGCACATTCATTACAAATAAACCCTTCGTGGATAGGAGCTACATAAAATAAATAAATGGTAAGGAAGTCGGAAAAAGTGAAGTACTTCACCATGACATGCAATACAAAACTAGTAAACAGACCTTAAACTACATAAATTAAATTCGTAAGATCAGTTAAAAGAATACATACGATCATATTAGAAATGAAGATATTGGAAAAGGGTTATCTGTGTGTGTCTTAAATGATAAAGATCATGTTGAAATAATGGCAAGAGGAAGATTACCAAATATCGATACTACAGCAAAGCGAAACAGTGGATTACCGAAGCGATAATGGAAAGAACAATTCTATAACAGCTGTCCATGAAAGATACTGTAACTTGTGACGAAGTCAAGTTTTTCAAGTATAATTTAAATTAAAATTTATTAGGTCTGGAAGTGTTTCTAATCATGAGTAAACCGATTTTGAAACAGCTATTTGCTTTTATTCACTAATATGCTAGTAACAATTTCGCTACTTTAACTCCCCACAACTGCATTATGTATACAGTATTAATAACATTAATAATAATTAAAATAATTTTTTTTCAGCATACAGCAATTTAGTTATGAAGTAAAAATATTTCTGTAACATTTTTCCCTATGTGCCCGAAACATCTCTGGGGCTGGAAAACAAACCCATTGACTTAGATGGTGAGTGATGGAAAATATGCTCTTTTACAGATAAATAGAACCCAGTCTTTCTCTGATTCCGAAAAAAAAGAGAATCACGTTTAACAGTTAAGCATTTCTGAGACTTGACAATTTATTTTAATACCTTTTCGAATTGTGAAACACTTGCTCTGGAGCAGCATTTCCCAAAACTATATGTTAAAGATACCAAGCTATTTTAAACCTGGTTTTACTCCATTTCCCAAGTAAGCAAACAGACAAATAAGTCAAGTTTGCGCTTGCAAGTCTAGTTGCCCCTGCACGTAGTGCAAGACCAAGGCAACTTTAACACCTTTAATACAAAGCATCATACATCTCCTCCAGGAGATGTGCTTTGCATTAAGGGTAAATATTAAGATTAGTGATCAGAGCTTATTCTACTTTTACCATGAGTTGCCTTGGTCTTGCACTACGTGCAGGGCCAACTAAACTTGGAACACTTGCAGGCGCAAACTTGACTTGTCTGTTTGCTTACTTGGGAAATGTAGTAAAACTAGGTTTAAAATAACTTCGTATCTTTAACATTTATTATACCCAAGGTAAAATACTTTCTACGCACACACACACACACATATATATATGCACAAAGAAGCTCGACAAACTCGCTCGCCTATGGCGAGTGAATTTTACTAGCTGATAAATAACTGCTTATTGGGCTGAACAAAACAATATTTTTTCATTTAATAAAAAATAACTTCTCCAACCACAGTATATGGCACCCTCCCTATGTAATTTCACTTTAATTCCTATTTGACTTACGGGGACATATTTAAAAAATGGGACGATTCTTAGGCGAGTACATTTTTTGTGGCGAGCAAGTTCTGTATAATAATTTGTAGAGTCCTATGTATGTATATCGTTTGTTGAATTAAATATTTTGTAAAACAAGGCAAAAATATCTGATATCAATTAGGCAACGTGTGCGGGCTGTGTTATTTCCTATATGCAGAAGAGCATGTAATTAAACTTGAACAATACTGTAGTTACACATTTGTCGCTTATTTTAACTCAGTTTTAGATACTTCAAGCATTTTTTTTTTTTCCCCTATCGACAACTCACGTCAAAGCTAATTCCCCTCCCCTGAGGATCGGTAATTTTTTCGAAAGACCAACAAAGCTGAACACCACATTTTGGGAAACTGCTCTAGACTAAAATCCTACGCAAGGTTAAGCCCCCCCCCCCCCTCCTCCTTTACGATATGGTACAAGCGATTCGCCAAAATAAATTCTAGAATGTTGGATTTGTGAGACTTGGCATGTGGGTTGCACAAGACTGATTACAAATGGGTAAATTTTGTTCCACCTTGGAACAAAATTTTCACATATGAAAATTTTCTGTAAGTGCCATATTATTATGACACTTCCAGAAAATGTTGTTCAATGATGTTAAAAAAAAAAAAATAATAAAAAAAAATTGTCTTTCGTTTTTTTTTTTTTCAATACCCAGAGATACACAATAAAATAATAACTCTCTCTCTCTCTCTCTCTCTCTCTATATATATATATATAGAGCTTTCGTGAACAATGTTCTAAAAAACAGTCAGGGCAAAGTTCTACGTAACAAAAACAGGTTTCTTGAGAAAGAGAACCAAAGACGTTAGGGAAAGGCGGGAAAATGCACGCACATATCCACAAACAACGCAGGGTGGGGCAGTACGGAAAGACAAGAACTATGCAAGTTCCGCATGTTCTTATAAGCCGGCTCTTGTGAAATACGAGACCAACTGACCGGGGTAGCTTGTTTAGAGAGAAAAGCCCGCATGTCCCCTGTGTCTGCTCTGTCCCACGGGCAGAGAGTTCAGCAAAAACAAGACGAGGGAGAGTGAAGCTTCAAGGACGGTGAGAAGAAATATACGCCACAGTTCATAAATAGGAACGGTTGTTTAAAGCGAGGACTTTCTTGACCTCGCATGACCACGAAAATTCCAGTTCGTTGCATTTTAAAGAATATTATCATGGCGTACATAGTGGCAGTAAACATCAACGTGCAAGAAATGTCGGCAACTTCAGTTTTCAAATATTTAATCAAGTTATTATTACTGATAATCATAACTGCTTGAGCCTATATGTCAAATAAATGCTTAGGGAATATGTACACGAAGCGAATCTTCAATAATTATCTTAAAAGGCACAGAAACTTAAGAGGTATATTGGTCAAGAAACAACTAAAGAATCTATTTTTCTCCCCTTTGAAATCATTAAAAGAATTTAAGTAAATATCTGCAACAGGTGAAAAATCAGTCAAAGGTTAATAATCATAATATATATATATATTATTGTTTGTAATATTTTATGAATCGCCAATTTTGTTTTCGCAGAAATTTTTTCCTTTCATAAATAATTATGAAATCATGCCATTCTTGAATATGAGTCCTTGGACTCCCTGGAGGTGTCACGTAATAATATTTAATGAGTTGGTCATTTACCATTCGTAATTAAGGAGTAAGAAAGTGCTCTTGGAATATTCGCATTCTGTCAAGGAATGAGCGGCAGCAGCAGCAACAAATATTAGACTGAACACAGAACATGAAGATGATAACTAATTCCGAATATCAATAATTACGTAGTATTTACTTTAAGTGATTCCTACCCACGAGATTTGTTTTACTCTTATTAGTATTTGTATGTTTTACATAATCAGGAAACCCTGGTTTAAAGACCAAACATGCAGCTTTTATTTTCAATGACTCCAGCTTTCCACATAATATACTTTGTACAATAATTAAATGTTTTACTGTATGATTCGAGTAATTTTCTTTGTTCTGATTTCTTCCGGAACGACCAATTCCTTTATCGCTATACTTAAATTCGCTACTAGACTCTACACCCAGCAAACAGGTATATATATACATACACACACACACACACACATATATTATTTGCCAAGCATTATTTATTATTATTCTATGGTTCTAACATTCATACATTCATGCGTTTCTCGTAACCAAAAAGTATTTTTAGAAAATATTAAAACAACAAACAAAAAAATGAAAAGAGGCTATCATGAAAATTCTAAGAATACAAAATTTGAGTTCTGAAAGTTAAGTGAACAGGTTCCATTTCAAACTGGTATTATCAATGAATAAAACTACAACGGAAATAGATGTATGGGGGAAAAATAGGATTCAAAATTTTCCAGAGCAGCCATCACCAATTCACTTGCAAGAAAACGTTAGAAGTATTAAAATCAATAGCAAATTGGTGAACTGCAGAATTCCGAGTGTTAATGTTATTAATAATAAGCAAGGGAACGTTGAAAAAATCATAATATGTTGCATTTCAAACAGCAGCTTTGTATAGTGAATATGTAAAATGTATTGGATTCATTGTCACAACTGCACACAATTTTGTTCTAAATTTCCATTAAAATTGTCCAACTGAAACCATTTTCAACCGGTATTAAGAAATATCTAAGATAGCGTTTCATTCAATTTATTTTCATCCAGAAAATAATCATGGCCAATCGTTTTATCAATAGAAAAATTTATTATATTCTATTGCATTTATTCAATCCAGCAGTGCAGAATTACTCCTATAACGTTGAATCACTCTGCCGATAACCACCCAAATAAAACCAAAACTCAACACCACTGTGGTCATGGCAATTTGTATATATATTTTAAGATGTATACGTCCACGTGATTCAAATACACCTCATTAAAATTACATCCTATGAAGGCGGCAGGATGTATTTTAATACAATATAGTTTTTGAATGTAATTTTTAATCGTTTTGCCTCTTTCTAGCCATCTCCTGTCTTGTGAATTATGCAGGATAGACACTGTAAAACGTTTATACTTCCATATTTGTACATTCCTAGCTTAATATCATCTATGCAGCCGCATTTCACCATTTAATTTTCTGATGGCTATTTTCTACTTCAAACATTGATATATGCTTTTCATCGCATTTCTCGAATATTTTCTACCATGATTCTGTTACTTCTTGTTTCATTTGTAGGAGTATCAGAAACAAAGGTGTAGAGTTTGTTGCCTTAGTCAATATGTTGCGACCTCAGATTGTAGGAATTAGTGAGACCTGGCTATCAGTGTCATGGGTACAGTATTTTTAGGAAGGATAGAATGGATAGGAGAGGGGGGGGGGGTTGCTGCTAATGATATCGGATGCCTTAAATCTAGTTAGAGTTGAGACCTATGATTGTAGTAATACTACTAACAATATTTCATGTGGCAGTGAGTTTGAAGCCATCTGGTGTGAGGTGGAATCTAACAAGACAAATTACATAGTGGAGTGTTGTTACAGACTTGGTGGATCGGTTGCTGGTAATGAAGAAATGCATCATCAAATAGAAAAGATGAGCGCGATAAGAGTAATCATAATGGGAGACTTTAATTATCCAAATATTGATTGGGTAGCAGTAGAATCTCATGAGAAGAATGTAAATGCATCTATTGAGCTGTTGCGGGACAACTTTCTCAAGCAGCATTCGATAGAAGGGACTCGAGGTCAAAGATTGTTAGATTTGATTATAGTGTCAGAGAGCGTTTCAGTTCAAGACTTAACTATTCTGCCTCCACTTGGTGACAGTGTTCATACGGTACTCACTTGGAAAGTGACTAAGTTTATGAATGTTCCATTCAGAAAAGGTTACATGCTGAACTACAAAGCAGGAAATTATGACCAACTGAGGAGTATATTGAGTTTAGTGGAATGGATCGGTTGCTGGATGGAAAGAATATCGACAGTGCATGGGAAACATTTAAACAATACTTAAATGATCTCGGGAGAATGTGTCCCGAGAGTTCAAAGAATGAATAGAGTAGGAGTCAAATTGATGTGTAATCTTATTAAGCAAGAGTTTCGTAAGAAAAGGACGATGTGGAAGGAATACCGTTTGCATAAGGAAGACGTCCGTTATGAACGTTATAAGCAGCAGGCTGGAATAGTCACAACTGTTGTACGGAAAGCAAAGTCTAATTATAAAAAGAAACTGGCTCTGCATGCTAAAGATAACCCACAAGAATATCGATATGCTGCAAGTAAAAGAAAGAATGAATATGAAAGAATAACTCGTCTAAATCCAGATGACGTGAGGGTTACAGATGCAGAAGAGGTTGTTCAGTCAATGAGTGCCCATTTCGTTAAAAGCTATCAACCTGGTGAATGCAACATTGAGTTCACTGTTACCTTTTCACTATATCAAGAAACGCAGGTGTGTGTGAGGCCAAAAGGTATTAGAGCTGTTGCACAAACTGAATAAGAATTCAGCAATAGGGACTGATGGAATATGAGCATGTGCAATTAAAGTGTGCTCAGCTGAACTGACCATTCCTTTGACCAGGATGTTTAATATGAATCTCAGAACAGGGAAAATTCTGCAGGAATGGAAGGCATGTATCTTAATTCCATTCACAAGGGTGGTGCAAAGACCGATGTATCATACTATCGACCAATTAGTATCTCAGCAGTGGTGGTGAAGATTTTGGAAAAATTGGTTAGAGCCTGCATTCAGAAATGGGTTGACAGTGAATCTCTACTTTGCAATGAACAACATGGGTTTACTAAGGGACGGTCATGTTTTAGCAAATTGCTCACATTCTATAAAAACATGACCAATGAACTAGAGAAGGGGGAATGGATACACCATGATACTTTTGGATTTTGCTATGACTTTTGACAGAATACAGCATGGCAGACTGCTGTATAAATTGGAAAAAATGGGTTTGGGTTATACAATATTAGCATGGATAAGAGAATGGCTGATTGACAGATATCAAAATGTGATATACGGGGGATCTGAGTCTGCAAGGTTTAAGGTAACAAGTGGTGTACCACAAGGATCAGTGCTTGGTCCACTGTTATTCAATCTGTACATTAATGATATTGGGAAGAATTTGACAATTGACATACAAATATTTGCTGATGATGCAAAGATAGGTAGGGTAATCAGAAATGCTGCTGATATGCAGTCTTTGCAGAATGATTTAAATAGGCTGAAATTGTGGGCATGGGAAAATGGGTGTTAGTTCAATGTCAGTAAATGTGAAGTCATTCACTTCGGCATGATTAGATGTCCAATGTCGTATTATATTGGTGGGATTAGGCTAGAAGAAACTGATGAGGCTAGGGACCTTGGACTGTTAATAGACAGGAAGTTGAAGTTCAGGGCCATGTGGCAAAGACTCAAAAGATAATTGCAATGCTGAAACGAACATTCACATGTAAAGATAAGGATGTTATTTTGGCTCTTTACAAGGCCTTGATGAGACTTCACTTGGATTGTGCATGGGTCTGGTCTCCTGGTTTCGGTTGCGATTCTGATATATTGGAGAGAGTACAAAGGAGTGTGTTAAAAATTATATCAAGATTGTGGAATAATGATTATGAAGACAGATTGAGAATTTGTAGACTGCAGACACTAGCAAACAGGAGAAAGAGTGATATGATTGAGACTTACAAACTACTGAAAGGGTCACATAAAGGGATTTCAATTGATGGAATTTTTCAATTTATGGAGGGTGGGGAAAGGACGAGAGGGCATCCTTGGAAGCTGAGAATGAAGCCCGTCAGGAAGGGTGTGAGGGCTAGATTTTTCTCTCAGAGGGTGGTGCGTGATTGGAATGGATTGCCTTTGGATGATGTGAGTGCAAGTAGTGTGAATGAATTCAAGAATAAGTATGATAGCTAGTGTGTGGCCTCCCTTGATGAGTCTGACTCCCTGTAGGTCTCTCTTAATAATAATTTTAGCTATCTTTCAAAATAATTACTCTAAGACATCTAGAATACTCATCTTCACTCCTCATATCTTTATAATCTGATACAGTGCTTTCTCCAATTATAGTTTCCTGAATTTTCTGGCAGCTTCCTGATATTCATCATCTATATTCTTATCAAACTGATTCCGTAATTTTGTTTAGTTATTTTTCATGCAGAGCTTTGTTTTCTTGCATTTTTCTCGATATTCTCTAGGAGCACATACAGAATTACTTGTCGGGAACTTTTAATATTTTTTTCTTTTCGTGACTCCTCTCTAGCTTACAGAGTCCAACATGAAATTTGATCTTTTCTATCCTTGCAGACAATCTTGCCACATGCTTCCCTGGCTGAATCAATTTTTCTTCAGTCTGCCACCACCGAGTCTCCAAGGCTTGACTTAAATGCTTTCATTTCTTCTTCAATGATATTTGTATAGTGAAGTCTACAGTTCACCCTGAAAGCTGCTCAACTTTAAAATATTGTACATGTTTCTTTTAAATAAACAGAAATCTAGCAGATACTAAGCATTATTATTATTACTTATTCTATTTTCTCCAAATTTCCTCAATCATCCCTGTATGTCGGATATTCATTTCTTACTCTATAAAAATGAAAAGTCAGTCCTTGTTGGAAATCTAAACAAGGACCAACTTTGTCATTATTCATATAGCTGCCTGCTCTAGGCATTTTTGATTACCAGCAATAAAAAATTCCTCCGCTTTTTGCTTAATAGAATCTTCTGTGCACAAATATTTCCTTAGTAGAACCAAATGCACAAATAAGTCTCATTGTCCAATTCCCCATTTTGATGTTTACCCATATCATCCTACGTGAAATCACCTTAAATACTACAGCTAATCCTTTCTGTGATCATTTCCTGAACATTAATATCTGTAATTGTTGTTAAGAAAGTCTTGCTAGTATTTCTATTTGTTTTGGAAATAGCTATTATGCTAACATGGCATTTCTCAAGCTTCACTTCTAAGCTTTAAAAATGTTCTTCACTTCCAAAACACGAATGAAACTCAGACGAAGAAACAAAGCATGAGAAGAAGTATATAGATGTATAACCATTATTATCATCAGCAAACTAAGACTACAGAAATAATTTGTTATAATGAAGCATAACCATGGAGAATTTCGTTTTCTTTAATGTAAATCAAATCTCACATACTGAAGGATGCAAAACCTGTAGCACATCAGTGCTATATGTAATCTCTTTTACCCACAACCCACCTGTGGAGTTCCGGTTGTCACTATTTAAGTAGTGTAACAGTGAGCAAATTTGTTACAATGATGTTTGCTATAGTGAGGATGAACTGTAAAACAAAAAGGCATGCAGAAGTCTAAGTAGTATATTAAATGCAAGATTTTAATCATCATCATTTTCAAATTCCTGACATGTACTCTCACGGGGAGTACAGGATATTATGATATTACTACATTAAGAACTTACATCATTACTAACTTCCTATCAACAATTTTCCTCCAAATCAATCTGTTATCTGTCAAGACTCCTATCAGATCATATATTTCTGTCTTCTAAGGCACTTTTTACTGTATCAATCCACCTATATCTTGGTCTTCTTCTGGGTCTTTTTCCTGCCAAGCTGGCAGAGAACACTTGTTTTGCTAATCTTTCCTCTCCCATTCTGTTTAAGTGACTGTACCAACTGAGATTAGCTCTGCTAACACAAATAAAATGGTGGTACAACATGGCAAGATTTTAATTCAGTAATAAATACAATCGTATTACCACCAACAAATGCATAATAATGACAGGACTTTTATGAATGGATACAAAGAGTTAGATAAAAGACAAATAATGCATTCATGTATTTTGACTACAAATCTCAATGAAGGGTATGAATTTTAAAGGCTGAAAAATAAAACATCACAGGATGACAGAAGTGGGAAATGAAGACTGTGGCAGGAAAGAAGGGGGGGGAGGGATGGTAATCAATTAACTCGCTGTTCTGAAATGAACAAGTTATAACAGTTGAAGTTGCTTTAAACATATGGAAATATACATCAAATGAGGTGAAACTAAGAATCCACTTGATCACAATGATTAATGGAAGATTCATGGGTTCCATGAAGGACCTAAATTCTAGACTTAAACTTGGCAAAGGCTAAATGTTAATATCAAACTATATTTGAAGAGAAACAAAGATAAATGAAAGTAACAAAAATATCACTAAGAAAACCTGATAAAATATGTGGAAAGCTACATATGTATTTTGAGATAAAAAGACTGTACCACACTAATGAAACTGTACTTCAAGAAATTTATGTTTTTTTTTTTTTTTTTTTTTTTTTTTGGGGGGGGGGTCAAGAGTTGAACTTCAGGGAAGGGGCATACTTGTTAAGATAGTCAAGGAAGCTCATAGAATTACTTGGCTATTCTCCCTCATTAACAGATTATGAAATTATTATTCTCTATAATGCCTTAATAGATCTACATCTGGATTACAGTCCTCAGGTCTGGTCACCTGGGATTCTTGAAGATGAAATAGTGATGGCAAGGATTCAGAGGCAAGTGACCAAGATGGTGAGCAGCCTGTGACAGTTGACAACTGGTTTTGTGGGTTGCAAAAATTAGTTGACAAAACCAACATTAATTTTTCAGATTAATTAATGTGAAAAATTAAATCAAATAAACAGATAAACTCAACAATTTTCAAACAAAATCTTGAAGAAATATTGTCCTAATATGATTTTAAACGAGAATCTGTACACTATTACAAAAACCAGCTAATTATTGCATTTAAATGTCCTGTTAGTTTCACACATTAAAAGAATTCTTTAATCATTTGTACTATTCCATTATTTTTATTTTTTTAATGTGTAGCCACTAGCTTATTTTTTAAAAGTCCTTCTGCTTAGCTAAATCCTGGTTTTGTGATATTATTCTACGCAACAACTTTGCTGCTTTCAGTGGTTTTATTAGATTGGCTTTGAAAAACCTGTGACGTGTTGAAGAAAAATGCATTGAAAGGGAGAAATATGTTGATTAATAAACTAGACTTTATTATTTCTCCCTCATCAAACTGACATCTCTTTCGGTGGTAAAGCTATCACAATGGAGGCATTACCTTCAGAATACTGAATATCCCTTATATCTATAGAGAAGGGAGAAACAGAGTCTGAAAAGTAGTCATCAGTTAGCCATATTTTCCTCATTTCAACAGCAAAGATTTTTAAGAAATGATTAGATGAGAAAAACTTATTGTAGGATAGAGCTAGGATAATATATAGTACAAATCAACTAGTTATTTCAGCTTTGGTTGAAAAAAAAAAAAAAAAAACAGTAGCCTAAGTAATGCTTCTCACATTCTTAAAAAGATTCCAACTTATGAACAGACATGTTCATTTATTCTTATAAAACTAAATAAACATAATTCATTGTTCCATTAATGATTCTAACCTTAAAGAGCTAAATGTGGTGAAACTCAGCTCTTGAGTGAGTGATAAAACAAAGGTGGAATATGCAATTAATAAAAATAAGGTCATCACAATAAGTCAAAATGGGAAGAGAATTTCTTTAAGGTTTCTTTTCATCTTTACCCAAAATCAAAAAAGTGAAGAAGTCTCCTTATATCTTACTGGGTAAGAATGTTTTTTTTTTTTTTTTTTTTTTTTTTTTTTTTTTTTTTTAAATAGCAAAATAGGTGAATGTATCGACTATGTGCCTTGAATGCAAGGTTAAAACTACCTTATCACCTTCCTATTTTATAGTAATCAAAATTACATGTGCACAAACTAATTGCACAACTCTCAAATCTTCTACTTATAGCCCACATCAATGGTTGAGAGTCAGCAAATTATTTGCTATGTTCATCAGTGACAGTACTTGGATTTCTGTCACAGAAAGGAAACTGGAGGCATAATGACAATACGAAAACCAAGAATAAGGATTCTGAAACATTAACAGTTCTGAAAGGCTTAATGTTACTCATGTATTCTACTTCCATGAAAAATCAAGACATTTCATAAAATTTTTGCTTAGTATAATAGATAGAGCAATGGGAAGCTACTTCTACTATTCTTGCAGATTATTTTATGGAATGCTGTTTAATGTCTCCTAAGCAATATTTTTCCTAAACCAGTAATATAATACAATACAGATATGATGACAATATCTCTGCAATATGGAATGGTTCTTCATCCAAATAAGAAAATTTTGTGTCCATGTTTAATACAGTTCATACTAGAATACATTTTGTATTAGAAATGGAGAGAAACAATTAGCTTTTTATAGATCTACTAATTCATTAAAAACATGAAAATCCTCATTTCTCTGTATAAAAAAAACAAACAGGATGCTACATCCATATACAGTTCCACCATGGAGGAAAAAATGGTGCTATTAAAATTTGAATACATCATATCCATATTCTCTGTTCTATGGATACTCCACTAATTCAACAATTAATAAGTTAAGCCAGCATTCTTATCAAATGGCTTCAGTGAAATCCTAATCAATAAAGAATTCAACAGTTACCAAAGACATTTCTTCTGATCAAGCAGAAATTACTTGCATTCTGTATGTGAAGAAAATATCTGGACATACTGATAAAATTCTGGAATGTCTCGAAATTTTCTGGCTTTCCTTCTTTGCCCAGAGACTAGCTTCCTCCTGTTAACTTTCTAGGCATCTGCCAGATTACTTTTTGTGGCCCATCATATTTTGGACAACCTGAAAGATCTGCCTCTTTCATGGGAACATAAAATTTACATTAAGCATAACACCAGTCAGGCTTGGAGAACATGACATCCCCCACTAAACAGAGAATCCTTTGGAAGATCATAAATATTGCCCAAGAGTAGATTTGGTATGGTACAGCTTTATGAAGCTGAATTACATTGTCCTAATTTGTACAAATCTGATCACTTATATTTATTTCTCTTAAAGAAAATAGTACTTCTACAATCTTTCCTCCCTCTTTTTTCAAAAGAGAAAAGGAAGATTTCTTCATGATTTCTAACACTTTTGACTCCTGAGCAGAGAGCATGATGTTTGATGTGGAAATTCTGTTGAAATAGTTCACCATGGTCATATCATTTTAGAGAGAATCATGATGCTTCCAATGTGACCCAGAAACAAAACCAGCCAAACATGGAAAAGTGATCACTGACATCTTCAAGATGGCAAAGGTTTGACTGCAGAAATCTTAAGTCAAAATGAAGATGATTATTTTCTTCAACATTCATGGAAATTTTCATAAGGAATGTACTCAAGGCCCAAACAGTTAACAGTATCTGCATCATGCAACATCTAAATCAATACATCAGAAAAGTGAGAGGGAAGCAGAACTGAACAAATAGCAGCCTGTTAGTGAATGACAACACACTTGCACATTGTGCATTAAAAGTTTGTTTCCAAATTAGCCACATTGTTCAAACACCTACTGTATTTGCCAGATTTGGCACAGCAAGCTGGATTTTTTTCCCAAAACAAGCCAAAATTCAAAGGATGCCAGTTTAATTCTGTGGAGGTCATCCACAAGTGTGACAACTGAGCTCAACTATACCTTTAGACACCACTAGTGTTTTGACAACTGGTACAATTGGTATTACATTAGGGAGATTATATTAAAAATAAATGAATGATTCATCTTCCTGTAGCTGCTCTTTATTTCTGTATGGATTTTATCCCAGCATACTCATTTGAGTACAGCACCTAAAATGGCCTAGTGGTGACATCTCTCTCTCACAACAGTCAAATATCGGGAAGGTTAGTTTTCGCAAGGCCTATTCTGCCACATTTTCGCAAATTAAAAGTTAGGTGAAGCTTAGTCATACTTTTTCAGTACATATTCTAAAAACTGACCCGTCAATTCCTGTATGATTTCAAGTGCTTTATTTCTTGTAGTTTTTTTCGAATATTTTTTCCTTGCGCTGACTTTGTGTCACAAAGGTAAGTACTAAATACATTTTTTTATATATCAGCACCTCCATTTCATTATGGGTTGAGAACGCGTACAAAATGGACCTGTACTCATATGAGAACGGTGGGCTTATAAGGAGTCAATATATTTTTTTTTGCTCTAGGTTTAGTACCTATGAAGAAATAGACCCCAATGAATTTCAGCCAATAAGTCCACTTCAGTTTTATGGAAAGCATTACAGAACACTTGGGTTAGCTGCGGACAACGTAATAAATTCCAATCACCAAGATGTATCTGTAGTTATCATTCCTCCAGATGTTGATTATCGAACAGATAATGAGGATATTGATGACAATGATCTTCAGCCTGACACCTTCCCAATGACATTCCAGGGGAAATAGAGCTTCATTATGCGAGTGACGAATCAGATAGCGATGATGATCTTCCTCTAGCCACGATAAAACAATGTTGCTTGGCTGCGCAAGGTAAAGTAATTACCAACGAGCCCGTATGGACAGAAGATTTCTTAGACATTAGTATGGCAGTAACTACAGGATATATGGACCATCTGAGTAATGTGAAGGATCAAATCCAAAAAAAAAAAAAAAACTCCAGTTGAAATATTTATCGATAAAGAAACTATTACCGTTATTATTAAACAGACCAATTTGTATGCTACACAGAACAATAATCATGTATTTCAAGTAGCTGAAATGGCCTGGTCAAGGTATTTATCGCAATTCTACTTTTGAGTGGATACCACAGTTTGCCAAGAGAAACTCACTATTGGTGTTTAGATGAGGATCTCTTGGTTCCCCCAGTGGCCAACAGTATGTCAAGGAACCATTTAAAAGAAATATCTACATTTGGCCGATAATTCACAAATAGATAAAAATGATAAAATGTATAAAATAAGACCTCTAATGGATAAAATAAAAAAATTTCAACAGTTTGGCATATTCAACAAACGTCTCTCAATTGATGAAGCCATGATCAAGTATTCTGAGAATCACTCTTCTAAGCAGTTTGTTAATTTTGATACCTGATCTGCCCATTGTACTCATACGAATAAGAGTACACATTTTTTTTTTAAATTATGCTTTTTTTTTTTTTACTGTCAGTATATTGTAGCATTTTGACACATTTTCAACTAAATAATATGAAAAAATTGCCTTTTTAAAAAAAGAAAAAATTCTTGGGATCAAATGGGTTAATAAGCACACTATATATGTGTGCGTGCACACACAATCTACCAGGGGTGGCTTGTGCATAGCCACTGCAAAACTGCAGCACCCCCCCAATTTTTCTTGATATATAAATGTGTTTATTTATGTTTGTACTGCTTATCGTATTTACTCAGTCTCTTTAAATATTTGGACATTACAATTAAAGGATTTAATTGTAATGTCCAAAAATTGTAAATCCATTCCTTTAATTACAATTAAAGGAATGGATTTTGTTTTTAAGTAATTTTGAATTATACTAAACTGTATAATTGTATCGATAATAAGCAATATTTTTTCATGTTTAATTTTTTTTTTAAATTTTTACCATAATTTTGATATTTTATCCAAACACTTATACACTGTACCTACAGTGTGTATGTATATTTTGAAAGTTGCAGCATCCCCATGATTTCAAGCTACGAGCCACCACTGCAATCTACCAATAATTGTCCTGACACTAGCAATTTATAATTGATACCAGCAGACAAACCCTAATATTTTGTATGTTCACCTCCAGCTTTAATCACCTCCTCCACACTTCGAGGGAGGCTTTCCACCAATGTGTAGCAGACATCAGGTGGAATTTGTCTCCATTTCTCCATCAAAGCAGTACTGAGTTCAGCACCAGATTGAGGACGTGCTGCTCTGGACGTGTCATTACAATCTGTCCAATGAGGTTAATGTCAGGACTCTGTGTAGGTCACACAGCAGTTGTATAATACCCATCTCTTTATACTATAATATAGTATAAAGAGTATGAACAGGTGCTGTCTACACCTGTTCATCCAGAATATCAAGAATCATGGACAACAACCAGTGGTCCTACTCCAAACCAGCTGAATGCACCCCACACCATTACTCCTACACTAGCAAACTTTACTGTGGGTACAACACACTGTGGATAGAAGAATTAACCAGGCTGCCTCCACACCCTGTCATCAGACGGGAAACAGGTGAACCTTGATTCATTGCTCCAGAATACTGTTTTCCACTGGTCAATTGTGCAGTTCACATGCTCTTTGGATGAGGCCAGCAAGCTGCCTTATTCATTGTTGTGATGTTCGGCTTGTGTGTAGCTGCTCTTCCATGGAAACCCAGTAAATGGAGTTATTTTCATATAGTATTTGTGCTCACCATGATGTTACTGGCACTCTAGAACTCATCACATGGTCTCTACAATTGGCACAGACCATCACAGATGGTCTGTGCTAATTGTAGCAGATTTTTGCATGCCACCCATTTTAACATCCTCCTGTCCTGTTAGTCATTTTTGGCAGCCATCCTGAGTTTTCTAGTCTCCATTTGTTGATCACAATGCCAACCTTTGATTTTGGATGCTGCAGTTGAGTGACAATGGACATGCCACCAATGTGACAGCCTACGATGACGCCCCTCTTTCGAAGTCACCGAGTTTATTCAACAACTATGATGAAATACTACTTCCTATCGGTATACTGGTTTTTATGTTATTAACAAAGCTGGAATGTTCCATAAAAAACTTCAAATAACAGGAGTGTCCTGACAATTATTGGTTGTTTGTGTGTGTGTAAAGAATTCCCAGGAAATTTGAAGTTATAATTTTCTCTGTTCTCAGTGAACAAGCAAGCTAATATTTAAAAACTGAACAGTGCTGACAATGCCACCAACTAATATCTTTTGAAAAATGAACATGATATCTAAGGTGCTGCCACAACCCAAGAAATAGAGAGCAAAGTCCAAAATTTAGTCAGGTTGGACAACTTGTGTTTATTGAAAAATGAAACTGAATGTGGGTTTGAATCCCAGTTGGCATGGATGTCTATAAATGTTTCTAGATGAGAGATGGATTTAATCTGTGTGTGTACGCATGCGTGCGACTACCAATCCACTTGGTGGCCTAAACTGGCTTGAAAATATTCTGTGTTCTCCAGATCTACTCCCCAGAGCAGAGTTCCCAGATTATCTAACCCTCAATCCACCCATGGTACAAATACAAACATATTAGTCTACATATACAACCTTTTGTATATCATTCACATAAAAAAAAAAACTCGCACCACTAGGTAAGTGACGTTGTAGGTATCTCACAAGCAAGAGTCACAATCATATTCAAGTCAACAAGGTTGGAAAACGTGAAAAATTTCATCAAGTTGAATACCTGATGGTGTGAATGAGAATAGTTTTAAGGCTAACAAACACCCACCCTATTCACCTGATTGTACTCTTCTCTTCCCAAAACTGGACGAGGAATGGGGAAAAGTTTGGCTGGTATTTCTGCTGTGAAATAGTTGTTTCTGACATGCAGGATGGCCAATTTCTTTGTTGATGGGATCAGATTGCTTACAAATGGACTGCACTGTCCTTGATACTTAAGCAACGAACTTTCATTCATTCCTCATAATTCTCTAAGTTAAATACTGACGACTTATCTTCATCTATTTTGAAAACAAACTGCTTATTAATATAACACATGGGACAGAAATGCACAACATACAGTCTTGCCCAGTTAAGTCCATCCTGCCAACCCAAGGTGTGGTCTGTTTCCACTAAAGGGGTTTTGGCATTATCAGTCAGCAATCCTGACTTCTTCCAACTAGGAAGGTATCAAAGGATACCTTCCTAGTTGGAAGAAATGTCAACTAGATCTGCTAAGTGGTAAATGCCTCATTACCTAGTGAAATACTACCACCTTGCTTGTTGGTGAGCCTGAAGTGGCTAGTGCTATGGTTATTCCCCAGAGCAGAGATTCCAGTTTCTGGAAGCTGGAATCTCCGCTCTGATCTGATTGACATCCTTCAAGAGCATGCCAAACATACTGAGGACATTCTAAAGCTTAATATCTTTAAGGGTAAAATGGTCAATAAGCTAGCTAACAGACAGTATACAAGAACATACCTTGGTGATAACATGTTTACAATGCCTCTCCATCACCTAGTGCAATCTACTGCCCTCTACCTCATGACTGGAGAGAGGCTGTGTGGTGGTATTGAGTGATGGGTGGGGGAGGGTGCTGTCAAGGCCATGTTGTGGCATGGAGACTGGATGCTCTGTGTATGGTTAAGAATACTGAATTAAGAATTACTTTTTAGAAGGTTAAGAATTACTGAATGTTTCCCCTTTGCTCTATCTCTTATCACCAAATGACCAACTCAATTAGATACAGTGTTGCACTGTGATTAATATAAAAATAAACCATCCTCAAAGAATATATATATATCTTCCGCATCCACTTAAGCACTGACAAATGCCAACTAACTTAAATGATGTTCATCACTCCTACCAACAGCCAAACCTGATCTGCTTGTGATCAAACCCTAAGTTACTGCTATAACAACTTCCTTAACTACCCCAACTATGCTCTATATAATTCCTTCTACTAAAAGTAGTATGTAGGCTTTTGTGTGGTCAATTATTGATTAGGGAGGGGGGGGCTCAATCATGACTTGTTCCTCCATTAAGTGTAGCCTAAGATTTTCTCATTTCATTTATGATTAATTTTAGGTCTTTACTGCTCTCCCAATTCTGAAAATCATTCCAACCTCTGACTTCTAACTTTGAAGCCCGATTTCCTACAATCTAACTACCCTAACAATGAAGTCATCTTCCTTGACTTTAATGTTCACGACTCCAACTGGCTCCCTTCATCCAAATCCAGGCTGGAGGAGAAACCAAAGTATATGCTGTCAGCAACACCCTAAACCATCATCTATCAACTAGAATACCTGACAATTCTATCCATTAACACCTGGGATCTTTTCTTAGCTAGTTCTCCTTCCAAAAGAGGTATATTTAGATCATATTCTCATACCTATGCCAGCCTGGTTAGCAAAGATGAGTGGTTAGCATACCCACCTTCCAACTAACAGGTCACAGGTTTGAATCCTGCTGTAGGCATGGATGTTTGTGATTGTCTTTAGGCAGGAGATGAATTTCATCACCTGGTGTGAGACTACCACCTCATTTATTGGAGGACTGAAATGGCCTTGAAAAATTCCAAATTCTATGTTTGGGTCTCTAGAGCAGAGTTTCTGGATGATGTAAAAAATTTTAAAAAAAATACAAAATATGCATAAAACTGATAAAATAACTACTGTAATACAAAAATACTATTGTAACATCACCTAAAGATAAAGTTGATCTCCTGACATCATTCTTTTCATCCATCCGTTGCACAGATGATGAAAGTAAATCACCTGGAACTTTGCACCACAAGTCTATATTATAGTCTTCATCCAGAAAGACATCAGAAGAATTTTGATCACCCTGGATACTAAAAAAGGCTTCTGGGTCCTGATAGTATCCCAATAATAGTACTTAACAAATCTACTCCTGAACTAATACCTATCCTTTATTATATCTACATTACATGCCACTTTGATAGCATCCACTCCACAGTACTGAAGAAAGCCAACTTATAGCTATTCCAATAAAAAGGAGTATCAACCATTAAATTATCATCCTACTGCTATTACTTCAGTTTAAAGTAATGGAGAAAGTCATCAACAGTTAACTTCATCAGAAAACTATCATTTCTTGGAATCAATCTGAAGAAATCTAATAAAACAGTCTATCTACCATCTTACCCATCAACACTTAACCTTACTGAAAAACTTTTTCCATTGCTCTCCTGGGAGTTTACCTAAACCTAACCTCTTGTAAATTCAGTCTTGCATATTTAGATAAATTGGGCATTTTAATGAGATTTGAATATTAACAAAAGTACTACATCTCCTATTAGTTATTCTATAAATGTGTACTTCTACAGTACAGATTTGACACAGATCACATGCCGTATCTCCCCCCCTACTAACCAAGTACAATCTATCCTTGAAACTATGGATTTTCTGACCCATAAACTAACATCAGCTTAGATAGCAAATCTTTAATGTATCGAAGTTTAGTGCTGAAATTTCCTCATTGAATAAAACGGATTTTTTTTTTTAAGATTCATCCAGTGCATCCAAATTCAACACCCGCCACAATTCCTGTCCTTAACTCTTTCAATTTTCTAGGAAATACTGAGGTATCACAATGCAAACTTTATGTTTCTCCCTTCACATAGGAATTTTGTTCTAGGCTTCTTAAGATCTTTAAAAATCGCCTAAGACTGGCTTTGATAAATCTAGAAATCCTCATGATCTTTTAAAAAACTTGTCACAATGATTTTGCTTTTTCCTGAATGTAATCAAACTTACAGACTATGTTGCTGTTTGTCTTCCATCCAGTAAGTAGATTTTCCATTACCTCCTTTGCTGTATCTTGTACACCGTGTCCAAAAACCTAAGTTTGAATGCTATTTCTGAAGATTAGAACTGGAAATTCAGATAAATCAAGTTGTGGCAATTAGTATAAGTAGCAATTTCAAGTAAAGAGTAGGTACATATTCAAATTTTCGAATCATGCACAAAGAGATCATGTGGAGGCACTCAACAGGATAAGAGGCAAAAGGCTACACTAAGTGAATTGTGTTTGAAGGAAGCTCTTTTTGGGAAGGAATAAAGTGGCAAACTTTGATGTCTTGCAATGTCTCAAAGACATCTAGATGATTTCGCACAAGAAAGAATTACTGGAAAGCTTGAAGAAGGCTGCAGAATTACTGATATATTGCCAGAGAGTTTGGAATCTCACATTGCATTGTACTCAGGCTCTGGACCACACTTCAAACTAATGGAATGTGTTCCAGACATTTGCTAAGAGATTACCCTCTCTCTACCATGAAGCATGAAGACAGATTTTTGGTTATAACAGCAAAAAGTAATCAATGCACCATAGCAGGTCAACTTGAAAGTCAACTCTATTCACTATGCACGTAGATATCTCGACAAACGGTGGCAAGTCTTTTGCAACAAGTAAGCCTATGCACCTGAATGCCCTGTAGTTTGCATCCCTTTATTCACAGTACATTGTAGAGAACGTTTTCAATAGTGTTGTACTGTGTTTCAGTAGTGTAACACCCATAAAAATTGGATAAGACACCAATGGGCTAAAGTACACTTTACAGATGAGTCATTTTAGTCTTTCCTCAGATTCAAGACTATGCTTGATCTGAAGTGAAAGTGGTACTGCTTACCATCGCAAGAATCTTACTGAAAGGGATAGATATGTCTATCTATCTGGGGTCATGGTAGTGGGAGGCATTATGCTTAATGGACACACTGAGCTACAAGTGCTGGAAAAAGGGACCATGACTGGTGAATGATATTGCAACAAAGTTCTTCAACGTCATGTTCATTCATTTTTATGGATGACAATGCTACACCACATTATATATACGAGAAGTGGAGATACCTTATGGAGACAGAGGATATTAATCAAATCAAGTGGCCAGATCTCAACCCCATTGAGACACGATAGAAATTCACATTGCTGCTCTAAATTCTCCTCCAGAAAACAAGTAAGGCCTTATCTTTACTCTGAAGGAGTAGTAGTCTCCATGTTGCCTCAAAAACTCCTAAATCACTTGGTGTAAGCATGGTGCAACATTGAGTGAGAGAGAGTTCAGGGTGAATATATTCCATACTGAAATGTCTCTCTGCATAGTTTTCTGTAAGCACTATACATTAATTCCTTAATTAAGTCCTTAGGAAATTTGTAACTTTTGCCAAAAAAAAAAAGTATTGCAATTTAATTTGAATGAAATTTATAACTTTTTTTTGTATAATATACTTTATTAATATGCTGGTGAATTTATGTCCATATTTGGCTGTAGTCGTGAAAATGTTTTCATATACAGGTAAAAATATAGTTTGTCCTTAGCTTTTGGACACCAGTGTAGTTTAGTTACCAGCAACGTCAGTTGTTAATGTATAGTACTACGAAGTACACACATTGCAAAGAGCAAGGTAGAGGCTACACACTATGTTCATTAAGCATTATTCTTCTTTGAGATACTTCATAATGTCCAGCTTCATATCCAAACTTACAGGTGTATACATTTCTTGATCAAAGTGTCATCTGGTAATTTTAATGAGCATTTCGAAACAAGGTGAGAAGGCAAATTATTCTGATATAAAATTCAAATGGCTAATGCCATGTATAGTAAGCAACAAACTTAGCAAATGACTGCCAACAATTTTATGATACAATGAATTTTTGTTGTGGCAAAAATTCATTGCATATATTAGAAAAAAGATAACTTTTTAAGAATGCATAACAAAAAAATTGCTTATATGAACAAACAAAATATCAGAATTCATGTAGATACCTTTCTTTTGTTTGTTATGTGAATGAAAATTAACAATAGCAGATTGGGTGTGGGGGGGGGGGGAGAAACAACAGCCCATCAGCATCCCTTCTTAGGTGATCTAGTGAATCATCGAGGATTTATATTTTTCATTTATGCCATTAATAAAACTTAAAGGATAAGTATGTTATAAGTTTTAAGAATAATTCATATCTTATGTAGTCTCATAACCTTCAGCACAAGTTTTGTTTAATGAATATTGTGTTACTTAAAAAACATAATTTCTGAAGAGTCTGAGACTCTTCAGAAATTATGCTCCCTGTACAGCAAACATTTAATTAATATTATTATGTAATCATTTTGCATTAATGTTTCTCTTATAATAAAATCAAAATAGTAATTGGAGAGTTTCTTATATTTTTGTCTTATAATCCATCAGGGGCAATATTTAATGGTTTGCCTCAGGGCGCAAACTAATCTGGCAGCGACCCTGTATGAAATATATATAAAAAATTTAAAAAAAAAAAAAAAAAAAATAGTACTATGGGTAGACCAAGATTTCCATTCCCCAACAATGTATTATATGTTTACAACCTTTGGTTTGTGGAAGTCACATAAAAAAATAATAAAATAATGATTAATTTATCATTCTAGGTGCATGTATAACCTTATAGGAATGCTACCATATCCATAATCTAGGCCACCGAAAGAAATATGTTAGTCTTTCTTTTGGTGGTCTAGATTATGGACTGAAGCATCTTTTGCTATGCCTTTTCGCAGCCAAATCACAAGTTAGTAGATTTCTGGCATAGAGGAAAGTAGGGTTTTATTCTCCTGGAAATTCAGTGTTTAAACCCTGCATCTAAGAAAAATCTACTACATACGTCTCAATATTTTTACACTCTTTCATAAATCAGTCACAGTTTAGGAAAAAAGATAGATAATTTGTCCTATTTCACCCTTGTTCCAAAAAAAACTTTCGAAATCATTGGTCAACATGAATTCTACTACCAATGATGATGACTGACAATGGAGATAGGCTATCTATCAATAGTCAGTCAGCACTAAAGACCTTGTAGAGGACAATTCTCAGTTGTTGGAAAATTAAAAAGAGGATGATCCTAAGGGAGTGGACTTTAATCACAAAAACATGGATTGGAAGGGTGGATAACACATATCAAAAGGAAGATAATGAATCTGGAATATGAGAGATAATATCAAAACACTCCAAATTATTTTAAGCAGCTATGAAAAAACATAAGGTTGCTTCATCAATATAGATAAGTAAGCTGTCATGTTTGTAAAAAAAAATATATATATATATTAAAGATGGAAACAAATTTTTTGCATAACAAATTTATTAGCTGTAATATTTGTGCCTAAGTATCATAGGCAGCTGGCTCATGAGTTAGTTGATCTCTGCAAAGAGGAAAGTAATTTTATTCTCATTTTTTAAAAAAAACAGATTCTTTTATTGTAGTTTATCCAGCATTACGTTGTGGTTATTGTACTGAAGATATCTATGATACTTATTAGATGTAAAATAAATTAGATGTAAAATTTTCACCTAAGTCTAATTTTTCTTATAATTTTTTTTAAAAAACAACGTTGCAACGGTGGATTTGGCAATAGTCTCAAAGAACATAGCTGTGAATGAGGTATCAGTATCACAACTAATATCCATTGATGTGAATGATCCTACAGTGTTGACTTGGGAGATGGCCAGGTAAGGAAAAGTTTTAGTCAAAAAGGGATATCTGCAACTATAAATATGGATGATTACAGAAAGCACAGGTCACTCTTGCACACCAGCAAAGAGCTATGAGAAAAAAGGATTAATAGAAAAATTAAAACAGTTAGGATATATCTGAGGAAACAATGTACAACTGTATGCCAGCAGTCATGCAAGTAAGGCAGAAGTCATCATCATCATGCATATCAAGGATTTAAGCCTAGCGTGGCCTTAGAAGTCATCGTTGAATCGTTTAAGAGGACGTCCTGATTTTCTTTTTCCTAATGGCTTGTACTTTAAGACTTGTTTTGGTAATCTTTCTGTTTTCACTCTTTGAACGTGTTCCATCCATTTATAATGGATGGAACACATAAGGCAGAAGTGAATTGGATAAACAGCAAAAAAAAAAAAAAAAAAAAAAACCATGGTAAAGAAAGAAAAGAGCATAAGATGAGAGATTAGCCAGTTAGGATACATGAAATCCAAAGGAATTCCTCTACTATGTGAAAGAATTCTCTTGCAAGAGAAAGAATAATTGTAGAAAGTGGATGGTAATGGTGACAAAGTGACCACTGCAGAGGTAGTGGAATTATTTAATGAACACTTCTGTTCAATGATGCTACTGAACAGAAGTGTAAATATTGCTTGGCAACATCCACAAGGGTGTCATTATGGGTTGCTCAGCAACCCATAATGAGTAGAATGTTGGTTATTTTGGATTTATGACCAAAGCAACTAAAGCTATGATACTAGTCCATTGTCAGTAAATTGTGTGTTGTTCTAGTCATTCGTAGAATGAAAAACCCCAATGACACCACGTGAGAAATCATAAGTACTATCATCTATTCATTGGGCATCCACAGACGCTGTATGGTCACTCAGATGCTCGATGATGTGCCACACATCAGTCATCGCCATGTAGTCCTGTTGTATATTTTTCTAGAGGCTTCAACCCTCTGAAGATCAGTCAACACACACACACACACACACACACACACACACACACACACACACACACAATCCATCTCAGTGAATCCCTTCCTTTTTCCAGGAACTTTACCTTCTATTACTCTTCTGAAAAGCCCTCCCTCCATTCTTTCAACGTGTCCAAAATAGTTTAATCTTCTTCTGCCAATATACTTAATGCAGAGGTGTAGCTTGGGAGAGGTCTAACCCAGGCAGCACTTTGAACTTTCGCAGTTAATTCTAAAATACAGTCTCGAGAACTCATTTCCAAATATTGCAATATTACTGCAAATTTTCCTCACAATTGCTGTAAGTGTTGCTAGTTGTGAGAGGAGTTTTTCTAAATAAAACTGATTAAGAATTACCTAAATTACTATGAAATAGACTTCAATGTCATTGACGATTTTGCTAACAGAAAATCAAGAAATTAACATTTTACAATGTTGAAATTAAAGTTTTACTTCAAAAATAAACAGCGTTTTAATTTAATAAATTAAAGACTTAATTCTGTATGTTAGTCAAGTAAATAATAGTTTAATATCCGACATTTCACTGACTAATATCTGTCAGCACTTTCAAAGGATACACTGGTAAGCAATAGAAAGTAACAAAAACTAGGAAACTAACCAACAATTCTAAAAATTATATAAAGTTATCACTGTGCATGATAACAATATGGCACATGATACAATACACGTGTCGTAAGTACAACGTTTTATTTGTTGAGATATTTATTGTAATTTTCATGAAAGTTCATTTCTTTTTGGTTAAATGATCTGATTAGAGTTTTCCATATATCTGGTAAGATTAGGCCTTGATTCTTATTTAAGTTACCTGTTGAACGGGCGACTGTAGCAGCTTCTTTGAATGTTCTGGAATGGTAGTTTTCTATATAGGGCATATGACTCATATCCCATTCAATATTATGGTTGGTAGAGGCAAAGTGGGAAGAAAGACCATATATCTTGTCTGTTATTCCTTACATAGCCAATGTGTTCTTTCTTTCTTGTTTCAAAACTTCTAGATGTCTGTCCGATGTAATTGATACTGCATGAACGGGGTATGCTATAAACTCCAGAGTATTTGTAGAAAGGATGGCTATCTTTCGGTGATCTTATAAACTTTTGAATGGCCTCAATAGGTTTGAAGGTTACTCTGATATTATATGGTTTTAGAAGAAGAGCTAATTTTTTGGATATGGTACTAACAAATGGAATTGTTATAGAGCTGATGTATTGAGTTTCATCTTGTTGTCTTTGCAGTATGTCATTAAAAAGAATCTTGTTGATGATTCTTGTAGGGTAGCCATTTAGGGATAGATCTCTGGATATTTTCATTAATTCTTCTTGTAAGTCACCAGGATCTGTGGTACACTGTATAGCTCTTTTTTTGAGCATATGGATAATGCTGAGTTTCTGGGATATGTGGTGAGACGGGTCGAAATGGAGGTAGTGTCCAGTGTTAGTAGGTTTTCTATATACTGACAGGTTGATGCTATTGTCAGTTTGTTTCTTAATAAGGATGTCTAGGAATGGAAGTTTATTATCTTTTATTAAGACAATGTTTAATCTAATCAAAAGTTTATAAGATCACCAAAAGATAGCCATCCTTTGTACAAATACTCTGGAGTTTATAGCATACCTTTTCATGCGGTATCAATTACATCAGACAGGCATCTGGTAACAGACAAGATATATCAGGCCTTTCTTCCTACTTTGCCTTTACCAACCATAATATTGAATGGGATACGAGTCATATGCCCTACATAGAAGAGAACTACCATTCCAGAATTCAAAGAAGCTGCTACAGTCGCCTGTTCAACAGGTAACTTAAATAAGAATCAAGGCCTAATCTTACCAGATATATGGAAAACTCTAATCAGATCATTTAACCAAAAAGAAATGAACTTTCATGAAAATTACAATAAATATCTCAACAAATAAAACGTACTTGCGACACACGTATCGTATCACGTGTCATATTGTTATCATGCACAGTGATAACTTTATATAATTTTTAGAATTGTCGGTTAGTTTCCTAGTTTTTGTTACTTTCTATTGCTTACCAGTGTATCCTTTGAAAATGCTGACAGATATTAGTCAGTGAAATGTCGGATATTAAACTATTATTTACTTGACTAACATACAGAATCAAGTCTTTAATTTATTAATACTAGTGGTAAAGAAAAAGGTCATAATATGAATAGTGTTTTAATTTATTTCCCTATACGTAGTTTTGACTTTGTAGTATTTTTGGTGTGCACTGAGAGGGGCAGCAAATTCGGGGACCACCCCAGGAGGCAAAAGCTCTAGCTACACCACTGCCTTAATGAGCCTTACAGGTCTACTGATATTTGCTAACGCCCATTCATTTGTACACATGTCAGTATATAATATCCTCAACAGCTTTCTGTAACACCACATCTTAAAAGCATCTATCCTTTTCTTATCTGACTTCTTTAGATTCCATGTCTCACATTATGAGTTGCTGTTGGAAAAACAACAGCATCCAAAATCCTCAACTTTGTTCCCATGGAGATAGATCCATTCTTCCAGATTTAGACAAGTGTTTGACTATTGTTCTAGCCATTCCTAATGTTCTTCTGAACAGCAATTCTTCACATTAATAATGGAACCCAGGTTCCAAAACTTGCTGACTTCCTCAGTTCTTTCTCCATTAAGGTACATTTGTTTCTGAAGTGCTTCCCTGTTTTTATTTCCTTTGAGAACCATAATCTTTGTCTTGCTCGCAGTGAGTTGAAGTCCTCTGTTATTACCAATCGTGTGAACTTGATCAAGAATTTGCCCTAGTTCTTCCTTGTCATTACAGAGGAGTACGGTATCATCAGCATACCTCATATTACTTATCAATCTACCACCTATCCTAATTCCCGTCTTCAGCTTATCCAATCCATGATGAGGATGAGGACATCATGCTTCATGCATGATGTCCTCAGCATATAATCTAAACAAGGAGGAGAAAGTACACATCCTTGCCTAACTCCCTTTCCAACCTGAAGCCAATCAGTTAATCCAACACCTATTCTTACTGTGGCATCTTGCTCCTTGTTTAAGTTGGCTATCAACCTGATAGTGTGTTGAGGAAAACACCATTCTTTTCATTACTTCCCACAGTTTCACATGCTGAACACAGTCAAAAGTTTTAAAGTAGTCTAAGAAACACTTTACCAGAGGGAGTTTAAATTCTTTATATTTTTCTATGATCTCTCTAAGGCAAAGGATCTGCTGATGCCCTTACCTTTCCTAAAACCTGCTTGTTCCTCAGGCATCTCTGCCTCAACCCTATTTAGCACGATCTTCAATAAAATCTTGGTTGCATGAGATATTAAACTAACAGTTCTATAGTTCTTGCAATCCTTCATATCTCCCTTCTTATGTAGTGGTATGAAAACAGACTTCTAGTCTCTAGGCCATAATCCTGTCTCCCATATCCTTGTAATCAATCAATCTATGAAGCACTCTTATCCCTCCATGTGGCCTTAACTCTGCTGGGATTCCATCTGCACCTGGGGCCTTATTGCTGTTAAGCTGCTTAACTGCTCTTTCAACTTCATGCTTAAGTGGAGGAGGTTCCAAATCAAAATTTTCCTCGTGAGAAGTTTCCTCCAAAATTTTATCTTCTCTGTTGTATTAGTTCCTCACAGCATTCTTTCTATCTGTTTTTGATTTTCCAATTCTTCTGTTAGTAATGCTCCATTCTTGTCTTTAATGACATTCAATTTGAGCTTAAACTTATGCTTTATGTCACGAACTAAATAAAACATTCTTTTATAATTGTGCCTCCTCATCTGGAATTATCTTTTCATATTTATTAGTATAAAACTTTTCCTTGTCCTGCTTGATGGCTCTTCTGACTTCTCTCTATGTAATCTCTTATATTCTTCAGTCCCCGTTTCTTTGTTTTTCGAACCACTTTCCTTTGATTAATTCCCATATTGAATCTGATATCCATGGGTCTTCTTATTGGGCCAAGATACTTCTTGGCTGTATCCTGTATTATCACCTTGACTCCTTCCCCAAGGCATTTCTGGTGAGTTCTCAATAGTCTCCAAAAAATCACCCAACCAAGTTGCTGTTTCTTCTGTGAATCCACTAGGAATTATTCTAAAATCCAGTCCAGTGGGAAGTGTGTGACTAGCTGATGGTCTGTGTCACAGTCTGCTCCAGGACTAGTATGCACATCAGATATGCTTGTCTTCCACTCCTGGCTCTCCAGCGGTTCATGGAAGAGAAGCAGTAATTGATAAGTGATTCCCAGTGGTAATCAATCTGGTGCCTTGACCTGTTATATATCCAAGAAGAGGTCCATCGTGGGTGCTTCTGGAAGCAGGTATTGGTAATAACTAATCTATTAGCATGGGCAAATTCCAACAGTGGGTGTTATGTTCCCCCTGCCCTAACTCTCATACTCTTTCCCACTTTTGCACATAAGCCCCCTAAGATGTAAAGTATGTCTCTCCTTGGAAGCCAGTCCAAAACAGTAAGTTTTCATAGAATTCCTCACTCTCTTCATCAGGTGAGTGAGTGAGTGTGTGAGGTGCATAAACTACCACAATTGATACATTGATAGGATGAGCCTTAAGTCTAATAGAAAGTATCCTATCATTAATGGGTTATAACCAACAAGGCTTCTTACCCGAACTGTCTTCAGTATCACAGCTACCCCATGATGCTTTGAGTCACTTCCTGAGTAAAAAACTAGCTTACCATCCTGTCTTTTAAAGTGACCTTCTCCATTCCATCTGGTTTCTGTAATTCCCAGAATGTCAATTTTATACCTATCTAACTCTTTACAGACAATCTCAAGAGTATCCATCTGTAGACCCTGAACATTCCACGTGCCTATGTAAAATTCCCTTCTAAGATTAATCCTATACCTTCTGTGTTCCTCATTCACAATATCACTGACTTTTGTTGAAGACTGTAATACACTTCTTGACAGGACCCTCTGCCTAAGCCCTGAATGCTCTGATTATTTTGTATGATAACTGATGCAGCATGAGATGTATCATAAGGCCAACCATATTAACTTTTGGAGTGAAGTCATTGCAAGAAAAAAGTGGTAGCATTGCAGAGGCCATTTCCACATGTTTTGTGTGATAACTGATGCAGCATGAGATGTATTATAAGGCCAACCATATTAGCATTTTGGAGTGAAGTCATTGCAAGAAAAAAGTGGTAGGGTCGCAAAGGCCATTTCCACATATATGGGAAATTTTGCCCCCCAGTTCATCCCACATTGGTCAGGTGGTTGGGACTTCTGCCTACTAGGTTAGGCAGCCTCACACTGCATAAGATGAAATGAAATAGGAAAGATTCAACCCCTAGCCCTTGAATACTCTAATAGCATTGGTATATGAGATACATGATGTGTTAATTGGGAGGTGTTAACATTTTGGGAGTGGATGACCTATCACCCATTTCTTTTAAGAAATGGGTGTAAGCAGTTCCTGCTTCACAAGGTTTTGTTTTTCTTCAAATATCAAGCACCACAAAATCTAAAATATGAACATTGTAATTAAAAAGAAGCTAAACACTGATAAACGTGGCATTTCAAAAAACATTGTCAGCAAAGGTTGGTCGATTGGTAGAGCCTCTGCTACTGATGGGTCAACACAAGTTAATTAAGTTTGAGTGCGGTGAGTAGTTGGAAGGGGATCAATCATTCGATGCTGTTGGCACACTCTCCCTCGATGAGTCTTTGAACTCCCTGGAGGTGTCACATAATAATAATAATAATAATAATATAACTGTAGAATACAATACTATTGTGCTCAATCTATTTATGCAGTAGTCTAGCCTCAATTTATTGATAATTCAGAATGGTTTCTAGAACCAGCAAAGATCATCACAAAATGAAACAGAAGAAGCAGTCGTTAATACTGATACAAATGGCATCACTGATTGACTTGTTGCACACAATGGAGAACTTGCAACTGAAGATATTGAAATGACAAAATGTGAAAAAGCTGTGGAAGAGATTCAGATGAAAGATTCAGGATCTGGAGATGATGGATGCCCAAAATTCAAAGAAGTATATCACAAACTGTTGTGGAGACTATAACAGTACATTGCTACTACAAGAGGACAGCAACAAGTAGATATAAGGAAATAGTTGTACTACTGCATGAGGCCTTAATTAAATTACACACATTGTGCACAAATTTGGTCAAGTGTAAATAATGCATCATGTAGCAATACAATGTAGCAATAAAAATAATACAATGTCTGAGTAATGTATTGTTTAGGCTCTGGAATTTTGGATATAAAAAGAAGTTGAGGAAATAAACTGCATTCATTTATTTCCTCAACCTCTTTCCATATCCAATTTTATAAATAGTATTTTATTATATTAGTTTTATTGATAGGCGAAAAAGAGGTGTATGACAGATATTAAGTTAAATATCAGTGAGTTTCAGGGTTAAATATGATATTATGCTGCTGGTTGAATGAGACTTTCTGCAATTCATCTATTGACATCATAGATATTTATTGTGAATAATAAGGACTATGTTCAAAAACATGTGAAAATCCTACATTCAAATGGCAACCATCTCAATTATATCTTAAAATAAATCAGTTTAAGAAACATAACCCATATCATAACAATCCAAATATAACCTTTAAACTTAAATGATGTCACTCAAATTTATATATAATTAAGTTACTGGCACACAGTATATAAAACGACAAAAACTTCGAAAATCAAGACCACCACTCAAATGTAAAATTATAAAAGTAATGGATCAGAAACAGTCAAGGATAGAGGAAATAAAATAAATAAAATAATAATCTTTGATATTCTTAAAGTAGCTACATGAATGTAAGAAGTGTAATAACAAAGGAATTAGAATTAATAAAACAACTAACAAATATATTAATATAGCAGTGTTAAGAAACAAAAGATATGGTTATATTATGTAATATAGTGGAGTAAGCCAACATATCCAAGGCTTCCATGGATATGTTGGCATGGTCAATTATTTTAATTGATGACAAATGAAAAAGAAAAAAAAAAAAAGCACAAAAGGTATGCTAATATAAATGATACAGCTAAATAGACACAATAAAAATGACTTGGACCTCAATGATAAAGTTGGAAATAATCTGATCCTAAATGTTAAATTTAAAGAAATTTGTATAGATAATATTGGTCAAGAACTATTACTTTTGGACTTAAATTTTTTTTTACAAAAAAAAGAATAAAAATAAATATCTGCAAACAGTAGAGAAATAATTATTACTAATATTTGCAGGAGGGCACCTGCTCTACAACTCTCCATCTCCACCACTCAATCTGCTAACTACAGCGAACCAGCTCATCGACATGCCATCTACTGTCCACCACCACCACTTTCACAGACAATCGCAAACATCCATGCCCACAGCCTTTTTTTGGCTGGAGAGCAGATAACCACCCAGCCAAAATAAGATCTATAAATGGACTAACAAAAACCAGCTTCACATGTAAGAGATGTATTATTTACTCAAGAAATCTGTATTTCTGTTTTTAGCAACTACTAAATAATAATAATAATGGAAAAAAAAAAAGAATAAGCATACATAAGTCTATTATATAAAAAAAAACACATTAAAATACTTTATCCATAATTAACAGTTACCTAAAGAAGCCAAAAATTAATGAAGATCTATCTTCATTCATCATCATCATGCATATCAAGGATTTAGGCCTAGTGCAGCCTGTTCCAGCCTTAGAAGTCATCGCCGAATAGTTTAAGAGGATGTCCTGGTTTTCTTTTTCCTAATGGCTTGTACTTTAAGTAATGGATGGAACATGTTCATTCTTTGAACATGTTCCATCCATTTATGTTTATATTTTTTATTTTTTTCTATTACTGGTTCTTGGTTTAATTCTTTTATAATTTCTTCATTTCTTTTGTGATCAAATAGAGTATACTCTGACGTTTTTCTCATAAACTTCATTTCTGCTGTTATTAGTTATTATACTTTGTTATATTGTTATTATACTTTTAATTTGGTTTGTTTTTGAACTAGGTTTGGTTTAAATATAGAGTTAATTACACCTTTATTTTTAAATATGTTGCAATTTTTACATTTATATCGTTTTCATATGTGATCATACATCCTAGGTAGTTAAATGAATTCACCTGTTCTAAAATCTTCTTATCTATTACTATCTTAGTTCTTGCTGGATCTTGTCCTTTAAAGGACATGGTTTTTGATTTTTCTGTTGATATTATCATACCATAATCTTTGGCTATCTCATTTAGATCTAAAATAGCTTTCTGTAAGTTATCTTCAGAATTTGTAATTATTATATGGTCGTCGGCAAAAAGGAGATTGTTTAAGTTCACAGTAGGAGAAAGTTTAATACCTTGATGGAAATTTTTATTCCATTTTATTATTATTTCATTTAGGTAAACATTAAAAAGAGTTCTTGAGAGGGGACATCCCTGTCGGACCCCTTGGTTTATCTCTCGCGTATATGATAGCTCATGATTTAATCTTATTCGTATTTGATTATTTTCATATATACTTATAGCTTTTATCTATCTTCATTAATATAGATAATGCAGAAGGCAGCCTAAGGGGGCATACAGATCATCCCTTCAAGAAACAAAAAAATACACAAATTAGAGAAATATGGCTAAAACTACACTAAAGAAAGCATAAGATTTTTTTTTAATGGATTTCTTAAAGAAAAAAGAAGATATAAATGAAAGACAAGAAATACCCTACAAAATTTTAAAGAAATTAAATAACAAAGAATGAGATACAACACAAATCAATAAAGCACAAAAGAAACAATTGATACAAACATTTGTGGTATGACCCAAATTTGTTAAAAGAAAATAATGACTAAGAAATTGGTACATATATAGAACCAATTGGATTGGAAAAATTAAAAGAAGCAACAAATGTATCAAAAAATATAAATAACTGGATTAGTTGACAAATATAGAGCTTTGCAAGTTATATATCTAAATCTATATTTAAGAAAGGAGATAGAAGACTGCAAAATAATCTATCCTCAGATGCAGTTTACAACATGGAAGATTATGTGTAGATAATGTTTCAAAACAAATTGAAAAAAATTAGTAATTAATTTGGAGATGCATTTAGCATTTAATGATTATGAAAAAAGCTACTGATAAAACACATAGAAAAATTATTAAGTATAATGAAGAACAAAAATATCTATTACATTTAGTACAAGCTAATATAAAGATACTGTAGTTTGTCTCCAAACAACACACAATTATATTTTTTTTGGGGGGGGGGGACAACATGTTATGTTTCAAATGACATCTACCATGAAAATAAGACTTTTTGCTAGAAGTTTCCACTTGGTTATGAAGTATGTTATATTTGACAAGAAATTATATTATGGTTTTAATCCTCACAGAAGTATTTTCTTGCATACAGAGACTGAAGACTTCAGATCAATTGCCTTGCATCCTATAGTACAAAGTACACCTCCTTTTAGATGTGTGTATACTGTATATTATGAATTATGCAGGAGTCATTACTTTGACCAGTTTGACCTATTTTGAGGTTTCCTCAGTGACAGCCAGACCCAGGAAGATAAGCTTTAATCAATGCCAAAGTCAAATTTTTCATATACAAGTACTAAAATGGTATATCACTGAACTAAATTGCTATGCATTATAGCATGTTGTCATTTGATTATAAAAGTACAGTATATCTCAAATAAAGTTTGCACATGAAGTATCTTCACAACTAGTTTATTTAGTATAACCAAATGAAATTATTCTGCAACTTTGATGCAGAATAATGTCATGATATTAGGATGAACCATTTTACTACTTGTATATGGAAGATGACTTATCTTGATTCAACCATGGTATCTTCCTGGATCTGGCACCCACTGATGAGACCTCAATAAAAGTCAAACTGATCTGGCTAGTGACCCTTCCCTTAATGAATAATGGTATCCACATCCAAAAGGATGTCTGCTTCATTATGGGATATTAAGGCAACTGATGAAGATACTTCACATGCAAAGTCTGTTTGCTTAGGTAAAGATTAAAACAAGAAAATTTAATATTTCATTAATAACCTTTTCTTTCCAGTCTGCAACTGTGATTAAGAAAATTAATACCATGGAGAAGAAATATTTGTAAATTAAGATTTATAATCATGCTTGTTTTAGTATAACACAAAAACTGATATACAGACAGGGTGTCCCGAAAGACATATTCTGGTAAAACAGTGCGATTTTCAAATAAAATTCATTACAAGTATATTTATTCTTTTTACATGAAAAAAGTATTTGTAATGTGTTATAAATATTTTTAAAATTCTTCAATTTTTCAATGTTTTGTTTTCAGACCCATAATTCAGGATGAATGTACAAGAGTGAAATTTTATTATAATATCCCCACATCAAAGGAATAAAGGGTTGTGAATTTAAGCAAAGCATTTCAAGGAGACTTCATAGACCTGTCCCACAAACAACATGGTCACAGCACTGGTGAATAAGTTTATTAGAACTGGATCTACATATATGAGGAGAATACATGCCCCAAAGGTCTAGGTCTCTATGCTAGATTCACTGATTTGGAAAGCACTTGAGATATTCCTGGACAGTTCAAGTGTAGTGATATGGTGCAACATCATCATCCTAAACATTACACTTTCAAGAACACAGTCATCAAGAAGTTGAAGTTCACGAAAGCACTGAAGCATATCACAGTTCTTGTGACTGTTGCTTCTTCAAAAAAGTATATACATTTTTGATTAAGTTAAGGGATATTACATCCCATATTGTTTCATAGCCGAATAAGAAACTCAAAGAGTTTCATGCCGAATATAGAAACTATATAAAGGTTGAAACCGGTCTGGGTAGTGACCTTCTCTCATAATGTAGAACAGTAATACAGCTCCTAGGAGCTAAGTTCACATTATGAGTAAATATCAAGAATAGTGATCAGAGCTTACTCCACCTTTGACATGAGTTGCCTCAGCTTGCACTACCTATAGGGTCAGTTGCTTCAGTATCCAGGTATTTGCTTACGCTTGGAATCACCGAACTTTATATAGTTTCTATATTCGGCTATGAAACAATATGGGATGTAATATCCCTTAACTTAAACAAGTTATGTCGCCGAATTGAAGCCTTTGGTTCTTCATATAATTCATAAATTTTTGATTTTGTCATCCCAAACAACACATTTACTTTAGTTAAGTCCCTTTGCAATTCTGTGGATTCATGATTTTTTAAAACTCAGATATGACAATTAATCAATTGATTTTAGTGCAAGTGTGAAAAGTAACCTCATCACCAAACAAAGATGTAGCCCATCATGCCATTATTTTAGATTTGAGTAACTCCCTAACTGATGATGTTGGATCCTCTTTGAACATTTCTCAGACTGATTCAATGCTTTCGCATGCTCTCCTTGGGCATCCACTTCTCTCCTCATCACAGACCCAGTTTTTTTAAAAACTCATTCACTAGTGCTCGAATTGCATTGTCTGTAGGACTGGGTGTATGAAACATCCCTGAAAAACTTTGCCTAATTTCACAACACTTTATTCCTTTGATGTGGGGATATTATAACAAAATTCCATTATTGTGCATTCATCCTGAATTATGGGTCTGAAAAGAAAACATAAAAAAATTAATGAAAATTATTAAAACATCTTGTTTTATGTAAAAAAAAAAAAAAAAAAAAAAGAATAAATATACTTGTAATAAAATTTGAAAAGCTCATCGTTTCACCAAAATACACTACTTTTGCAACAGCCAATATATTATAATTCTTATTTGTTGCCGTTTTCTTCTTTATCAATTACATTTGAAATTTAACTGAAATTTCATAACGAGCTCCAAACATGTTCCAGCTGTCATACTTACATGAAATGAACAGTAAGACAAACATCATTTTAAGTTAGGTAGATTGGTAATAACTAATTATGCACTATGACTAGTAGCTTGCATATTTATTATTATAATATCAAAAGAAAGTCTCTTCACATATAGAATTTGAACATAATGAAATTGATAAAGACATCGTCTATGTCAGGCAAGATCGTTCATCAAAATGGAAGAAATTTCCTCATCTTCCTAAGGAGGAAAATTTGAGTCTAAACTTATTTCTAAATTATCCAATTCATTTTTTTTCCATTTAAGTAACCTTAACTCTTGTATTCAATGTTTAGTATTCTACGAACAGGAAGCGCACACCATTTCAAAGGGGGGCACAATTTTTACATTTTACTTCCCCCCCCCAGCCTAGTCAAAATGAAAACTAATGAGCGACTGGAAACAACTAACAAATGAATGTTTATCACAGTTCATCCCAATATAGAACAAATGTCACGAGTTGCATAATTTTCACTACTCAAATATATTTATATAATACATACATATTTATAATATGTTATAAATATATGTATATATTATACAAATCTTAGGGTAATAACTCAACAATAATTATTAAGAGAGTGCCAGAAATTATTATGTATTGATTGCCTTCAGGTTTAAAAAATCTGATAAACACTAGGTCAGACAGTCGAGTTTTCTTTCATTCTAGAAGTGTTACCAAAAAAAAAAAAAAAAAAAAAATCAAATCTTCCAAAATGCTTGAACTCTATTTTACATTTCCAATGAAGCAAAACAGGCTGAAGATGTCTCCACTTGGTATGATAGTGGACAGAACTGATGGAAAATATTGCGTTATGATGACAATTAAGTGGAGAGCATGTTACATAAAAGGCAAGTTAATTAGTTTATTGTAGTTCTGCTAACCCCACTTAGAAGATTCACAAAACTATCTTGCATTTAATTTTTAAACTGCTCAATTATAGATGAATGCAATATAATTAATGTTTTTTGCGTAT
This sequence comes from Typopeltis vanoorti, assembly GCF_054136105.1. Classification (NCBI taxonomy): domain Eukaryota; kingdom Metazoa; phylum Arthropoda; class Arachnida; order Uropygi; family Thelyphonidae; genus Typopeltis; species Typopeltis vanoorti. The sequence goes on along the minus strand of NC_143566.1, from coordinate 24,788,369 downwards.
TTAATTTCCATGTTCATTTTGATTTACAGAAATAGGACATTTTATTGGCTACTATACATATAGTGCATTAAATGAAAATAAACCATGATAGCAATCCAGAACATTTGCAAACAAAACTATTGAAGCTATCTAGAAACAAGTGAGTTAGGAATGAAAACACATATTTAAAACACGTTTTAAATATGTGTTTATTAAGCGTTTTAACGCTTAATAAACAGAGCTAACAAGCAACTGGTTTGACAAGTCATGAAGAGGAAAAAAATCTGCCACAACGAGAACAAAGATTTGTGCGTGCGTGCGTACGCAGGCACGTGTGTATGTGTCACGTTGCATTAACACATGCCGAGACTCCAAGGTCATCTCTGTTGAGTCCATAATTGAATCAAAGCGAAGTCGCTTTTCAGCAAGTGATTGCTGGATCGATACGGAAAATTACGCCCTTCTCATTTACATAGCCAATAGCAGAATAGCGCATGCATGGCAACTCTACCGAGCAGCAAGTAGTAACACAAGACACCAAAATTTGGGAGGAACAACTCTGGTAGCCACCACCACACAGAATGCACCGTGTTGCTTTTCACCCATCTCTGGACCTATCAAAAAGCTTCTAAATAAAACTCACGGTTAAATACAAAATGAAATCTTAAATAGTGGGTACTAAAAAGTATTAACATTAGAAATTAATTACACGTAACGTTTAATTTTGTTTTCAGAGTGAAAAATATACATTGGTATAAGGTAGGAAGTGGAGTTTAGAAAATATAGAAGACCAAACAAGATCGAGAAGCAAAAAGCAACTGTTGACCTTTTAATAAAAACCAACTGGCCAAATCTGTAGTTGGCCAAATACAGATTTGATTTTCCCTATAGCCAATACTGGGGATGCAGTGAACTATGATTCATTCTAAAACGTTAGTATTCATCCAGTATTAGCTGTATGGAAAATCATAGCTCGATTTCCCAAATAAGCATTCGGTTACAGTACTACTGTTGAGTAAGTTACTAAATAACATCGTGTTATCGATTTAAAAATAAACTTTTTTTTTTTTTTTTTTAAGTAGACAACGTTAGTTCCTGAAAATAGTACATTTCAACATATAAACGTCATCCATTCTCCAGCAGCTTTATTTCAGAAATTCTGTTACACTTTTCAAAAAAAAAAAAAAAAAGTGTGACATGATATCAAACAATTATTATGGGCTACTATAATACTGGAGTTATTCATTAATGTAAGAAAGCTAGCAGAAAAATATAATTTTCTTTTAGTTATATCCATTTGTTTGCATTCCTGAACCGAATTTTTCAGTAAGCAACAGGGGACGTTAATGATATGCTGTAATAATACAATTTTATGACATTTAGAACTATAGAAACAGAACAGTAGATATTGCTATTCGTGAGTTCATGAATATTGGCGAACAGTTATTATTATTATATTCCATAGATTACAAAATTAATTCTCTAACATCTAATTCTTCAAAGGGAGTAGTGATATTATTCTTTCAGCTCTAACTTTTTAGATAGGCTGGGATCCCATTTAATGATATTAATAACATGTACGCTGCCGGACTCCAACTTCGAGTGAAGAGCAGCCCGGCTAGTGAGAGTACACCGAAATAAATATCAGGCAGTGCTATTCCTAGTATTTATTTCAACAATTACTCATGTCTTGTCCTAAGGTTAATTTTACCGAATTGCGTATTAAATGAAGAGTTTCTTCGATACAAAAACCCTTACTCGTGCTAAAAATCAACTAACTCTATCAACTAATTAACTGAAAAAGTTGCTCTAGTTGAGATGAATGTGTAGTATAGCCCTTTAATGAGCTTCATAAGGAGAAAAAGGACAAGTTAAAATTTAATATGTAAAATTTTACATCTATTAAATTTATTTTCACTTAAGTTGTAGTTTCCGTCTTTATTTTCTACAAACATGACCGCTTTTACGTACCTATTCTGACAAGCTTCATAAGTGTTTTTCGTCAACTGAACATGAGAGTTAGTCCATGTTCATAAAGAGATGGCAAGGTTTTCATCATAAAACAGAAAAACCAGCCCGATAACTCCAGTTATAGGCTGGCCTCAGCCTTAAGTTTGCTTCAGCTGTAATGACAAGCAACTAGTATAACCATTCTTCTGCATAAGTAAACTCGATGCAAAGTATTTTATTAAAGGCGAGACTTTTGCGCGAAGTTAGAGATTATATATTTGTCTTAGAAGTTATTAATGATACTTCATTGCAAAGAAAAAATAAATAATTTTTAATATTTAAATTACAAACACCTTAGTAGCAACTCATAAGTTAACCATGCTTCTTGGTGTATTAACACTGAAATATATATTTTTTGCCAATCTAATCAATTCTATATCCTAAGCATACAACAGAAGTTACGGTAAAGTTAACAAATTTCTACTTCAGTGAGTCATGCGAGAAAAGGACTCATGATGTTAATAGAAAGAATAAGAAAATTAATGGAAAGTAATCCAAAAGACGAACAAGCAGGATTCAGAAGAGGCGAACTACTGTGCAAAATCTTAATGCTAAGATTAACCATGAAGCTCTAAGAATTCTTATGGAGTGAATACTACATAAGACTGAACAGGAATCTGAATATCTATCATGCAGAGGGTGCAGTGAGAAATGGTGGAAAAACAAGAAGATTGTACCAACGAGAGACAACAAAAACTATATTTCCGAGCATCTTCATGCTTTTGGAAAGAACAATGAATGTCATAAAAGGAGAATATAAGGGGAATTTCAGCTTAAGGCATGTGGATCAATTAAAAATATGCAGATAATTCACTCTTGAAGCAAATTGAAGAACAGCGCTGAAGTTAGGCGAAAAAGAAAAGACTGAAAGAACTTAAAAAATGATATCTGAAGAGATAAGATGAAGAAGCGAATAAGAGGCAATGTGGATGGGGCTGAAAGAGGTTCTGACTTTAAGGGAGTAATATGACGAATGATTTTGACTAAAAAAAGAGTTAAGATCTCAGATAGCAAAAGAAGAAGTAAACCTATAAGCAATGGATAAGATATGGAAGAATAAAACAGTGAGCCTTCATATAAGTTGAGTACGCTGGAAACATGTATATTCTTGGGCACTAGTGATGCAAAACATATGTAATGGTTAAAAAGACTGAGGCAAATACTGGCATCTGAAAGAATACTCTATAATAAGATTCTATGGATGAATGCGAAAAGGTAATTAATGAAGAACTCTACAGAAAAGTAAACTGGAAAGAGAATCTAATGCAGAAAATAATTAGAAGGAAAGAAACAACTTTTGGGGTATATGTACTTGATGGATAACAGCAGGAAGATCAAAACCTTAATGTTTGGTTATAATGGACGTCTTAAACAGATACATCATCCACACTATCTCGTCTAGACCGTGATAGTGGATAGATGATGTAAAGGATAAGTGTGGAAAGAGGTTTGCAAGAGTTGAGCCACATGCAATGGATAAGAAGGAAATATAATAAATTTAGTTTACTCCTTTATTCAAGTGTAAGATAAAGGATAAAACTAAATTTATTATAGTCTAACCAAGTGGAAAATAAACTTCCAATAAGAAGGGAATGGAAGAAAATAGTGAAAACTGCATCTACACCAACTGGCATTGATGATGATGAAGAATAGAGTTCGGCAGACATAGCATGTTGAATTTCATAACCCTTTATTGACGTATACATACATAAATATAATCTTTTTTCAGAAAAGTATGGCGGCGCTGATATTGTCTTGTTCTATCACACTTAGGAAAATATTTTAAAAATAAAATAAACAGAATAAGCATCGGTAGATAATTTTAAAAAGCAAAAAATTAGAGGTAAAAAAAAATCATTTAAAAAAAAAAAAACTCGGAGGTTTTCGTTTTTTTTTTTTTTTTTTTTATCATCATGAATGCCTTCAAGGTGCACCAGATATGACATCGTAACACAATATTTCAGGAATAAACTTTTTCCGGACTGTTCTATTATTTATCAGATCTCTGAATTGATCAACACTTCTATTTAAACTTTCAAATCTATATTTTCCCCACCCCTAGCATTTTTTTAAAGCATATTTATCTTATCTTTCATCTCTCATTCTGTTAAAATGATCATAATGAGCTCTACTTACTCTTTCGTGAATTGTAGTCAATTGCTTTTGTGACATCCTTTTTACTATAGTTCTGTCCCTGATGGCATCAATTCACTCCCTCATATGTGCAGTCTACTTTCTCTAATCAAACTTCCAGTTCGGTATGCTAAAGTGGTTTTAACACCGTCCCGTATAACCAAGCTGCTAGCTTGGCACTGGTTATATATTAATTTATTCAGCTAGCTTACCACTATACTAACTTTACTTATTCAGTAATCTTCACTACTGTACGAAAATAACTAAAATGTAACCTATTTTCTAGAAGTTAACTGGAAATGCAGTCGTTGTTTACTGTTTTTCTGGCTGGTTTGTGTTTTTATTGGTTATTTTCATACTAGGTATGGCACGGCAATTATTCAGTTTGGCTAAAAAAGTGATGAGTTGATTTATTTAAGAGATTAATATTTGCATGTAGGGTAAAAAATAAGCTTAATAGCTCATGTTTAAAGATTGATAGCACTTTCTATAATGGTGTAGCTATACAGTTTATAAATAAATGCAGAGCACGTAACCTTATCTTTCACTTATTTTAACATCAAATAATTTTTGCATCCTTCAATTCCAAATCTGTTTCCAACTACTGTGCTGTGTACAAGTGTATCTATTTGGTGTACATTACACCAAATAGATACACTTGTGAGAACTTTTATCTAGTCATGGCAACCCTTAGTCTAAATCTAGTTTGTTCTTTAACAGTTTCCTTTTTGGCCTTTTTTTTTTTTCTAATTCCACATCGTTTTATTTCCCTTTTTATAAATTAGTATGATGAAGGTTCTACTTCAGTCATCCGGAATCCAAGTAAATAATCATTTACTCTCACTGTCTTTCCACATTTCAAATTTCTGATAGCATTTTAAACCTAACACTATGAATTCCTACTGATATTTCCCCACTCTTCTATCAGTTGTTACCTCTATTGCGTAATTCGTTAGGGTAATTACTCCAAGACTTATGAAACAGTGATTAGCATTTATATACACCTTATGATCTTTGATTCCTTTCGTGGTACTCCTTTCTCTATTTCTAAGTATCCATCTTGTGGAATGTGGATGGTTTTTTTTTTTTTTGGTTTTTTTTTAAATGTTACTGACCACCTCTTCGCTTATTTTATAAAAGCATTCCTGCATTTTTCTCCATATTCTCCAAGAACAAAACAAAAAATAACGTTACTAGCTAACAAAAAATAAATTATACTGAAGAAACTGATATATATGATATGGAATAACCTGGATGAAGATTGAAATAGCAACTGAATAATACATTAGGTATGTTTTAATTATAGAAAGGGGCAAATAAAATTGCAAAACAAAAATTATAACGCTACACAAAATAAAAAATAAATAAATTATGGAGCGACGAAATTTGAAGGAAAAAAAAAAAGAGAAATACAAATTACACATGGTAATTACACTATCAGCGAATCATACTTCCTAATATAAAAGAGATTCGTCTCTCGTAAGAGATGTTTAAGGCTACGAGAAACCAAGTAATTCCTTAAAGAAATATGATGCCGTAATCTCTTACGGTTGTAGAGAAATAAAACGAAACTGAATATTCTGGTGTAATGCAATAGTATTTAACACTATTACACATCCATCCACACCCACCCACCCACACAAAAATAGTCCGTTTCATTTCTCTCCCAGATACTTGCGTTTTAGACTTTGGTCTCATATTAAACTCAACCTCTATAATAATTCAGAATCCGAGGTTAAATTCAGCCAAATTCTTTAACTAGCGAGTTTTAATGAAAAAAAAAAAAAAACGAGAAGTGGGCGAGCCTTAATTTTTTTTCAGTGTTGTCCTTAAGGCATCGAAGTAGTCTAAAATTTAAATAAGTTTGTTAAAAGGCCGATTTTTGAGTCACATTAAAAAGTGATGACTCCGTGACTATGTTTGGGGCAAATCAGTGGGCAATAAATACAAGGATCAAAATCCTGACAGGTACCCAAGGAACAGTGATAGTATTACTTAAAAATTTCGTTATTATTCAAGTATTGTACAATCTTAAATTTCGGTCTCCGAAACACTAATTGCGACAATCCACCTAGATTTTGTTCCTCCTCTAGGTCTTTTTCGTGAAATCCTGAAATCAAACACCTGTTGTGCGCACACTATTCTTTTCCCATTTTGTTAAAGTGACCATTACCACATGAGATCAGTTGTACTTACACATTCCTAAATAACAATGTAAAGCGTTTCCAGCTTAGATCCTGTTAAAACTGGATTGAACTGTTTTGTATACAGCTACTTTAGCTTTAGTATTTTTATTAATTTATCTTATTCCAGATATATTTCTCCAGTTTGACTCACTAAAAGGTACCAACCTTGTTTATTAAATTATCTATTTCCATAGCTAATTTGCCATCACTACAAACTATGCTTGAATAGTTGAAATATTTCAACTATTTAGGATATTATATATATATATATATATATATATATATATATATATATATTAGTTTTCTACACAATACGTTGGAAACCTAGGGCACTCAATTATTAATCAGATACCTGCATAAGTTCTAGGTATCTGATTAATAATTGAGTGCCCTAGGTTTCCAACGTATTATGTGTAGAAAGACCCATTCTCTTGCATATAAACGCAATGTTATCCACTTTGATTTTTTTTTCTTTTAATTATTACATTCTCATACAATATATTTCATGGATTGAAAAAAAACGTAGATAAGATCAGATTCAGTCTCAACATTTTAGGTATCAGTTATCTATCCTGTAAAATCTCCATTAATTATATCCTGTTTTCTGCCTATTCGCCACATCCTCTTAATTTTTACTCATATTCAACCTTCTTCCATTCTTGTTCTTCTTCGTATTGGCACTTTCTCTACTGTTTTTATGTCTCAAGCTAAAAAATACTTTTTTTTTTTAAATTTCACTCGTCAGATTTTTTCTCGGTGTATCGATTCTTTTCACTGTCTTTATCAACTTTGCAATAACCTTCGGTTCAACTCCTGGCCCACTATCAAACTTAATTCTCTACCCTCCTCAAATACAGTCCAACCCAGCCTGCAGTCGCTTCAGTGCTAAATGCAAAATACTAGACGCTGCAACATAAAAGCATAAATTATCTTCTACTTATCTATTCAATTCATCCTGAATATTATGTCAGCATTTCTTATGGCTCTAAGTAACTTCAGCAGATAGCAACATTTGCTAACAACTGCATATATTCCTTAAAGAAATTCACAATATTAATATACACATAAATTAAAAAGCAGTGACCCGAGAAGTCCTTTTTCCTCTCTGACAATGACCATGTTCCTCTATACACTAGTCTTTAACGTCTGTCAGACGTGCCACCAACTTATTACCTTCGACCCACTAACTTAACTGTAAGTAAATACCCCACATTATTCTTGCGAATGCCTTTGGCAAGTTTACTAGTATCACTGCCCCGTCCAACTCAAATATTACATTACAAAGAGCGAGTTCATTAATAAGACCAAATAAAGCAAAGCACTCGCCCGTTATCTCTGTTCATCCATTTATTCACGCCTGAAGTCTGGTCCCAATTCACTGCTGTGTTTGCATCGAGATCCATTTTCTCATCTATCCATTCTCCAGCACAAGTATAATATAATTTCAACCTGGATGATAGACAGTGTGCGGTTGTTCATTATTCAACGACTACTACAGTTACTTTTGTCTTCTGCATTCAGTTATGGTATAATCATTTAATGAAATAACTTTAAAATTATTAATCCGTTCAGCTAGTCTTTTCATGATTATAATCCGATTCTGCTTTATTATAACTCTGATTTGCGCTCCGTACTGCTCATTAAAACTATTATTTAAAAATTAAAAACAAAAGACTAGTTTTTTTTTATTATATTTTTATAAGAATCCACTCTGTGCTAACTTTAAGCTCGCACACAGCAGGGCGGAATACTATTCCAGTTTTAGGAGAAAAACAAGTGCAGTGGTGCACTTTTACCAACAGAGTCAGCTATGTGTCGCCATATTTTATTCTTTCGCTATATACATTTCTTCCATAACAGTTTTCGAATATTTCCCGCTTAATGATGTTATTCATCCATTTAATAAACTTCCACACGATTTATCTTTTAACTGTGGGAATGCAATTCTTTTGAAATTCTTCCCCAATGCTTTCTTTTTCACGTCTTTTCCTACACAACATTGTCGGAGATTTGTCTTAAATATCTGCTGTGTCCACATATATCCTTTTCTAGCAGGTCTAACCTCTCGCATCACAGCTGCATAGTAGCTCAAAGGGAAGGTAACCACTACATTTATAATCACATCTTACTCAGATGTTACACATCCGATTCAACACTCAATCCCTCTTTAACATGCTCTCGAAGATAATTATCTCTTAGATTACTATTCCACTGGTAACTACTGAATTCATTTGCAGACAACATTTTTATGTGCATTCGATATCCTCCAAGATATGTACTAGCATCTTACTACATATTTTGTCCTTATTAGTCTCTACGTCAAATTTCCTTCATCACATCTCTTTTCTTTTATTCCTGCTTTTGCCGAGCTATTTCTTCTGCTATCATTAATAATACCATTGTCTAATATTCCTTTTCCTATCATAATTTTTTACGAAAAGGTAACTTTTGTAATTTGTCGTCATGGCTATATATACACACACACTCCCTAGTCAATTAAGTTGCTTCTGCCAATAATTTGAATTGACTAATGTCACTAACTCATCTTCTTTGTTAAAAATATTTCTGGCATTAACGAAGAAAGTATAAGAATCAACCCAAGACTTACAAGCGACTTTCGATGTAACGACTGCCACTATTAAACTACACTCAATTCAACGATGTGCTTGCATAAATTCACTCATATTTGCAAAAACCTGTCCAGCTTCCACCCTGATAACTCGTTTTGCGTAACTCTTCACATCGGCTCCTTTTGCAGCAGCGTCGCCAGTTGATTAACACTACATCTTCAAATGCGTATCAATTTGGTGATACAATTCCTTTCCTCAATCACAATAATTCCGCAAATCATTCTGCAAATCCACATACTGGACAATAGTATTCTACAAACCCACATAACTAATATCTAACTTTCGACAAGTGTGGTCAAAAGAACTTTCACAGTGTCTCTTGGTTCTTCTGTTTTCCCATTTCAAGCTACTCTTATATCACGATATCATTTAAAACGAAATTCCATGGATGAATGCCCTTCTTAACGCTAACTAATAAAGCATAAAACAAATAATTGGATTTTTATAGGCATTAAAAATGTCCTTAAGCAAGGTCAACCAGTTTTTACTTCTTAAGCAGGGTCGAGCAGCATTTATTAAATTAAACAGGGTATTTATCTTAAAATTTACAATTGTCAATTTATTAACTACAACTATTAAGGAACTTTTCAGCGTAAATTATTAAAAGTTTAACTGACAATCTGCGTTACAATAGCAAACAATGACTAGACATAGATTGCATATAATTATTGAGGAAAATTCACCTGTGGAAAATCATAAACATAAATTACTCATCATAAATAAAAATATTCCGTGTACTTAAAAATGACAATATTTTATATTACGCTGATTGTGTATATAAAAATTCTTATAATATGAGGAACTTCCCTTTGAATGCAATATCGTACTTCGTATTTATCGTATTTCATTCAACTCATTTCATTCAAAGAAATGAGTTGAACGGATCTGGACAGCACATAAAAAATGCATATAATGATCAAAAGTGACGTATTACTAAGAAAAGCAGCAAACACAAGGTGGATGCATATTTCAGAGATTTCTCATTTCTTCTCAAATATCGGGATTGGAATATGGTGGGGATCAGCTACATAAAGTTCATGATTCCCACCAATGTGTAAAACCGATGTGATTAATGGCTAGTGGTGAATCATCGAGGGAAACCAAATAAAACCATCTGGGGCAGGAGATCTCCAAATTTATGAAAATGTAACTGGATATACTTATAATATTCGACAGTAATATGATAATATAAAATCGAGTTGCTACGTTTAGAAAAAATGAGTACTACCAGTACTCAGCAACAATTTGATATTGATATAAAATCTATGAATTCATATTATTTCAGTTTATTAAATTAATTGTATAATATGAATTCATAGATTTTATATCTATGTCCTATTAAATAAATAGCCTAATATGATATGTATAAGTCACCATCTGTGATTATGTAGTTAAATTTATAATGCATGTATGCAAGTGGCACATCAACGTCAGTATTTAAAAAAAAAAAGAAGTTTGACACACCTGGGTAAAAAGGTTCGCCATCACTGATCTAGCTTATCAATACTAAAATGCGTCTGACAACATTAACACAGTATCAGAATAGCTAGCTTGAAACTCTTGAGTTTCAGAAAGGAACAGATAGGAAGAAATTAAGTGCTGCTATTTCGCTGGATTTCAAAACAAGCATCCCTAATTCACAAAAAAAAAAGTATTCCTTATCACAGAATACAATGCACTATACAACTTGTGAAAATCTCTCATATTTTGGTAAATTGATGCAGCCGCTTGCTGAGGCTTTAGAGAGCACTTTACTGATCATGACTAAAAATCTTGCAGACATGTAAATGCTTCTATGCAATACCTTTAATTCCACTCAATCCTGTTTGAAAACATGTCAAAACGCATAGTCTGCTATAGTCCTGGCTTACCTTAAGTATATATCATCTACCAACGAGATGTTGTAAAACCTGTGCGAGCTGAAGATTGTTTTGTATATTTTAATATCAGAATGATATATAGGAGAATTTAATATTTAATAGTATTATTGCAATGCTTGACACTTCCACCAAAACACAATTCTAATCAACAGCACCAAAACACAGATGTTGATAATACACAACCCAAAAATCATACGCCCTGCATCACTATCGATACATTGTCACACATACCACATACCGCTGTATTAACAACAAAAATACCTGCCAATGTTCCGAAATCAAACCTGTAACACACGCAAAATACCTCGGTCTCTATATAGATTCCCACCTTAAATGGACAGAACATATAGAATACCTACACACCAAACTCTGGATCATCGCAGCAAAACTCTTCCAAGTTAAAGACATGATTCCACCCAACATAAAAAAACTCCTATATCACGGTATCTGCGAATCCCTACTCAGATACGGAATAACAGCCTATGCAAATAGATCAAACAGCCACCTAACAAAATTAGAAACACTACACAGGAAAATCGTGTCAACAGTGATCTGGACACCTTACATGCAACAATCAATATCCAACAAGCACATGGCGATACACAGAATTCTGAGCATTTAAAACCTGAAACACCACATGACATTAACAAGGAATTACTTCAACATCACCTATCGAAACAACACATATCATATAACACGACCTACAACAATTCTCTACATCCCCACACCCTTCAACAACTCATGCGGTTCTTTTGTGAGATCACATCAGATACCCACGCAACTCAACAACCTACTAAGAAAGTTAAAACACGTAGATAACTACAGAACATTAAAAAACGAACTCTGGAAAATATACCAACAAAGTTAAGAAACCATTAACACATCCAATGCCTCCATCCCATACATAAACAGTAGCAACAACACAAATAGTGAAGGCTAAATCCCACTCCCTTCATAAAAGCTAACCCAAGCTTCGAAGTAGGTGGGATTAACTTGCCTCACTCATCTACAAGTAATCCTTATAAGTAAATGCAGAAATTTGTATGTTTTATCACTCTTTCTCAATTATTATTCTGTATACTCTGTATTCAAAATTTCTGTATAGTCTTTATTGTTAATATTAGAAGAACATGTGTTGTAAATACATAATATAGAAGCAAAAAAGTATTATTAAAAATTTTAATTGAAATCCAATGTAGAAAATGCAGCACTTAGTGCTGAATTCTGTAAAATTATAAGTTGCAATGTCACTCAAGATGTTTATTGTATGTGTAAATATTTTAGCAATCAATAAAATATTATTAAAAAAAAAAAAAGAAAGAAAAGAAAAGAAACAATGTATTTTTTGAGAAATTTGGACAATTTCTAAATGACTTCAAAAGAAATTTGTAATTGCAAGTCATGTTGCATTTTATGTAATGAAAGGCTAAACAGAGTAGCATAAAATACATTTTATGTGTAAAACAGTATTCCACATTATTCGAAGTTCCTCTAATTTTTATTCTCTTAAAAACACTATTTGGTTTTCTAATGCCATGGAGAGTATGAAGAAAATATTCAAACCTTTTTCGTGAAAATAGGGATTCAGTTTTTTTTTTTTTTTTTCTTCTTCTTAAAAAAAGAATCTTCATTTTTCTGGGAATACTGGAAACTACATAGTATCACTGTAATAACCTTTCACAGCATTTTTATGTGTTATTAGGAGAGGGAGTTAAATCTATGCCTTTAGAACAAGCAAATTTAGTTATCGGTGGTAGGTATAGTGTGGCAACAAAACGATATAAAATTATATATTTCATATAAAGTGTTTATACACAGGCAAATCAAAAACAGCTTAAGTTTAATAGCAAATGATTGTCAAAGGAATGCTATTGTGAATCTCATCCTTATTTTTTTTTATAGTCTGCAATCATTTCCATACACAGAATACTCAATTGTTATTCTTCACAAGCATTTTTTATTCAATCGTTATTAATGGCTGTCCTCAAAAGGCAAATTTAACTGGTGTCGGGAAGGTAACCCATCATTACAAAGCTACATAAAACTTTTTACACACATTAAACTCTGACTATGGGTAAATGCCATGCTTGCTAACTGTATCTGAACCCTAAGTCCATAGCTTTTTTTTTTTTTTTTATTGCTAAATGTGAAAAGGCTGGTCTAATTCTCAAATGATGTCCAACTGTGCCCAAAGGTTCTCTTTATGATTTAAACACACCTAGACATGGATTTATTTTATTTATTTACTTATTTTTATGAAATAGGTGCCAGTATTCTTTAGAATATTTATTGATATTTTTAATTTGAAACAATGTTTCTGAAACAAGAACAACAAATTATGTATATAAATGATTACATATAAATTTATTGTATAAGTACAATATATAAAAAATATTTAAAATGTAGAGATTATTTTAATAAAAATTTTATATAGCAATATCTTAACAACAGACATAGTAAAAAAACAGAAAGTTCATTAAATAGCGAAGCTTATTTTTATACTAGGTAAATGTGTACAAAATTTCTGATTATAATGAACTATTTCTATATACTATATCCATATGTCACATGCCACTGTTAATATAGGCACCAGCATTTTAAGGATACTGAAGGATCTAATCAAGTTTCTTGAAAGATGGTTATTACTCCTTGGGAAAAAGTATGGGAAAAGTTGTTCCAAAGAACAGCAGTAGATAGAATGAATGAAAAATTGGTTCAGTACATTTGGAGTTGAACTGTGCACAAATGTAAACCAGTGGCTTGCCATGGTCTTACAAGAGGAAAAAACATAGGAATGGTAGTGGAGCAATGCCCATTAAAGTACCTATAAAAAAAGACAATGCTATATAAGAAAGTGGCTGGATGGAGTGAGTGAAAATGTGAGAGAGAGAGAGAGAATGTCAGCCAAATAAAAAAAAAAATAAGTCATGAGCCAAATGTGATAGTTGTTCTCTCTCTGTGCTAAAATCTTACAACCTGACTGATGACTAATAACAATCAATTACAACAGCTCAGATTAGTGGAAGTCAGTTAATGCTAGACTATTCTGAGTGCTGCATATAACTGACAATTTAGCATGTATTCTCTTGCCTTTATACTATGCTGTACCAGGGCATGTCAGTTATAAGCAGTATTCAAGAAAAATAGGCATTTGTATAATTTCTGAAACAGTGTATAATCACTAGTAATGACAGTTTCCTACTGCAAATTTAATATTTAGCTTATATGCTTATAGAAAATGAAAATCTTAATTTAGTCCTAAAAAAAGGTATCAAATGTTTTCTTTTTTGGGGATAGGAGAATAGAGAAAGAGGCATACAGTACTTGGAGATATTTATACATTTTGTATAACTGTATATTTGTATTCCTCTGCTATCAGAAAACAAATTATAGAATTTTTTGTATTAATACAAAATTAATTTTCAGAAAGAAGAAACAGAAGGAAGCACTTAATTAACAAGGACAGAGTTTAGACAGACGTCACTGTTGCAATTTTTGAAATTATTGTTCATAATTTTAGTGTGCTTACTAAATGCTAGCCTATTGTTTTCACTGAGGCAAGGATGTAAACTGCAATAATAGGAATTGAATTCATCAATTTTGATAAGCCCACGAGGGATCCAAAACTGAACCATAAAATACAATGGGTGAGTATTTCTGAAAATGACTAAAAAAAAAAAAAAGTGTGTGTGTATAACATTTAGATAGGAGTGGAACTAGCTCCTGTTGTTTAAACAAGTAGGAAAAAAAAAAAAACAGAAAACGGAATGGTCTTAAAAAATGTTGGCAATAAGAATATATATTTAAAAAAGAACTTGGTTTCGGATATCTGAACAAGGAGGGAAATGAAAATAAATGTGGAAGCAGGCCATACTTGCACTCCAAGCAAAATGTCCACAAAAAAAACAAAAGATTAAATACAAATAAAAGTATTCTAAACAACACATGGTTATTTTCTCAATGACTGAAAACATGGCAAGGGCGCTATGAAATGAGTATTCTGTGCACATTTCCAAATCTAATTCCCAAAAATATTATTAAGAATATTAAATATTTTGTGAAGTTTCGAATAGTCTGAGTATCGAAGAATTATCAATATATTTCACAAATTTTACGAATAAAAATTTTAACGAAGAATTTTCAAAAACTGAATGAAACTTATGTGCATCCTTTTGGGAATGCGTCTTTCTATTATTGTAGAACGTACCGACGCAGGTTTTGCTGAAGGTGGGCGACTACTCAATCTACTGAAGTACTATCAACATATCGAGACTTCGGTTTCATAAAAATAAATCATGTTAATAAAGTTGCTTGATATTTGTAGTTTGTAGTAGTAGCTTGATATAAGTAAATTGATATTTAAATTTCTTCTGAATACTTACAAAATTCTCAAATTAGTATTTATAAACTCAAAGCATTCTAAATTTTAAAATAAAGAAAGATTTTTTTTTCATCAGAAATATCCATACAATTCGAATAATACAAGTTAAAAATGTCACTAGAGAACTGTGTCAAAAATAGTCATCCCATAAACAACAAAAACTCCCGAGTTCACTAGTCTCTGATTTCGGCTGCTCAGTTTTAAAAATGGAAATTGAGCTGCAATAAACCGATATCTCTTCATTATCATTTTCAGTGTATTTAACCATTCTAGGAAAAAAAGTACATAAAGCATGGCTTATAGCAATAGGGAGAAAATGCGTACGGAAAAGAAAGAGCAAACTAAGCGGTAAAACCTGAAGTCGTAATCCGCAGGTCACCTTATATACAATGCAGCTGAATTATGTTGGCGTTCGTTGCTATTCGCTATCAGCTACAGTGAAACTGTCCTTGAAATTGATTAAGGTAATGAATGATAATTCAGAAATAAACATAAAAATTGAAATCAATTTTTAATCAAAATTAAAGTTTTCACAGTACTTCGATCATCGAAGTTAATCCTCGTAAACAGTGAATGGAAAGGACAGTTTCATTTTTAAAACATTTCGATTCATTAATGCATCGATGAATACCAGCACTGGAATCTCCCTACTTTATAAATACCTGTACGAATTCACAAATGACTAGTTTTCAAAGTTTCTAATGAAATGACATTTTAAATTTTATAGTTTAATGAAAATATAATTGACTTCATTAGCGGCAACAACAGTTGACTTGCAAATAGACGTCTGTTTATGGATTTTCGAGAAAAGAAAAATGGGCGTTCCTGAAAGACTTATTTTGCATTTTAATAACCTTTTTCTGATGAATTATAAACCTAAATACTGTAAGTGTTCAACATAAATAAATCAAGTAAAAAAATATTTTACATTACCTTTTTTTATTATGTCAAACTTCAAATTATTAATCATGGGAGGTAAAATCCTTCAAGCGATTGAAACATTCCATATTGTAATCACTAGTACAGTAATTAGATATAGCTAATCAATTACATTAGCTATATTTCCAAAAGATCCACTACAGAATAATAAAACGTACGTCTCCAGGCACTGATCAATAAATGAACGGACAACTCCAGAAATGTCTCAGAAAACGAACGTCCACTCTACCCCCCCCCCCCTCCCTCCGTGAATAAGGTAAGTTCAAGTACCAATCAATGACCTCTATTCCTGGCTTCCTGTCAGAGGGAAGACTTTGGGAAGTGCTCCCCTTCCCCCAAAATCTTGAAGGTATATCTTTTGGGTAACGGCTGCTAACAATGTTAACGGATGCTATTTGTACTTGCATGCACTTCCCAATGTTGTAAAACTTATGAGAATGGTTTAAAAATAAAATTAAAAAATATATATTATACACACAAGATCAACAAGTATGTGAAAACAAATAACTTCCAATTATTTTATTAACTAGTAAGTAACATTTCAAATTTCAATACACAAAATAAATAAATAGAATCTTAACTGTACTACAGTATTATTATAAATGCTTAAATCCCCTCCAATATAGCATGATGTGCGAATGTAGAAATCTTGTTTTCACTAATAATAGGTTTCGCTAAGAGACTGAAGAGGCAGAAATTGTTGGTCCTGACCAGGATGTTTTCGAGCCAGGTCTGGAACTACAACTAAAAAAAAACTAAGTCCAGGTTTTAGGAGAAATGCTGTCTAACTTGCAAAAACGCATTTTCGAAAATGAAATATCTTTTGGGGAAAAAAGTCAAGCTTGCTTCTTTTTTTTTTAAATCAAAACTGAACACAGAATTTTATTTATACAATTATGAAAATGATCGGACACAAATCATAAAAAGGCGCGTTTAGTAATAAATAATATTCTTCTATTAGCGACATTCATTATCATAATAAACCTAGAATTGTTTTTAGCTTGTATATAATAGTGGTGTGTCAATATATAGGTCTCTGGCGATGACTTTTTTTTTCACACCATGATATCCGTATAATAATATGCAAGCACTTTGATTCGTTCTGTTCGATGGTATGCAAGTCACCGATCGAACGGTTTCTTGCGAAATAAATTTTTGAAGTCGTTAAAAATATTCCACGATTTCAAGAGGGCCACCTGCGCATGCAAAATTCATTAAAAGATTGCTAGATTATATAAGCAGTAAATTCGTTATTTGAATTAATAGAAGTTGGTATTTAGGATGTGTTCTAAAATTAGTACACTCAATTTAATTATGGTTAACACAACCATTTTTATCGGTATGTCTATAGTATTAACTCCATCAAGTAAAACAATGATTAGGAACATCTATAAAAATTGTCATTTCGGAATAGCATTCTTGTAGAATTGGCATCACTGAACGCAATCTACGCTACACAGCACACTAAAACAAACCTTAGAAAATTTTGCCCTTGCACATACATATTACAATAAAAAAACCTGATAAATATTTTTAGTTTCTATGTTAGTGAATATCAATAAAATTGGGTTCAACCAAAGTCAATGAATAATATCCATATTAAGACAGTGGAATCCAACAGGTGCTAACACATTTTGGAACAGAAGCTTTTCTAATAGATTCTTACGCAGTGATATTTGTTTCCCTGTGACTTCCATTATGTTTGCTTGGAGGCTGAATTGGACTTGAAAAAATACTATTTTTGGCTTCTCTGGAGCAGGAAAACATAATAATTTTCTAAACCTATCTGTCATACTAAATATTGTAAACCTCTCATATCTGGTATGATTGTTTACTAGATGAACTGGATTGAAATAAAAAAAAATTGAAAATTGAAGAAAAAAAAAAATCATTTATCACAAGTGAACATTGTGCCTTAAGTACTTTAGCAAAACGCATAAGCACCTATTAGAATGTACCCATTTGTAACCAAAATTTTTGGTTATAATCGGATCATTTTTTTTAGCAAAATTAAAAACTATTCTAGATGAATGAAATTTAAAGAAATTAAGCAAAACAAAAGCATGTTTACAGTACACAAACCCAAAACCACTGAATTCAATACAGTACTGTAGTTAGCATAATGAATGCTCCCTACCCAAAAATTCTAATACAAAATACCTCTGTATGAGTTTCCTTTGTAATTCATTTGTTAGATATCAGTAGCATTAAGTTTTTTTTAAAACAAATTAAAAAGTTTAAATGGTTTCAGGTGCGAGAGGTCCCGGGTTCAAATCACGGTCGGGCCCTTATCTTTTTAAGCGCCTCCGTAGCGCAATTGGAAGAACGATGGTACATTGCGCCCTTCGATTGGAATAGGCCTAAGTTCGATTCTCGTCGCGACGGGAGGAATCTTTATCTGGTCGATTTCAATCGAAGGTGAGTTAGCCGATCTCATACGGAGGTAGCAGGGTTTTTTCTCCCAGAAACTCGGGTTTTTCATCCCGCATACATACAAATCGGCCCTTCAGAACACACGCAATTTACAGACAAAAATTACTAGTTGTGGTGGTGTTGGAGGTGGGCGGTAGATGGCGTTGATGGAGATGATTCGTAGTAGAGGTTAGGTGTAGAGATAGTTGTTGGTGTCCTCCCGCGATGAGTCTTCGGACTCCTTGGAGGTATCAGGAATAATAATAATAATATACATGATTTGCAAATGAAGTAACATAAAATAAAGATAATTAAATACTTTCTGAAAGGAATTCTTTATCAAAAAAAAAAAAAAAAACAGTAGCAGAAAGGATAAGTTCTACCTTTCATGCTTTTTAATCTCTTGAAGTACTGACAATTTTTGGCTATTAAAAATTACAGTCGAAGACTTAATAAATAAACAACTTGGAAATGCATTTTAAAACACACAATGAACAAATTGAATTATTTTTTTTTAATTTCAATCCAGTTCATCTAGTAAACAATCATACCAGATATGAGAGGTTTACAACATTTAGTATGACAGATAGGTTTAGAAAATTATTATGTTTTACTGCTCCAGAGAAGCCAAAAATAGTTTTTTCAAGTCCAATTCAGCCTCCAAGCAAACATAATGGAAGTCACACACTCAGGGAAACAAATATCATTTACTGCCTAAAGACATTCACAAATATGCATACCTAGAGCAAAAACTCACAGATGGATGGATGGAGAGCAAAGATTAATCTGCTCAGAAATCCAAGTTGGCAACTACTCTCTCAAATAGTGAACTACTCTATGTATAGTAGAATTTATACTTTTTGTGTCCGTTTAAAAGTTATGTTTCTTTTAACATGACATGAAAAATCTGTCTTATAAGGCAACAATTGTCTAATGCTAACAAATTCCACACAATTAATAACTAATGGTAAGTTTAATGGCTTTGAAATTTAAAAGTTAAATTCAAATAGTACACGACAGAAGGAGATTTATCTAGAAGTTATTTGGCAATTAAAATGGGTAAAATCATATCATAGTGCTTCCCTCTTTGCTCCCTTCTGGAACAAAATATCCTGTCATCATCCTGTGACATAACTACCTTAGCCTAATCTAAGAGTCCACAAGTCTTAAAAGATGAGTAATAAGTGGTGAAACCTCAATTAAAAAAAAACTAAGAAATTAAATAAATACTATTTGTGTATGGAATATAATGATTTATACCACATGGTCTCTACTGGACAGCTAATCACATGGCAGACTGTAATTTGTTACAAGCTTAAATTACAAAATACTTAATTTTCATGTGCTATGTTTGAAATAATACCATATGTTTTTTAAATACGTTTTAAACACATTTAAAAAAAAATTACCTTCTGTCATAGTCCATTTGTACTTGGGAAACAGGAAATAGCATTAGTATCAAAATACCAATATTTTATGAAGCAGAATCTCCACTCTCCATTGTATAACTAAGATTCCCCCCCCCCACACACACACAAAAAAAACACTTAGATTTCCCTTGGGCATTTTCACTGGGTTAACTGAGCCATCTCCTATGTACTGTAAGTTTCTTGTCATGGTAATTGTCATACCAATAGTAATGTTGTGTTCTAGAGTGCTTCTTGCCATACCCATAATATTCTGTATTATCCTAACAATATTTCTGCTATATGACTAATGAACCTGAAAACTTAACTGCTATTACACTCAGATCAAACTTTACAAAATGCATCAATAATTTGAAGTTCATTATTAGCATCATTTCTTTTCATTAAGTGCCATATTACAAAGAGCAACTGGCTGTAATTGTAGTATTCCATTCCACATAGCCTCAATACACAATAATGAGTCTTTAACTGATCCTTATGTTATCCATAAATCACTTCTGTGTTATGTCTCTATGAATATCTAATATCATTCTCGTCCTCCTCTTTCAGTAATAATTCCTCATCCTTATTATTCATTACACCATCTGTTACTAGAAACAACCTTTCTCACATTACTGACCAGTGGTCATAGTTGTTGGGATAAACACAATAGGTTTTTTCTTTCTTCAACTACATTCCCATAAATTATACTCCTTTGTAGCACATCACAACATTTAATATTTTAACAACAGCTCAACTGATTATATCAAAGACTTCAACCAATTTGGCAAGATGAAAATAAGCTTTTGTCCTATTAAATACTTTCACAGATTTTTTTGTCCTATTAATACTATAATCAAAAAACTCCATCTAATTCACATTCATCCACATTTCCTAATTCTGATCACTGCATCCTGCACTGGTTTCCTCATTTTGGTTGGGAAAATTATCCACTCCTGCAAGCAAAAACATTGTTGGGTTGCAATCAAAATATACAAATTGAGGTAAAATCTTACTTGATTAATGAACAAGATCGATAAAGGGAGTCATCACTAATATTTGAACCTTCGTTTTGAACAGTATATAAATACTGTTCATGAGTTTAACATTTTCAGATAATTAACTTCAATAATTACTGATAATATTCACACCAAAATAGAAATCTATAACTGGAATATCCTTAAATTATCTGTAACTTTTAACATGCTGGTTTTGAAGCAGATTTTTTTTTTCCTTTTTAATGCTATGTTCTAAATGCCTAATGTGAAAAAACTTGAAATTAACATTTCAGAACCTAAAATTGGTCTCTCAATGGCCTACTCCTTTAAGTAACATTATATAAAGATAAAATTTTGATATGATTCTCCAAGGTTAAGTGATAACAGGCACATTAGAATCCTAAGAGACATCATCCCTTCCCTTTTCTGGAATGTCACACTGAAATTCATTATGAATTTTCACTATGACATTCCACTGATATAAAAGGGAATACACATTGAGCAAACATCAGTTAATATCCAGCATTAAAATATGACTGGATTTTGTTAGCAGTATCTGGGAATCTGAAAATAACTAAGCCACTAATTTGAAACTTGAAGTATCCAAGTGATGCTCTTATTAGTTTAACAATCACTATTCTTAGTGTATCCCACTCGAAAGGTTATAAATCCTACTGTACATTAGTACTATATAATTAAGTTCTCCACCTAGATGGTACCTTTGTAAAATGATCACTCAGTAACTCAACTATTTTTGTTCATTTCTGTTACTTTCCCTACAATCAGTGCTCAAAATTTCTTCCATATTCCTTCCTTTCACTGGATAGCTTCCTCTCATAATTAGCTTTGTTCTTACTGCACTTCGTAGTGGCTATGAACTTTATCACCTTTCTCTTTACATCCTCCAACTTTTTTTTCTTTTGCTACAAATCCTGCTTAATTACATAGCTTATTCATTTAACTTCATAACTCTAGGCATACAGACTGATATTGCTGTCTGTCATCTTGATCAGATCTCAAGAAAATGTATGATTTTTTTTTTCCCCACATAACTTTTCAGTAGTTAGTGTTTTTTGCCAGTGCTCTATATACAAATTAGTATATTGAAATAAGTGATTTTGATAACTTATACTAATTTTGATAACTTATAACTTTAGCCAGTAAACATCAGATAGCCAAGCAGAAAATTCATTCAGGATGGAATCAACATTTTCAATTTTCATAGTCTCATTGTATTGCTTGTTTTCATAAAAAATTTATTACAGCAGTTGTTTAATTTAGTTAGAGAATCCTGCAGTCTTGTACTGGATTTATTTAAGAGTATAACATCATCTACATGAAGTGAAGAGCCAAGATTAAACACCTCCGATTTTGATATCAGGTTTAATGCCACTTTCCTTCATAATGTTGTCCATATAGATGATAACAGTGGAGTTCACATGCACCCTTGTCTGACATCAGATTTAACATCAAACCATCTTCCTGTACCCTCAACACTAACTGCTGACTTACAACTCAAACAGACTATGTATTCATCGATATGTCCCATTTACACCACTTAACTGTAGCATTTTAACAGTTTTTCTCTTGATGCCTTGCGATGTGCCTTTTCTAGATCTACAACACAAATACAGATCTTCCTTATATTTCTCAGGATTTCAGAACTAATGGTCTCAAAGTGAAAATCTGATCCTGACAACCTCTATTTGGACAGAACCTAGCATGTTCTTTTCCACTTCCCTTCCACGATTATTCTTAGCCTTTTCTCAAGTATACTTGCATAAATCTTACAAGGAATATCCCAGTAGGGAAAATGCTCTAATTCTCACATTGTTTTATTTCCCTTTTTATAGATAGGTACTATAAGATGGGTACTCTATTCCAATCATCTGGAATTTGATCCTTTGACCAGGCTTTCTGCCATGTAGCCCTGAAAAAAACTTATCTCCCCATTTGAGCATTTCTTGTCAAATAATCATTTATTCAGGCTGCATTTCCACATTTTAGGGGGGGGGGAATTTTTCTAGCTCAAAAACTGATATGTACTCCTGACTGCATTCCTCTCGAATGTTTTCCACCATGCTCCCACTGCTTGTTTCGTTTAGCAATCTTTTAAAGTATTACTCCAGATATCTAGAATATTTTCATCTTCAATTTCCATGTTACCTTTATCCAATTCTTTTTACAGTACTCTTTCCTCTATTTTAAAACTTTTTCAATAAACCCACAGAATATTTTACTACCTTCTTTATATTTTTTTCTAATGTGTTTAGCAAAGTCTTCCCATGACTCTTGTTTAGCTAGTTTTACACAGTAATTCACTTTCTTACATTTTTCTCTGTATATTATCAGAACACAAGATGACTAACTTGCCAGGAACTTTCTTATGCTTTCTTCTTTTTCTTGACCATCTCTTTAACTACCAGAGCACACTATTGAGTTCTAATTTTTCTATCTTCGCAGACTATCTCATTCTACAGTCATATTCAATATGGTATTATTCAGGACCTGGTGTAATCTTATCAAAATCATTTTGAAATCCTGTTAGAGATGATTATTCTCCAAAGACACTGCACTTTCTAAAATACTATATTTGTGTTTCACAACAGGCAATGCCACAATCAGCTATTTTCCTTGAAAATTAAATTTGACTCCCAAAAATCACAACAAAATCAAGTGGCAAATTTGGAAAAAATAAATTGCTGGAAAAAAAAACCTTTCTATTGCACATGTATGAAACTGCACCACTCACTAAGTTTCACATAATAAGCAAAATACAAGAATGTTTGTTCCAAGTTGTTTGAAGCAGGAGGTTGGGCATAGCATTATACACATCTGAAAGGGTGTGACTCCATTATGGGATACCAAGGGCAATTGATGCGAGATCATTAACCTCTATATACAAGTAGCTCAGTTGTGAAGATACTTCACACAGAAACATAGTTTGTTTACACTTGGATAAAGGATTAAAACCAAGATATATCTCTAATTTATTCTTATAATAGTACTGTTTCATCAATGTAATATACAGCTTGTAATCTTGTCAGCACAAAATTTACTGGCAACCATTATTCTTTGCCCAACAATGTTTATCCATTAAAACTGTCCTGGAGGATTTCGACATCACTTTTATTTGCTATTATCTCCTCCTTCGTTTAGCATAACAGCATGACTAGATATTCCCTTTCCAATCATTCCCAATATCATTATCACAAAATTAAATAGCAACAGTCCAAGAACAGAGTCCTGTGGCTTATCACTGGTAACCTAATTTCCCCCTTAATCCTGCTCCACCATAGTCTCTCTGATGCATGTCTATCAGCCATATTAAAGTCACCAGCTTCAACTATCTTCATTTGTCCTATTTTACATAAGATTTCCATGCATATCTTGTCAAATTCATTAAAAACATCCAACTCAACTACCACTTTATCATAGAAAGTGGATAAATTAATAAGAGAATATATTCTTATCTACCAACAAGCTTTCCAGTATCTTAACCACAACTCCTAAGATACTGATTTGTCTATAATTTGCTACCTATCTTGGCCTTCTTTATGTAATGGAATTATCTTGCTTTCTTTCCACTTCCATGGGATTCTACTGGTAGTAAAATAAAACTTAACTTTATCATTAGCACTATTAATTCTCTTGTACTTGCAGATAATTCCATCCCACTCCACTTCCCTTTGGTGTTAGACTCAGTGACCTGCCACATGATTTCACACATAATATATGGACAAATATATTCCATTTAATACTCCTAGTGCATTCTCTTCAAGATTTTGCGATACCCTAAATAACTCCAGTTCATCAATCTGTATTCTTGTATCAGTCACTGAACTGATTCTATCACCTTCTTATCCTATCTATTCATTCATTCCTGATCATTCTTTTTACGTGGTATATAACAGAAGAACTTGGTAGGCCATCAGAAATCCCAGCAAATTTCCTCCCATAATCTGATTTGTGTTCCTTAACATTCTTGTCTGTGTTCAGCAATATTGATGAGATTGATCATCACTTTCACCCCCTCCCTTGCAGCTTCTGCTTAACATGAGATTTATCCATTTAATTCTTAACTCTCACCTAAATCCTGAAACTATGGGTATGCACAATCAAATACATGGTTTCTCTCAAACCATTTTTTTCTTAACTTTCCTTTTTAGTTACTGATGCTATGGTATCATTTTATACAGCTTTCCAAGTTCGTCATAATCACTTATTCTTTACTTCCACATATACTCTTGCTATATTGAGAATTCCACATGTGACACATTTTACTAAGATAAGCCAGCAAAGGTTGCTTGTAGATCCTCTGCTACTAATGGCTCGCAAAAAGTTAAGCAAGTTTGAGCAAGGTTAGTAGTTGGAAGGAGATCAATTGTTTGACGCTGTTGGCACACACTCCCTTGATGAGTCTTTGGACACCTTGGAGGTGTCACATAATAATAATTACCTGATAGCACTCTTTTCCATTGTTTCTCGGCATTTTCCACATGGAATAGAGCATTTACCAACTCATGCAGAATTTAAGGTAGCTTTTCTGTTTAATTTGTTTCCAAATCCATTCTCTCCTACAGTATTCCTTCTTGTCCTACCATTACAGTTTTCCATGTGTAACATATAGACAAATACCCATTTAATCCTGTTGATGCATTCATCCAAGTCTCCTAATCTAATGAGATTGGAATAGATCAGTGGCGGCCGAAAATTTTCTTTTGAAAATTTTCAAAAATTTTAAGTGGGGGTGCTGCATATACAAAAAAACATTTTTTTCCTAATCAGTAACAAATTTATTAATAAATTTACATATTAAAAATTGCATTATTAAAAATATTTTATCCTCACCACGAACAAACACCAATAATAAAAGTTCCGTATCAATAGCGTTAGATAGCAGTGCATTTGTTTCGTGTAACGATAATTGAAAAAATATAATTCTTTTCATATTTTCAACAGCGACACTCGTCATAATTCAGCCTAGTATCTATAATAAATAAATAATTATATGTTATTTTAACAAAATAAAATAACATTTACAAAAAAATAGTTCACCATAAACATGCACCATAAACATGCATCAATAATAAACGTTTCATATCTCACAGAAATAACAAGAGCAGGCATAAGATACACTGCCCAAGCGGCAGTGTATCTAATGACGTAACGTGCAATGACAGCAAACGAATATCGGCATTAGATCGCAGTGCATTTGTTTCGTGTAATGATAATTTAAAAAAATATTATCCTTTTCATATTTTCAACAGTGAAAATTGTCATAATTCAGCCTTGTATCTATAATAAATAAATATATTATTTTAACAAAATAAAATAAAAGATTTACAAAAAAATAGTACATCACGCACAGGCACCAATAATAAACATTTCATATCTCACAGAAATAAGGCGTGTAAGGATACTAAAAATACACTGCCATTTGAGCAGTTACAGTTGGGAATGACGTAACGTGCAATGACAAGAGCAAACGAATATCGGCGTTAGATCGCAGTGCATTTGTTTCGTAATCTAAAGCATTAATCGAACTATTCCAATTATTAAGTATTCAATCAATATCGAAATATAAGCTGTAACCTTTAACATGTACTGCATTTATATAATGTTGTAAGCATTGTTATTATTTATAAACAAACAAAATTTAAATTTTTATATTTTTTCGTTGAGGGTGCTACAGTGTTGCAGTGCTTATGTATCAGCTGCCACTGGAACAGATTCAAGGTTTCTTCTATAATTTCACATTTCCTCTGTGCTAGCCTCGTCATAATCTAAGGTAGGCATCTAAATCTGGATATCAATATCATTTAGGTGCCTTTCACACCTTATCTTGATAATGTTGGTGTTAATAAATTCCCAATTGAAGATTTTGGAACCAAAAGATATATTCATTATTAAATATACATTGTTTAACTCACTGAAAAGAATATGCAGCATGTCAAATCTTACACTAGTGGCCAAAATTGTGGAAACCTTTTGGAAAAAGTGTATTTTTGAGGTCTGATGGCTCATAACACCACTTTTTTTGGTGTAATACCATAAAATTATATATCAATGGAAAGATAATTTAATCAAGAATGCAACAAAGTTTGTTCAATTATCTATATTCTATGAAAAGTTATAGCCAAATAACCAGAAAAAAGAAGCACAACTTGCTTAGGCTGATATGAAATAACTTACTTCATTTGAATGTAGCCAATGAGCATGAGTGTTTAGAGAGCCAATCAGGTGTCATCTTGTTTTGGCAATGAGCCAATAAGGTCACAGTAGGATTCAGCTATTGATGTCATGTATTGGAGCTGAGAGGAGGACATTTGTCCGTGTGTTATGTGATTGCTATAAAGTTGGTTGGGTTTTTTGTGTTCTTTAATTTAGTGAGCTTGTAAAACGTAATAAAATTAAAGAAATGGCGCAAAGAGTTGACTGGTCACCCAGAAAGCGATATAAAATAGTACTATTAAGTGAACAAGGCTACAGTTATGAAGAAATTAGAAGAAAACTTGGTGAAAACTTAACCAAAGATAAATTTCTAAATTTTTATAAGGCAACTCAGTCACTACAAAACCAGACTGGTAAAGGCAGGGAAAGGTGCACAACAGCAAGTGACGATAACTGGCAATTAGTTTACGGAATTAACAACGCATATAAAGTATATTAATTAAAGGTAACTTTAATAAATAACTTCTATATTTCGGCAATGTCACGTTGCCATCTTCAGGAACATAAAGATATGGTATGTGCACGCAAGCACTAACAAAAGCAAATGAGGAAGAAAGCAAGAAACTAATATTGTTCCTACAGTCCTAATGGTGCCCTCTGGTGAGCTAATTTGGTTGACTTGGCAGTTGGGCTGAAGTTCTCAAAATGTAAGTCTCCCAAATTTGGGAGAGTTTCATGCACCCAAATTTGTTGAGGTTAGGAACGTTTTTTAGAGCTGCTGAAGATTCCTTGAATAATCTTTCGTATTTAAACTTGCTGTGGTGTATTATTTTTGTTTTCTTCCAACTAATTCTATGGTGGGTATCTAAGGCATGGTCTGCCACAGCTGTACTGGTGAAACCGGATGTAGTCTTTGTGTTCTGAAATCCTGATATTTGTTGTTCTGCCTGTTTGGCCAAAGTAGGACAATTTGCAGCTGCAAGGGACCTGGTATACACCAGGTAGGTCTAGGGGAAGTGGTTGGTCTTTGGTAGAGCGGATAAGGGATGCCAACTTTTTATATGGTCTGTAACAATAAGTAAGGTCATATTTTCTGAGGATATTGGTTATTTTCTCAGAGGTGCCACGGATGGTGATAGATTTGGTGTAATCTTTATTGTGGAGAGGGGGGAGGTTGTGGTTTACTGGTTTGAGTATTTTTTGGATTTTTTGGGGGTTATAGCCATTGGCTAAGAAAGTGTTGTGGATGTGGTTTAGTTCAGTAGTTAGGGCCTTGTCATCTGAGCAGATTAATTTTGCCCTGTTATATAGTGTTTTAATAACCCCATATTGTTGTGAGGGGGGGGGATTGCTGGTGAATGTATCTGCCAGTATGGGTGGGTTTTCTGTAAACAGAGAAATCCAAAGATCCATCAAGCTGGTGGGTGATTAAAGTATCTAGGAAAGGGAGGGTGTTGTTTTCCTCTTTTTCTAAGGTGAACTGGACTCTGGGGTGTTGGTTGTTTAAGTGTGTTAGGAAGGAGTGGAGTGAGTCTGAGCCATGTGGCCAAATAGCGAACACATCGTCCACGTAACAAAGCCAAATAGTGGGTTTTTGTGGGGCGGAGTTTAAGGCTTTCTCTTCAAAGGTCTCCATAAAGAAATTGGCCAAAGGTGGAGAAAGTGGTGAACCCATGGCTGTCCCCTCTATCTGTTTGTAGAACTTTCCTTGCCAAACGAAATAGCCTGAGTTCATTGTGAACTGAAATAGAGCTGAGATATCGGGACATTAGTGAATAGGGAGGAGACGTCAAAACTGACCATTATGTCAGTGTGTTGGAGTGAGAGGTTTTCTACACTGGCTTTAAAGTGGGCTGAGTTTTTTTTTATGTGTGATGGTGTGTTGCCAGTATAGTGTGTGAGCGTTTTGGCTAAATGCTTGGCTAATTTATATGTGGGGGAAATCAATGCCATCCACTATGGGACGTAATGGCACATTTTGTTTTAGTGACTTCCACAGGCCAAGAAGTGACTTTCTTAAGGAGTCTGTGGAGAGTTCTAATCTGAGAGCTGGTAGGATTATATTCAATAGGGAGGTAAGTAGTACGGTGTAGTACCAAAGCATTAAGCTTACCTTTGTAGTCCTTTTGATTTAGCACCACAGTGGCGTTTCCCTTATCCGCTTTGGTGATTACTATTTTTTTTGTTATTCTTCATTTCTTATAGGACTGCATATTTATCTTTGGATAAGTTGGTTTTTGGAGGTTTGGCTTTAGTGAGAACACCGACTACATCCAGTCTGATGTTGTTGGCGATATGGTTAGGCAGGTTGCGAATCCCATGTTCTATTTGGATCATGATTTCTTTGGCAGGTATTCTTTTAGGAGCTAGGGCAAAATTGTGACCACGTGCAAGTGCGGCGAGTGCCTCAGGCTTTAAAACTACAGACGAGAGGTTGACTACTGTGTTGAGTGGCGGCTGTGGTAAGGAAGTAGAATTCTTTGTCAGGTTTTCGTATTTTTTCAAGTGCCGACTTCATATTTTTTCGAACTCTTTTCTTGCTGATGCGCATGAGACGTCATAAAGTATCGTCCAAAGATCATGGCCGAGTATATTTGAAAGCTCTTCCTCTAGCGCCCGTACGGTTTTGTTTACGTCGGCAAGGAGAACATGCGTCGCGGTAATTTGTTCTCTTAACAGGGCGAAGCTAGTGCGATTATAAATGCGCAGAGCTTTCTGTAAAGTAAAACGGTGCTTCAATTTGACACAATTAGGGATTACCTTCTTATCCCGGCAGCGTTTTAGGAACGTCAGACGATTTAGTTGTCTGGATATCTTCGACCTCATTTTGCCGTATTGACAGGCCTTTTGTGCGATGGAATCTCCGTGGATGATCAAAATTCTAGTAGCAAGGCTTATACATTGGTCATACATAACTGGCAATTAGTTTACGGAATTAACAACGCATATAAAGTATATTAATTAAAGGTAACTTTAATAAATAGCTCGCAGACCATGCCTTAGATACCCACCATAGAATTCACTGGAAGAAAACAAAAATAATACACCGCAGAAAGTTTAAATACGAAAGATTATTCAAGGAATCTTCAGCAGCTCTAAAAAACATTCCTAACCTCAACAAATTTGGGTGCATGAAACTACCCCAAATTTGGAAGACTTACATTTTGAGAACTTCAGCCCAACTGCCAAGTCAACCAAATTAGCCCACCAGAGGACATCATTAGGACTGTAGGAACAATATTAGTTTCTTGCTTTCTTCCTCATTTGCTTTTGTTAGTGCCTGCGTGCACATACTATATCTTTATGTTCCTGAAGATGGCAAAGTGATGTTGGCGAAATATAGAAGTTGTTTATTAAAGTTACCTTTAATTAATATACTTGATGTATTGTTAATTCCGTAAACTAATTACCAGTTATGTATGACCAACGTATAAGCCTTGCTACTAGAAGTGATGATAGAAGAATTGAGAGACTGTGCCTATATGACAGAAGAAAATCATCTGGTGTATACAAGATGAAATGGCGCGATACAATGTGAAGGACTGTTCGGCACAAACTGCAGGAATTTGGTCTAAATACTAGAATTCCACGAAAAAAGCTATTTTTTTTATCTCTCAAACAAAAGTTGAAAAGATTAAACTGGGCTAAAACCCATGTTAACTGGACAGCAGAACAATGAGACAGTGTTATTTGGAGTGATGGCATAAAATAAGTAAGGAGAAGTAACGGAGAATATTTGCATCCTGATTGCATTACACCTACCGTGAAACACCCACTTAGTGTTATGATCTGGGGTTATATGACATCAAAAGGTGTGGGCAAAATTTGCGTGATTAATGGGAATATAAATGCCCAAAAATAAATACATAAATGAAATACTTGAGCCCAAACTGAAGCCTTCTGCACGTGATCTTTTCCAAGGTAATGAAGCATTTATGTTTCAACAGGATTCAGCTCCATGTCATGTTGCTGTGGTGTGCAAACCATTCCACTGCTGGAATGGCTTGGGAATAGCCCAGACCTTGGGAATAACGAAATCGAAAATCTATGGAGCTCACTAAAGAAACTTGTTAGTCAGAAGCAACCCACCAATAAAATCCAATTAATAAAAGCAATAATTCAATCTTGGTTTCACATTATAACAGCTGCAGAACTAAAAAACTTGGTTCACTTAATGGGAAGGCATTGTAAGGCTGTAATTAACGCTAAAGGTTACCCAACTAAGTATTAACTCACATTGTGAGAATTTTTGTTTATCTCATTTTTTCTATGTGGTTCACTTTTCTTCTTTATAACTGCTGTTCTAATAAAAAAATCCTTCATAAACGTTATTGCATTACATTCTTGATTAAATTATCTTTCCATTGATATATAATTTTATGGTATTACTCCAAAAAATGTGGTGTTATGAGCCATCAAACCACAGAAGTGCACTTTTTCCAAAAGGTTTCCACGATTTTAGCCACTAGTGTATGTTTTAGTATAACACGAGAAGCAATATTCACTTCACATTTATGACAACATTACTGATTGTTACTTGACATAGAAGATCATATAAAATGGAAAACTTAGCTTAAAACTAACATAGTAGTGTAATATAATTAGCAGTCAATAAAATTAATAAACTAAAATTATTAATTAAAAAATCAAAACTAGCTGTTTAAGATTCTAACAATATTTCTCACTAAAGCAAAGCAAACATTTTTGAGATTCCTGTCCAATATGTAATATAAACATGCCTTGAGATAAGAAGAAACATTAGTTCTTATTAAATAAAGGTTATAAATCTAAATGGAGCACCTGTAGTGTGTGTGTGTGTGTGTGTGTGTGTGTGTATATATATAAATTAATTTTTTTTACCTTGGGTAGTGTATATTAGGGTTACTAAGTAATTTTATAAATTTAGTTATTTTACTCCTAATCCCAAGTAAGCAAACAGTTAAGTTTGCACCTGAACGTAGTTCAAGTCTAAAGGTGGTACAACTCATAGTAAAGGTGGGAAAAGCTCTGTTCACTATTCTTAGTATTTTCCATAATGTAAAGCACATCTCACTAAGAGATGCATACTGCAATACATTATGGGTGGGGTCACTACCCAGACTGGTTTCAACCTTTTTTGAGTTGCACCACCTTTAGACTTGAACTACGTTCAGGCACAAACTTAACCGTTTGCTTACTTGGGATTAGGAGTAAAATAACTAAGTTTATAAAATTACTTAGTAACCCTAATATACATTACCCAAGGTAAAAAAACTAATTTACATCTATATCTCCTCCAGAGATTTTTATTAAAAATAATAACACCTTGTTGCAACTTGTAAAGTTGATAAGGCTCTATATTACTAAAACCTTGGTATTTAGGGTTTAGCTACTCACTGAGGAGACCTCAAAAAAGGTTGAAACCGGTCTGGGTAGTGACCCCACCCATAATGTATTGCAGTATACATCTCTTAGTGAGATGTGTTTTACATCATGGAAAATACTAAGAATAGTGATCAGAGCTTTTCCCACCTTTACTATGAGTTGCACCACCTTTAGACTTGAACTACGTTCAGGTGCAAACTTAACTGTTTGCTTACTTGGGATTAGGAGTAAAATAACCAAGTTTATAAAATTACTTAGTAACCCTAATATATATATATATATATATATATATATATATATATATATATATATATATATATATATAGCACTTAATCCTTGAATAATCATGTAGTAATAATTTTTACCTGTTCAGAATGATAGTGTTGAAGTCTGTGAACAGCTAATGCAGTGAAAATGTTCCCAAATCCTCATTTATCTATCTCAAGAAATACATCATCTCCTCTATCATTATTTCTGCTGAGAAAAATTCTCTTAATAGTATTATTTATAAGGCTTAAAATTCAAGGACTATTATGCCTTACCATACTCACCATAAAGATGATTTTATATAAATTTTTCATTTCAATTTTAATTATAAAATTCAAAACACTCCAATTTTTACATTAAAAATCCTTTTTTTTTTGTTAATGAAGGGTTTACTCAAAACACAAAAAATGTCCATACCCACCTGTAAAACATGCACATTTAAACTTATAATATTCATTTAACCATAATTAAGTAATTTACTTTAAAGAATTAAGAATGAGAAACCAACCAAGTTATATTGTCTAATATATCTTAACTATCCCCTTTTCTTGTAACACATCTTAAAATTTCCTTATGGCACACCAGTTGGTTGTAGTTTGCAGACTACTGTACACTTTGGAGGGAAGGAGAGGAAATTACCCTAGTGGAGTTAAGGATTATCTGAAAGTTTAACTAAAAGTTTTCTCAAGTTTACATATTCTAAATCTGGCAGACTGTAGAATATTAAGTCAAGAATTGGAAAATGAAATGTTATCTCCAGGCATATTAAAAAGTCAGTTTAAGTCCAGGATTCAAGTGCATATCAATAAATACATAGGGAAATAATAAATACATGGGGAAAGTATCAAAAAGGCCTTCATCCCTCAAAAGGAAAAAGCACATTCTTCTGTCAAAAGATAAAGAAAAAAATGGCACTACATGGTGTAGTTGTCCTTTTGATGGATTGTGTCACTATTAAATTTCAGGAAATTAACAAAAAAATTGTAGATAACAGTAGTGGATCCTCTACAATCCACTCCCATTAGGAAAATCCTACATCTAGCATTCATTCATTTCACAATTTTTTTTTTTTTTTTCATGACATGAAAGAGTACTTGTGAAAACACTATGCAGGACTTTTGGCATATGCAAAATATTCCTTGGGGGGGGGGGACAACTCATGAGGCAATTTTCCTAGGTTAGGAACAACATTTTTAAATTAACTTTCTACTATCAACTATTAAGAGGCCCAGCATATCAAAGTTTCAAAATCTACAGCACATTCCTTCTCTGAGAAGGCAATGGTATTGAATTGGTATTAACTATCAACAAAAATACAATGCAGCTTATCTACCAAAATGACTAAATCAGCATACAGTTTACTTTGGTGTACCAGTCTTTTGGCAAGAATTAATTGAATCTTTCCTAATGGGGGGAAGATTCCACACTATGTATGAAGTGATAGGAGTCCATAAACAATGACAAAGCTTTCATATTTTTCTAATGTAAGAAATATAAATATAAACAAAAAAATTCATTAAATAATGAATTAATTCATTATTTAATGAACTCATTAAATAACGATTTCATGTCAGTTCTAATATTGTGAAATCTATTGAATTCAAAAGTGCTAAATTATATTAAATAAATTCAAAACTTTTTGATCTTAATAAATCTAACCTGTGATAAACAATATCACTGTCTGCGAACTTTTCCAATCTAGCCACAGGAGGCAACAAATCATCTGAATCTGAGGAGAATTCTTCTAGTGTTAATTCTTCAGTCTCCATTGCATACTGATTAAGAGTCATGGCACTATTCTCTCTCAATGCAACATCTATAATGACAGCAAGAAAAAGTTAGCATAGTATCTTCATGAATTTTTTTTAAAACTATTAAAAAAAAAAAATAGACTAATATATATATATACACACACACACACACACACACACACACACACACACACACACTAGAGAGGTTAGCCCCTCCCCGGCACCTACGGCGCCCAACCCCCCATGCTCTGGACTGGTAGACCAGTTCTCCTTGAATTCTGATGGCTCAACACTCAGGGTAGCCCCTGAGTTTCAAAAAGTTTCAAAAAATGTGACATAAAAAGGCTCATCATTTTATATACATAGGGTAGATATATATAAAATATTAAATGAGAATTCACTGTCAGTCTAAATTTCATCATTCCAGTATGATAAATGGTGCCCATAATAATAGTTTCTCAAAGTGTAGAATTTGCTCATCGGCTTTTCAGAGTGATAAGTAAACTAAAGAGAAATTCAATTTGCAAAATTTAAATGAATAATAAAGATATGATACATGTGTATTAAGTTGATGACACATTTACAGAGTATTAATGTGGTTCCCCCTCATCTTTAAAACAGAAATGTCTTCATTACATTGCAAGCTGTGCATTCATTTCGAATTCTCAAGAACGACACTATGAGTAGAAAACATCAATAATAGCTACTGAAATCTGGTGAATGTATTAAGAGAATGCCTCGTATTCAGCACAAAGAATAACATTTTAATAGATAAACTAGTTTACTTGGTACCATAACCCACTAATACACAAACATTATACTTTCAACTCTGATGTAAAAGGAACCTATGGGATTTCATACTGAAAAGAATAATGAGAAAAATCTAATAATCACTCATTTTGTATCAGGTACAAAAAAATCAGTGCATTATAACTAAGAGAACAATAAGATATTCAAATGCAACTCTGAAATTACATGATGTAACAAGTATCTGGATCGATGTTCGTCCAGTTCAGACTTATTAATATGCAAGGATGTGCATAAGTAAGGCATCACATAAAAACAGAATTCTGTAAGTTGTTCAACTGGACCACACACAACTTTATCGACTTACAGGCAAAACTAAGTGAGAGTAGCCAGATGTGGCGAGTCAACTTCCATGGTTGTGAGCAGAAGCTTACACCATTATTGATCTTGAGGCCGAAGATGAATGACATCAGCAAGATTCAAGACTGGATACCTAGAGGAATGGATAGAATTTCCTTAATGGTCATAGTACTGCGATGCAGAAAGCAAGAGGAGAAACTGCTGCATTCAACCTCCTCAGACCAACCACCATAGCAAACAACAAGAACAATGGGCCCAGAGTTTCTAATGTCCCTTAAATGAGACATTGTGCTAAGAATCTCTGGCAAACCAATCAAAATAGGAATATGGAATGTTACAACTATGTTTGAAGCTGGAAAGCTGAGAAATGTTATTGAAAAACTGAGAACACTAAAAATACAAATATTAGGCCAGAATGAAATAAGATGGCCAGGCTCAGGTAAACGCTGCTCCAACGATATGACCCTATATTACTCTGGAAGCATTAATAATACTCACCAATGTGGAGTAGGAATATTAATAAGTAAAGAAACATCGAAAAGTGTACTCAACTTTATTCCATTCTCCAATAGGTTAATGCTCCTACAACTCAAGGTTCAAGCAATCATCATGAATGTTATACAAGTATACACACTAACTGCAGACAAGGATGAAGATATTGACCTTTTCTATTCTCAACTGAAAGAACTTCTCAAAATGACAAAGAAACATGCCATCAATCATTATGAGAGATTATAATGCAAAAGTAGAGAAAGGAGAATATGGAGTTTGGACTTGGGATAATAAATGATAGAGGAGATCACTTACTACAATTTTGTCAAGACCAAATAATTGCAAATACGTGATTTGAGCTTGTAAACAGAAGACTCTACACATGGAAATCTCCACGAGGCAATAGCAACAGTATAGTCAGAAACCGAATTGATTACATCTTAGACAAGCAACGTTTTAATAAAAACGTGTAAAGACCTATCCTAGTGTTGACATTGGTTCACACCATAATCCACTAGTAGCAGAACTCAAGTTGAGATTTAAAAAATCCAGAAAAAAAAAAAACAGATGCAAAAACTACATTTAAAAATTTAAAGAATGCAAAAACAGAAAAAGAACTTGAATTAGAACTTAATAGAAAAATTACTTGGAACTCCATCATCATGCTTGCATTCTGGCCTTAGAAGTCATTGATGAATATCTTAAGAGGATGTCCTGGTTTTCTTTTTCCTAATGGTTTGTAATTTAAGGCTTGTTTTGGTAATCTTTCTGTTTACATTCTTTCAACATGTTCCATCCATTTATGCTTATAATTTTTAATTTTTTCTATTACTGATTCCTGGTTTAATTCTTTCATAATTTCTTCATTTCTTTTGTGATCAAATAGAGTATACTTTGCAGTTTTTCTCATAAACTTCATTTCAGCTGTTATTAATCTTTGTTTGTCTTTTTTTTTTTTTTTTTTTATTGTTCAGATTTCACATCCATGCAATAGGACTGGCAGGGCTAATGTATACTTTTAGTCTGGTTTATTTTTGAACTAGGTTCTAAAATCTTGTTTTCTATTACTATTTAGTTCTTACTGGATCTTATCCTTTAAAGGCCATTGTTTTTGATTTTTCTGTTGATATTATAAAATTCCATAATCTTCGGCTACCTCATTTGAAGATAGCAAAAAAAAAAAAAAAAAAAAAGAGAGAGAGAGAGAGAAGTTCCTACTTGGAACGCCAATGATGACAAACTAAAAGTGAATGAATTATAAAAGAAACTAAAAGAAGAATTATTAAAAATAATTACAGAAATACTGGGTTATAGTACATCTCAGAAGTAAAAGGACGGGAGGACTGTTAAGATCTATCTTATCCCTTATGAACCAACGCAGACTGCATAAAGATACTACAAAATATTAAGAGATGCAAGTCAAGATAAAATCTAAAATAAAAAAAAGCCAAAGAAAACTGGATGAAAGAAAAATATAATGAAATTGAAGATGTACAAAAAACAAGATTTCAATCTTCACAAAAAAAAAACTAAAGAATTCTCAGGATTGATGAAAAAATAACATCCTATGCCGCTTATATTAATGAAGGAGAGATAATCCTAGAAACATCTAAAAAAGAACAAGTTTGGACTGAATACATCAAGACACTATTTTCTGATAAC
Source organism: Typopeltis vanoorti (assembly GCF_054136105.1). NCBI lineage: Eukaryota > Metazoa > Arthropoda > Arachnida > Uropygi > Thelyphonidae > Typopeltis > Typopeltis vanoorti. The sequence continues at coordinate 24,750,598 of NC_143566.1, read as the reverse complement.
AGACAAGACAACAACTTCAAGGAATATGGTCACAAGCCCACCTATTTTAAAGTCTAAAGTAGTAAAGATGATCAAATTATCAAGAAATGGTGTGGACCCAATGAACTACCAGCAGAAATTATTAAAAACTAATGAATGACAGTAACATTGATAAAATTGTAAAATTATTCAACAGAATTTATGATACTGTAAACTATCCTCTGATTGGATGAACTCAATCCTCATTGAATTGCCTAAAAAACCTAATACAAAAATTTGTGATGACTATAAAATGATTAGCCTAATGAGTCAGACTAAATATTTCTAAAAATTATTCCCAACAGAATATACCAAAAATGCGATTATCTCATTAGTGAAATTCAGTTTGGTTTCAGAAATGGCCTAGGAACAAGAGAAGCACTTTTATGCTCACATATCTTAGCACAAACATGTAAATTGGCATGAGCTAAGTTTCACCTCTTGATACCACATTTCAGCCATAACTCCAGAAACTTGGTCTATTTTTTACACTTGATATAATACTACCTTTCACCTGTACAACTGCTAACACTATAAATCTTAAATCTGTTAAACCACAAAAATACTCTTCAATGAAGAGTATTATGTGGTTGAGATGAAGATAATCTAGAAGAGGGCATCAGATTAACTGATTACCCACTCTCAACAAATTCATTCCAATCACTCTCTTCTGCTTAAGTCTCTTCTATAGGTATTTCTATGAACAATGTTCCACTGTGTCCATTATCATTTCTTCACTTTCTTACAAAACATTAAGAACTGATGCTCGCCATCCATTTACTGCCTAGCTTCAAACTTAACGAACCAATGTCTTTTCATCCTTTTTCATTCCATCTAACTCTGTTCTTTGGAAAAGTCAATCAGCCACCCCTGACCTCAATCTTAATCAGCCACAAAGACTACATACAACTTTCAACTATGAAAGAAACATATCCACCAATTCCCTCCTACTCTCTTGCCCACACATGACAATGTCTACTTTCTCTCCATCTACACACACACACAAATGTCACCATCCATCAACTATTCATATTTTGGTCTATAAATTGCATGTTCCCTGGCAAATTTGCCTATAAGGCAAGAGGAAAAACCCTGCTACCTCTACATGATCCACTAACTCCTCTTCAAATGAAAGAGTCTACAAAAGATTCCCTCTTGTCCTAATAATAATCTTTCAGAGAAGAATCTGTTTTGTTCAAAACGCCCCCCCCCCCCCTTAATACACCTCTTTTGACTCAATAGCACGGTCTAACATTTAAAAATGTTCTATTTGATGTGTTATTCTGAGGTTTACCAATAGTTACATCACAAAAAGTATATTTTGCAATTTAACAGCTTGATGTGAAAACACGTTATAGATCTATTTTTAATGAAATAATGATCACGTGACTGTTTACATTTATGACAAGTGACAGGGATTGAGGACTGATATAAGAATTCATTTTGTTGTTTTATTGTAAATTGCACTTTGTAGTAAAACATTTCACAGGGCAGTTCTTTATGAATCTTATTATTTCCTCTCTTCATGAAAAACATTAAATTACAGTATTTGTTCATTCAAGTTTAGCATTTAAGATATATCTCAGTTATACCCAGCTTTTGCATACACGTTTTTTTTTTTTTTTTTTTTTTTTTTTTTTTTTTTTTTTTTATCTATTTCTTTCAGTGGTAATGTTGGGTGAAAACAACATCTTCATTTTTGTTGGCTCAAAAGTATGTACAAAGCAGAACTAGACAATGATAACCTTAGGAAAATATTATTTTAAGTAATCAAATGTGTAAATTTTTATTATAACACTTCTTCAGAAAAATAACCATCGTTTACACATTATGCCACAAGGCTATCACTGCTTGCCTCACTTATGCTGTCTTGAGTATGTGCTGTCATAATCTCATTATGACAGCACAAAATCATGTATACTTTCAACATAAAAATCAGATTTTTAAATACAAAGAATAATTGGTTTAGCTAAGACTATATTCATTTCTGCTAAAAAAGGATGATGAAATTGAAATGACTAATTTCATTGAACTCAAGCAAAGTGGTCCTAGCTAAACCAAAACAAAACTGAGTAATCTATTTCCTAGAAATAGATTTCCTAACTGATATGAAATGTTTCATTTTACACTTACATGAATTTTTCTCTAGTTCATGTTAGTTTTCTTAAATTAAAACTTACTAAAAATAAGCAATTATTCTAGTCTCCACTATGCAGTCAGTCACTTAATGGAGTTACTGCTAGAAACGGAATTAAAGAACTTGTTTCTAACCTTTACTGAGTGCAATTATAAAAAAACTTATTTTAATACCAATATTATATGACATGGTACGTTTAATTCTTTATATATAATCACCACCGGGGAGGCATAGGGCTAACCACCTTATCCTCAATACGGTAGTGGTTAAATGAATAGAAAATCCTCGACACCGCAAGGTAAAAGAGGAGGAAAGGAATAAGAAAAGATATATAATCGCCAATTAGTAATTTCTTTAATTCAACACTCATTTCTCTCATGAAATTCTTGATTTCAATTTTGTTGTGTTATATTTTCCTGTTCTTCAGTGCAAATGTCTATGGTGATATAAATTAATTTTTTTACAAATTTAATTTTAACCTCAGATATCATTAAAAAAAAAAAAAAAAAAAAAATACAGTTTCAATAATGTTAAATAATAAAAAAATAAGAAAATTCAGAACATTTATGAAAGATTTCATCTGAAAGATAGATGCGTGTGATTTTATTTATTTTTTAATCAGTCAGTAGACTAAAGTTTATCCCTAAGCAAACCCAGTCTAAGAATGCAAACAAAATATCTATAATGGGATGGAGTTGCCTGCAATGAATCCTCTGAAACAGAGTAACAAGGAATATTATTAAGAACAGTGACCAAATGCAAGGGATTCTCTGATGAATGGAGCCACAGAAATCATAATGAATATTCTCAATGAATGAATATCATAGAGAATATTATTTTGTCAGTATACTTTTCTTTTTTTTAAAAAAAAAAATCAAGTGAAAAGGTGCAAAGCCTATACAACAGTCTTCTGTGAGGGCAGGTGTTCAAGGAGAAAGAAGGAATCTGTTTCTTGAAACAGATTCCTTCTGTTTAAGAAAGTGGCTAGTACAGAAAAAAATGGAGTAACACTATCGTATAAATTAAACATTAAAACAGAGCGCGTAACATTACACGCATGGAGCGTGTTGTGTTAGTCACTGTTATGAGAGCACTTAATGTAGTTTTGAGCGAAATTAAATTCTGGCAGACTTGAGTGATCTTATTAAGGTTTTCCATATGTCAGCTATTATCATTCCCTGGTTTCTGTTAAAATTTTCTCCAGAAAAGAGGACTACAACGGCTTCTTTGAAATTTCTACAACAGAAATCTTCTTCTAGGAAAGGCATGGAGCTGCTATCCCAATCAATGGTATGGTTAGTAATTGTAAAATGATGGGCTAGACCTGAGTTGTCTGTTCTGTTGTTATTAACATCTTCTATATGTTCTTTTTTTCAGATTTCGAGGTTTCTCGACATCTGTCCTATATAGTTTAGACCACAAGCACATGGGATGTTGTACACTCCAGCATGTTTGAAAAAAAGAATTAATGTCTTTTGGCCACCTTAAAACGTTATGGACAGTCTTGACTGGTTTGAATGCAACTCTGATGTTGAAAGGTATAAAAAGTTTTGTGATCTTTTCGGATACAGTACCTGCATAAGGAATAACTATGGATGAACTGTATTGAGTGATGGTAGGTTGTTGTTGTTGTGGGGGTTTTCTATGAAGAATCTTGTTGATTAAATTCCTTGGATATCAATTTTTTTTTTTTTATTAATGTCTATGATATATGAGTAATTTCACCATAGAGTTCTTTTTCTTCTGAGATGATGTTCGTGGCTCTATTTTTGAGCATATGTATTATGCCGAGCTTCTGGGAAATATGGCGAGTTGATCTGAAATGAAGGTAGTGGTGTGTTGGTTTGCAGTAGACTGTTAGTTTGAGATGTCCATCTGCTAGTTTCTTGATTAGGGTATCCAAAAATGGTAGTTGATTATCTTTTTTCAGTTCCAAAGTGAATTATATTTTTTGATGAAAAGAATTAATTTTCGCTAAAAAGTCCAAAAGAGCTGTTTTTGTGTCCCTCCAAATTTAAAAGAGCTGTTTTCATGTTCCTCCAATATAGAAATTTATACAGTGATGTATAACAGAAAAGAAGCAGTATCTTGAACAGAAGAGGCCAAGCTTTCTGTAGGCTCAAGAGGCTATGAATATAATGTGTTCATGCTAAGGAGAAGCTAGAAGTGCAAGTCAAACCAAGAAGAGAAATCTGATCTTCAGTAAAGATGTGATTATAATCAAAAGTAAAGTGATCACACAAGAAATAAACACAGGGGCATTTTGGTATCATTGAGGTTTGCTACATTATCCTTGTCCCACTGCAAGGAGACCAGTATTTAAAGAGCTGGTTATCAAAGATCTTGAAGTTTGACTCATTTGAGCACTACAAGGTTTGCTGAGATCTGAAATTTGCTGAACCCTACAGCACCCCAGCATTTGAGGAAATTATCCACCATGACATGTAATGACAACAAGAGAAGCTCACAACCCAATCACAAAAAGGTATGAAAGATGCCATGAGATAGTAACTTGGTAAGAAGCCCTGGATTTCTAAGTAATTTGACTGATCTAATTACTTAGAAATATTAACTACATGGGTGTCTTCAATACCTTTCCCAAGACTCGTGCAAATGTAGGTTAGGATATCAGCTGTAGAGTGAGTGTGATGGAATTCATATTTGTAATGACGAATTGGTGGGTTTCCAGACAATGAAGTTTGCTGTTGACCTCCATTATTTTTGAGAAGAAACAGTAGGACAACAATTTATTTACTTTTATCTTTGTTTTTTTTTAATGCATGGGCTGAATACTGGCATGCTTCCATGATGTTAACCAGATGCCAGCCTATAACAACTTGTATGGGTGATATTGGCTGTGTTTAATTCTGGGGTGCAAACTTAGAGCACAACTACAGGAATGAATGTATGCCATCAGCACCAGAGACTTATTTGTTCCAACTATCTAAGCTGAGGGTTTTTCTTATGTCTCTGGTAAAAAACCAGATAGGACATACAGTGAACGATTTTCCTTGGTGTTTATATTGAGACTTCCACCTCTCTTGCATTTATCTATTGGTACCATCTAAATGCAACAGAGGTGCAAGCATGGAGAGATAGAAGTTGTGGCCACCAACAGCCTTAACAAGGAACTACCACTGTAATTTTAGAGATATTGTGGGTTGAAGTGTTGGCTGGGAGATCTGATCAGATATGCATAAATTAACTTGCTGAAAAATAATAATGTTAAGTTCCTACCTGAACATAAACTGCAGTTAATGAAATAGCTGTCCAATAATTTTAGGGTGTGTATGTATACTAAATAACTTGATTTAGCATTTAAATAATCTACTTTAAGAACCACCCAAGAAAGATTTCCTAATAGTACAAGAGGAATTGAATGCAAAAACTGGAACAGATATAGGAAGAAATCTAACTTCTGTTGTTCCTTTTGGACCTCTTCCTTGGCTTACAGAAGCTCTAAAGTTCTTTACTGCAAGTATCAATTTCTTCCATTCCATTCCCGTCTGTCTTGAGCTCTTTCATTCCAGTCCTGGATTCTCATCTCAGCTAAGTCTTTTTGAATATTATCCTCTCAACACAGTAGTCTACTCTAGGTCACTTTCCATCCGTTCTTATCTTGAACTGTATATTTCTGAATGCTTGTTTAGCCATTCTCTCCTCACCTATTCTTTCCATGTGTCCAAGCAATCTCAATTTGCTACCTCTGATTTCATAAGATAGAAGTGGAGATCTGTAGAGTTCATATAGTTCTAATGTCTTCTTCATTGTGTTATCTCCTACAGGTCCATTTACTTTGACTTTCGTTTTCAAAGATCAGCAAACTTTTTGCATCGTGGTCTGTTATACTCCATATAAAATGATATGGTCTGATGATAGTCTTGTATATTTCTGTTTTTAACTCTACTTGAAAGAATTTTGGAAGATTGTAAATGAAGTGGCGAATGATAAGCTCTACTGGAGCCATGTATTCTAGCTTGCATTTCTGTGCTAAATTTTATTATTTCTTATACTTTTAAATATTTCAGTTTTATTCCGGTTGATTTGTAATCAGTTTCTGAGCAGCAGTTTTGATATTTTTAAAAACATTATTCTAATGTTTTCAGGATTTTCTCCAACTAGACATAGATCATGTGCATATCCTAAATTAAAATGGAAGGTCCTTTTGGACTAGGAGTAAAAAATGACAGGCGTATTAAACTGATGGAATCTGTTTCATAAAATGCTCTTCACCATAACCACTTTTTCCACATAAAATGAACCTAAATCTCCACAGACAGAAGAACTGAGAATCTGATTAATTATTATTATTATTCAGGCCTCCATGGAGTCAAAAGACTCATCGTGGGAAGTCCTTCCTAAGAACATAAAGTCTGCCAAGATTCATAGAGGGGAGGTCCCCCTTAAGAAACACAAAGTCTATCATACCACTCCATAATTATATACTTATAAAAACTAAATATAAAACTTATATGAACTCAGCAAGAACTATTCTATCAAGGTGCTAAAATAATATCCTGTAGTTATTCAGAACTGATTAAGCAGGGGTGGGAGAAGGTTATAAAAAAAGTGGCCAAGTACCTTGAAAATGGCATAAGTAAAGTAAGGCAGTTCACCATCACAATTACAACAGAAAATGCAGTAAAATCAAATTGTATATTTCTGACATATCACACACACTTTATTATAATAAAATTCTAATGATAATCGGTGAATTTTTTTTTTCAGTTTACAAATAGTAAACTGAAAAAAATATTCACTATGATGCAAAATTCGATATCAAAATTCATTTTAAATCGGTGCATCGATGTTTTAATAACAGACTGTCAAACAAGGACCATTGAAAAAAGGCAAGTTTGGGTAGTGTCTTTCAGTTGAAAGATGAAATCAAGTTGTTCCTGGAAGTGCAAGTGTTTATTTTAATGTGGCTTACTTCAATGATGAAACTTGGAAGAAAAGAGTTGCTTACTTAGCAGACATTTTAGACCAGCTAAATAAGCTGAATCTCAAACTTCAGGGAAAGGAAACACATTATCCAGTTTCAAGACAATCTTTAGGCATTTGTATCCAAGCTGCAAAAATGTCATCAGAAAGTAAATCTAGGAAACACTGCCATGTTTGAAAAACTCTGCAGTGTGATAAAGGAATCTGAAGGTGAACTGAAAGAGAATCTTCAGGAAGAGATTACTGGTCACCTTGAATCCCATGAATTTCAGCTGTACCTCTCAGAATATAGCCAACATTCCTGATTAAGTACAGGATGAATTCTTGCATCTGCGAAACAATTCCTCAGCATATAATTTGTTTAATGAAAAATTGCAGACTCAGTTCTGGTGTGCTGTGCACAAGTCATATCCAAATTTCACTATGCCTGCCTTTCAAGTTTTACTTCCATCTGCCTCTACATATCCTTGCAAGAGTGGATTTTCAACACTTCTTCATATCAAAACAAAGGCAAGAAATACACTGAATGTTGAGGATGACATGAGGTTGGCTTTAACAAACACTGAGCTGTAAATTTTGAAGCTGGTTGCCTAAATGCAAGTACAATCACTACATTAAATATCATCATCATCAAATTCCTGCCATGTACACCCCTTGAGGGTAATGAAAAAAATTACATCATTACTAACTTCCTATCTACAATTTTCCTCCAAATCAGTCTGTTATTTGTCAAGACTCCAACATTATCAGATCTTATATTTCTATCGTCTAAGGCACTTTGTACCACATCAATCCACCTATATCTTGGTCTTCCTCTGGGTCGTTTTGCTGCCAACCTGGCAGAGAACGCTTGTTTTGCTAATCTTTCCTTGCCCATTCTGTTTAAGTGACCATACCACCTGAGATTAGCTCTGCTAACGCATTCCTAGATGCTGACAATGTCAATTTCTTTCCTAATATCCTCGTTTTTAATATGATATTGCCATTGATGCCATCTGTTCACGCCTCTAATCTTTCTCAGGACTCTCATATCATATCAGAATGAATAATATCTGCTAAAGAGAGAGGTCATGTTTTAGTAGTCTACTTATTACAATAAGGTGACACCAGCATTGGATGTGGAAGATGGATACACAGTAGTATACTTAGACTTTGCAAAGGCTTTTGATAGATTATTTCACAATAAGTTGATAGTCAAACTAGAGCAGATGGGGTTGGATATTAGGCTAGTGCATTGGATCAGAGATTGGCTATCTGATAGGTATCAGCAAGTTGTGTATGGGGGAGCAGTATCCCAAAGAGGAAAGTCACTAGTAGTGTGACTCAGGGATATGTTTAAGTGCCATTGTTGTTTAACCTATATGTTAATGATATTGGGGAAGATTTGGATAGGGATATTCAGTTGTTTGCAGATGATGCAAAGTTGGGACAAATTATGAGGAGTAGAGCAGATGTTGTGGCCTTACAAGAAGATACTTGAATATTGAGTGAATGGGCATGGAAGCAGGGATCCCAGTTCAGTGTTGCAAAATTAAGGTTTTAAAATTTGGGAAACGAAAATGGGATACACTTGGCGGGGATATATTGTTGGAGGTGGAGAAAATAAGATCTTGGGGTGATGATGGATAAGGATCTAAAATTTAGATGACACATTGCCAAAATGTGAGGACAATACAAATTCTGGGAATGATGCAGAGAACAATGACTTGAAGTAGTAAGGCTCTGATTAAACCAGACATGGACAACTGTGCATAGATTTGATTACCTGGTTTTCAAAAGGATGAAGAGATGTTGAAAGAGTCCAGAGGCAACTTACTAAGGTAGTTTCTGATTTCTGGAATGTTGAATATGAGGAAAGGATGAGAACATGTAATTCAGAGTTTAGTGGAGAGGATGAAAAGAGGTGATAGATGTACAAGTTGGCAAGAAGTTGTTATATGATCAATGTTGAAGAGGTTTTTCACTAAATGGTAAGAGACAGAGGAAAACAAGGTCATCCCTAGAAACTGTATAAAGGTGGTTGTGAAGAAGGGAGTGAAAAGCAGGCATTTTGCACATGGAGTTGTGAGTGATTGGAATGCCTTGCCTGAGAGTGTGGTTTCTGCAGAGAATTTGAATGTGTTTAATACACAGGATATGATGAGCTGTATATGACAAAGGGACCTCCTAGATGAGTTTGACTCCATAGGGTCTTAGGGTAATAATAATGCTTGTAATATTATTGATTTCATGAATATCAAAAAATACACATGCACTACAGATAGTTTTATGTTCATCCTACCATGTACATCCTTGTCTCATACCAGATTTAACATTAAACCATCTTCCTGTACTTCCTTCAATTCTAACTGCTGACTTACAACTCAAATAAAGACTAAGTATTGCTTGATATAATGCCCCATTCACACCATATAACTGCAGCGTATTGAATAGCTTCTCTCTTGGCACCTTGTCATATGCCTTTTCCAGATCGACAAAATTTAAATACAGATCTTTGTTATATTCCCATGCTTTCTCAACTATTTGTCGTAAAGTGAAGATCTAATCCTGACAGCCTCTATTTGGCATGAATCCAGCTTGTTCTTCACCAAGCTTTTCTACCCCAATTCTTCTCAACAGTTTCTCAAGTATACTTGCATAGATCTTGCCAGGAACACTCAGTAGGGAAATACCTCTGTAATTCTCACATTCAGTTTTATTTCCCTTTTTATATATGGGTACTATGAGAGCTCTACTCCAATCATCGGGAATTCGTCTCTCTGTCCAGGCTTTCTGAACTATGCAGTGCAGCCACTGTAAGACTTTTATACCACCATACTTCAGCATTTCTGGTTGAATATCATCTACTCCTGCTGCCTTTCCACATTTCAAGCCTTTGATGGCTTTTTCTACTTCAAATATGGATATGTATTCCTGACTGTATGCCTGTTGAGTGTTTTTTTACCACTGGGCTATCACTGCTTGTTTCATTTAGCAATTTTTCAAAGTAATTATTCCAAACTTACGGATATCTTTTTCTCCCGTTTTCATGTCAGCTTTATCATCTCGAACTCCTTTTACAGCATTCTTTCCTCCATTTCTAAGCTTCTTCAACAATCTCCAGAATATTTTACCACCTTCTTGATATTTATTTTCTATGTTCTTGCCAAAGTCCTCCCATGACTTTTGTTTAGCTAGTTTTACACAGTGTTTCGCTTTCTTGCATTTGTCTCTGTATTCTCTAAGAGCAAATGCTGACTTATTTGCCAGGAACTTTTGATATGCTTTCTTCTTTTCCTTCACTGCCTCTTTAACTTTCTGTGTCCACCATGGAGTTCTGATTTATGTATCCTTGCAGACTACCTCACCACATGCCTCTCTGGCTGAATCAATCAGGGTTTTCTTCATGGCTTGCAACTGAATCTCGAAGGTTTGGTTAATGTTCTCAAACTCTTTCATTTTTTCTTCAATAATCTGTGTATTTTAGTCTACAGTTCACATCTGAGAGCTGCTCAACTTTTATTTGCTTTAAAACTTTCTTACATGTTATTCTTTTCAATATGAAATTCAATTTTATCCTGCTCAAGACTAAATAGTGATCGCTTCCAATTTCAAATCCTCTGTACACTCTGGTGTCCTGCGCCAGAGTGTACAGAGAGAAAACATCACAATCAACAATAACATAGTCAATGAGACTTGTCTTGTTCCTTGCTTCTTCTCTCCATGTGAATTTGTGCACATTTTTATGTTGGAACATGGTGTTAGTAATAACCAGTCCATGTCCTGAGCAGAAATCCAACAGGTATTTGCCATTATTATTAGCTTTGCTCTTTTCTCCAAATTTTCCCAAAATATTTTTGTTTGTCTGACAATCATTTCCCACTCTGCTATTTAGATCCCCAACAAGGACCTTTTTCATTGTGTCAGTTGCTTTTTCTAAAGCATCAAAAAAATTACTCCACTTCTACCTTAGTAGAACCTTCTGTGGGACCATAGGCACAAATAAGTCTCATTGTCCAATTCCCTATTCTGATATTAGCACACTCTACTTGAGACTGCCTGCCATTCAAGAAGATTAGCCTCGTATTTTGTGTTGAATGCTATGGCTACTTCTTTTCCTTGATTGTCATTTCCTGAATATAAGATTTTGTATTTATTGCTCAGAAAGATCACCAGTTTTTGTCTTTTTTGTTTCAGTCACCCCCTATTATGTCGATCTGGTACTTATCTAATTCCTCAGCTAGCTCCATTTCTTTGCCATTCAGGCTTCATATGTTGATAGTACCAATCTTTAACTGGTGATGTTGAGTTGGGGTGTGCTTTCAGATTTGTTCCAGTAGCTGACTTTTCGCTGTTCGCCCTGGTTCCTTGGCGAAAACAACGGGGACCTTGTTTAACTGGGCGACGCCCCAGTTGGCATGAAATTTTGTCATATTGTACCATCATTTTGTATATTGGTTTAAGCCAATAAGAATACAATTTGGTCAGCTAAATCCCAAATTGCCAGCCCATCCTCGTTTGCTCAGTATCCAGGTAGATACCCAACTGGGTGCACCACAAGAAGGTGAGGATTGGACATTAGGTCAGAAGCCCTGGTCGGTTTTCCGTATTCCTTTAAAGGCTATGTGGAGGTCTCCTCTCAGTTATACAGCTTTGACCCTAGGTCATATTCAAACTGCTTTAAACCAGACTCACAGGCCATTTCTAACTAGTCTTCTCAGGACTTATTTAGTTACTTTTACACATTATTTCACTTTCTGACATTCCTCTCTCAACTATGTATGCCTGCAAAAAATTCTGCATAAAAACATATGAAGAAATTAAAAACAAAAAAAAAAAAATTCAATTAGGTTGGATCAGTTTCCACAAAGTGAAAAAAAATTATTTTTAGTAAAATAAAACCAGATAATAGACCACAACAAACAAATAAAAAAAATAAAGAAAACTGCTGAGAGTATGAAATGGAGAGTCATGCTACAAAGACTACAACTCAATAAGAATGAAGATTCAAACAGAAAAAAAGTAATGAATATGGGGATCGAAAATTTAAAATTAAAATGAGTAGGGTATACCGCACAGATGAAAGTGGTTGATAGATACATACCAACTGAAGATTTCATGATCCAAATCAAGCATGGAATCTAAACCTTCCTGCCAATGAGACCAACAATATCAAGCTAAACACAGTCAACATGCTGTTGCAGGCAAAATCCCCTATAAGCAACCTGCCCACAGAGGATATAAAGCTCTTCGACATCTCAGAAATAACAAAAAAATAATAATCCTGAAAGCAGATAACGGCAGTGCTACTGTAATTCTAAACTATACCATTTATAATAAAAAAAATGCCCACCCTTTTTAAAGATCATTCTACCTATCAGAAACTAAATTTTGACCCCATCAGACAGATCACAACCAACCAGAATCTAAAAAATGTCACTTCCTAGCCAACAGATGTGATCAACAAACTAAAAACCTTACAATTCCAGTCCTTCCTATATTTATGGACTTCCAAAATCCATAAAAAGGTTGTACCACTACACCAATTGTAGACAGTTTAGACTCGCCCACCTACAAACTAGCCAAAGTTGGTTCTCATACTAATGGCAATACCTTTTAACATATGCAAAACTCAGCACATTTTATTTCAAATATACAAGACTTCACCCTCCGACACTGACCTAATGGTAAGTTTTGATGTCTGCTCATTATTCACAAAAGTCCCAAGTATGGACACCTTGGCTCTAATCTAAAAAGGGCTTCCTCCGGATATCTCAGCAGTTCACTATGTACTAAATATATATCATTAACATATACATCCCACAAAATGACCAGCTTGCAGTGCAGGTACTGGAGTTTGTGCGAAACCACCTCAGCAAGGTCAATGACCACATCATACTGGCAGGGGATTTCAACTGCACTCTGGATCCTGCAATGGACAGACAGCAATGCCAAGAACATCGACACTCACTAGCTCAGCTTCTCCAGGATGTAATAAACGACTTCGAGCTGACTGACACCTTCAGACACTTGCACCCACATGAGAAAATGTTCTCCTGGAGAGCCAAAGGTGGTCCTACCAGTGTCTTATACCAGGCACGGCTCGACAGATACTACACATCGATGCACACAATACCCTACATCAAGAGAGTCACATACCATCCATCTCATGCATCAGACCATGATTCCATCCTTCTTAACATTTGCTTTCCTGGACACACCAGATACAAAGGAGGAGCATACTGGATATTTAACAACAGCCTACTAAAGGATACAGAATATCTCAGAACCTCTAAAATCTATATCGAAACTCTCATCAGAGATATACCTACTTCACAATCAATTTCCGAGTGGTGGTCACTTTTTAAATCCAAAGTTAAGGTATTCACCCAAAAATATAGTCACCGAAGAAATTTGAATAAGCATTCAGCCCTTAAAAATTTGCAACAACAACAGCAATTGCATCATCCAGAATCTGAGGAATACCAGTCCCTAGAAGCCACCATACGCTCACACCTAGAGCACTCTGCAAGAGGAGCACTAATAAGAGCACGACGCAAACATATTAACTTCGCAGATGCCCCTACAAAGTATTTCTTTTCACTAGAAAAACGCCAACAAGAGTGCACCACTATATCTGCTATTAAAACAGATAATGGAAACATCATAGAAAATCATGACGAAATCCTCTTATATACCTTGCAGTACTACAAAAATTTGTACCAAGCCAACCCAACATCTATGGAGGCCACGAATATAATTCTCTCCGATGTGAAAAGACTCTCACCAACAACAAGGAGTAACACAGAACTCCCTATCACGTTACATGATCTGAAAACTGCCTGCACCTCCTTACCTAAAGATAAATCTCCTGGCATAGACGGGCTCACCACTGAATTTTATCAGTCCTTCTGGGAACAGCTTGGACCTATCCTCTACAGAGTATTTGTCGAAGCGAATACCAATGGCTTTCCACTCAATATGACAACATCAGTTATCAAACTCATTCCAAAGAAAGGAGACGCGACGAAACTAGGAAACTGGAGACCCATCTCTATCACAAACACCGACTGCAAAATTATATCCAAAGCCATTGCCAACAAACTTAAACCCGCTCTGAGCGAAATAATAAATAGGCATCAGAGCTATTCCATTCCTGGAAGATCTATCCACGAAAACTTACACCTCATAAGGGATCTCATAAGCATAGCGAACAACAACAGTGAAACAATGGGTCTTGTAACACTAGACCAAGAAAAAGCTTTCGACCGCGTTGAACACCTTTACCTCTTCAACTGCTTGAAAGCATTTGGCTTGGCATCATTCACTCTATTAAAATGTTGTATGCCAAGGCACAGTTTTGCATGAAAATAAACAACAGGCTTACCATAACTGCACCATACAGCAGAGGTATTAAACAAGGCTGTCCACTCTCCGGTCCTCTTTACACAATTGCCATCGAACCTTTTTTTGTGTAGACTCAGCATGCTGCTCAAAGCATGCCGCCCTAAACTTCCCTACCAAACCATAACCCTGACAGCATATGCTGATGATGTTACAATCATAGCCCGCAAAGAAGAGGACTTTCATAACATACAAATGGCATACCAACAATATCAGGCAGCCTCAGGAGCCAAACTAAACACACATAAAACCATAGGACTGTGGTGTGGCAGATGGAAAAACCGAACCGATTCCCCAATGTCTGGTACCTGGTCACAGAGGGAAACAAATACCTGGGGATTTACCTAGGAAACACACCCTCTTATGTGGATAAGAACTGGGAAACACTAAACAAGCGTTTCAAGCAAGTTCTAGGAAAGTGGGCAGCAATACGAGCCTCTGCCTCCACAAGAGGGAGAACAATAATCGTTAACCAAATAGCCACCAGTGTCTTTTGGCATACACTAAAGATTCTTACGCCACCAGTGCAATTCATCAAACAAATAAAGTCAACCATATATCGATTCATATGGAATAAAACAAACTGGCTTTCCTACTCCCAGCTATGTACTTCTCTCAAAGATGGAGGACAAAAGTTGGTCTCCATTGACAACAGGATAACAACGTTCCGCGCTCGATTTCTCATAAATGCCCTACAACAGGAAATATCACACAAATGCACCACTGAGTATATTTTCACTTCTGCCACTAGAGGTCTCTCTCTCTCCACCACCTTAAGAATGACAACAGCTCAAGTGCCTGTAAATTTAACAAACTTCTACAAAGATGCCCTTCGACGATGGAAGAAGCTAAACCTCCAGCACACAGTGAAGACAGCATCCCTACCTGAAATCCTCATGGAACCCATCTTTCACAACACGATGGTAAGAAGCCCGATCACTCAGAAAGAATTTTTCTTTCCTCCATGGAGCTGGCGAAACGTGAGGATCTTGGGCGACATTCTTTCTCCAAGCCTCACCTGGCGCTTTCCAAATTCGCTCGAAAACCTAGAATATGGGAATGAGTCTGAGCAGATAGACACCGTAAAGGCCGCGTTTCAAGCCGCTATGCCTGATAGCATAACAGAAGTGGGGCTTAGCCCTCCAAACTCAGAAGTTTTGGCGCCTATCTTTCTGATAAAAACCAATAACTCATGGGAGAAACTTACACCCAGCAACACCAACAAGATCTACAGCACACTAACACAACAGTCGAACCAAAGCACTTTGTTGGAAAATCCTGCATCATCTGATCAAACACTATTTCAATGGGATCTACCATATCGCACAAGAGCCATCAAACCTGACGCAGATATTCAGTGGAGAATGTGGCATAATATATTACCCACTCCTACTATATTACGAAAATTTAACTCAAACGTCTCAGATAACTGTGCTACCAATTAGGAACGGTCCGGCATATCTACTTGGAATGCCCAGTCAACACTAAATTAATCAGTTTGACTCGGGGAAACGGCAGCTCTTACCTGTGGTAATCTTCATACAGAAGAGGAATATTTCAATCTCGTCCATGTGGAGTCAAATAACCATTCATTCTGCAATTACCTTTTCATCACCGCAAAAGCGGTAATATACAACTTCTACCTCAGACATACAAGACCAGACAGCACAGCAACTACACAGAGAGAAGCAACTGACCAACTCACTGCAGCCTTCCAACAAAAGGTGAGATGTCGGATCCTACACGAGCATCACCACCATAGGCAAAACAACACCTTAGATCTTTTCCACCAAGAATGGAATCCACGGAATCAACTCCTGGCTGAGCAGGGCGACTGCATTATAATCCACTTTCCAGCATAGAAGTGACACCTTTTACCCCCCCCCCAAAAAAAAGAAAGGGGGAAGAAAGAAGGATTGTTGTGCTTAACAGTGCGAAAGTTAATCAGCTGGCACTCTCATGTTAATAGATAATATTGTGCAATTGTAACTTCTATGTTCTTCACATTTATGTTATCATGTTAAAATAACTCTTAATGGCTTTAATTTATTTTAAAAAAAAATGTAATTAGCCTTATAAGTGACTTCGATGTAACATACCTCAACAAGAGTATGAGCATGTAACCTCTCTGTCTGACTGCAGAGAACCAAAAACCGGTTAATCCTGTATATAAGATTGTTATGTTTACAATAAAAAAAAAAAAAAAAAAAAATATGTACTCAAGCTAAATTTGTCTGGCAAGGAAAATTCTACAAAGAAAGGGAACATCCATGGGCTACCCTCTTTCTCCTCCCTTGGCAAACTTCTGTTTTTATAGAGATCTTTGAAAAGAATTCCCTAAATTCTTCCACCTTAACCCACTATGTGGTTATGCTATATGAACGATGTGTTCATTATTTGGCTACAAAGCCTGGACATCTTACTTTCCTATCCCACGTGAACAGCCAACATCCAATCCACAACAGAAATAGAAAGTGACAAAAGGCTGCCTTCCTAGACACCTTTCTTACATGACAACCAAATGGATCTTTGACCTTCACTATCTACAGAACACACATAAACAACTCCCGTTCTCTCAATAATATGGCACTATGAAAACCTCAGTCCACTGGGTAAAATTAATTTACTCAGATAACACTCGCCACAGAACTAAACTACACAAAAAACACCAATGACTACACCTGCCACCAGATAAAAAGATTCTAACATCCCGTACCCCACTTCGAAATATAGATTACAGCAAATCCATCACTATCCCTTATAATTGTAGGCTCTCAGAAAAGATGGCCAAGATCTCAAAAAAAAGCACAATCTTGTGACCACTTATAAACCACAAACTAACAATCTCATCTGTGCTCACCATGCTATGACCAAACAGGTAGGACAGTTAGCATCCATATATAACACCAGGACTACATCTGGTTCTACCAGTTTGGCAGAACATGCCCTGGATATCCAGCACAGGATCCATTGCGAAAAAAGCAACCTTACTCCACCAAAGCAAATTTAAATTTGAGAGGCTTTTCCTCAAATCTTTTGCAGCTCTTATCTATCCCCAACCTAAACAAATATGGTTGTATCAAACTGCCTCTCATAATGGGAAACCCTCATCTGCAAACAGATGAGGCTGTTCAGCCCAACGGCTATGAATAGCCAAACAAAGCCAATAGTAATTAAAAGAAACATACGTATTAACCACAGTGAAAATTATTTACTTGTAAATATTTCATCCCAAGTATCTTAGGACATCATCAGTACAGTAGTTTAAACAATAATAGGAATAACATACAGTTAGGTCACATGATTACAATAGAATCTCATTAAATGTGCGGAACGTGTTACAGAAGTAAAAAAAAAAAAAATGAATAATAATTTATTTACAATTGTATGACAATTTCCCATACTTTAGGAATAGTAAGAACGATGTTGCAGTTTAAATTTAGTCTGTGTAGTAGGGCTTCAGAACTTTCTTTACATAGATCTTTATATAAACATGAACGTTTATGTAAAAGTTTAGACTTTTCCCAATGGATCCTATGGCTTGGATTTTAAATTCTGTGTTGAGAGAGGCCAGATTTCTGCGGTTTAAAAAGACGAATGTGGTCTTGATGTTCCGAGATGCGTTTCTGAACACACCTACCTGTGTGTCCAAAGTAAGACAATTTGCATGAGCATGGAATCTCATAAATGCCAGGCAACATCAAAGGTGAGAGTTTTGTCATTAGGAGAAGGTAACAAGTTGTAAATTTGGTTGACAGGTTTGTAAGTAGTGGCAAAATTGTATTTCTTCATAATTTTTAGAAAGATGTTTGGAGATGCCTTTGACGTAAGGTATGGGAATCCTTATGGACCTTCTTGTCTGGTTTGATGTGTGGGAAAGTGACTGATGATTTTTTGAGTTGTTTTAGGATTATATCCATTTAGGATGGCTGTATTTTTGATTACTTCTAATTCTTGGTTTAGAGATTCTTTAGAGGACCAGAATTTGTGCGCTCTGGAAACTAGTGATTTAATAATGCCAGATTTCCGAGATGGATGATGAGTGGAAGAATTGTGAATACAGCGACTGAGAATGTAGGCTTGCAAAAGACAGATGGAACCGTCTTCTTTTCTTTGAATGTGTAAATCCAAAAAAGAGATACCTTGTGGAGATTCTTGTTCTAATGTAAAGTTGATTGAAGCGATGATGAAGAAGGTTAATTTTATCTAGAAACAGTGGTAATTGTAACTAATGTTCCACTCAGACCCGTCGCAGACTGCATCAGCAGTCCAACTTACAAGTTATCAAGATTCTTACCTAACCTTCTCCGTCCTCGCATAGGCCACTCAGTCTCTTCAATCAAAAATTCTACTGAGTTTCACACAAAAATGAAAGACATTCAACTTTCAAAAACTGACTTGTTAATCAGCTTTGACACTGTCTCCCTCTTCACAAACATTCCCCATAAAGAAACAATAGAATTACTAACTCAAAAATGTCCGTCTGATATAGTTGAATTGTTCAAGTTTGTTATTGCAGTAGGTTACGGTTACTTCACCTGGAAAGGTCAAATTTACAAGCAAGAAGAAGGAACAGCAATGGGATCTCCTTTATCACCAAACCTAGCAAACTTGTTTCTAGAACACCTTGAGGAAAAAATATTCACTTTTGAACCCAAACCAAAAATTTAGTTAAGATGTGTCGACTACGTATTTGCAGTCTGGGATCATCCCGCACATGAATTACAACTGTTTTTAGATAAAATTAACCTTCTTCCTCATCGCATCAACTTTACGTTAGAAAAAGAATCTCCACAGGGTATCTCCTTTTTGGATTTACACATTCAAAGAAAAGAAGACGGTTCCATCTGTCTTTCGCAAGTCTACATTCTCAGGTCGCTACATTCACAATTCTTCCGCTCATCATCCATCTCAGAAATCTGGCATTATTAAATCACTAGTTTCCAGAGCACACAAATTCTGCTCCTCTGAAGAATCTCTAAACCAAGAATTAGAAGTAATCAAAAATACAGCCATCCTAAATGGATATAATCCTAAAACAACTCAAAAAATCATCAGTCATTTTCCCACACATCAAACCAGATAAGAAGAAGTCCATAGGATTCCCATACCTTAAGTCAAAGGCATCTCCAAACATCTTTCTAAAATTATGAAGAAATACAATTTTGCCGCTACTTACAAACCTATCAACCACATTTACAACTTGTTACCTTCTCCTAATGACAAACTTTCACCTTTGATGTTCCATGGCATTTATGAGATTCCATGCTCATGCAAATTGTCTTACTTTGGAACAGGTAGGTGTGTTCAGAAACGCATCTCGGAACATCAAGACCACATTCGTCTTTTTAAACTGCAGAAATCTGGCCTCTCTCAACACAGAATTGAAAATCCAAGCCATGGGATCCATTGGGAAAAGTCTAAACTTTTACATAGATCTTTATATAAACATTCATGTTTATATAAAGAAAGTTCTGAAGCACTACTACACAGACCAAATTTAAACCGCAACGACGTTCTTACTATTCCTAAAGTATGGGAAATTGTCATACAAAATTGTGTAAAATAATTATGTTTTTTTTTTCTTTTCCACTTCTGTAACACGTTACGCACGTTTAACAAGATTCTATTGTAATCATGTGCCCTAACTGTATGTTATTTCTATTATTGTTTAAACTACTGTACTGATTATGTCCTAAGATACTTAGGATGAAATATTTACAAGTAAATAATTTTCACTGTGGTTAATAAGTGTGTTTCTTTTAATTATGATCTTACCACAGGTTTTGTTATTTAAAAAAGCCAATAGTGGTGTTATTATAGGACTTTAGGCCTATATATACCTTTCCTATTCCACCTTTGTTACTTCAGTATGCCTGTGTGCATACGTTTGATTTGATATCAGTGTATTAATCCCTGAAGATTCTATATTTTGCCAAAGCTAAAGTGGCAAAATACAGAAAGTAATTATTAAAATTTTTAGTTATTTAGTCTCCTTTGTCAATTTTCTGAAACAACAAACACTATGCATAAATCATCCAGAAGTTCCCAATAAGAAGGAAAATGAATGCATAGGCAACCCAATGGAAGGATGACCATACTAGAAATTCAATCCCCCTCACCAAATTTTTTTTGTTACTGAACAATGGCACTCTGAAGATCCAAACAACCAAAAAATACTACATGCTATTTGCTACACTAATATGCAATAATTTCGTTGTGTGACAATCATGAGCTATATAATTTAATCAAATACAATTTCTTAAATTTAACTTACTGGATTTCCCAATAGCACAACTAGAATGTTACTTTTGTTAATCAGTGTTCAGTGGACACTTCATATGAAATTCTTGAAGAAATAAATAAATTCAGGCTTCTTTATGGCAAGAGACGGTACAAGTCAGACAGTAATAATTTTGTAGCATCTGTTCAAGCCATTTCAAAAGATAATAGTAATGGTACTGAGAAAAATTAAAATTAGTTACTTTTTTATATATATTTATCCTACACATTTAAGGCAGAAGAGCCTATAGCAAACAGATGCACTGTGAGGGCAGGGTCAAGAATACAGTAATGTGTTGATATTCTTCTTGAACTGTTGAAGATTGTAGTCCTTTGGAAATGCTTCATGAGAAAGAGAGACTGTTCCGCAGAATTGAGGTGGAAGGAATGAAAGATGACTGGGAGTAGCAGGTTCGGCAAGTATGCAGTTAGACTGTAAAAGGATGCTGAGAAGCTGTAGTACAAGTTCTGTAGATCTAACAGAAATATGAGGCATAATGGATGCTAGTTCTGCTGAACAATGGAAATATCTATAGAATAGACAATAATAAAATTGATCTATGACTGAAGAGTCTGTAAGAGAAGCATCATTTATCAACTGGACTGCACTTTTCTGAACAGCATCAAGAATTTTTAGGGAGGTCTTAGGTGCACTACATGAGAGCAGTATTCCAATGTTGGTCAGATATGTAGAGTAACTGTTTGGCAGTGAAGTACCATCTTGACCGGAAAAGGATGCCAAGCTTTTCGGAGGCTGTTGATGTTGTAGAAGTTATATGATTGTTCAGGAAAGGTTTGGAGTAAGAGTCCGTCTGAGAAGAGATATTTGGTCTTGAGCACAGCATTATCAAATCAGCAGAAAAGATCTGAAGTCTTTTTCATGGGAAAACAAACAAAACTGCCTTGGAAGCATTAAAGTTGACTAAACTGCCAGGCTTTGAAGTGCTCATTGATCTCAAAGCAAGAGATGATTGAATGAGTAGGAAGTGGAGTGTGTTATCAGCAAAACTATGAACAGAATTTGCAATCAATGAGAACAGGTCATTTATATAAATCAAGAAGATGACATGACAGAGCACACTGAGGGACACCAGCATTAACAGGAAAGTCTGAGGAGAGAACACCATCCACCATTCAGTAGGAATTGATCCGAGATAAAACTGGCAATTCATTTATACAATGACGAAGACAGTCCAAATGATGGTAACTTGTTGAGAAGCCTTCGATGGCAAACCTATCAAAAGGCTTGGAAATATCAAGAGCAACAGTACAGGTTTCTTCAAACCTTTCTGTGGAATATGTCAAAATGTAGCAACAAAGGCCAGACCTCTTGTGGATCTGTAATGGTGAAATCCATAGTGATAGTCACTAATTATATAACAGTTTAAGATGTTAAAGAAGCTGACTGTTGATAAACTTCTCTATACTTTAGACAAAACTGATGCAAGAGCAATAGGTCGATAGCTTGATGGTAAACATTTATTCCCTTTTTTGGGAACTGGTTGTATATGAACTTTCTTCCATACTGAAGGGTAGATGTCAACTGAGTACAGTTTAGTGAACAGAACAGGTATTAGTTCACTAAATAAGTTTAATAGAGAACAGGTATTAGTTCAGGAGCACGTCTTCAGCACATTGGGTGCAATTCTATCAGGATTGGCTAACTTTATAGTATCTAAGTTATTCAAGATTCTTCGGATGTCTTTCTGGCAGAAGATCACAGGAGGCAGGCAAGGAAGGAAGCGATTTGCATGGTCATCTATGTAGGGGTTGGAAGAAAAGAATGAAATCAAGACATCAATTTTGTCTTTAAGTGATGTTGCAAAGCTACCATAAGGGGGAGATAGAGGAAGAAGCACAGATAGACAAAAGTTGCACCAACTGCTTTGACTAGGGATGAGAAGACAAAACTGCTAGTGGCAGTTGTACCTTCCGATTCCTTTTTTATATAAATTTCAATTTCTAAGCTCTATAAAATCATTTCTTACAGAAATATGAAACAATGATGCACAATGAAAAACTACCAAATTGCTAACTGTGATTACTGTTCTTATCATCAAAAGCTTAGCTCAGCCATTCTACTCATCATAGAAGGTCTAACTCAACCAGCAACATTACAACTGCAGGGAACCCGAAGCATATTCATATTCTTAGCATTTGTAGCATATTTCAGCAATGCATTCTGTTCACCCAGCACTGGTGAAAATACTTCTCACTTTCTTGCTCACCTTTACCCAATTTCCATGCCTCTCATTCTCCTCTCTGTGTCGTAATTCTGTTAAACTCCCTCACCAACTTAAATTACCATGACTGCCATTATTTCTTTTCTCTTTATCCACTAAACTTTGAGAATTACATTTCTTCAACATCCCTCCCCCCCAAACAACAGACATTCTAGTCTGATATTACTTGTCTATCTTAGGATCCTCAGTGTTTCTGCATCACAACAAAAACCAGATAAGTAAATCAATGCACAGTAGTTCATGTTTGATCCTGCAGTACCTACCACCTTACTTGTACTTATTAGCATGCAACTTATCACAGAGGCCATTATGTTGGCGGTTTAATGGAATATTTACAGCACTAAAAACGGATTAAAAACTAATTTTAATGCCACAATATTTCACTTCGAGACATCTTCAGGGATTACAAATAACTTTTATAAAATACACACAACACAATACTAATTGAAACAAACAGGTGATCAAATTCCTATCTAGGCTGCCTACAAATGCCCTCCATGGGCATTTGTAGGCAGCCTAGAATGTAAAGTGGGGCCTCTGACAATTATTGTTTTCCAAATTTTGGGAAGTTTTATGCATCTGTATTTATTTAAGTTAAGTTGATTTATGAGTGCTGCTGCAGATTGTAAAAAGAGTCTTTCCTTTTTAAATTTACTATGGTGGAGCATGGTGGTCTTCTTCCAGATCCTGCAGGTTGTATCCAAAACATGGTCTGCAAGGCCAGATTGACCATAGCCATGATTGCAGATGTATGATTCTACCTGTCTGTCCAACGTAAGCCAACTCGCAGGAACAGGGTACTTCATAAACTCCAGGCACTGAGAGAGGAGGGAGCTGATCTTTGGCAGAATGAATAAGAATAGCAAGTTTCAGGTGAGGATCAAAAGCTGTGTAGAGATTGTACTTTTTTAAAGACCTGGCTATTTTTTCTGATGTGCCATGGATGGGGGATGACATTTCTGAAATCTTTCTGAAGCGATGGCTGAGAAAGGGGAGAAGAACTGATTATTTTCTTTTAATTCTGAAATTACTGTAGCCATTGGAAAGGAAGGTGTTGTGTATGTGGTTGAGTTCAGTTGAAAGGGAGATTCCAATGGAACAAACATCATTGGCTCTATTGGTTAGAGTTTTAATAAAGCCATATTGGTGAGAGTGATCATAAGGTCTTGACCTGGGAGGTGGCTAAAGGTGTGGAATTTTCGATTAAGACAGGGTATATGTGGAATTACCATGCTGGCAAGTATGACAAGCTTAGGAGATTGCTTGGTTCAGTGCCATGGCATGTAAAACTGCAAGGGTTGGATGTCGATAGTGCATGGGAAGTGGTCAAGGAGCATTTACAGGAGTTATGGCTGATTGTATACCTAGGGTCCGAATAGTAAAACAAGTAGGGGTTAAATGGATGAATAACACCATTAAGCTTGAGCTGCAAAAAAAGAAACAACTGTGGAAGGAATTTAAAGAGAAAGGTGACCTGCAGGCACACGAACGGTATAAAGTGCAGACCAGAAGGACGATGAGTGTGTGGTAAGAAAAGCAAAAGCAGATTATGAAAGGAAACAAGCTATGCAAGCTAAAGAGAATCCCAAACAGTTCTTTCAATATGCTGCAAGCAAAAAAAAACTGTACACGGCAGAATGATTTTAAGGAATGCCGATGATAAGGAGGTCACTGAATCAGTCGATATAGTGGAATTACTGAGTGAGCACTTTGCAAGAGTATATCATCCAGATGGTGTCATTGAAAGAATGAAGGAACCATTAGTTTATACGGGAATTGTGATGAATGAAATGGAGGTGAATAGTCTATTACAGAACCTTAATGTGAATACATCTGTGGGATTGGATGGTATACCGATACAGGTCTTACGTGAAGTGGCTAAAGAATTATCAGTGCCCTTGACCATGTTGTTTAATCTGAGTCTCCGGTCTGGTTTAGTCTCAAAGGTGTGGAAAGAGGGGGAAAATAGTTCCACCATAAAGAAGGATCCAAGACTACTGTTGCAAATTACTGACCGATCAGCATATCACGAGTCGCTGTCACGGTCTTGGAGAAAGTAGTCAAGGGAAAAATACAGGAATGGATTGATGAAAATGAGATACTGTACGAGGGACAGCATGGCTTTGTGAAGGGTAGATCATGCTTCAGTAACTTGCTCAAGTTTTATAACACAGTGACGGCTGAACTGGATAAGGGTAATGGGTTTACAGTGATACTGCTGGGCCTGGCTAAGGCCTTTGACAGGATACCACATGGAATTCTAATCCGCAAACTGCAACATATGGGAATGGATATAGGGTTGATGAGATGGATAGGTGGGTGGTTGATGGAGAGATATCAAAGAGTAGTTTATTCAGGAGTAGAGTCCAAAAGACGGCCTGTGACTAGTGGTATGCTGCATGGTTCTGTTCTTGGACCACTCCTGTTCAATTTGTTCATTAACGATACAGGGAAGGATCTAAGAGGAAGAGCTCATTTGTTCGCTGATGATGCAAAGTTGGGTAGGGCAATAGTGAATGCAGACGTCAAAATCTTGCAGGATGATTTGGATAGATTGGAGTTGTGGGCTAAGGAGAATGGATGTCAATTTAATGTGACAAAATGTAAGGTTATGCATTTTGGGGAGGGGGGTTAAAAGATTAGCAGCAGTATACCACATTGGGGGAACTGTACTCCAGGAGATTGATGAGGCCAGGGACTTGGGAGTGTTGGTAGATAGGGAGATGAAGTTTAGAGGGCACATTGCAAAAGTGGCTAAATCAGCTCATCAAATCACTTGGTTGTTGAAAAATACTTTGACGAGCAGAGACAACCAAGTTATTGTTCCTCTGTAGCAAGCCTTGATAACACTTCATCTCGACCACTGTGCCCAGATTTGGTCACCTAGGTTTCTTCTTGATGGGGAGGAGGTAGAGAGGATCCAGAGGCGAGTGACCAAGATGATAGCAGGTCTATGGAATGAACCTTATGAGAACAGGTTGAAGATTTGTAGGTTTGCAGAAATTGGTTGATAGGCAGAAGAGGGGAGATATGATTGAGACATTCAAATTGCTGAAGGGTTTCTATAGGATTAATTCAGAGGATATTTTTGAGATCAGGACTGGTGGTGGGAGAACTAGGGTACATCTATGGAAGCTGGGCAAGAGTGTGGTTAGGAAGGGTGTTAGAGCTGGGTTCTTTACTTTTAGAGTGGTAAATAAGTGGAATAAGCTGCCAGAGTCTGTTGTGGGTGCTATGACAGTGAATGAGTTAAGGCAAGGTATGATAGATACTGTGAGAATGCCAAATAGTTGTGTGGACATGATGTTTAGGGCCTCCCTCGATGAGTCTAATGACTCCCTGGAGTCGCCATAATAATAATATTGTTGAGAGAGAGAGAGAGAGAGTAGTAGTGGGAAAGTTTGTGAATGTATCTGCATGTATGAGTGGGTTTTCTATATACAGTGAAGGAAAGGTTTTTTTAGGAAGAATAAACTATTGTTATTTTCCTTTTCCATAATAAACTGGATTCTTGGATATAGGCTATTGAGGTGACTGTGGAAGGAGTCTAATGTGTCTGGGCCATGAGGCCAAATAGAGAACACTTCAGCTACATATCTTAGCCAGATAGAAAGTTTGAGAATGGCTGATCCTATTGCTCATTTTTCAAAATTTTCCACATAAAATTTGGTGGGGGGGGGGGAACTCTATGAGAACAGGTCATTTATATAAATCAAGAAGGTGGGTGACATGATAGAGCACCCTGAGCTATTCCCTCTGAAAATTTTGTTCCTCCTAGAAAAATAACCAGATGGCAAAGGAAAAGAGATCTAAGATGTCAGAAGGAAAAACATTTTTTAAGAATGTTAAGGTGTCATTTAAAGGAATATTGGTGAACAGCAAGGTAATGTTGAGGCTTACCAATATATCTGTATTATTCGAATTTAGATTTTCAATCAAGGTTTAAAAATAGGTCGAGTTTTTTTTTTTTATATAAAATGTAGTCTAACGAAGTAGGAGAGTTTGCCAGTTGTTTTGCCTGACAATTATTGTTTCCCAAATTTTGGGAAGTTTTATACATCTGTATTTAAGTTAGATTGATTTCACGTGTATCACAGAGGCAGTGTGCTGTGAAGACATCCTTTCACCTTCCAGATACTGAAACAGTTCTACCAATTTGTACATAGCTCTACACTCTGTACTATTAAGTGCAATTTGCTTATTAAAAGTTCAACCATATCATTTATCTATACTAAGTGCTAAGTTCATTAACAAGCAAGACACTAAACAGAGAACCCTGAAGAAAGCCAATGGCTACTTACCTTTTCTAGAAAGTTCCCCCTCCACCCACAATTTGCTGGTATTATTCAGACAGCCATTCTATCCATCTATTCCAGCTTGGACACCAAATATGTGATAAAATACTTCACAAAATCCAGTAATATCACTATATATACGAGTCTCTTTTATCCAACATATTGATTACTATCATGAAATGCGAGTCAGCTGTTAAAATGAGACGTTTGACACATCCATGAAGAGCCTCACTGAGAATCCTATGTCTGTCGATCCAATCCCATATTCTATCCTAATCTTTTCAATATCTTAACTGCAGGTATATGGACTGGTCTATAAGCAGAAACATTCATCCTAACACCACTGTCAGCAACAATAATCTGCCTTCTTTCTTTCCACCCATGTAACCCTCCCCTGCTGCAAGATTCATTAGACAGCCAAGCCAAGTGCATATTTTGTAAGAAATACCATCCATTTCCACAGTCTTCTTAACATTTAGTCCACTCAACACCTCATGCAACCTCTGGTTCTTTTACTTTCTCTCCTCTACATGTTGTATAGCATTATCCACACCTGTATGATATACACTAACAAACTGCTCATTAGAGCAGTTCGTTAGTGTATATCAAATTCCATTGCATCCTTTTTCATGGCCACTATGTAACCATCACCATCCACCAATATTACTCCTTTTATTTCTTTTGCATATATATTGTTTGCCCTACAGTGTAAGAATTCCTCCCACTGACCATGTTTTATCTCTTCTGTAACATCTCCCATAATGATCACCTAATTTTTGCAGTTCATCCATTTCACTCCTATTTTATTATTTGTATGACTCTTGATATAAGTAGCATACAGCTGTACACTGTTTGTATCTGATATGTCCTAGTCTATTTGAACAAAGTAAGAATTTCGATACACTTTATTTTTCTATTCCAACAAATTTTCTTTCAATTAGCAACTGCTTTTCATTGGTGTTTGTAATTAACAATTACAATATAAATCATTAACTATAAGCATAAAAACGATGTGTCTATAAAATATTAAAGTGTAAATTTCAGCAATTATTGTCTTAAAAAACTTGATAGTCATTACATTTGAAGCTTAAATTGAGTAAATTGGATTATCCAAAACATGTTGTTCCAATCTTTGCAAGGATACTTTCCACATCAAATAATGGCTCCTCTGGGTATCCAGATCTATTTTCATTTATAAGAGAATTAAGTTCAATCTGTGACAATCCATAAGCATTGTCCTTTTTTAAGAATATTCTATTCCAATCTCTTCAAATCAATCTCTTATCCATCCAATCCTGTAGAAGCCCAACTTGTAAGCCTGTTCCACTATCCTCATTGTGGTTACAGTTTTCTTCTGAATTATACCGATTTCTGTTTTATAAATCATTTGTGTATTATATGTCGCAATTATTTTCACATTAAATTTACTTTTAAAACAAAGTGGATTTATGAAAAGCCAAATTTTAAGAGTATTAGCACTTTTCATTTTGCTTGGTGTGAAAACAATAACCAGAATAGCCATTAACGTTGCAGTTGCAAAAAACTTTATCAATTTCAATCCCCCCCTCCCCCCCACACACACAGTACAGAGGGAAGGACTACATAACATTTGAAAGAAAAAAAAAGTCATGGCTACTATCAGAACTTATTACTTCTAATTTCACAAACTAAACAACCCAGTGAACTTCAACAATAACCTTTCAGTCCCTAAATACACATGAAAGGAAATGCTGCAATATAGCTTCTCTCCGCACCACACAAACATACTTGACACTATTCTTATATGAAAATAGTCCTTACATAATTATGGGCTTGTCCACAGAAAGGGGTGGGGGGAGAAGATAGTAAGAAAAACTATATTTCGCCCTCCTCCCATACACACAGTTCATTCTAACTTTTATTGGAGCATTAGTAGATTAAATACGAGAAGTATACTGTACCTGTATCTGGGAATGAATGAACAAACATCTGCTAGCTGGATGATCGATTTTTATATCAAAACAATAATAATATAAATACATTAATCACTGCTAAGGCGTGCTTTTTGTCAACTCTTCCAATAACGTTTTGGAAAAAATAGTTGAAAATATTCCGTAATGATAAAAATCCAAAATTTCCAATATATCTTTTATGAACATAAAACTTTTAATACGGTGATCTCTTCAACGAAGCAATGCCATATACAAGGGAAGTCAATGGAAGAGTTTATCCAACTTAACAGCAAAGTTGTTTATAACATTACACTGAGATCTAGATATGACTATCACACATCACTTGGAAGAAACTAAAATCACTGACAGGGAAATGAATCCAAAGAATTTTTGGAAAGAGTTAGCACACTAAAATACGTTAAGCCTAACATTAGGCCTTATCCACCCACTCCGCAGATTACTGGCATAAATCGCCTCGCCTTACCTCAATCACTAATCAGGGTAATTAAAAAAAAAAAAACCTACCTTCAGTCAACTCATCTGTAACCGGTAAAAATTCGCTTTCTAAAAATATGTCTGTAATAGGCAAAAATAACAATTCAATATGTTTTAAATGATAATAAAAATTTTAGCTTAGTAGATTCACAATTCAACCAGAAGACATACGATTCTCACCCGCCATATTTGATACACACGAGACCTACAGTAGTTCAATTTGATTGGATACCACAGTAAATGACGTTCTATTATTGGATAGCCTAGAACCACTTCCCTTTCCTTCAAACATACTGTTCCACCTCCTTATCAATGCTCTTTATAACAGTAGGAGAGGATAATTGGGTAAATGAGTTTCGTCACGATATTCACCCAACCAAACAGCTGTAATGAAGTAAAAAGTTGTGAATGAAAGTTTCTAAATAACGAAACCAAATCTGAAAAAAAGTATATTTAATAATGTGAGAATTATTCGTCATTAACCAGTGCATAGAGAAAAAAAATATTTTTATTAAAAAAAAAAATAGGTAAAAAAGGGAGCGTAACATTTAAATAATTTTTGCAGTGTTTTAAATTTCTTATAAATATTACCAAATATACACTTTACAGAAAATGTTACATTTAAAGGTACTAAACTTTTTTTTTCATGTAATTGGAGCAAACAAGGCTGTCTCTGCTTAGTGATGCATGAAGCAGCTGCCTACCAAAATAAAATGTAATAATTCTTAAGAAGATACCATTAATAAATATAACTTAAAAAAAAAAAATTGCGGCGGAGTAATCATATATCTACTGATATATATATCTAGATTCTACAGGGTGTCCCAAAATTCACGCAAGAAGTAATTTTGATAGAAAACACAGGTTTTTAATTAATAATTGCCGGCGAAGGTTGGTCGATTGGTAGAGCCTCTGCTACTAATGGCTCAGTTAAGTATGTTTGAGCGCGGTTAGTAGTTGGAATGGGACCAATCGTTCGATGCTGTCGGCACACTCTCCCTCGATGAGTCTTTGGACTCCCTGGAGGTGTCAAAATAATAATAATAATAATTGTAATTTCTTATTGATTCATAAATTATACAGTATAGGGTTATGCATGGAATAGCATATCGGGTAAATGGCCTCCACGGCTTTGCTGGCGCATACGCACTCTTTTGTCGAAATTTTCCATGACTGTTTTGCATAAATGTGGCTGAATTTCGTGGATACAGCGCTCAATTTCCTCCTTCAAGGCGTGGGTGGTCGTGGGCTTGTTGGCATAAACCTTAGACTTCAAAAAACCCCAAAGAAAAAAGTCCAACGGCGTTAAGTCACATGATCTGGGCGGCCAATTCTGATCACCATAACGGGAAATTACACGACCAGGAAATTACTCATGCATTAATTGAATTGTTTCTCGAGCTGTATGGCTTGTTAAAACCACATGTCGTCCACATCCATATCTTGCAATATAGGCACAAAAAACTGGATTATTATGTCGCGATAGCGAACACCATTAACTGTTATTGCCTTACCAGCCGCATTTTCGAAGAAGAATGGATCGATGATGCCTCCAGCCCAAAATCCGCACCAAACAGTGACACGTTGTGGATGCATTTGTTTCTCAACAATCACTCGTGGATTTTCTGAACCCCAAATGCGACAATTTTGTCGATTAACGAAGCCATCAAGATGAAAATGAACCTCATCGCTGAAGATGATTTTGTTCGAAAAATAAGCATCCACTTGTTGTTCCATAATCCATTCAACGAACTCTCTTCGCTGTGTGTGGTCAGTAGGCTTCAGTTCTTGAGTCAATTGAACTTTGTAAGCATAAAGATGCAAATCTTTCGTGAGAATACGCTGTAGAGAGCTTCTCGAAATGCCCAATTCAAGACCACGGTGCCGAATTGATGTTCCTGGACCCTCAGCAACACTCTCACGAACTGTTTCGATGTTTTCTGTTGAACGACTTGTTGAAGGATGGCCAGAGTGTATAAGATCACTAATTGATCCAGTTTCCTTGAATTTTTTAATTAATCTTTTCACAGTTGATGAAGTTAAATCACTATTCCGACCATATTTTGTACGAAAATTGCGAACTGTAGCTGCCAAAATTAATTTTAAAATATTGCTCAACAATGAAAATGCGTTGTTCTTTCGTGTAGCGCTCCATTTTTAATAACCCTGAACTGTCAGCTGTCACGCTGTCTTTTTTTCTCGTTGGCAATACTTTACCCTTTAGAACAATAGTGTATCAAAAATTCAAAGTATTTTCCTTATGGCGCAAAAAAAAAAAAAAAAAAAAAAAAAAACTTTATTTATTTAACTTTATCTAGATAAAGTTTCTCCTCTGATCAGCGATCAAATTTTTATTTGAATACCTAAAAAAATATTCTACTGAATACGAATGCGTACTTTCTATTGAAAGAAAAAAAAAAAGTGTTTAATTTAAAAACGTTTATTGATGGTGACTGTTTACTCTGAGAAGGACACTTCGAACTCGTTATTTGATATGGTACGTGTTTAGAAACAGTTAAACTTAAGCTTGCCTTCCTGCTCCATTCACTGAATCTCAGTCACACTAAGCATTTCATCTCA
Organism: Typopeltis vanoorti; assembly: GCF_054136105.1. Lineage (NCBI taxonomy): Eukaryota > Metazoa > Arthropoda > Arachnida > Uropygi > Thelyphonidae > Typopeltis > Typopeltis vanoorti. The sequence continues at coordinate 24,718,290 of NC_143566.1, read as the reverse complement.
TCTCTGGAATGTAGTAAAGATGTTCATGACACATCTTGTTGGTATGAATCCCTGTTGAATATGAATTCCTGCACACCTCGTTTTCCTGAGTAGTTAGTGCTTCCATTCTCCAATCAACAGGCTGAGGATTCAAATCTAAAATGGATATTTGTGAATGCCCTTTCGGCTGTAGATAAATTTCATCAACCGGTGTGAGATCATCACCCTGCTTGCAGTGGCTTTAAAGGTGCCATGATTGGCCTTTAGAGATAGACTTCCAGATTATCTAATCCTCAGCCCACCCACTGAAGTGATGCACTCCGGGTTTACCGCCTTTCGTGGATGGAGTTCGCAACAAAAAAAAAAGTCCGTATTGTAAATTGCTTTAAGAACAACACATAGTCAACGATCAGGAGTATCGAGGTGGTTTCAAAGACGCATGGTGGTCCAAAACGTTATTAGATAGGTATCTCTAATAAAGTGGTTAAGTAGAGTAACCAATTTATTAGAGAACGTGGAATTATTTAAGATGGAAGCTAGAGATGTGTGACACTTGATGAAAAGAGACGATGGGGGATCAGTCCTCCTTCAGCCCGTCAAAAATATAGTGCTCGGAAAGTAACCTTTTCAGTTTAGGGAAAAGTTTCCTATATATAAATAAAAGTTCATGTTGCTCCTATTTGGTCCTATATAAACATATATAGAAAACTTAATATGGAGTGATACTCCTTAAAATATTAAACTTACTATATATACGAGTACTTGTATGAAAAGATTGCAGTTGTTCAAAAACTGCTCTATGCATGTTGACGTTACGTAGAATACATGCTAACGCATTAGTTGAATCATAGCTAGCTAATAGTATTATGGATGGTTATAACTAAAGTCAGTTCATGCAGATCAAGATGACTAGAAGCCAGTTTTTCTATATTACCATATCGTTTTTGTAGCCTCGTAACATTGGAATAACATCTTTAAGATGTTCATCCTAGCTTCGTATCTTGAAGAGTGGCCATCGTTTGGATGAGCAAGTCCCTCTGGCATAGCTAAAGCTAATCGCTATTAGCAATGTGTTCTCACGTTATATTTTATATCAAATATCATGGACAAAACGGAGAAATTTGTTTGTCCATAATAGTTGATTAGTTGGAATTATGGCCGACGTCACTAAGGCTATGAGACCAGAATATTTACTGTCTGTTAAGTGCGGCTATTTTTCTAGATGCACTTAACTGTTTCGCAGGTTGAAAATTTCTGCTATTTCGTATAAAATCAAATAACTCACCTTCAGTTATTGTTCCTCGCGTCCTAAAGGGATTCGAACTCCGCTCTTTCTAACTAAAGGATATCATCGTCACTAACACTGCACTCTGGAAAGTTCTCCTGACCAAATAATTATTCTATGGTATTCCTTCTACACTTTCTGACTTTGGTCCTCAATTTCTTTTCTAGTCGCTCAGTACAAGTGAAGATGTATAACTTTTCAGCCTTCACAATTTATTTATCAACTTCCTTATACTCAGTACTTTTATTTATTAATTATTATTGTACGGGCACCTCCATGGAGTTCGAAGACTTATCGCAAGAGACCCAAACTATCTATACAATCTATCATACCTCTCTTTGAACCCATTAACAGACAAAACATTCACTCTGGCAACCCATTTTACTCACTAACTCACAACTCTCTAAGCAAAAGATCTAGTCCTCACACCCCTAATAACCACACATTATTCAACTTCCAGCGATTACCTCTTGTTCTGGCCCTTCTAGCCAAGTGCTGAAACATTTCCCTTGCATTGAGGGTGTGTGCAGTCCACACACCCCCAATCTATCCTCATAGGGAACATTCCACAGCCCATTCACCATCTTGGTCGCTCGCCTCTTAATCTTCTCCACCGCTTTCTCATCTCAGAGGGGTGATTGTTTTTCACCCACTTCCTTCCTTCTTTAACACTGGTGACATTTTACACCTGCCTACAAATCTCAGATATGTAGGCAGGCAATATAAAAACTGGAAAAAAATTAATAATATATACAACTAACTCCTTGATGGTCTCCATATCATTTACTAGTTAAAAAGAGATAAGCTAAAAAATGTGTTTTATTGCCATCCACACACGAAGTGATCTACTTCACTTGATTTTACTTTCGTCACCACCAAAGATCTTAATCAAGAAGAGGTTTCCCTTCTTGAAATCACAGTTTTCTTCAAGTTTCTTGCATAATCATACGTATGCTATAATTGTGATATATGATGTGCCAAGAAATGTTTTCATGTCTTGGAAGGTTTAAACCAAAAAACTATCTTAAAATTCCTAGATGCTGTTGAAAAGAGAGAATTCATACTGCTTAACAATTCTGATTTTACCTATTTATCTCCTCCCCTCACATATATACACGTAGTATCTGATCTGAGTTTTCTACAGATTCTTGAGCACTGGGTATCTTAGCTTACATCTCTATATCCAATATTCTTCTCAGAACAACCGAACAGTCCAACTTCAAGTTCACTTGTTTAATTATTCTTCGTTCATCACGTCTGCTCTTAGTTTGTGTGAAATAGGCCTCCACATTATCAGTGTTTCCCAGCAACCACAATCTAATGTCGTTTTAAGAGAAACGTCAACTTTTTTTTTCCCCGTCTGCTCAAATTTGTCCACTTTGTATCAGTATTCGTCTAAAAATCGAGACATAAGCGGAGGAATTTCATAATCATGGACTTCATGTATAATATATCGTAACTATTCATATAATTTAGTGAGTAAAATTAGATTTCAATCAGCGTATATTTTACTGAAATCAATACCTCCTGAATGTAATCTATCTAGAAAGAATTTCAAGCCTTATCTGCTCTAAAACATAATAAAAACCTAATTATTACTAAAACGACAAAGGTCGAGCACTTGTAATTCATGATAAGAATAATTATTGTGGAAAACTTAGTCTTCTACTTCGAGATCATTCTACGTACAGAAGCATTGAAAGAGACCCTACTCAATCACAAATCAATACACTTAATAGCCTCTTGAACGAAGTTCATTCTTGGGATGAAGAAACAATAAAAAGGCTAAAAGTTCATCACTTTTGCTCCTAGACTATATGCCCTTCCTAAATTGCATAAAGAAGATCTGTCGTTAAGACCTATTGTGAACTATATAGAATGTCCTACGTATAAAGTCTCAAAATATCTAATCTTCTTTCTACATTTACTGGAAATTCTGCTACCTTCATGAAAAAAAAAAAAATCAATAGATTTTAAGAATAAAATTTCAGGATTATCCTTACAACCCACAGATTTTCTAGTAAGTTTTGATGTAATCTCACTCTTTACAAATAACTCTCTGACAGATACAACTGAATTGCTTTATAAAGACTTTCCTCCTGATATTGTAAAATTATTCGACTTTTTCATTGATGCAGGATACTTTAGATGCCAGAACAAACTGTATATACAGATAGAGAGAACAGCTATGGAGTCTCCCCTTCCCCAACTCTAGCCAGTTACTTTATGGAACATTTCGAAAAACATATGCTGGATTATTTAAATTAAGGGGATATTAAATCCCACATTGTTTTAAAACCGAATAAGAAACTCAAAGATTGGAATCAGAGAGTTTCATGCCGAATATAGTATAGTAAACTATAAAAATATCGGCGATTACTAGCGTGAGCTAATGCAAGTAGTCCTAGTACGTAGTACGATACCGGGCAACTCGCATCAAAGGTGGTAAAGTCTGATCGCTATTCTTGGTATTTTCCATAATGTAAAAACACATTTCCTAGGAAATGTATGCTGTTATTACATTATGGCGGGAGGTCACTACCCAGACCGGTTTCAGCCTTTTTTGAGGCTTCATCAGTGAGTAGCTAGACCGAATTAATACCAAAGGGTATAGCGAAAAGAACTTATATACTCTGCTATACGAGTTGTCAAACAGGTGCACCCATTAAGTTACTTAAATATAAAGAGCCAATAGGCTCTTTATATTTAAATATTCTGGACGTTTTTTCACCCAAACCATCGGTTTGGAACATATACGTTGTTGATGTGTTTGCTCTATGGAACTTCTCCTTGTCCGATCTTCATGAATTCCTTGAAAATATTAATTCAAATAAACCCAAGAATTAAATTGACCCTGGAAGTACAAGACAACAATTGTTTTTCTTTTCTGGATGTTCTCATTCTATGTCAACCAAATGGTCATTTACAGTTCTCAGTATATAGAAAACCAACTCATACTTGTAAGTACATTGATTGTAACTCTCATCATCACCCTTGTTAGAAATATGGTGTAATCAAATCCTTAGTTGACAGAGCTCATAAAATTTGTTCTACAGATTCTCTTCTAAACAAAGAAACTGTTTATTATCAGAACTACATTTATTGCTAATGGTTATAATGAAAAACAATCAAAAAAATAATCAATAATTATGGCCTTCGTCCTAACTCTCCTCAAGAAGAGATTATCAGAATTTGTATTCCATATGTTAAGGGACTTTCAGAAAAAATAAACAAATAACAATATTACTTCGCAGTGGCGCACTCAGGATTTAATCTTGGAGGGGGCCGAGCGTTCAGGATTTAACCTTTGGGGGGGGGGGGGCCGAGTTGAGTAGACGTTTTGCGAATACACACTACACATCGCATACGACCTATAACTGAGCATCTGCAGTGATCGCTAATTCATAAGTAGCACACAACATAAATTAAAAAAATGAATTTTAATTAGGAAAAGATTTTTGGAAAATTTTCTAGTGTTTTTTCCTTTTCTTTGGGGGTTGCCCGGGCCCCTTGGCCCCCCCCCCTCTGGGTGCGTCACTGTTACTTCGACAGATTAAGGTACAAGTCGGTTTCCATCCAGTTTGAAAACTTATAAATTCCGCATCTCACCAAAAGACAAATATCCTCCTCTATATTATCCTGAAGTTTACAGAATCCTCTGCTCTTGTGGTTTATGTTATAATGGACAAACTGGTCGATCTGCACAAATTTGTCTTGAAGAACATCAAGAATACATTGATCTTAAAGAACCCAACAAATCCGGTTTAGCAAGCCATGCTTTATCTACAAAACACAGGATTCAGTGGAACAAAACCAAAAGTCACTTTCTTCTGGAAAGACTCCACAAAGAAAGCTGTGAAGAACACATTCACCACCCGAATCTGAAAAACGATTACCTAATAAAACTTTCTCAGTTTTGGGAAGTTATATTAATTAATACTCACCATTCATTAAATTTTGCTTATATTTAAAAATAATTAACTAAATTAATTTATTGTAATTTATTTTGAATATCTATTATTGCAGATGGAGCTGTTCTCCTGGAGCCTATAGTGTACATAATATCACGTGCTTTCAATTAAATTGTTCTTTTTAGAGTTTTCTATAATCGTATTGACAATGGCTATGAAACTTAGCGGAAAAATTTGCAAATAAAAAAAATATCAAACGTAAGTGAATCTGCTATTAATATTTTGTGATGAATTAGTATCAGTATGTTACAAGTCTTCTACCTTTTATTGTGGTTGAAACTGCTATAAAAATAATAATAATAATAATAATAATAATAATAATAATAATAATAATAATAATAATAATAACAGAAACTGTATCTTTAATTTTTTTTAAAAAAAGAAATATTTTATTTATTTTTTTACAACTTGGGTTCTTTCTCTTGGGAAAAAATATGCAAACCGATCCTGGAATGGACACATTTATGGCCATAATGCCGTTTCAGGAAGACATTAACGAAGACATGATTTAGCAATAAACCAATCTTGAATGATTCCATTGCATTTTTTTTATTTGATGACTCTTCTGATTATTATTCTTTTTCTTTACTTTAAAAACTTCATTCAACTGTGCGAAACAAACAGCTATGCCAAAAGATCAACCCAGATTACTGCAGACAACTAAGACAAAAATCGTAAAATCTCAGATTTCGAGGGGAAATTCACTCTTTGCTTGTGCATAATAGAAGAGACATGCCCACAAGGACATTTGGTATATGCTTGGAGTTCTACAGAGATCCAGATTTATGAAAAACAATAACTTTATGTGGACTGTGCTTAGTGAAGATAGAGAGCGTTATATCAACTGTCCCGAATAACTAACTTTTTGAATTGGCTATTGACTGAGGATTGGTAATTGACTGGTTCAATTGAGGAATATGTTACTTCATCATTTCCTGGAGGCAAGTTCCAAGGATACTCAGAATTCTGACACAAGATTTTATTACTAGTTTCCTATCAATATTTTTTTGACATTTTTGCTGGCATGTTACTTAATTCGGATTATAAATTCTTGAATATCAGTAATGTGAAGTTCCTTCTTCATCTTCTTGCATAACTCTTCATTTTTTTTTTTTTTTTATAAACTGATGCAATCAATCTAATCGTCTGAGAACCCTTTGAGAGAATGTTGTGAAGTGATGCAGTGATGCTACTGTCAGACTTTTACGTCTCCAATATTTAAGCATTTTAGATTGAATTTCATTTACGTCACTTGCCTTTTTTTTTCCTCTTTTTTTTTTAACCTCGAATAATGAAATGTACTGATAAGTGCATCCTCCTGAATATTATTCTACCTCTGGCAGGCTATCTCATTAAATAATATTTCAACGTACTTACTCCACATGCAGAATATTATTATTTTCAGTTTTGTAGCACCACTTGTCTTCTATGATTACTTATTCGAGTTTTTGTTCTGTAGCGCAATCGCGAAGACGCTAAGACATTCTTCCCAAGGTAGGTAACACGTGGTTCAATTGAGGGATATGTTACTTTATAGTAATTACCGGTAATATATGAAAATGTAAGCAAGGTGGGTTTTTCATTTGAAAGTGAATTCGCCAGTCTCATATGGAAATAGCGGGTTCTTTTTTATCCTGGAAATGAATTTTTTATATCGCAAAACGGCAAACCTACCTCGAACACGCTCAATTAACAGACATAATATATTAATCTTAATACACTGACTAAACAACCGTTCAAGATGAAGTTGGACAGAAAGCGACTTTAAAAAAGACCTCGGCAACGTTGGACACCCAAACAAATAGTACCTTACGATAAGTACCGTAGCAATGTACCTTACGGGTATAACAATTTAAAAAAAAAATTTTTTTTAATAGATTGGTCTTAGAGCGCTTCCGCCAAATTCCTTTTATGATAATATTTTCTTCATCATAATTTTTATTTACTTATTTTAAATTTTTTTTTTTTTTGCATTATTTTTTCTATATTCTTGAATGGTGCAAGTTTTCTTGAAAGCAATCTTCTATACGATGTCTTCTTTTACGTGACTGGATCATTAACCTCTTGAACAGAGAATGAGTCCAGCATTCTGTTAATTATAATTTTTATACAGAAATTTTTGCCATTTTCTTTGGCAACGTATAATCGTATAAATAGTTTCATCGCATTATGTCGTTACGTTTTTAGCTTTTTTGTTTTTTTTGTTTCATTGTCACCAATTGCATTTTTACATTTTAGTCTGCAGTTCATGTTACATGTTAAAATCTTATTCTTTTCCGAAGTCTGAAGTCTTATCAGTTTGAAGATATCATTAATCAGCAAAATATAATCAGTGAGAGTTTGCGTTTTATTTATTGTGTTCTTTTCACATAGATCTGTCCATACCTGTATAGTGGGACATGATAAGTAATACTATGTGTTACAGAATATAGTATTATCAGTAACTAATACTATATTCTTCAGTCAACAGACTGCAAATTAGAATCCAGCGTAAGCACGAATGTTCTAATACAGCTCTTCCCAAACTGTGGGCCGTAGGTTTTGTTGAGGGGCCCGTGAAATAATGAAAACAAATCGAAAATGTTTTAAGACTAAGTAGATTTTTTTATCTTAAAAGAAACTTATTTAATTTTTATTATTTCTTTTTTGTTATTTTAATGGGGAAAAAATCACATATTGGTGCGGGTTCACAAATTTTGCTTCTTGCGTATTTCGGCACTTAATGAATATTAGTAAATATCTGCTTATTCATATAAGTTTCATTTCAAAGCAGAAATCTAAGAATTGCAGTTTCAAATATTTCACCTGATACTGACTTTTTTGTGTAGCAGTATTGAAACATATCCATCACATTAAATTGTTATTAAACTTCTTTTATGTTTTTAATTCTTTCTTTATTACTGATCGTTTTATGTTTCATGTGCTTGAACTGCAAATGTACAATAACAATATATCTGTCTATATAAAAATATGAGATAATGTGCCATGTCAAATGTGTATGTAAGATGCCAAAAATTTAATATTTGCATTTGATTTTTGCAATATTCGCTGTGTATGTTTTGTGTTGAATATAAATACAATAAATATAATAATATATGTCTATATTACGATTTTTTTCGAGGGGGGCCGTGAAATATTTTAATCTTTCCAAAGGGGGGCCCTAACATCCAGAAGTTTGGGAAGCACTGTTCTAATATATGTCTTTAGATGGAAGCTGAATTACACTGCTCAAAACAATTAGAGGATATTTTAGTTTCTGTCGGATAATTATAAATTTCTGCAAATAATTATAACTATTGGGTACTTTATACATGAATAAATATTTCTTACTTTATGGATAGGGTGTACTTGATGAGATATTGTTTAAATAATCGATATTTATTATTGTGTTACATTTGTAAATTATTTTTATAACTTTATAATTTACAAGACAACCAAAATATCCCTTAATTGTTTTGAGCAGTATATATCGCCAGATGAGAAACCATCGTTCTGTTTACTTGAGACTTGACGTGGCTCGAAAATGTCCCATGTTTGTTCTATAGATGGCTTTCCGGAGTATGAAAAATAAATAAATAAAAAATATTTTAAAAAGCCTTTAGCCCACCCACAGTACTAATGAACTATAGGTTTATAGCCTTCCATGTGTAGAAGTCACATAAAAAATAAGAACTCTTTTATTTTTATGTGACATAGTGTATGTCACTCATATATACGCTGTAATCCTTGTCTGGCGCAAAAATCCAGCAAGTATTTCCTATTACGCTAGCAAATTACGTCTCCAACTTTGTTTCTGGCTTAATAAACGTGTATAAAACAAAAACTCATATTTTCTTCTTTTTTTTCATGTAGCTCAGTCGGTTTCGACGAAACCATTTGTTTGGAAAGACCTGGGTGCGAATCCCGTCTTTAGCCGTAAAAATTTAGGAACGATTTTCACAATCTGTAGCTTTATTTTTTTATGGATGTTTGAGATTCTTCGACTAAAACTGCCGCTCTCCAACCAACTACGGGTCTCCTGTTGGGCATGAATGTTTGTGATTGTCGTTAGGCGGAGATTAATTTTATCGTCTAGTATGAGATCACCTACCCACTTACTGGAGGTCTGAAGTGACTTGTTTGATCTCCAGAACAGTGTTTCTGGATTATGTAAAAATATGTAAAAAAAAAAAAAAAAAAAAAAAAAAAAATACAAATATATATATTTGTATTTATTATAATATTATATATATATTTGTATTTATTATAATATTATATATATATTTATATTATATAATTTATATTAATAATTTATATTAATAATTTATATTGATAATTTATATTATATATATATTATATAATATATATATATATATATAATTAATAAAATAGAAAAAAATCTGTAGCCCATCCACGATACGAATGTACTATAGGTTGACAAATAAACCTTTCGAGGGTGGAAGCCACATAAAAAAAAATTCTAAATGCAATACTAAAATACTAAATTTGGAAAAATAGTAGTATATTTGAAATGCATGTAATACTCTTAGATACAAGTGACGCTAATTTTGGGAATGGTAGTATAATTCTAGAATGCCAGCCCTTCGTATTTAACTGGCCTTATACCAGTTTCATATGCAAAAAATATATCATGAAGAGAAAGTAGGAGTTTGACGTGATGAGTAGAAGTAGAAGAACAGAAACACGTTCGCAATTAACAACTTAACTTAGCCTTTAAGAAAAATGTTAATGGAGGATTCTCTAGAATGCTTATTTCATAAATCATATCTGTGCTAAATATATTACTTTTATAAGATTGACTCTGGAACAAACCTTATAGTCATGAACAAATTCCAGACTTCCTCATAGTACAAATCTATGAGCAAGTCTGGAAATTTTCTCTTTCATCAACCGTATCACGTGACTATTTAGAAGACTGGTGGGAATCTAGGAATTTTTCTGATAGGAGAGTAACTAGGGATGCGCGGGGGGGGGGGTCGCAACAACAGTGATAAAACAACAGTGATAGGTCAAAGTCATCTTATGGCTAAGTAACGTGGCTGTCCTTAACCCAATTTTAATTTTGAACAGATTTTACAACGATTATATAAATCTTAATCCTGTAATTTCTTTAAGCAACCTGAGATTCTTTGGGAGAGGAAAGGGCTTTTACTTATCACTGAATCGCTGATTCATTTTGGTATTAGTAGTTTCTACAGGGTTATCGGCATAACTAGATGAAGTGCCGGCTCGAGGGAATGTGGTGTCCCTAGGACAGTTTTATCCACACAATGTAAGACAAGACAGGCATCATTAAATTCTTTATTGTTACAAGCAGTTTATAGTTATTGCCAAAAAAGTGCGTATAGAGCATTGGGGGGGGGGGACTGCTTGTACCACCAATGCTTCGACTCTCTGGTCTTCTTTAATACTTTTACTGTACTTTTTTTTTTTTTTTCCCAAGTTCGCGCCCCAAAGCCATTGCGCCCCTAGGTCAGTGGCTAAGCCTAGAGCCGGCCATGACTAGATGTATACTTAGTAACCCATGAACATTTCTAGGAAACCATTTATATAAGGATTAGTGAAAATGATATGACTATATAATCCATTAAAAAAAAAAAAGAAAAAAAGTGACGCATCGTGATTTTTTTTTCCATACTAGAAATGCATGCAATTCAGAATCTCAAATAACTTTATCAAACTGTTCAACAAAAATGAATGTTTATTTGATTTTTTTAAAGTAATAATAACCATTAACGCTCCTCCTTCGTATTCTTTTTTGGAACAAACATAATTGAATCCATTTAGAATTAGGAATGCATAAAAGCCTTTACAAGTGAATTAGTCTCATAAAGGTATGCAGAATTTAACTCTGAAAACTCTGCGAAACAAACAAGCTGGTCAGAAAACACACTGACAAACAGAGCAGACTATGGAAACAGAATTAATCGCTACGTCCTAGTAACACGTTTAAAAAAATCCAAATTACTGGCCTTAACAAATCATTTAGCTTATTCCATAAATGGAGGATGACAGAAGGTGGGACCATTAATAATCATTGCATATTAAACTGATTTGTGTAATGATCGGGTTAAAAAAAAAAGGAACTCTCCACCATTTTTACAATTTGGGCGGGCGCCTTAACTGATAAAAAGATTTCAAACAGCTATCGAGTCTTCAACTACACGTTCGTGTATCGGCATTAAGAATTTATGTACAATACTTGCATTCAAATATTATGGCAGCAAGTATCGATATTTTTTGAATCGCTTACCAGCAGTGTCTCTCACTTTTCATTTAACCATGAGTGTCTGTTAACAACACTGTATTCTGAAAAGTCTTGCATATAACTTTTTCTTCTTGTTTTATTATTATTTTTTCTTACAACGCATATAAAGAGAAAGCGCTCGAAGATCATTATCAGAAGTTATCGACTGTGAAAATGTAAGCACCTTGAAAGCCTTGAGTAAAAGCGTTGTAGTTAGCCATGCACTGCGAACTTGACCTAGATCTAGTGGTGGTTTAAAAACTAGCGTGAAGTGCTCTCTCTCTCTCTCTCTCCCTCTCAAATTCTTCGGAGCGGTTGATATGTCCTTTAATGGGTAATTCGGTTTGAATTGGAAAGGGTTTTTCGACAAGAAAGTCGTTTTTTTTTCCTGTAAAATAGATTAAACAAGCTGGAGAACACGCACACGTAATTAATAGAAATACAAATATTTATCTAGAAAAAGGATTAACCGTCCTATCTCTAGCAATCATAATAAGTAAAATAAAAATGAAATTCATCAGCATTAGTGCCCATGAGTACAATGCCCATTGGCGTCAGATGCAGTTTTCCTCATTCTTTGCACCACCTCAATTCCCCCCTATGTTTATCCGCGCTTGGGACCGGCATAGCTGGCAATTCAGACCTATGGCTGGAGGGATTGTCTTAAGTATTCCTGACTGTATCCGTGTGTGTGTTCACGAGCCCGGTTTGCCTGCTTGCTGGATGAAAACCCCCAGATAAACTGGGGAAAAACCCCTGCTGCCACGCCCAAGACCGGCTAACTTGGCTATGGTTGAGGAAGATCCTTCAGCTCCTCACGTCGTCGACGGGAATCGAACCTAGGACACTCCTTCCCCAGGCATATGGTTGCGAAGCGCAATAGCCACTAGACTAACCGCGCGGACATTTCGTAAATAATGGGCAGTTATCTTCCGAAAAACACTGCTCAGATTCAATTCAACTGAATAATCGTCTACCAAACTTTTCTTTGTGGACTATTTACTTAGAATCCTAAGTAAGAAGCAGCGAATAGGCGGGAAACTTTACAAATACAATTTGTATAAAGATTTTGGAAATTTTTTGGTCTGTTTTGTTTTGTGTGTGTGAATGAAATTTTTTTATCCCACACCAATTATTTTGATATGGGATTAAAAACTCTTTTTGTCTCCCTAAGTTAAAAGGAAAAAATTAAAACTGTGTATACTGTAATAAGTTTCACTGAAATATGTTTTCAAATCAAAACACACAACAATGCTTTTATGGTAACGGAGTTGTCGCTGTAATCCAAAACCTAGGCTAAAATTAAATTTTAACTAAATGAGATTTATTATATTAAAAAGGATTATTAATTTGAGCACCTGTGTATTTTTTGAAGGTGAGGAGGACATGGCACTTGATACAGGACTTAAATGAACCGAAATAGGAAACCTAATTTGTAAAAAAATGTTGAATAAGTAGAAGAAGAACAATTTATCAATTAAGAATGGAACCAATAACTAAGAAAATGAACCAAGTAAACTAAAAGATTAAGAATTAAAACTTCATTAAGGACGGACTGAACTATTAAAGAACAACAAGAAGCACAGCAAGCTAGCAACGCAATCCAGAAATAGTTCGACATTGACACTCCATACTTGGAAATATTTCATAAATATTTCTAACTTCACTTATTGATTCTTCATCTTCAATATTTTTTCCAAATTATGTACTTTTTCCAGTTCAAATATTAGCAATTTCAAGAAATTTTCCAGAGAGAGAGAGAGAGAGAAAGGAAAGAAAAAATAAAGAAAGAAAAGAAAAAAGAAAAGATAAAACCTCATTACAATACATTATTTCATTCGAAAATCACTATCTTTTTATATTTGTTCACATTTTAAAATTTATGTATTAAAATTAGATATTTTTAAAAAAGACATCACGTTTTATTTATTTTTTATCCGTAAACGCTGATGAACCTGAAAACAATGAAAAGTGAACTGTAGTGGTAACTATTGCTAGTTTTTTCAAATATCTTATCACATCTTATTTTGATCAGCCTTAAATGATGTCACAGTTCAGTACGGAGATAGAATCTGATAAGGATGACATGTAGAGATTGGCTAGACATATTTAGAGCGATGCCACATTCAAAGAAAACAAAACGTTTTCTCAGAAAAATTTTTGAATTTTTCAGAATCAGCAAGCAAAACTTTAACGTATAAAAAAAGTTAAAAAATATTGATCATCAGAATCAACGTATTGATTTATTTCATGGTTTTAGAACGTGTAGGCGTAATTAACTCTAATTGTTGAAATTACAGAAATTACAGAACTTGAGAATTGTAAAGACAAAAATTTAATACATTCGCTTAATTTTTTTATTCTTCTATTTCAAAGATAAAGCTTGTTATTTTTATACGAAAGGAATGAAAAATGTTCCGAAAAAAATACTACAGCATTAAAAAAAAAAAAAAAAAAAAAAAAAAACTTTGGTGAGTACACAACAACACATTTGCACGAAAAACAATTCTGGTTAGGTACGTATATAACGAAGAATTCTGCTATTAATCCTAAACATATTCTTCATTAATTTAATTATCTTGAATTCAGACTATTCATATTTGGTCTTTATATACTGAAATAAACACAAAAGTTTATTTAGTCGACGTTCTTGTACATATGTGTATTAAACGGATGGTCTTATAATCAGAATAAGTTTTTGTGTTTATATCTTGAATTCAATTATATATTAATATTATTATTTTTTTTAGTAATTTACACAATTCTCTCCCGATGAGTTTTTCGCTCTAGGAGAGATTTGTAATAATAATAATAATAATGAATCAAACGAAACATGTAAATTATCTATATCTCATGATTTTAAAACTAATGAGGTCGCTGTTATCAGTGTTATTAGGCTTTCTCGCAACTTTCTAGAAATGAGAAATTACATAAAATATGCATTATATACAGAACTGTCGCGTAAATATATCTTCTACGTATGGTTTTGGACAAATTCACCACTGCCTCGCAGTGGTGTGAAATGAGATGAAGGAAATATAATAATTATTATTTAAGTTTTAATCCACTCATATACAGAATTCAGAAAGCTTATAATTTGTAACACCCGAAACGACGACGCCATTGTCTACTCGCGATTTCTTCTGCGCATGTAATTAACAAATGTACCAATCCATATTTTAATTATCTCTTGCTACATTGCGCCAAGTACATAAGCGATTGTTTTGTAATTTATTTTAATTACTGTACGTTAATAAAAATGAATCTTGAAACTAAACGAAAAGAGATGTACCTTAGAATAAAAATCTGAATCAGATGGGATGCGCACTGGATAAGTTACATGAATGTAGAAGAGAATAATTCGTTTAAGAATGCTCACTAAAGATAGATTATGATAAAAGAAAGTAATGAATCGCTAAGATGTCAGAATCGAAAACTTGGATAATGACATGGCATGAGAAACTTGCAAACTCTATACTAAATTACGTACTAAATTAAACATATTTTGACACAGATAAGACGATTACAAGTTTAACTTTCATAATATTTCGAGTATTTGTAGAAGTGATAATTGTTTTCTGTACAAAGCCCATTATATACGCAGTCTGATAATATTTAGAAATGTTATTCCATCACAGATTATTGCTAACTATCCGGGTATACTTCATGTAAGCAATTCTCTTCTCCAAGTTTTAATCCATTCATTCTCACTTTTTTTAAATTGAACTTTTATTTAAGTCTCACCATAATAAAAAACGAACAAATAAGGAAGTAATATACGGAAATAAAGCAGAACCTATTTGCAAAAACGTAATTTGAAAAAATGAGCCGCTTCATAAAACTTGAATGTAACAAGCAGAATGATAAAAAAAATCGAAGAATCATAAAAAAAGTGTTTCACGATAGCATTCTTTGGTGATGTAATCCATTACTTAGTGACTACATTTAATCCTTTTGGACTTACTGTATATACTGTTGATTTGATTTGTCATTTGTAGCATATAATTCTCTATTGGTTCTAATCAGTGGCGAATTCCCCATGCTTGCTGCGCAAGCTCATTACTTGAGAAAGAAGTAATATTTATTTGTTAATAAATCCATGCATTTATAAGCATTCCATTTAGGCTTTTATTTTTGTAGACAGAAGACGTCTTAAGCTTGCGCGGCAATAATTGAGCTTTGCGTTGTGTATCGAAGGCCGACGCTAGTCAAGTTACCTTGGCTTGCTCGGTTGTGGGAGCATCCAGGTCCTCGCTTCAGCACTGTGATTTCATGCGCGCGCATAGCCATTTCCGCTCCCTCCACGTCATCTCACCCTGTTGCTTAAACACGGGCCATACGCAGTCAAAGTAGCTCTAGCCAGTGAGCTTCAGCCAGCCTTTACAAGTATGCGTGTTGCTTGGGAAAATTAAGTTACAACCAACTTTTCATGACGATGTTATTGACCAGTTCATAAAAAAGAACTGTAGGATAGAATTTGTATTCAAGTAGCTAAATTGAAAAAGGTAGAATATCATTTGTAAAATAAATGTTGTATTTGTATGATTAAATGTACATAAATTTCTAAATACAGGCTACCCTCGTATAACGCGGTACTTATACAACGCGGTTTCGACGTTATAAAAACACGGTCTACAAATTGTAGTAACCCTTTATCTTTTCATATGTTTTTAACCGCGCGACTTAAAAATCAAATTTTATCTTCGTTAAATTTGTGTCTGCCTATATCCCGCATGTAATTATAAGCGAATTTATATTAGGGGAAATGCCCTTCATCACGCATGTACCTCAATTGTTTACCGTATAAAACATTTATTGTTGAAAATTGTCATCGTTTCTGGCAGGAAAGTGCATTAAAAATCATAAGTGTGTTTATCTCAAGCTGAGCACTTTATTTTCTGGTGAGTTACATACAATATGTAATGCTTGCTTTTTTGTGTAAAAAAATTATTTTTATAGTAATGGCCACAAACTGCAACGAAAGGGAAAAACCAACATTGAAAACAAAATTAATTTCTCTCGAACAAAAATATTCAAAATCTTGGATCGGTTGAAAAATGGAGAAAAACCAGGAGTTTTTGCAGGCACTTTGAATTTAAATGAACCAACAATTCGAACAATCAAACAAAATGAACATGAAATTTGAGAAAGTGTTTATTGCTGGGTCAACGATAAGTGCAAAGCTCGTTGCTCGTGTACGCGATATTCTAATGGAAAAATGGAGAAATCTCTGATGATTTCGATAGAAAATTGCACCTCAAAAGAAAATTCCTTTGAATGGAAATCTTATTAAACAAAAAGCTCTCAAAGTTTATAAACATTTATGATGCAGACCAGGTGTTCAATGCGGATGAATCCGGGTTATATTGGAAAAACGTGCAAAAACGCACCTATATTTCGAAAAATGAAAGATCAGCTCCTGGATTCAAAGTTTCCAAAGAAAGAAGAATTACTTTACGGTTTTGTAGTAATGCATCAGGTGATTACATGACAAAACCAGTGTTTATTAACCAATCCTCAAATCCTCGTGCTATGAAAGATTAAAATATGCATTTTATTTTATTTTGCCTAAAACATTTATGCATTATATGCAATGAAGTTTAAGTATAATTTGTAATTTTTATACTTTTATACTGTATTTGTTTCATAGTTTATGTTTTCTTAACTTGCATGAATTACCCGAATTAAATAAAAATATATTTTTGTTGGATATGTCATTGTTGCTTATATAATTTAAAAAAAAAAAACGATTTCGGAACATAACCCTACTTTTTCTATGTGATCTGAGATTCGCATAACGCGATTTATATAACGCGGCATTTCTGCGGAACCTAACATCCGCGTTATACGAGGGTTACCTGTGCATAGTTTTAAATGGTCAGTAATTCATTATTCCGCTAATCCGACTTCAATCACACCTCTCATTCCATGAATGATAACAAGGGCAAGCGTGAATTTCAAGATCAGCATTCGCCCCTGGTTCTAATCCGTTTTTGCCACAAATTATCTGATTCAAACAGAAATTAAGATAACGTGAGAAAACTTGTTGGAGATCCTAAATATCATACTACATTAAGTTATGGCCAAACCAAAGTGTAATTATTACTTTGTGCCATTTCAAAATATTTTGAATTTAGAGCCTGAAAACGGTCGTATTTAAACCAGAATTAAAAGTCTATCGACAAAGTTTCCTAAGGATTACAAATCTAAAATTTTATTAAAATCCAGCCAGAAGTCCAGAAGGACATATATAAATATTGTTTACATATGTCTGTTTGTCCCTCTGTGCCTATTTACATGTTTTTTTTTTTTTTATCAAACATAGTCCATTACATATTTCATTTCTTACCCAATTAGTTACGATATGCAATTTGATGGAGAATAACCGTTTAAATGAACAAATAGCTCGATTATTTGGCGATACGAAGAACCGCTGTAACCAGTAGCACTAGTAAAACGTTTGCTACTGATTGTGATAATTATTTGATGATTCAGTTTGAAGTCAATTGTTTCGAAATTGGTTGGCGTGTTATCGAGCGGAAGTTGACTCTAAGTCAATTACTGCAGCGGGTCACTGACTGCTCATTACAAGATTCATTAAAGCAAAATTCGAACCGCTGTAACTCCTGTTCTCGTAATTTGAATATTATCTTTCGACGCTTTTATTCAGCAAAGGTATTCAACAGGATATACTTTGCAAAAATAACAATGTTAATATTAAAGCGCTTCAAAAATAGAAAAAAAAATACTAATCAGGTGTCATTTTCTTACTTCTTGTTCTTCTTTTTCGCCTTCTCCTCCACCATCACAGACATGTTTTAACCGATTTCGACTAAATTTGCCATATAATGTATTTTACGTTGATGAAGATCCCATGAGAAATTCGGCTAATCCTCCTAAAACGAAACGGGAAGTTAGGAGATTAGAAAGACGCTTCCTTGGCAAACACCTACGTAGGTCGCATTGTTCAGCCAATGTCGACTAATCCGCTGAAGGAGGCGTACAAATTCTCATGGAGCGTAAACACACACATACACACGCACACACACACACACACAAAAGTGTTTTAGAGGTTTAGAGGTTTTTTGACAAGCTGTATTATCGTTCACTTGAGTTATAAAACTTGGAAATGCAGTATGCTGTTTTTGATAACCATTTAGGGTCCCTTAGCTCAATCGGGCTAAAATGAAGAATGAAATCTGGGAAATGTCCTAACATTTTCTTACAGATGGATCAAAATGGAGGGCGAAGAGCAAAGAACACCAACAGAAAGAAAGAGAGAGAGAGAGAGAGAGAGAGAAAAAAAAAAAGAAAGCAAATAAAGAGGAGAGAAGTTAAATGGAAGATACACACTGAATAAATAAACAGAACCGTGAAACGTTGGATAGAAACCAAATCAGTTCACTTGATCTAAATTCGATAAAAGAAATGAAACAAAGAAAGAAGTAAAACGAAAACAGATGTAATAATATAATACTGTGACCATGGTGACATATTTTTATCTTTTTTTCCCCATTTTTTAATTTCTTTAATAAGTGACAGGAACATGCAGTTATATTGATACCATTGTAAAATAAACAGTGCTAGTGTGCGTGTATATGCAGTATTTGTCCGTGGCATCAGTATGTATTTAGAGCCGCTTGCGAACCAAAGGTAAGACCACGTATACCGCAGTCTTGAATGGATAGTGGTGCTCTTTGTGAGTTCTACGGAACGGCACGTGAACACACCATCGTCTACGGCGCTGCGCTACCGGTTTTGGGGATGCCGTTGTCACAGCCTGCTGAACCCTACCCTTAACACCCCCCCCCCCTTCCAAGCTTTTTTTTTTTAATTTTTATCCTGTACTAACACAGAATGATGCCAAGAATGACACGCGACTCAACCGGTTGTGAATTGCTAAATTTCCATATCCATAGCCTGCTGTGAGAGAGCAAGGAGGATGTATACATGTAAACATTAGATGTTTTTTTGTTGTTGTTTTTTTTTTTTTTTTTTTGATTCCTTCTTCATAAGTGGATGAAGAGGCGGCCTTACGTTTGTCTGTAATGCCC
This sequence comes from Typopeltis vanoorti, assembly GCF_054136105.1. Taxonomy (NCBI): domain Eukaryota; kingdom Metazoa; phylum Arthropoda; class Arachnida; order Uropygi; family Thelyphonidae; genus Typopeltis; species Typopeltis vanoorti. The sequence continues at coordinate 24,698,754 of NC_143566.1, read as the reverse complement.
ATATGACGTGCTCTTCTTGCTGTTGTGTGCGCATTTTCTAAATGACTGGAATCAACAGCGGGGAAACTTTACATATATTACGTTGCGTTTCACTGCTGACAAATTGCAATCGTGGCTTAATCCAAGGATGATCGATTTTAGACCCAATAGGCTTTAATTTTTTTCGTAAACAGCAATATACTTACAAATAAAAAGAGAAGCCTAATGTGAAATTGTGTTTATAACTATAGTGGAGTGATAATTTTCAAGTATAAATAAAATGGAAAGTTAATATAATACATCTACATAGAATCAAATGCAACACAGCTTTAAAAGCATCATATGTAAGCTCACAAACAATTTTTTGTCTTCTCAAAGTTGGATGAAAATCTAATTAATAGTGACATTGGGACAGTAATATGGAGAGACCTCTGAAGAAAAGGGTGGGTTTCATCCTAAATTTGGAATGCATGCAATAATAAAGTATTCCATAAACATTACTGCAATAAATGTGTTTCAAGTACAATATCTGTATGTGTTTACATCTTCTCACTCTAAAAAAAGAAAATCAAATTCCAAAAAAAAGAAATAAAGCAAGTGTATGAGCCTCAGTGTATATCAAAGAGCTACTGTGCTTCTTTAGAGGAGATTTCCTTTTCTGGGAAAATGGCACGTGACCTCATCATCAAGAATATTCCTTTTAGTTTAGGATTAAAATTTCTCATTACATAAATATATAATTCTTTGATATACTTAACTGTAAGACTAGAAAAAATATTATTTGTGCATAAGTAAAAAGACATTTATAAAAGCTGTATTAAATTTATATTTTCCACATATATAAATAAAAAATCTCTATTGAATTAGTTAATAACTTTAAAAAAATCATTTATCTTCCTTAACTATATGACTATCCTGAGAGGAATTCTGAAGCACAACTTGCATAAATAAATCTTAGAGATCAGTTTAAGGGGTTATCTTAAAATAATCTTCAAAAATGTGTTTTATTCTTTCATATTTTTATTACATTATTAAAGATATGATCAGGAATGGATACGTTGGTACAGTATCATTCCAATAGGTTTTCGTCAAAGTAGTCTTGAGTATCATACTAATCTTGCTTAATAATATAAATATACATATATATTTATATAATTATTAAAATAATTCTATATTTTAATTTTTCACAGTGTTTTTCTATGTGAAGTGAGAATTTATTTGTTCAGGGGCAGCCAGTTATCCAGACGTCGTATTGCTTCAACAATAATTAGTTCATAATTACTACCTTCGTGAATTAGCTACAGTTACACACAATTATTACGTAATAGTTTTTTTTTCCTGGTTTTATAGTAAACCGAAAGGAAAAGCATACATACAGCTAGCTAAGATCATGAAATGCAAATTCTCCATCAACATGTGTTTATTTCAATAATAATTTTTAAGAGTGGAATGATTTTCAATAGTTTACCGTTGAAGAAAGCCCGGTGCAATATCAGTGAGAAACAGGATTACAAATGTCTATAAGATTACGATATAGAGCAAGTTATTAAAGCTGTTTTTATTAAAATATCAACAGCTAACAACACTTGAAAATGTCTGCGCCGATATCTCTTAAATCTATAGGATATCAGCCTTCAAACTTTAGGAGCCAGATATCCTACAGATGAAAGATATTTTCCTGGAAGAAGAAGAAGATTACAACTAAGTACATGGCTGTTATTTGATCGTCATTACACTGAGGGAGAATCTTACGACCTCTTAGGTCAAAGAGATTATCTCTTATCTTCGTTACCTTGATATTTCTAGCGACCTTATAAACTATGCAGTAATGGAAAAGACAAGATACGGTTTCAGTAAGCGATAGTGGTAAAGCATTTAAAAAAAATAATAAATAAAATATTTCTGCTTACTTTAATTACCCAAGATGCTTTAATATGATGACAAGAAACTATTCGCTTTCATTCCTTTCGAAACAAATAATGCCATTTAGTTTTTAAACACAGTTTTTATTCTTCATTCAAATATTTCTGTTCCTTTTTCGCGTGTATGTTTCTGCTGTTTTGTATAAAAGTTAATGACTCATCATCATATAAAAATGTAATCAAAAAACGAATGTGCAAAAATAATGGAAACTAGCCTTTGTAAAATATAAATATAGGCTGAGGAGATTTAACTTAGAGCACTTTTAAATTACCTTTCCTCAACTTATTTTTAGATATATTTTAAAGTCAATATCCATTAACGTATTTTTAGTCAATGTTTGACCGTCTCAGCAGGGGCCGTTAGCTACAATCTTTGAATACGAGGATTTGAATCAAGCCTAGCTTCATTTGATTTTTCTTTACAAATGATAAAGTATAACGAATAGGATTTTGTTCAAGTTTTGAGTTTTACAGTCTACGCGTATTGTCTAACAGTAAGAAAAAGTGCACCTTTAACACACCTTTCACTTTCTTAGAACTGCTGTGTCATTCAAAGAAACCACATCAGAAAAAGCAAACTCTTTATAAACTGTACTAAATGAGTCTCGGCAGCATATTTTCCAGCTGCGCTTCGAATTGTTCTAGTCTCTGATCAATGACAAGCTACGTTTACTCGACTGACTCTTCGTCACCTTTTGCCGCAGGTACCAGACCGCTTAGCGTCCGCCCCCTGAGTATGGTATGGTATGCAATTAACCCCGTTTCCTTTCTAAAGGTCCATTTAATATTAAACACCGCATGTTAGATATTTACTGACGCCATATTTTTAATGATACTTCTTTTTTTAAAAGACTTGGGCTCCCCATTTCACAGGTAATGATACAGTTCATGCAGATATTCATCTCGAGGAAAAGAGCTCCTTAAGCCATATTTTCACTTGTAATTATTTAGTCGTGAAACTGCTTTTAGCAGGATGATTGAAACGTTACACAACTCAATCAAATGTCAAAAAAAAAAAAAAAAAATACAATACAATTAAAAGTTATTGAAAGTGTCACATTTTTGCTATAAATTTATGCCCTTTGTTATGATAGCCAAAATCTAACAAAATGCAAAAATGAAGTGAGATGAGAGCTGATCTGTTTGAAAATCTGAAGTGCAGCCGAAATGAAATTTCTTGAAATAATACGCTCATATCTATTGTTAGCCTTGGATTGTGGCTTTATCCACTTGAAACTAGCAGTGAGTGATACTGCTGATCTTTTTCCAGTAGTACAATAAACTGTTTATCGTTTTGAAGCTGCTGTTTCTGTAAAGAACAGCAGTTCGACTATGCGCTAACAAAAGACTGTAACTAAATCGATTCTGGCAGAATGCACAAGTGTTTTCTGAATGTTACTTATGACATTTAGATTGTCAGGAATCCCATATTCCGCTGTTAGCGCTGTTAACAATATCCGTTGAAAAAAAAAAAATTAAAGCGATCCGTTTTTCTAATTAACACTTCTTCATAAAAAAAAATAATAATAAATTAAAAAAAAAAAGGATATCCAGACGCCTTTTCTCTATTGCTGGTTAGTGTCAACTTCAAAATAGATTGCGAGCCACTTTACTAACATATACCATTTAATGGAATTAAATTAACCAAGAAACAAGCAAAAAGTAAGATTAAGTTCAGAACGCAAAAATAATAACCATAATAAATAAATTAACAAATCAAGCAACTGTTTGATATTTATATCCATAAAACACAAATAATAAATTCACATGAATATAGCATTTTTATAACTTTTTCATTGCATTCTTCAGATATGAATCAGAAAGGAAATGATCATTTTTTTGCATTTAAGCCTTCAGTAAAAAAAAAAAAAAAAAAACTAATACTTGTTGAGCATGATACATGCTGCAAAGAAAATAAATATTTTTTTTCTCTGCAAATGCCTTCGGTCGGCCACACACTCCAGCGAAACATTGTGCGTATCCCTGATATAAATAGCATAAAATAAAGTTCCGAGTGTAATTTGGTTCAAAGCAAAGGTAGAAGAGATTCTGCTGGTGTGATCAAATGCCCTGTCCCATCTTAGAACATACGGAGTCCAAAATTCAGAGCTTCGAATGCAATCAGAGCAAGATATTGGTTTTATATGCCGAGTATTAGCTCCTTTACTTCTAACTTTGGTATTTCTGTCAGTCATCAGGACTAAATGGTCGGAAACCTTGAACCTTCATATCTTACATTGAAGCACATTATCTCATGTTTAATCCTGAAATAGTATCTCACAGGAAATGTGGTGACTTGATAGGGGAAAAATGTATTTTTTTATTTGATTTTTTTATGAAACAAAAAAATCAAACAAACACATCAAAAGTCATACTATGCCAGGATACAGGTCACAGCAGTACATATAGTAACTGGTTAGTAGGACAATCACAAACATCCATGCCCTTAGCGGGATTCGAACCCTCAGCCTCTTGGCTGTAAAGTGGATACGCTAACCACTCGGGCGGAAAAACTTGAGTAAGCATGGTTATCTTCACAAATATATTAGAGAGAGAGAGAGAGGGGGGGAGAAATTACTGACTCCCAAATTTTAAAAAATGTGTATATATACATAAAATATGTGATGACTAACTTACTGCATCAAGAAAATTTCTGAATACCTCATTTCGCTTCTTAGTTTAAGAGAGAATGACATAAAATAATCATATGTAATATTTCACCAGATTTAAAGTTATCCTACTAACCAACAAGTTACGTTAAGAGAAGGGAGATCCTTATTTGTTGTGCATGTATGAGCCAATTGGTAAACTAAAGGTCTAGCACATGCAATTCTGCAGGTAATATTTCCCTGATTGATTAGGATATCCCAACACTCAAGCCATTTATTGGCCTATCATAAGCCATTCATGGATACAATGTACACTCCTGATATTGGGACTGTCTTCATTATGTGTGTGTGTGTTCTCAGGCAGGTTTGTTTGGATGAAAAAACCTAAAGCCGAGCAGAAAAATGTCCTGTCCTTCTAATAGAAGTGACAGCAATTAATTGCTTCAGTCGAAAGAGTTCTCATATTTCAGAGTAATGTTTTGTACGTCAGTGACTTGATTTGCTATCGGAAGGATGAGGCGAATGTGTCCAACCAAAGGGGGAATTCCCCTCATCCTTCTGACTACGTTACAGAAGAAATAAAAAATGGGAGTTAGCACATAATTTCAGCTTTGGGCTGACTGCCTTGCTTACTAGAGGAATGAAATGGCAAAAAAAATCATGTCACGTCTCTAGTCATGTTTATGAATTTATCTACTCCCCCCCCCTGCTACCTATGTATTTCCTATCTTTCATTGGGTAGGACTGTTATAAAGAAGAAAAAGAAAAGAAAATATGCAAAAAAAAAACAGAATCTGTGGATAAATAATCCTCTTAGCAAACTTTAACGTAGCTTTCTCAAGTTTCATTCAGTTTATTGCAGCTGTTATTTCGAAACTGCCTATGATCTAAGCATAATTTGAATGTAATATCTTTCGAAATATAAGTTCTGAGGTTAAAATACTTGGAAATGCGTTGCTGCCACAGGCCTTACACTTAGAATGAACAAGCAAAAAAAAAAAAAAAAAGAAAAAAAGATTTCTTACAAATACATTTCAAAAAATTCTGATGTACGAAAAAAATATTTAAAGCATGCCAATTTGCAAATATTTGATTAAAATAAAAAAAATCGAATTAGTTCTGACGAAATTGCCGGAAAGGTAACTTAAGTTGTGAATGCTTTACTGGGTAATATATTCCGTATTCTTAATGCACACAATAATTATGAGTTATCTTTAACAACTATTCTTTGATGATGATTTCTTGATGAACATTCAGTGGCATTCTTGCCGAATAAATGTTTCCTAAATAACTGAATTTCTGCGGACATTGTTTGTTATTTAAAATTATCGTCATATCTTAATCTGAAGTAGCTGTTATATTTGTAGATCAGTTTATTATAAGATCAAATAGTTATCTCAGGTAATCGCTTTCGTCGCTTTCGTGTAAAGTCTATTTTCAAGAGAAATATTAAGTACTGATAACCGCAAAATTGTAAAGCAATTACTATGTAAATCTAAAGTAAAATTCACACACACACACACACACACACACACACACACACACACACACACACACACACACACACACACACACACACACACACACACACACACACACACACACACACACACACACACACACACACACACACACACACACACACACACACACACACACACACACACACACACACACACACAGAGAGAGAGAGAGAGAGAGAGAGAGAGTTCTAATTAGTCGAATTGAGACAAGTTATCATTCCATTTTTTCTGGTTGTTTAATCATTTTTTTTTATTTAAAAAAGCAATCTCATATACACAGATCGCGGAACATTAATTATTATATATACAGTATTTCTCTACTTCTATGAAAAGAATTTGCTTAGAGAGAAATAAAAATCAAGTCACAGATCACACATAAGGGAGGAAAAAAAAGAGAGAGAGCCAGTTCTGACATAATAACCAAACTTTACTGGTGTTGCTGTTCATGAAGTTGATGCATATACTGTTTCCTTGTTCAGATGCTCCTGGAGAGTTGACTATAATGAAGAAATAGTTGCAGATTTGGGTTAATGTTGGTATTCAAATCCTGTGTGTAAACAGCCTTAGGGGAGACTTACAGTGTCGCGAGACGATTTTTTTTTTTTTTTTTTGAAGGAAAATTGAGGCAGATGCGAAAAAGAATTCCGGTTTGCTTGCAGAAGAGACATATTTTCAGATAGTTTAAGTTTGAATTTGTGGAATATTTCAGGAGCCGGAAGGATGTTGCACCACATTCTCTACTGAATCAGGTTTAGTGCATCTACTCCAATAAGGTGATTCCCAGTAGAATGATGTTTGTTAGGATAATAAGCGATTATATGATGAAATGATTTGCTGGGAATGATGGATAAATGTGCTGTATAACATCTTCACTTCTGAGGATATAAGTCCCCATTTGTTACCAGTTTGAAGAAAAGATGACGCATTAGGTATTCTACCATAGGAGATCTAAGCCCCACTTCATATATTCTCAGGCATAGCTATTTGAAAAGCAGATTTAATGATGTCGATCTGTTTGGTCTAATTCCCATATTCGCGAGTAATTTTGAAAAGTGCCACGTAAAGCTCTGACAATGTAACTCAAGTCTTTCACGCATCGCAGCTCCATGTAGGAAAGAAGACCCTTCTCCAGGTGATGGAAATTCTCACCACTGAGTTGGGTTGGGTCCATCAGGATCTCAGAGAGCGGAGCTGTCTTTATTGTGTGAGAGAGATTAAAGTTCTTCTATCTTGGAAGAAATGTGGCTCATAAGTCACGAAGGGATTAAAACATTTAATAACGTTTTCATTCATTAATTATTTTGATTCTTTTTTTTTTTTTGTTATAATGAAATACAGAACACAGAGATTTTTTTATTAGTTATGAAAAACCGCATCACGTAAACGCCTTCCATTTTTTGCTTCACAAAGACGGGCCCTTTCTACGGCATGTTCCATGACAGCACTAATGTTTCTTGGCTGCAGCTCCCTAATTCCTGCACGAATGTTCTCCTTCAGCTTTTGGATTGTCTGGAGCTTGTTCACATACAGCTTTTCCTTCAGGTAACCCATAGGAAAGTCGGGAGCCGTCAAATCTGGAGAACGTGATGGTCAATTAAAATGGCGGCGATATGTTGTCTGCGTTAGAATAATCGAATGCTAATTTTCAAAATAAAATTGCACGATTTTGATTTGTTGATCATTAGTGACGGAAGTAACGATATATTCGGTGGCATGTTTATGTGCTTCTTCCTGTTGTTAGGGAGGAATGAGGAAGAACAGAATAAGAAAGGTTGTTACCCTATAGTCAATGGATATCAATCTTTAAGAAATGACATAGCTTGGAGGAAGGGAGCTAGTTTGTTTACTTCTATATGAATCGACAGATCGTTGACTGTATTTGCTTGATAAAGTTTCCTGAGGAGAGGGAATCTTTGGTATCCCAGATCATCACAATTAGACCCTTGCTCTTTAGCTATTTTTATGGGTCCAATGTGCCTTCATATTTATCACTCTTTATACAGTATGTTCGTTAGGTCTATTTATATGATGAAAAGTCCGAGTTTTAGAGAATAAAACCATGCAGCCTCCGTATAAGATCGCTTGACGCACCTTTAGTTGAAGAAGCTGGCTTATTTGATATAAGGATCGAATTCGTGTATTTTCCAACCGAAGAGCGCACCACGCGATCTGTTTCCAAGAAAGGCTTAAAACGTCGAGCTATTTTAGCAAACAAAGGCTTTAAACTACCAGAAACTTTTAACACGCATTTGTTGTTATTGTTGAAATAACTATCTAACTTCCACTTCAAGCGCTAATGTTAAGATTTTTATGGTATGAAGTTTAACGAGAAAATTAAGATTTCTAATGCATTTAACACGACTAGTTTCCCTATTTTTTTTCTGTATTCGAAACGCTCATTTATAACCCATCCGAGGTTTCAGAAAATTCATCTGATTTCAGATTTCAATTTAAAATCCTAAACTAGGCGTCTATTCTTGTATTCTTATATCATTAGATCCTCAGACTCTCCCATTCCTTTACATTGCATTCCTTTGAGTCATCCGAATTTTTCAACTCCAGAGTGCATGATACTGACTTTCTTGCACATACTAAGACGTCAAGATATGCCTCCTTCCCTTTTTGACCTCGTTCCAAAACCTTTAGCTGCTAACTCCTCGCTTGTCACTTCGTTTCCTCATTCGTTCACTTCATGTTTCGCTCCTCGTTTTTCACTGTATATTAGTCACTACTTCCCAAATTAGAACTCGCAGAAATTTAGACAATGTTTTTATCAAACTAAAATAATCTTTAAGCGATGGAAAGTTCTGCAATTACAGCATGAATAATTTTCAAACTAGATGACACGTACATTTACCCTGTTGCATTAAAATTACAAAGTACCAAAGTGAATTAGCACATACTTAAATATAACTCTGGAATCTCGAAAGGCAAAAAACAATGATCTTCAGAATTTTCCCCTCTGATTAGTGATTAGTCAATGACTAATCAGAGCCACTTCTAGGGTATGCCTAATCGAGAAGACTTTCCCGAAGCGGCATAGTGCGCATACTCCACGCTGCTACGACTCAAAATGTCTACATTCTTTAGGATTTGTTCTGGTCCCCTGTTCTCTTCTTCCAAGAAGATTATAACAACGTAAATAATACGAATTATCATTTTTTTCAGTTGCATGCCACCGTCAAAAAATGAAGAATCACATCGCGATTGACTAGAATTTGAAAGGCGCTGTATACTAGGTTTGAATATTTTCTTTCGGACAGCAGTAGTCCGGGAATAAATAATAATTAAGTCTATATTCTTTAGGTAAACTTTAACCTGGAGATTATCCGATATGTAACCTTTTCACGAATTTACATAGCAAAACAGTAAAATATTCGATAATATGCTGGTTTAAGCGACATATAATATGGAAAGAGTGGAGATGGAAAGTTGTGGAGTAGGTGCCCTCCCTCGATGAGTCTTTGGACTCCCTGGAGGTGCTATTTAATAATAATAATAATAATAAACCAGTATATCGAATTTATCGAACTAAAGTTTAATCGAAACACAAAAAGCGAAGAAATTAAAAATAAACAAATAACAATAAATAAATTATTTATTTATATAGATCCTACACGCGTGAAGTTCAAGAACTCATAACACTACGCGCACTAGTGCATAGGTGAGTCAGAAAATGAAAAGAGAAGGAACATTTTGAGAGTTATAGTCTTTACAAAAACTTAGTAAAGACGGTTGTTTTAGAAAACAGAGATAGGTGCAATGAAAGAGCCGGAGAGATAGTGGCTGGAGAAAGTCCATGAGAAAGGGATATCGTTTCACGTAACTATCTTCTTCAGAACAGTTCAAAACTTTAGAAAAGCATTTTCATGCACATTATACAGTATCCTGAGGTTGGATAGATTTGAGATTTGCAGCTGCACAGATGAGGTTATGGATGTGATGTATTTGAGCCATATATTCCAAATGTGTATGTCAAAAAAGAAGAATAAAATCTGGTCTCGTCTGGTATTATCAAAGGTAAAGTGAAATTTTTCTTATGAGAAAGAAGACACGAGACTATGGAACATTAAGGGTAACCAGATTGCCCTCATCATACTGAAGAATGGCAAAGAGATTAGTATTATTAAAGAATTAAGTATGAAATATCTTGAAGCCTGAATTATTTGAGTACTGTAAAGTTTGTTAAATGAAGCAGCAAAGAAAGCGAAAGAACAGTCTTGGAAAACTCCAGATTGCCACAGAAACGTCAAGATAGAAAGCTATCCACCATGACACGTCATGAACGACCAAAGAGGAATTTGGAAACCAGTTTTCAAAAGATGGAAGGCAGAGCATAACATACTACAGTAATTTGCAGGGTTAAATATACTTATTATACACCTTTTGATTTCATTATTCCTAACGCGCATCTCGTCTGCGACCAATAGCATGAAAATGTAAATATCCCACCTAGGAATATGAATTAATAACAAAATATCTTAGTAGTATGCTCTGGTACAATAAAATAAGTTCCAGTAACTTTCTATCCATCATTCTTTTTAGGCAAAAACATTTCAGCAGACAGACTCATTTCGTCGTGGATATAATAACGATGTTATGACGAAAAAATATCACAATGTAGGACATTCAGTTCTGTTTTTGTACCGACTCATTGAATACTCAACATTAAGGAGTGTTAAAGCACAAGTTCTGGGAAGAAGGAAAAAAAAAAAAAAAAAAAAAAACATTGACCACAGTAAGACTATCTGTCAAACAAATGTTCTTCTGATCTCAACAGCTATGGAAAAATGTCCAGTTTCCAACTGAAACATGGGTGTTACGAGCAAAAGAAAATGAAAACACTTTACTTGTGAATATTTTAATAACTAATCAGTATTTTATTTTATTTACAGGAGCTGCAAATAATCAGCATACCTGCAGATTATCCGATATTTTACAACACCCTCAAAATTGTAGCTCAGCTTGCCTAAATGTACAGAAATGGGCAAAGATAACAAAACAATGGTGTCAGATAAGAGTAAAAATCAACAAAGGAATTTCCATTCAAAAATTACGATAAGGAGCATCTCGAAAATAAAGGAATTCAAGAAAGTCCGAAAAAAGAAATGAACATCAGCTCAAAATTTTGATAATAACGATGAACTCAATAGCTGCGTTTAACACTACGAGCATAAATCAAATCAACAGATAATTTAATTTGTTCTCTATAGTAATATTTTTGTCATACAAATGAGAGAATTTGATAATGCCTTTTTTTTTTTTTTTTGGCAAGGTTCACTCAGTTATATGCTTCAAATTCTAAATATTGATTAAGATATTTACAGTGAAATCATCTCTTCCCAAAGGAATCCATCTAATATAGTAGCCAAATGTCCCGCACAACTATAGGATAAAGGATGGAATAAAACAGTGCACCATGCCATACGTAAGGGAATTATTATCTTCTAAATAATAATCACGCTCGAAACGTGAATTGCTGATCTGAAAAAAAAAAAAAGAAAAAAAAGTACTCAGATATATAGGCCGTTCCATAAAATGAATTCATAATGTATGCTAATTAGATATTACTTTTAATTATTCTTATTTTAATATGTTTAGTTTATTATACCTGATATCGATCCACAGAATTCTCTCTTTAAATAATCATCTCAAAAACACAGCTTATGTTAGTTTTATCATATATTCGTAATTGCAATAAATCAGCATCGTTGCTTTTCTTCTATTATGAATACAATGTATGCTGTAATGAATGCAAATGAAATGAAATAAAATGTATCCTTTTTCCATGTTTACAGAATTTAAAAAAGGGTTAATTAATTGTATGTAAAATGGTATGTTAAAGTATGCATTGTATGAAAAAGTGTTAATCGTATCATTATCGTTATACAGATATTATGTAGGTATTAGTTTAGTTGATATTAGTGGACCTCCCACGATGAGTCTGCGGATTCCATGGAGGTGCCTATATAACAACAACAACTTAAAATTTTGTTCTGCATCAATGAGCACCTTTTTCAAGAATTTGATAATACTGTAATCAAATTTTAAACTGCTAATTGGCTAAGAAATCACAAATTCTACACTTCGAAATTTATCATAATTTAAATTTAGTATAAAATCAAATCTTAAAGGACAAAGAGGAATGTTCAAACAACAATGCTGTTAATTTATTTATTTTAATAAAACAAACTGAAGATACATTCCTTGAACAGACTCGTGATTTCACCCATGCAGATCAATGTGTTCATAAATCTGCGTTAGAAAAAATAAGTAGGAGGAATATATTTGAAAAATGAGAGAACTTTTTCTGTTTATGCAACATATTCTTAATCACCCTCCTGCTTTCACAAAACCATAATTTCTAGCATTCCCCCAAGAACGTCATCAAATCCAAACAATTCCTGGACAATTTGGTGTAATACTCTCAATCATTTGAGAGTATTCATTCTGCGTAGTTTTTTAATGTAATTTTCTTGTATTAGAGGACGAATAATTACCACTCCATTTGCAAAGTAGCACAATATTTCTGAAACGAACAAAATATTTATAACAAAATAATATCAATCGGACTATGATGATATGAGTGTGGTAACCATTCCTGTTACTGAACAGGCATTCAGCGCGAAATAAATAAATAAATATATATATATATATATATATATTCTTGATCTTCTACTCGGTTGTAATGATTCATTTTAGAGAATAGATTTTAAATGCTTTAAACCGAGATAAAATATTAGATTTTAATGATAATGATACAACTAGTTACAGCCTTCTTCAGGTATCCACTAAAGGTAGAACACAGTAATAAAAAATTCAAGTTACAAAAAACTGAGAATTACAAGCAAAAAATGCAATACATAATTGACACAAAAACGTTGCACAAGTCGTTCTATCTCGTGCTTGCAGGTTCTCGTGAGCGCCAGTCAACTGCAGTATGGCTATCAGGGATGTTATAACTCAAATTGCTGTTCAAATGTTCAGGATTAAGGAGCATTTCTCTGGATTCCACGATTTTCCTTTCAAACTCATCACTACAGCGAAAAATGTTTTCGGATTTATCCCAGCAAATTGAAATATATATATATATATTTTTTTTTTTTTTTTCTAAGTTAGTATAAGTTTATTTTATATTATAAAATTTAAGTTAATAAAATTATAAGTTAATTTTAAGTTTATATATATATATTTTAATATAAGAATTATTAATTTGCATATTTTTGCATATATAGGAAGGCATCATGCTCTATTAAAGAAAACATTTGCCCCTGTGTTAGATATTTGAGAGAGAGAGAGAGAGAGAAATTGCTTTCTTTATATTTCTTTTTCTTTTTTTTCTTTCTTTTTTATTTCCCCTCGACTCACTGCTATTATTGTTAACTTTTCAATGCCACAAACCACATACTAAAACATGTTGTTAATCTGAAAGATTAAAATCTCCGCCTCCACACAACAGAGGGCTAAGATTTGCACATTCGATTTGCGTAGGGTGCTTTCATTCAAAGTGCACTACTTGGGAAACTGGGCAGGTGCAGCTCAAAAACACATCGCATCAGCGTGGGTGGTGGAAACTTGTCAGAGCAGCTTTCCACACAACCCATTACTCCTTTTTTCTGTTATTTCATCGACTCACGTGCGCCGCTTTGTGCCGAAATACAACGCGACATCGAAGGGCCAAAGTGAGGTGTGCTTCATGAAAAGCAAAACGTAATCTCTTTAGGAGTCGATCGAGCAGTTGCTAAGAAAGACGGTTGATTGTGTTCAATGGTACTTTTACTACATTATGATCTGCTATTGGATTTGGTCTTAATCTTCCAAGAGCGATCTTCACACTCCAAATACGTTTAACTTCAAAGGGCAAGTTAAAACATTCAGATGGCAACTGCGAAAATTTGCTTTAACCGAGTCGAAAAAAGGAATTCCATCCAGGTAGAATAATTCAGATTGAATAACACAGTGACTTAATTAGCATCTAAAGTACGGTTGGATGCTCAATATTTCCAAATGTCAGACTGACCACGAATTGTTCGATTCCTCGCGTCTCTTGTTGAATCTTCCTGGGCATTTTCTAATTTTTCAAATGATGTACTCGTGAGTAAGTCCTTATTCACAGACAGAAAACTCCTTTCTTCTCATAAACAATAAAAAAAAAACACCACTATGTGTATAAGATGTACAAGATAACCAGCAAAAAAAAAAAAAGATATCGTCTGAAACACAAAATCCGAGGAGCTTTTAAGAAATATAATAAACTGGAATCTTGTGGAGTAGTGAACAGATAATGCACCTTTACTTAGATAACAAAATATGCAAAATAAAATAATATTCAATGAAGGACCAATTATCATACGTGGAAACAAGTAGCAGACACTCAAATTTCTAACCTTTCAAAATGCAATGCAGGACAATTTTCACATTTTTCCCTCGCGAGCCAATTAGAGACTTCTTTTTTTTTTTTATAGTTCTATAGGATAGATTAATATTTAGGGAGTGGCTGTGGGAAGATATCGCGCTTATTATTAAATAATCCAAACTGAATATCACTCACAGGTCATTAAATTAAAAAGCCCCATATGACAAAGAGCAGGCATCATGCACTGGGAAGAATACCGACCGAAGTGCTTTTGGATGGAAAGACTTGAGTTCGAATGCCTTGTAGGACGAAAGAAACATTTATGCGGACTTTTCAACTTATAGTGATTTTACCCGCCTTCATAAGAAGACGGCAGGGATTTTCCTCCCTGAAATCTGGGAGGAAATGGATACTTTTTTAAAAATTATTTTACAAGTAACGCTAAATTAGCATCTTAAGTGTTCTTGCTCCGGATATGTCGGGTTTCTATCCTACAAAGCAGATAAAGTCACCCGAGAACACATACATTTAAAAAGATGCGAGACATTCTCCTAATCAACTTAGCCACCTGGAGTAAACATATCTCAAAACCTTGAAATAATTTTTTGAAACGATTTTTGAAATCCTTTGTTTGAAACCATCTTTTAGAATAAATACTACTTAAATAAACAAGCGATATTATACATATAAAGAAAAGAAATTTCTCATTAAAAATACTTTTTTAAGTGGATTATTGAATTTGTGTTGTTCGTTAATGTGAGAGTTTGTTTTTGTGTGTGTGTGTGAGTGAGTGTGTGATCAACTGCATGTTGTCATATTAGTTGTTTATCTTTATCATAAATACTTCTCATAGAAATATGGTGTTGGGAACACCAGTGCAGCACTTTATATACTCTACCTATGATGACAAGAATACATGAGCGTGTACTCTAGGCATCAACATGAGAGTACAGAACTTATCGTGTTCCAAGTCAAACCTTCGCTAATCTCAATTAAACTAAGCAAAGAATTTCCATCAACGGGCGGTTGGAGGCTGGTGCACAAACAGTAGTACGTCTTTTAGCAGTAGCGTAGCTATCAACGTCACATGATTAATTAATCTATGTCCTAAAATAAAAAGAGTAAAAAATGAGAATAGAGGCTCATTGATTTTTCTGTTTTTTTTTTTAATTATTTTTTTTTTCATTTGCAGCAAATGGTGCGAAACGTTTTAAAGGAAGAATAAAACTTGCTCTACAATATTAACTCCACCATCTCGATGAGTAAAATTAGTCCAAAAACGCAAATTTTTCGTGTCTTTGTTTTTCGATTTAAGGAATGTTTCAGTTAAAAGAAGTTAAATAACTAGTACATAGATAAGAGCATGAGCAATATATTACAAGATTACGAATTTCCTGAGAAGAGTATTCTAACGTACACTGTATTGTGAATTACGTAATCTTTGTATTTACAATTGGGCATGATGAGAGCGAAGAAGTACGAGGGCTAATTGGCAAATAAGACAAATAAAGCTATATGGAAAAATTAATTTTTCCCTATAGTTTCAAAATTGTTTTAATATATATATATATTTTTTTTTTATATTTAACTTGTTAAAATATACATTACACGATAGGTAACAAGGACTATTTACATATTATAAGTATATAAGTATATATATTACAGAGAAAGAAACATTTTCCTTTCGGGCATACAATAGAGAATGCAATAAATGAATTCAAAATTTACAGTTCAGTTTCAGTCTGAGTTATCTTTCAGATGAAGCACATTGTCGTCCGTCAATACAGAAGAGGGTACCAGTTGGATCTCACTCCTCTATGAATTTCGCGACAGTTCTTGTTTCTTTGAAGTACTCAAATTCCAATAAAAGCCTGCTTTTTAGTTTCCGAAGGAGGATATACATGAGGGTTTGTGCAGTTTCAGTGATGGATGGGTGCTGGTTATTTCTTGTCTGTTTTAGGTAGAAGCTGTAAATGACGGCCTTAGCGCAGATGAAGAGGAAATCTGTTTTCTTCTGTGTGGATAGATAGATAGATAGATATTTTTATTTATTTGTTTATTTATTTAACTTGTTAAAATATACATTAGACGATAGGTAACAAGGAGTATTTACATATTATAAGTATATATATATTACAGAGAAAGAAACATTTCCCTTTCGGGTATACAATAGAGAATGCTATAAATGAATTCAAAATTTACAGTTCAGTTTCAGTCTGAGTTATCTTTCAGATGAAGCGTATTGTCGTCGTCAATCCAGAAGAGGGTACCAGTTGGATTCCACTCCTCTATGAATTTCGCGACAGTTCTTGTTTCTTTGAAGTACTCAAGTTCCAATAAAAGCTTGCTTTTTAGTTTCCGACGGAGGATATACATGAGGGTTTGTACAGTTTCAGTAATGGATGGGTGCTGGTTATTTCTTGTCTGTTTTAGGTAGAAGCTGTAGATGACGGCCTTAGCGCAGATGAAGAGGAAATTGCATGTTCTGGGTCTGTTTTCTTCTGTGTGGACTAAAGTCCAGTAGTCTTCTTGGCTGTGTGCGTAGTTACAGGTGTTAGAGGCAGTATTCAGGGCATAGGTGATTATCACTTTGTTTGCGGGACAGGTTAGATATGTGTGTTCCAAGGTACCTGAAACGACACAGATCCGTTTCTCTTAGCTGAAATTTGTAGAGCTTAGAAGGAGTTGGCAAGATGTTATGCCATAGTCTCCACTGTATGTCGGAATCTGGTTTGGCACACTTTGATTTATATGGCAGATCCCACTGAAAACTGAGTGGCATATGCAGCCTTGTAGATGAGAGGGGGGTTAAGGATGAATATAAGAAGGGCAAGGATGGAGACACTGACATGAGGAAGTAGTATATTTTCTTATAGTTGGAGGGAAGAATTGGAAGTAAGGCTTCAGATTGTACAAGATGAAATATCGGCCCCGAGCAGTTTCTAGAAGGAATACGGATTTCCTGAAGTATAGTGATATCTGGATAGGCTTTTATAATGGAGGCTTGCAGCTGTTGATATTGCTTTTCAGTTTTTGGGTTCTTCATTGGTAGACTTGTGAATGCTTTCCACTTTAGGGTCTGGGTTAAGAGGTCCCCTATGACCCTTATTCCTGCCCAGTTCCATGTAGGGAAAAGAAAAGGCTGGCCAGTTGTGAGACTTGTTATGTTTCTGTTCGAAAATAATGGTTCTATAAGTACAGCTGACTCTGTTGATCCTGTAAGTGTGTGATGAAGTCCTGTGTTTTTCCACCGGTGTAGAGCATCTTTGTAAAAATGAGATAGTTTAGGAGGAGATGGTGCAGGACTGGCCATTCGGAGGATTGTGGAAAGTGTAAGTCCTCTGGTGGATGATTTCGTGATGTAATCGAAGGTGGTTACATAAGTGTGATTGCATTGAAGTGTCTTTAGGAGGAGGATTATCCTGAAGGATCTAATCTTGTTTTCAAGGGAACTCAGGCCTTGACCTGCCTTGCTGAGTGGCTTGCAGAGTTGAGGGTATGTTGTCCAGTGAGTTTTGTTCCAGAGGAAACTTTGATTTCCTTTTGAATGTAGAGAAATTCTTCAGGAGGCGTGAGTACTTTGAGGGTATGCCATAAGACACTCGCAGCCATCTGGTTAACTATTAGTACTCTTCCTCTAAGTGAAGACCAAGCTGTTTTAATATATATATATATATAGAGAGAGATAGATAGATTTTTTTTTTTTAAACAATAGGTGCAGGTACTCATTTTTTGCTGGCAGGAAAAATTGCAAATACAGTTTATATATATATCTTTTGGTATAAAAGATCGTAGCTTCGCTTCGCAATATACAATATACTTTCTTCCTTTGTATACATATTACTTATGAATATAGAAAATCACTAAGTATCATTATTCTTGAAAATTAATCTTACCATGTCATATTTTGTGCGTATTAACATCCGAAAAGCTACCCATCAGTATCGCACTCCTGGTATTTGCAAAAAAAGCGGCTGAAAACAAATCTTGACGGAAACATTTATTATGCACAGAAAGTTATTAATATGCATCCATATTATTTTTTTAGAATTAGAATGTATTTAGTTTAAAATGCTATTTTTAGTGGATATGATTATTCGACTCCTGTTCCCTTTACTTTCACCAGTAAATAAAATTCGATCGGTCATGTATTCAAGAAAATCATTCATTTTTCAAAGTGATTTCTGGAGGAAAAGTTTTATTTACTAACTTCCAGAAGCTTTACTTAAAAGAAACTGAAATGTTTAATTAAACCGTACTAATAATCGACTCCCTGACATCACAAACAGTACTGATAGACTAAATGTCGCAAATATTGTCAGCTCTGCAAATAATGTGTTGCGGTTATGCGTTTCATCAAAGTGGGCCTTATTACGTTCTCTAGGTTTATTTTCCGAAAGCACATTATGATTCAATTTAAAAATATGACCTAACGAAATCCCTATTAAAATACTACCTGAATAGAACTAAGTGCTGACTACAGTTTTATATTATGAGACATTGTACAACAAAACGAAGTTATACTCAACACAGAAGGGGAGGGATGTCCTTATCCGTAAGTACAGAGTTCGTAATTTGCTGTCCGTGTCCAGTAAAACCTACAATCCCTCCCTTTATTATTACTATTAGAGAACACTAGGGTGGGCGGATAGTTTTCATTGTCCGGAGCGAGACCACTATCATGTTTACCAGAGGCTAAGGCTTAGAGCAGAATGTGAAAGGACCACATCTGATGTCTAGAGCACGGTTCTTGATTTATCCAACTCTTGAACCGTCTGCAATACTAATATGTTGTAGATCTGTAATAATCTTTTGTGGGTGAAACTGAATAAAAAAAAAAAAATTAACAAATTTATGTATTTATTTTTACATTTTACATAAATAAACGATCTCACAAAACAGCTTCAAAGAAGAAAACGTTGTTCTGTGACTGATCAGTGAAGTATAATAATACTGGAAATCGGCATAAGCTGAAAGATGTAACAACTTCCGTATCGACCCATTTGGGGTGGGGGGGAATCGGCACAAACTTGTATCAAATAATAAAAACATATTTCAAACCTGCACACTTCTTGAGGGTACATGTCATGAATCCGAGGATGATGATGATGATGATTAAACAAGGTCATCCTTTCCTTCCCAACCCACTCTTCTGACCACCGAAAACACGCGTACGACTGTGTGTGCGTGCTGTTTTCATTCTCAGCACACGAACAGGCAGATTGAGGAATGCAGCAAGTACATAAATATTCCATGCAGTTGCTTGGGGGCGATGAGCTTAGAAAAATAGCTTAAAGGACTACAAGCTGTGCATTGTTATATATTTTGAAAACATTTTTAAAAGAAACGGAAAAGTAAAAGAATGTACTTTCTTAGGACGATCAAATATGCACATTGCTCCTTCTCATACCAAATGTATTTCGTTATAGTACGGTCTGTGTAGCGAATTTCAGTAAATGTTTATCTGCTATTATGAAGTAGTTTTTCTTTTTCTTTCCTTTCATTCTAGTTTCATCCTGACCTCCGCAACACTGCACGTTTATCTTTGCAAAGATCTGAATATAAAAGAAAACGACATTACACCAAAGAAAAACCTTTTGAAAGAACTGCATTCCATGGACAATTGAAGAGGGTGTCGTGTCGACGTGAGGTATTTAAAAAAAAAAGTAAGTTTTTGTTTTTATAACCCAAAAGCGAACTGCTGTGAAAGAAAGAAAAATCGTCTTGACTAAGCATCGCACTGGAACAGCTGCTCAAGACACTTTCGAAATGTGCGGAACGGAAAAAAATGAAAGTAGTACTGGATTACTCTTGTAACTCTATACGCATAGCTGTTTTTCACTTTGAACTCAGCGTGAGTACAAATCACATTAAAAAACTCACCCATCATACTCGTAATGTTCAACTCCAAGCAGAGTTTGGAACATGCCATATACTTAAAATAATACTACGATCTGTGGAGAAGGTGCATTGAACTCCAAGTTCGCTATACTAAAATGATTAAGATTTTGAATTGACCGTGTTGCTATAAATGAGCATGGTTCTTCAAACCCACAACTCTCGTGATGAGCCGAAATATCGCATTTTCCGTAATATTTGTTAATCACATGCATAACATGCTCTGCTACCTGGTATACTCAAATAGAATCGACTGTTGCCATGGCAACATGAAAGCATAACTTAGTCGAAGTATTTCATTTTATATATATAGAAAGAAAAGGATTCAAATATAAATGCATTTTAAATACATCACATTAACCTTATTGATTGTTATATTAGAAAAAGATTTGCAATGTAAAACTGCGGTGTTAACATAAACCTATATAAACAATTTGAAAGAAAGAAAAGAAAAGCGAGTTAGATCATATGAAAGCAATGGAAAATGGATCTCGTTTTAATAATTCAGTTGAGAAAGATATTATAACAATTTCTTCATAAAATTTATACACAGATAAATACCTTTCGGACGCACATAGCTATCTTGAATTTTGGGGCAGAAAACCATGTGCTAGATACCAAACATGGAACTTTTTTTCAAACCAGTTTCAGGCCTCCAAGAAACAGAGTGATGATCTCACACAAGGCGATGAAATTCATTTACAACAGTAAGGACATCAGAAACATCCACGTTCGTAGCGGGATTCAAGCCCAAGGCTTGTGATTGGAAATAGGTAATACTATTCACACGGCCATACAAGCTATAATGGCCTGTTGTTCTAAGAAATATTGTTATGACAATTCGGTTTTGTATAAAGGTTTTGTATACCTCCTCCATCTTAGTCCTCAACATCGGTCGCTCAACAAGATCTGATGTTAGTTCAAGTACAATAATACATTCATAATGCCTAAGAATTACTTGCACATGCGCGTTGTAAAAGTGAAGAAATATGTTTAGTTTGCAGATACTGTATATTTTTTCACATTTCATTTATTCCTTCCTCTTCAACTTTAATGATCTTTATAATAAATAAATTGTAAACTGAGTCTAAAAGTGTTTTCCCCCCCCTTCAGATGTGGTGTTGATTTTTTGATTATAGAATCATAAATGCATTACTCTATAAACACACACACAAAAAAATCCAGTATGCTATTGAAACTAGTCGACGTTCTTGTACATATGTGCATTAAACAGATGGTCTTATAATCAGAATAAGTTTTTGTGTTTATTTCAGTATATAAAGACAAAATATGAATAGTCTAAATGCGTTACTCTATATTCAGCTTTTATTTAACTGTATAACTGATTCATCTGAGTTTGTAATTTTAGATAACTGAAAAATTTTCCATTAGATTATGGCATGGAGTTGAATCTATGAAACTTCCTTGGGACACTGACTCCTACTTATTCCGACGATCAAGTCTATGCTATATTATCGAATATACCTCCTCAATTTTTTAATTCCTGATCTTTTTTAATTCTGTACCTTTCTGAGCATCGAAAAGGAGCATTTTTTTTTAAACTTCTTATGTATTCACGGCTCATTTTATTTTATTGACAAACTCTTTTTATTCACAAACTTACTGTTTATCGTTTAGTATGTTTTGCTGACTACTCAAGATCGCTAACTGACGAAGAGTACAATGTTAGAAACAAAACTTATCATTCGGAACTCACTTCGCTGGTGGATCATGTAGACTTTTACAGTGTTCAGATTTTTGACTATATCAAACATTTGCTTTATCCTATAAGAAATAAAGTACTGAAATGAAGAAATGGAATCTTATTATTCTTGGTAGATGGTATCGAGTAGTCGTCACTTGTAGTGTTCGCAAAGGTGTCAGCAGCTGTCAATGAAAATCCCCAGCAGAACGAGCACCATATGGTTATGGCAGAACTTGGTCTTCGTAGAATGATGACGGATTTCTTTATTGAGTATTCCGGAAGCAAAGAAAAAAAAAATGCAATAACAAGCATCCAATGTATTGGTAAATTGATCGCCACTTTTATAAACTGAGTCAATCATGCCTGATGAAAAGGATCCGTTGGCAGCATTGCTTTATTTTCATTTTTTTAGTTAGCCAACAAAAACAACTTCTTAGAAACAGGAGTACTTTTTACTTATGAGAGATCGCGCAAGTTCTGAAAGAATATGCTGTTGGAAATGTATTAAGGCCATTAATGCAAATTAATAGCAGCATTGCAGTACGAATAAAATAAAATTAAAAGACCGTTCATTGAAACAGTCTTTGAACGTAATAACGTCACGCAATAAACACTGAAACAATGTATGCTTATTTGATTTCCCTTATCACGAAGAAAAGAAGAACCTATAAGGCTTCAATTGGAGGTGAAAAGCATTGTACGGGAAGGTAATCAATATTCATCGTTTTTGTAATCCAAGCAGGCTGTATTTGAACACCAGTGAAACTAAAAGTTTCGAAACTTATCGAATAGCTTGTGAAGTTACGTAACCTCTGTTATGAGTTCTCATGATATTGCTCTATGGAATTTCATTTCTTATAAATGATATTTATTAATAATAAAAGACATTTTGATGCGAAATTTCACTTGGAACAGTCCGTATATTCGTCTTTCGCTTGAATTTGAATCAAGACGAAAGACCAACGAATTACTATCAACTCAAAATACCCCCTCAATAAAAAGTTCGAACAAAGGACGAATATACGGACTGTTATTAGTTTATATCTTTTAAATTTCGCATCAAAAACCATTAATAAATATCGTTTATTATTCATTCATAAATGAACAGTAACAGCTATAGGCAAATGAAACCCTTAATCATGGACAAAGTTTATGGTTTTTAAAATAATGCAATACTACGGTAGCTTTCATGGTCAGGATGGTATTCAAGTAAGCTTCCGATTACTTTCAAATCTTCTGACACTTCAAAGAAGACAAACGTTATTTTTCTTCTCTTGGATAGGAAACAATAATATATATTTATTATCCTTACTTTCAATAGTTTTCCTATTCTCTCTCTCTCTCTCTCTCTCTCTCTCTCTCCTCGAGCTTTGTATTTTCTTCTCTTTTCCTTTTATCTTCTTTTCGTCCAGTAAAAAAACGTGTTTCACTGATTTTCTCAGTATTTCATTGGGTTATTGAGTGCATTATTTAAAGAATAATGACTGTGCTGGACTTTCACGGAAAGAAATTTTTGGCATTGAGAAAGGTCTAATTCTCTTTTACCCGCTAATGGCCGTGGGCAGTTACTTTGGTTGAGAGACACTACAAAAGGCAAGAGGTATCGAATGTGTCGCTTGCAATATCGGGATAAGTGACTGATCCTAAAATAACGTCTTAACTAGGTGACAAAATGTCAAAGTCTCATATGACATTGTGAGCTGAAAAGCACTGCTGAAGGATAATAAGGAATATTACTAGAAATCAAATTCTGTCTGCTACAGTTAAAAACATCGCCGAAGTTTGTAAAAAGTAACTGAGAAGTTTCCTTTTCCTCTCATCTTCTGAATGGCTTAAAACATCATTTTTGGTTTCTTTGAGTGTGTGTCACCTTTTGCAAAATTCTATTTGTAATTGCTTTCAGCAAAAGTTTGTTCCGAGTAATAGCATTGATGATATGGCTCAGTCATGAGATTAAAAAGTTTACTCTCAAGATTGGCGGATTAGACCAAAGTGGGACGGATATTTAATGATGAGGAACCAAGGCTATTGCTTCAAAGCAAATTTTAACAAAATATTTCATTAGGCTGAGCACTAATTATTGAAATTTCATAGATGAAGAATTTTTTTTTTCATTTAAAGAGCAAACATCCAAGATCACTATCTGGATAAGGATAAGCGGAAGACAAAAAAGAACCTAGGAACAGTTCGATATGAAGACCTATAGTACTACAGTCCGATATGAAATTCTCCAAATAGTGTGTACTAAGATCGTTAGAATAACTACAAATGGATTCCTTTCATTAATTTCCAGGAACTCTGTACAAAGATGTAATTATTTCCCTCTATACAAGTGGTTAGAAACTACAAGACTGCTGTATTCAAGTTTGTTTGCGTCCTTCTAAGAAAGGATGTCTACATTCTGCAGAAAGTGCGGTGGAAAGCGATCAGATTGATATCTGGATGAATAGTTACTCTTTGGAATAAAAAATATTTCAGGTTTGAAATCTTTAGCGATGAATCAGAGGAAATCTGACTAATGTTTTATAACGCTATGGAAATGAATAAATTGAATTATCAGGATAGTTTACATTTTCCCAGGGATCGTACTAGGAGATATAGTTTCAAACTACGAAGGATTTCTAGGTTAGACTTCAGATAATATTGTTTTAGTTGAAAAACAGTCAGTCAGTCAATATGTTAGTCTGTGAATTAAATTTCTGGAGAGCACTGATACCACAAACAAACTGAAGACAGCTTTAGTAAAGAATTTAGAGGCATTGATTTAGTATAACTGATATTCCTCGTGCTTTGTATTTAGATACATAGCTTTATTGTGAAAAGTAGCTTTTATTACTTTGGTATAATTTAATATTTTGTTTATTAATGGTGCTAAGAGACCGTCAAGGGTACTTTGCTCTTGCATATTTCATTTGTGTTTTGATAATGCTGCATAAGCTTCGGTTCCTCGAATCATTTAATATTATTCCTAAATACTAAAAGAGCCTCTGTAGCTCAGTTAGTTTCGACGATGATCTTTGGATGGGAAAGGCCTGGCTATGAATTTCGTGCATGTCGCGAATGCCCCTTATTGTCTTTTCAACAGGAGGCGAGTTAGCCGGTATCATAAGGCGTTGGTCGGGATTTTGCGACATTAGTATGTCGCAACCAGGCAAACCGGCCGTGAGAATAAATGCAATTTATATGCATATAGACATAAGACTACCCATCTTATCCTAAAATTATGGTTAAGAAAGCAGATTTGGGCAGGTGATTAACTATTTTAAATTTTTAAATACCGCGAATTATTAAATGCTAACTGTGATTACAAAGTGAATCAATGGTTCAAGATATATATATATATAAACGCTGTAAATGGAGCGTTTTTTTTTTTTTTTTTTTTTTTGTTGTAAAACAATAGGCGCAGGTGCGCATTCTTTACTAGCAGGATAAACTGAAAATTAAAAGGATGTGAAAAGAAACCTCAACAATTATTTACTGATATTTTTATTTCATAGTGTAATAATATTTATTTTATTAAACTAACAAGAGCATAAGTATATAATGCAGTTTATTAACTATAAATTTTAATCTAAAAAAAAGTTTTATATAGCAAATATCTTAAATTAGATTTAGCGATACATGTAAATTTCATTAAATAACTATGTTTATCTGCATATTAGGTAACGTAAAAAATTAATATCACAAATTTCTAAATGTACCGCATTCGTATACCACAAAAGGTTCAGAACAGCAACATATATATATATATGGTAGTGGCCCTTGCCTTTAATGCATAGCATCATACATCACCGCAAGGGAATGTGCTTTGCATTAGGGGGAAAATACTAAGGAGAGTGATCGGAGCTTACTTCACCTTTACTACGAGTTGCCTCAGACTTGAACTACGTTCAGGCGCAAACTTGACTTATTTGTCTGTTTGCTTCACTTGGAAAAAAAAGGATTAAAACTTAGCTTATAAAATTGCTTGGTATCTTTAACACACACACACATATATATATATATATATATAAACTGCATTATACACTTATGCTGTTGTTAGTTTCATAAAATATTATTACACTATGAAATAAAAATATCAGTAAATAATGTACTGTATATATGTACACCTGACACGTGTCTAGTAAAAAGTCTTGAAAAAAAGTGACCACGTTTTAATCTCTATGGCAGGATTTCCAGCTTTTTAAATCCTTCATCAACCCATGATACTATAGGTTGACAATGTTTTGTATAATTATAATCATTGTGTACTGAAAGCTATTTTCTTTTTTATAGGAAACTAGACTGTTAAGAAGTTGTCAGGGCCAATTCCAAAACTAGTAACAAAATTCATTTTTATGTTGGATGCCAAAGTAAGAACGAAACCAAAACTTTTATTCTAAACATTTTAAACGAGACAGTCTTTATTAATTTCCATGATCAATATAAACTCCTTCAGATAAGAAGAGTCTAAGAAACATCCATACTACGTTGGATTCAAATCCGCACTCGACCTATAAAAATAAACAATCCATGGCTTTCACAACTAAATTTTAGAAACTGGCATCAAAACATATGCCACTTTTACGAGTATTAATAAAAATTAGAAATCTCAAACATGATAACTTATTCAGGATCTTTTGTTAATATTTTGGCTAATATGCATATTACTTTTTTTGCCTGATTAAGGCAAGGATAAGGATGGCTTACTTTTTGCATGGTATTATTAAAATCTCGAAGTAAAGTCCACACCACAAGATACTAGAAATAGTTCATTCTATTTGCTGCTATGGAAGTGTTCAGATATTTTTAAGAAAATCTATAACTTATTGCTTCTAATAACCTTATTATTATATTACTCAAATTATTATATTTAAAAAAGGGGAAGAAAAGAAATTTCCTAAATGCAAGTGTTAGTGAGAATTTCACTTCGAAAGTAGAATTGTTTTACCGTAATTATAATTCTTTATATTTTTACTTTTAATTATCTTTTCCACCAGAAGACGAAAACTAAAACTATGTGAAAATTATACAACCAAAAGAAGATAGTGTTATAAATGGAAGCTTATAATTCACAAGTATCATATTAAGAAATGTTCTGTTATTCAATGATCTTTCATGACAAATTATGAAGTTATCTAAATAACTTGATAACTTGTCCGTTTATACACCTAATTTGAATAATGACAAGAATTAAACGTTGCTGTTGTTGTGTGTGTGTGTGTGTGTGTGCGCGCGCGCTGTAGTTAAATTGCCTGCGTTCTACCCGACAGTCTGCCTTTTAGCAGGATGAATCGGCACCACTCGTCCCGCCGTGGCGTGGGCGGGGAGAGTGATGCCCAAACCCCGTGCGCCGTATCCTAGGAACCCATCTGGAGTCATGGAGCGAATTTATTATTTTTTCCTTTTATTATGTGCGTCAGTCTATTCTCCGCCCCAGGCGCCGATTTAACGAGGTTACGGCGTTGGGCAGAATTTCCCGGGAAGGAACCGTCGTTATATGACACCAGCAAATCCATATTCAGTGGAAAAACCTCTTTATAACGATTCTTCTCGTATGGAGGGATTCGAACCCAGGGCCTTCCCACCAAATGGCATTAGAAATATCGATTGGACTACAGGAGTATTTTGCACATGCTATATACTTGTGTTATATTATTCATCTATTAGTTACACAAAATGGAGTTCCGAATCGCGCATTAATACTTTAATTTCATCTATGAATTGTTGCAGTGTTGTGGATGATGATTGCATGTTACTGAGAATAGAGAGTTTAGAATTTTATCGAAATAGCCGCCCACAACGCTGCAGGCTGTTTTTCACATGAGTATAATTTTAGAAAATTTTGTTGTAGCTTACATTAAACGAATATCCAATTTGTTATTGAAATTCAGACTGTTTTTCAATAAACAAACATCGAAATATTTTCATTATTTTAAATGCCTAAGTGAATACGATTAATGTTACAGTAATTAAGCGTGGTGAAATTACTTACCAAATGAGTCAATCGAACTTTAGAATATAATCAGTATGACTGAAGCGAACTAATTATTTGTAAAATAAAAATTTTATACATATACAGTATATATAAATTTAATTCATAAACATACACTCGTAAACATATCGTTTGGTTTTCGACAAACAATTGACAGCGCCCTCTGACATAAATTACTAGCTGTAAGAAATCTGAGTAGATCAGGAAAAATATGAATGCCACCTATTGTATATAGAACTTGTTATTTAATGGAAAATTTCATAGCATGTCAAATAAGAACATAATAGATTTATTACACGTTATTATTTTCTTGTGTATCTTATTTCATAATAACCCATAAACAATAATTTAGACATTGTACTTTACTCAGTAAGGATTTGAGTAAGGTTCTTCTGATTTGAGTCCAATTTTATTTGGCTACTAAACAATCACCTGTTTGCTTCAACTCCATTTCAGAAGCATCTTTCGCTTTTTGCTAGGTTTAAAGTTAATTGCTTTATTCAGCATTAAATATGTGTTATTTAGACTAGTTTTGCTCTTAAATCTGTAATAAAGTCACATTTTAGGAAGTTATATTCTTGTAATAAGAAAGCCGAATTAAAATGAACAATTATATTCTAAATAAATATTATTGTGATATTATTTTATTTAATTAACAGTTTCAAAATGCTGAACAAAATATTTTGTTGGAAATGTCTAATTCTTTATGGACTGCTTTCATGGAATGTTTCCTCTGCTACTTGGTACCTGCCACATTGCAGATTATATCCATCTATCCATCCACAAACTATGCATTGGAAAGTAGCCTGCTTTCTGCTGAAATATAACGACTTCTTTAAAAGTCTTTAGGAGAAATTACTGAAGAGTTTCTGTAGTTACATTACTTCTCCATACAGAGAAAAGAGATATGATAGATTTCATGGTGGCGCAACTGGAATAAAAATTCCATGCATCATTTGAGAACTCTAACATTCTAGATAACTTCGCAAGCACTTTCAATATTTTCATTTCCTTAGAGTTTAAAGCTTCCTTATGAATAACCGTTGATCTTTCTTCTTCTTGTTCTTCTTTTTCCAACTACGTAGCATGTTAACCTTCACACGTAGTTTCTCCCTCCTATTCATAATGGAGAGAGAGAAAGAGAGAGAGCAGTGGTGAGAAGGGCAAAATCAAACAGACAAGGCGGGAGACAGCACGAATAACGGCATCATCTGTGGCATCCCTGGAGACACCTCCGAAAAGACTCAAAGCAAACTTCAGCTTGCGTGCGCGTGCCCTCATTGTGCATTGAACACGTCTGTATCGAACTTGCTGAAAGGCCAAGGTGCAGTTTTCTACCCCCCCCCCCCCCATCATGCACGCTCGCGCTTAGCTCATGCGATGTTAGGAGGCGACTGAATTAAAACGTAGTGCTTTTAGGTGCGATACTGGTTGATGGGGTGTCGGCAGAAAATTCGCTCATGGCATTAGAGGAATGTTTACTTCTGTTAACTTGGAATCGCACATTTCAGAAAATAGTTTTGAAACTTAAATAAACTAATCATTAAGACTGAAGTGTAGTTTTATCAGGCGTTTTCTTGGTTCTTTAATGTTTCTCCCATTAAGACGTCATAGCTACATGAAAAATAAACTCTTAGATTAGAAATCCTTTAAGCAGATTTGCTGAAATTTATAGTGATTTTGCCGATTAAGTCAGAAGTCAGAAATACACTGTGACTGTGCTGCCAAGCTTGTGGGCTATGAAGCTTGTGCTATCAACTTCATAATATTGGCTATTTTGAGTTTAATTTGTTTTATGCACAATAACTGAAAACTCTTTCTGAGATATAGTACATTATTTAATGAATTTAATGCTAATATATAAATTTGCTAACGTCTTTTATTCCCTAAAGGAAGGAGACGAGGCTATTTAACCCTGGCTAACTTTTGGAAACTAAGTGGCAGCCAATCTCCTCCTTTAGCCAATCTTAGATAGCTGGCCCAAGACTGTTAATGATTTTAAAGCACATCCGGGGAAGATGAATTCAATATAAATTAAGTTAATCTACATATGCATTTGCAATAACTGTATTATTCAAACATTCTATAAAAATATTTTTGTATGAATCTACTCAATAAAGATATAAACGCATAATGCTTTATTTTTAGTACCATGAGTGGGATAAGAGTTGGACAATTGATTAGAAACCCTATTTTAGAGATCAAACATGGAACGTCTTCAGTCTACCTCGGCCTCCAGTAAGCAGGGTAGTCTTCATGCACTAGATGATGAAATTACCACCTAAACATACCATGACCAAGTGGAAATGCAACAAAGCCTGCTGATTGGAGAGCGGATGCGCTATCTACCAAGAAAAGATGTAAACGTATAGTACTTTGATATTAGTACCATAAGTGGGACAAGAGATAATCGGAAATACTACTTTAAAGATCAAACATGGAACTTTTTCAGTGTACTTTAAACCTCCAATAAACATGGTAATGGTCTCACATCAGGTGAGGAAATTCATCTACCACCTAAACATATCCATAAACATCCATGGCAGGATTGAAACCTAGAACCTGCTGGTTGGAAAGCGGGTACGCTATCCACTCGGCTAACGAGCAAGCAAATATTTACTTAAAATTTGGATACAAATCTCAACCTTTTTAAATAATTAGTTGCAAAACAAAAATGATATAGAACAAGAGTTTTATTTCCCAAGCGGTCTAAAAATTTTTTTGTTCTTCTAAGAGTTGTGATCAAATAGAATTAAACTATTTTTTTTTTTAAATCTCTAACAGATACGTTGAAAACTGTTCAAGTTTAGTTTCTATATTCTTTGTTTCTATATTCTTTTTCTATATTCTTTTTTTTTTTCACGTCAATATTATATTCTGAATGCTAATGCACATTCAAGTGGACAACAAAGAGGAAACTCAAACCTTCTCCATAGTTTAATACTTTGCATTCATAAGAAATGGACATGAAGTAATACCAAGAAGTTGTTTTGAGTTTGAGTCGCTTTGTGTTTCTTAGGATTTCGATTCTTAACACTACAAAAATACAGTTGTTGTTTTACATCCGATCCGTGGTATGCTGAAAAGTGAATAAATTAAGAATCGGATTGACATGCTCAGCATTATAATAACTGCTGACGGACTATGAATCCTTCGAGGAGACTGCGAATGAAAACAGGAATCATTAAAAAATTTTCAATTAACCAGATACATATACATTTAAGGATATATCTCGCCGAACGTTCATAAATACTTATTAATGTTGCTTTATCATTGTATCTCCACCTGATAAAGCAGCTCTAGCTAAACGGATTTTGATGATATTCTGTATTTGGGATCTTTAATAAACTTTGTAGTCACCTTAGCTTGGATTTGAATATATATATATATATATATATATATTCATTAAAAAATAATTGTAGGACATTCAGATTAGTTCATTTCTATAATTACAGCAGTTATCTTTGCCTTTAAGAATATTCAGATATGTTTTATTGTCATTTTTCTTTTTAAAATAAAATTTTAGTCAGCAAATAAGCTAATTTTTAGCATTACGGGTTGGTTATGCAAAGGACAGCTCCATTTCCATTAAGTTTTGCTGCTACACATCTATATAAAATAATTGGAACTATTTGATTTAAAATATGAGTTTTTATTATTTTGATAGCTGTGAATGAAATAATTCTAATCAACTTTCACATTTATTATTTTTATCCAAATTATTATTTTAGGATATATATCGTGAGATTGAATATGGGTATTTGCCCCTCTCCTTTTATTCAAATAAATAAATAAATAATAAAAATCAAGTCAGTTAACGCCTTTTATTCCTTTATATGGAGTAGGTGAGGGCGTTTATTCCTATATTTTGGAAATTGCGGGGGAAGTTATTGAACTGCCTTTTATTCAAATAATTTTTTATTCGAAGGCATGTCATACATATTGGATTTTTTTTTATTCATTTTTATTCAATGATATGCTATTTTCATATGTGTTTCGGGAATAAAGTGAAAATGTCAGCTACACATTTTATCATATGGTACGAAATTAACGAAATACCTCAATTATCTAAGGTAGTAGAGACTATGAAGGATTATGACGAACAGTGTCTTGGAAAACCAGCAAATATGCATGCAATTAAATTTAATTGCAATTATAATTGCATTTAATTATAATAATTATGCTTTCTTCGTAAGGTTCCTTGATCGATTAACAGCAGTCAAGACATGTATTCTCAACATTATTTTGTTACTTTTCTTTTCTTCTTCTTCTTATTATTACTTTGACGCCTTCAAGAAGTCCAAGGACTCATTGCGGGAGAGTAAGTTATGCCACTTACCACATCGACTTCACTATTTAATCCTCCAAAGTTTTAAAACATTTGCAAATTAATTTTTCCGAATACGACAACTGTTTAATTCCATTGCAATATGAAATATGCTATCAATTATGCTATGCGATTCTGAAACGTTGCAATAAATATCTAGTGTACAAATGTAATAATTAAATGTTATTTGGCATATTATTCAATGAAATTATTAAGTTAATTTTTATAACATGTTTGTAATAATTTAACAGTATTAAATGAAAATTATTTATTGTATTATTTTTTAAAAAGCATATATTATAATTATATATTAAATATACTGTTCTGTCTAACTGACTAGATGGTTAAAAGTTTATATACCAGGTGATTATAAAATAACGTGAGGTATTCAGAGCCCTCTAGCGAGTAATGTATTGGACGAAACACACCAATACTCGGTAGACGTGCACAGTGGAATATGGGGATTCGATTTAACGAAAAAAAAAAACCAAAAGTCACCAATAGGGGAAATTTTGGCGCGGCCAAATTAATTTTAGTAGGTGTGACTAATGAATGACTAAATGGCAAATGAGAGACAGCACACATGAATTTTATGACGTTTATTGTTAATTACAAATGAGGTTCAATATGACCACCATTCTGATGTTCCAGGAACTGCATACGGTGCACGACATTTTCCACAGTGGCTGGCAACATATCGGAATTGATTTGTCTCACGTGTAACGTTATTCGATCTTTCAAAGTTGGAATATCGGGTACATGTCCTTGATACACAATGCTTTTAAGAAATCCCCACAGCCAAAAGTCACAAGGATTGGGATCAGGCGATCTCGGTGGCCATGGCATGGGAAATGCACGACTAATGATTCTTCTGTCAGAGAAATGTTGTCGCAAAACACGCTGTACCTGAAGTCCGATGTGGGGTGGTACACCATCCTGCATGAAGTTGGTCGAATCGAGACATCCTCTTTGCTGCAGTTGTGGAACCACAAAGTTCTGTAGCATATTGGCATACCTGTTAGCATTGACGGAACAGGTCACTGGTCCATTTTGGTGATTTTCCTCGGAAAAGTATGACCCGATGATAAAAGATGCCGTAAACCCGCACCATACTGTGACTTTGGGCGAGTGGATAGGTATCTGTAGACACACGTGCGGATTAGTTGCAGCCCAAATGCGTCAGTTGCATGTGTTAATATCGCCGTTCAAATAAAAATGCGCTTCGTCACTCCATGAAATCTGCCACGGCCATGCATCATCCACTTCCATGGGCGCTAAGAATCTCAAAGATAAGTCGATTCGTGTGGTCGCATCACCAGGGCGCAATTCTTGAACATGACTGATTTTATAGGGGTAAAACTTCAACATCTGATGTAGGATTTTCCACACCATTGTGTATGCGATATCCGTTTGCCGGGATATTGCTCGTGCACTGCTGGTACCATGCACATTCGTCATCTCCTGTTCCACAATAGCAGTTGCAACTTGTTCAACTTGTTGGTGATTGATTGGTTTGCGTCCCCTGCCTACCTGCACTGCTAGAGTTCCAGTAGTTTCAAATCGCCGAATCAGTTTTCATAAGTTTGTTACGCTAATCGGTCCTTTTCGTAAATTTTTCATACGCCGAAAATCACGAAGACAAGCACTGGCATTATTGTTCCACTGATAATAGAGTTTGATTAACAAAGCACGCTCACGTAAGGTAAGAGGCATCGAAAAGCAGTTCGTCTACGAATGATAAGAAATCTCACAGGCTTTCCTTTTATTGCATGATCGCTCACAAGAAACGCGATAATGCAAATTAATGCATTTCACTAGATAAACAGCGCCAAAATTTCCCCATGTTGGCGACTTTTGGTACTATTTTTTTCCCGTTAAATCAAATCCCCATGTTCCACTGTGTACGTCTACCGAATATTGGTGTGTTTTGTCCAATACATTACTTGCTAGAGGGCTCTGAACATTTGACGTTATTTTATAATCGCCCGGTAGATTGACGAATCATGAAGGCCTTTGTGTATTGCCAGAAGAACTTTATTTACTAAAGTGTATCATACCATTGTTAAGCGTGGTGATGCTTTTCTTGGTTTGGAATATGATTCCTAGTCGTAGACCCAGGAAAAAGTACACCGAACATTATATTGACACTCAGTGAATTCTGTTTCATACACCGCATGGTTCTGTGTAAACAACCTATGTATCGGCTGTGGTGACAATATTTTTTTCCTCAATATTTTGAGGAAAGTCTACTCAAAACAATGACATTGTCCATCTGACGGAAGTAAGCCATCGCTTTATTTGTTTGCATCGGTCCGTTTACCAATGATTTAAAACAGAAACCATTTCACTTTACTAAATCTTCTCTGTCTTCCACTAAGGCCTTCTTCTTCTTCTTCTTCTTCTCTCCCGTAGTCCTAAATGGACTGTTGGGTCACTCATGGCTGGTAGATGATGTTCTTTGTTACCCTCCTCCAATCATCTCGGTCTGTTGTTCTTAATGTCAGTTGAGAAAGGGAGCAATTTGTCCATTTTTTGATGTTATCAGTCCATTTTAATCGAGGTCGGACCCTAACCCTTGATCCCTGAACGATTCCCTCTAGTGCTTGCTTTGGAATGCCATTAGCCCTCTTCACATGTCCGAACCATTTCATCTGTCTTCTTCTGATGACTGTCAGAATATTTTCCCTTTTTTTCCCCTGTCTATTGAATCAATCAGTTTTCGGACATTTTCATTGGTTTCGTGAGCGGTATAGGGAATTCTCAAAAGGTTTCTGTAAGTTTTCACTTCAAAAGACAGGAGTCTCCTCTTATCTTTCATCAATAAAGTCCAGGCCTCACAACCATACAAGTGGATAGAATTCACCAAAGTATCAATTAATCTTAGTCTAGTTGTGATTGCTATTCTGTATCTCTCCGCAATGGTCTTAACTTCTGTAGGGCCACAGTTGCTTTTGTAATTCGGTATTTAATGTCGGTTTTTGAGTGACCATCTTGACTCAGCGTGCTTCCTAGCTAATTTTCCTTTTATCTCGTGTCACATTTCTGATATAAAATCCGGATCTTCTTGAAAAATTTTGAAAATTCCTTTAAGATTTTCTATTGAAGCCTTTTGTTATTTATTTATTGAAACAAACGCCAATCGTCCATGACATATTCCAGAAAACAATTAAAAAGAAGACGGTACAAGTTGCATCCCTGTCTTATCCCCCGTTCTGCCCGGAACTGTTCACTGCTGTAATTTTTAATTTCAATTCTCATATCAGATGAGGAATAAAGAGATTTAATAATCCTAATGATTTTATTGTCTATACCATAATGTTCTAAAATTTTCCATAATACCTCGTGCCACATTGAGTCAAAAGCTTTCTGAAGGTCTAAAAAGTTGTGACAGATTATTTTGTTATGTTCTATGTATTTTTCGCCTAGTATGTGTATTGTAAAAATATGGTCGATTGTACTTCTGGACTTCCGGAAACCTGCTTGTTCATTAGATAGTCTGCTTTCTATTTTCTTTTTGATTCTTGACAATAATATTTTTAACAGGATTTTGCTTGGATGGCTAATAAGGCTCACTGTTCTATAGTTGCTACATTTATTGCTGTTTCCTTTTTTAGGAATAGGTACAAGGACAGAAGTCCGCCAATCAGAAGGCCAAGTCTCTGTATTCCATACATCCTGAAATAAATTTAGCAAGGTCTCTATAATGATGTCACCTCCTTTGCGTATCAGTTCCATTGTAACAGCATCAATTCCCGATGATTTTTCTGTTTTTGAGGAGCTAACTGCTGCAATGACTTCTTTTAATAGCGGGTAATCTCCTTCCTTCGAACCTCCTGGCATATTCCGTCCAAAATATCATCAGTCAGTTGGGGGTCCTTTTGAAAAAGCTTGGTTGCGTAACATTTCCATCTATCAACTATTTTCTAGGTTATCCGTGATAAGAGTTCCATCTTCATCTTCTATACTCCAATTAATTGCTGAAAAAGGTTTAGTTAATTTATTGATAATTTGAAAAGCACTTTTAGGATTATTTTTATTTAGGTTCTCTTCTATGTTTTTGCATTCATCTAGTATCCATAGGTTTCTAGCATGTTTGACTTCTTTTTTAGTGATCTTGGTAATATTTTTATACTGCTCTCTATTGTCACCACTATTAATATGAGATTTCAAATTTCTTCTTTCGTTGCATAGGTCCAAAATATTTTTAGTTATCCATGTTTTATTGACTTTCCTTTTGTATCCAAGAATTTCTTCAGCTGTTTCAGTTATCTTTTGTGAGAAGTATTTGGTTTTAGATTTGATATTATTATATTTTTTGAAGCTTGTGTCAAAAATTTGTTTTGATTTGTGTTTATATGGGGTCTTTTTTATTTGGGGTCTTTTTTTATTTTATATGGTATTTATTTGGGGTCTTTTAATTTTTCTATATTATATCTTTTACGAGATGATTTTGTAGGTAATATTTTTCTCATTTTCATATTTACAGTGATGACCATATTGCAGTCATTGCCAATGTCGGCTCCAGGAAATAATCTGGTTCTTGTGAGGTTGATGGAGTTTTTAAATTCAGGCCTACTTACACCAAAATATAGTTGATACCTAATGCTTGAGCATCATTATCGATTTTATTCTAAATTTGGTCTTCGCTTAGATCATGGGGTCCTAGGTAGCTATTTTTAAAGGGTTCCAGACAACGCGCTAATATTCTTATATAGTAACATCATTCGCAATCATCACAGCCAAACTTACTCTTTTGGCCCATGTTCCATATCGTCATTATCATCATCAGTACTTCTAACAGGCCCTTCAACATTCACGACCTTTTACCTTTCAAGTATCCTTGCATTTCGTTTAAACCATAATTAAGACGTGAATCGTTTTTAAAGATCCCAAATTCATTCATTAAAAGAAATTTACCCAAGGAAAGATGTTATATGTGTACTGGCAAAAGATAAAACGGAACTAGCTGGTGTTTTATACATTGCGTTAAAACAAACCTAATGACATGTGATAAATAACACAGGCTGATTTTTTCCCTGAGAGAAAGAATGCGAAAGAGAACCTTTTCGTGGAACACAGTAAATTCGGGATAGAAGCTCGTTGCGAGATATGATATAGGTTTTACTTTAACGCAGACTAAATCGCGATAGTCAAAATACTCGTCTCTCCATGATGTGTCATTTCGACTTCCTGAGCAATGGTTGGTAGATTTTTAAAATCATTCTGGTTCAAACAGATTAGGGCTTTTTTTAAATGTTTTTTTTTAATAATCAAAAGTACTTACAAGCCTAGTTTTATGGGACTGAGCATAAACCTAATGGAACATGAATGTCGCATATTTCACAGAATAGTGATATCGCAGGGCTGTCGAAAATGTTAATGTACGCTGTAGCATTCATAATACTGTGTGTTATGATCCTATTATAAACAAAAAAGTTCCACAACACAAAACCTCTTCCTCCTACTCCAAAATTCATTTTTTTGGGAGGATGCATTCTAGTAGTCTTTTGGAGTGGTGCATTAGTAATGTTTTCTAGGAATTCTTTAAACTAAACTTAACCATCAAATCTGAATGTATGTTATTTGTCTTCACATGTTCGGTTTTCTTTGTTCTATAAGCAAAGAATAATGGACAGACAGTACACCATTCCAAACAACATCTGGTAATGCTATTGTTACCTGGGTTCGTCAACAGAATTGCCGCAGACAATCCTTATATCTGAATTTCTAATTTCGTAATTTTTGCAGAACCATCTCTTCAGGTGTAGTGATTAAGACACACACATACACACGCACACGGGGAGGGAGAGAGAGAGAGAGAGAGAGAGAGGAACCATCATGGGGAGGGAAATCTCCCCCATGATGGAGATTCTGTTGGGAAATCGCCAAGCAACTGTTTCTGATTACAGAAGTTTTATATAAACATTTTTGGTCTACACTTTTGTGCCATTATTTACTGTTAACTTTAGAAAACTGCAAACAGTTTATGTTAAAATGTGAGGATAATTTACTCATTCTATATCGCGATTCCAGACCAATTACTTCTGCAGCTACTTCTGATAGTTTTTCTGTTTCTTTCTTTTATGGATTTCTCACATCTTTCAATACTTTTTCAATATGGGGGATTTTTTATGTGAATCCCACCCTTAAAAAAATTAAGTATATCATACATTTAATTACCCTGAGCGGGCTGAGGCTACATAATCCGTTTTCCCTACTCTAGAGACCAAACATGGTACTTTTCAACTTTTCGACAAGCCACTTCAGGCCTCCCAATAAATAGGGTGATGGTCCCACATCGAGCGCCAAAAATCATCTACACTTAAAAACATTCACAAACATCCATGCCCAGTGGGATATGGAATATTTTGATAATATGATGTAAAATAATATGTATTTTATTCTAAAAATATTATTTCTGAACTAGAATTTAAAAAGAAAAGTGGATTAAACTTCTCCTTTTTGCTAAACTAAAAGGAATAGATATGAATTCAGAAGTTTATATTTTTCCTAACGTGTATATTTAATGACTCTACTCATTAAATGCAGTACACCTATAATACATTAGTCCCTAATGTATTATAGGGAAACGTATTAGTACCCTAATGTATTAAATATGGAAAAAGTCAGCCTACTGACTTTTTTCCCTATTCATTTGTTAATTTTTATAATTTTTTTTTTCATTTTTATTCAATTTTGTATAGTGAATAAATAATATATTTATTTTAGGAAATTAGTTTTAAGTTGTTATGCTACTGCGTATACTGCCTATGTTAACATAAAATATTGATGAAAACAAGAAACTAATTTTTGTCTAGCTCAATTTAAATTAAATTTATAAAGTTTAACGGTAGAAATATTTGTTATAATTATTTATTTTTATTTTAGTGAACGAATTTTTCTACTATGAGAAATTATTATGTTTTTAATCTTTAAAATTAAAGGAGAATGCGATAGCATTCCCTTATGCTTAAATACTAACTGAACATATATTTTCTGAGATAACAGTACATCGAAATAATTAATAATTTCACCTTTTTCGCTATTCTCTCCATTCATAATAAATATTTATTTAATTATTATATCTATTACTTACCTCAGTGAGGAGCTAATATACAAATATTTTGTTGTCGCTTCCTGTAATTTTTTCACAGTTCGCGCTTAGCAAAATCGTCTGCTCGACTGAAGTTAAGAATATTCGATGATGAATACGATATAAGTAAATTAAAATGTTTGGTAAACATGTTTTCTTCAAAAATATTCGCTTGTTCCTTCAAGTACAATAATTTTAGGGGTCTTTTAATTTAGGTCTGCATGAGGTAAGAATTGATTATGTTTTTTTTGTAACAGGAAAAAAAATAGTTTTATCTGAATATTGTGAGTATTTATGAGTACGTCTTCACGACACAAAATGGTAGTAGTTCATAGAAACATAGTATTGTATCATATTCCATTATTACTCTTTAGTTTCATATTTTCTATATTTGAAAGGACCCCGTATATTTATGATTCTATGTACAATGCTTTGACAATGATTTTAATTTGCAGTCTTATCCACAGAAAAATTTTATTCGTACGATATTAATGCAATTAATCAAATCATCGTGAAAGCGAAATTGTTTTTATATGTAACGTGTATGGTGAAAAACTTTTTTTAAAGATTCGATTCGCAGTGGGTTTAATACATTGCCGCCATTAAAAGTGTAGATTCTTTAGTAGATATTTCTAAAATCAAATCAGATCTACCCAATAATAACATTATCAAGAAAATAAATAATCGTATTGATGACAATATGTATATGCATAAACGTAATTTTGTGATTTATGAATAGTTTTTTTTTTTCAATTAAGCTTAGGAATTAGCGAAAAAACTGTAATTAAAATAGATGAGTGGGGAAATGTATTGCAAATTTTGAGAACTACTGAAGACTTAAAATACCAGAGTACTCGCTTAGTACTGCAAAATCCTTTATGTATTTTTTTTTTTTTTTATTCTATAAAGATTTCTGAACAGAAATAAATATATAATTTTTAGTAGTTCAATTTAAAATGCATATTTTTGTTCATTACGTTTGTCTACCGAAAATTTTTATTCGTACAATTAATCGCATCAGAAATTGGTAAAAATCCTACGCAGGAAATCCCACAGTTCTGTAGGATTTCTCAATGGGGAAAGGTCATTCGAAAAATTGACCTGGAAGCAGTTTTTACTATCAGAATAAACGGAAGATAAAGTTGTTACCTGTTTTTTCTTGAATGTGCGATTAGTAACGTCGCGGGATGACCGAGCGTTCATATCGTGGAAGGGAGACAGGAAGACGCTTGATTCATCGAGGAAGAGGAATTTGTGGAATGACAAAATCATTCCACAATCCACAATTTTCTGAAATCAGGAACATATGACGGAATTAATAGAAACATGCAGATTAATAATCACACTTGAGAGTGGGGTAATTTGGCTCATTTGAAAACAGGATGTCATACTATATTCCGCGACTTAGGAAGATAAATGGAGAGTCTGAGTAACCAAATTATGCAGGAACTTGGAAGTATATATGCAGGTTAGCAAAGCGAAATAGCAGGAAAGAAGAAGAAATTCGAAATAAGAAATGAAACTATCTGAAAATGCTGAACAAAATTCCTAAAGAATGCTTTATTATGTGAAATAGTAAAAAGGGGAAAAAATAACAATACAGTAGTTGCTGGACATTGAGGGATGAGAAAATTAGAAACTCGAGTAGAAATATTTATTAATATATTCAATTAAATACTTTAAATAGAGAAATGTTTGAAATATTACCTATAGTGCATATTAATAAAGCATATTAATTATATTAATAAAGAACTGGATTTATTGAGTTCTTAACTAAATGTTTTAAGGAAATCTGATTTAGTTACCCAATGAGAGTCTTGCAGCTGGGAAGGTCCCCGAAGAGAGGAAAGAGGGGGGAAGAAAGGGTGCCACCACATTTGAGGGGTACCAAAAATAGACGGATGAAAGCGAGTTTATGTTTCAAAAGTCATAGTGAAGGTCTTGTGGAAGTTGGTCAGGACTAAGAAACAGGATTTCGTTGAAAAGAAAATTGATCTCTACAGGAAGTAGATCTTGTTTCAGTAAAACTGGAAATGCTTATTTCCGATTTTGAAAATTCGTTGGATAAAGTACTGCAAGATAAGTTGGTATTTAAATTAAAGAAATCAAGATATGGATGGATGAATGAATTGACGTCTTGGATAAGTAAATAGTTTTACAGATATCAACGATTTATGAATGGGAATTGTTTCAGAAAAGCAGAGTGAGAATTTGTTACCGAATACTGGATTTGGCAATTAGAAAGAGGCGGATGATTTAATAAATAAAATAAAATGTTTTTCATTCAGCCCAAATAAGTATTTATAATAGTTGCAAATCTATAAGCTATTGAGTTATAATGATAAAGCTACGTGTGTATATGTACGTTATATTAACATACCGTTATACACTTATAAAATGCTATATACACGTTTTGCGAGTGCGTTATTCGTTATGATTCACAGAAAATAAGTAAATTAAAGAATTAAAGTCACACACACACACACACACACACACACACACACACACACACACACACACACACACACACACACACACACACACACACACACACACACACACACACACGCGTAGCTGCGAGAACAACACGGCATTCGCCCTTCCGATGGTAGCAATTATTCTGAAATTATCGTTCTAACAACATTTATATGAGTTTTCCAACTCAAGGATAGTCGGTGGTCTTACCAGATTCTTCCCAGAGACTCAGGTTTTCATCTACCAAACCGATCAGAACACAATCATGCATCCGCGCTCAATTAACACATAATATATTAACTTCATTAATTATTATAATACATTAACCTGTACAATCAGAGCATTTGTTTATTTGCTCAGCT
Source organism: Typopeltis vanoorti (assembly GCF_054136105.1). Classification (NCBI taxonomy): domain Eukaryota; kingdom Metazoa; phylum Arthropoda; class Arachnida; order Uropygi; family Thelyphonidae; genus Typopeltis; species Typopeltis vanoorti. Next base: position 24,656,531 of record NC_143566.1, on the reverse strand, counting down.
TATTTTTGCCGAATTTCACATTCATAGGAAGAGTAAAAAAAAAAAAAAAAAAAAAAAACACCATCATTTCAGTATTGGAATAGATACTAACTATATGTTACTCGTGAAGCATTTAAAACATATTTAGTTGTGTTGCATTATTAAGTTTGCATTAAGGTGTTCCTTTCTCCCATTTCTCTCTTGTTAGTGAATATTGGAAGATGATTGTCACATTTACGTTTATATGCATAAATCCGACCTAGAAGATATTAGCTAGTAGTTTCATGTGCTGGCCAGGTATAAATACGAATTTGGGTAATTTCTATAGGTTATGCCGTTATCACTCTAAATCTAATGAATTTAATGCGGTGACAGAGTTTTTTTTTCCCTCCAGGAAAACCACGTTTCCTTGAGGGGAAAAAAGGCATGCGGTCTAACCACCTTATCCTGGAAGCACGGTTATTACGAAATCCAGGGATACTTGGAAGGCGGTGGGTGATGGGCCACCGATGATGATGATGGGAGGAGATTGCTAATAGTAACAAAAATAACAGAATGATGATAGATAATCACTAATAATGATAAATATAAATAAATAAATACGCATACGCCTTTTTATTCCCAAAGGGAATAGACGAAGCCGTTTAGCCCACTACTTAATAATAATTTTTCGCATGTTAAATTTTCATGTATTTTTAATGATATAAGTTACATATCATATTTGTCTTACAGTAGCAAATGCAGGTTTTTTTGACAATGACAAAATCTATTATCATACTGAGTATTAACACACACACACGCAAATTTAAAAATCATTATATACTGTTATAGTAAAGATTCTATACAACGTGCTCAGTACATTCATTATTTTTGATAATTATACATATTAATAATAATAATTTATTTTCCATAGATCAGATAGTTTTGTTTTCTTTTAAGGAAATAAATAACACTGGTATGCAGTGAAATTTCTCCAGCAATACTGTTATTTTTTCTTTTTACAAATTGTTCTTTGCACATCATATTTAATAACATTACAACTGATGGATTTAATTGATATAACAATATGACATTTGCCTATTTGACAAAGTAAATGGCATAATAATATAAGTAATAGAGTAATGGAGGGGAAAAAAAAGAAGAAGAGATAAACAAACGAATGGTAGAAGATAAATCAGCAAGTAACGGCACGATAAACCATGCAAAATATTGTAATTGAAGCGTAAAATAAATTGAAAGAAAGGGTATAAAGTTTGTTAGTTAAAATAATAGTAATTGTAATCATAGATTATGAGATGTTGATATTGAGGTGGTGCAATCCCACCGCCTTCGAAGATAGAGTAGGCCTTTAAGAAAAGAGTGAAGAGAATGGAATTGACATATATACCTTACTGTCTACGTTGTTTGCTTCTTTTTATGGATGGGCTGTAGCTTGGGTATTTATTGTAGGTTCTATGATTTTTGTGATTTGTGCGTGCGTGCGTGCGTGCGTGTGTGTTGCTGTTGATACACTTCCGCAGTTCATATTTTAATGTTCTGTAAGTGTCTATGT